>NC_053397.1:64540667-65225667 GCF_905171765.1 Bufo bufo | reverse complement strand
AGTTGCTCGTGCTAAAGACATAGGTCTGTGTATAAAATGGTACCAGATGTTTTAGTGTAATGTTAAGCAGTCATTTCATCTTCCAGCCAGGTTTTTTTTTTTTTTTTTTTGCCTTTTGCTTGAGCGAGGCAGGAAGTGGGCCCCAGAATGGAAAAGCTGTGTTAAAAAAAATATATATATAACTCCAATCTGCCGTTAAAGAGCAGCCAACTAAAAGTGAAGGGATACGACCCTTTCTTTTTACATTGTTTTAGTGTAGGACAGGAAGAAATAGCAACTGATTTGTTTGGATGCGGCATAATCTCTCCAGCTCGGGGAAGTTGTAGGATGTAGTAGTCAATTATCACTGACAGGGCTTGCTTCGAATGAGTTAAGTAATTCATAGGGTTTACGTGTGTTTCTGTTATATCTTGGGGACGACTACTATGTCTCATTTTTCACATCATCCTTTTTCCTCTATTTCTGCTTTTGCCAGCAATGTGTAGGCTGCTCTGCTAGACCTGAACAGTAATTATAGCCACTTCCTGAAAGTGAAGCCCCCATGATAAATCTGGAGAAATGGTCTTTGTCATGGCCTCCACGTGAGTAATTAGTTCCACATGTGGCTTCCCCCCCTGCTCTTTCTCCCCCCTCCTTTCTTTCTGAAGCCTCTAGCTGTTTAGGCTAGCTGGTGACCAAATACTTTTCTCTAAATGAGGACCTAAAAAAGATTTAAAGATTTATACATCAGCCTTTTCCTTTAAAGAGAGGGTTCCAGTATCTTAATAAATTGTTTCTTGTACCAGTAAGTACATCTGTACCCTTACTTTGAATTCTTATCCTCGGTCTGTCTGGACTTTGGTTAAGAGTGAAATGTTCTCACTACTTTATTTCCATCTCATTGTTGCTAGACCAGAATAAGAACTTTAGCTTGAACTCCAAGGCAGTTCAATAATCCAAATTACGTTCAATTTGGTGTAATTGTGGACACATGCTATGTATTGCTACTCTGTATTCTTTCAATTAAAGACAATGATAGAGTCACCTTGTAATTTGCATGTCTAAATCAAATATGGAACAAGAATGCAAATTAGCCTTCAGTTAAAAGAGACTGCTTGCGGACCGTGATGAGCTGTTGGACTTGGCTAATTGAAAGAAAACATGGCTCCCATAAAAGAATTGTCAATTAAAACAATAGAAAAGTTTGTAAAACTTCTTCAAGGTTAAAAATCCAATACAAAATGTAGCGAAAGATGTTGGTGGACCCATTTAGCTGTGTGTAAAATTTGGTGCAAGTATAAACAAAATTTGAAGGTTATAAAAGGAAAACATAAGGGAGATGTCGAAGTAATATTGAGTAAAAATTTGAAATATTCAACAAAACAAAAACCAAATGGGCAGAAACAGGAGTCATTGTTTGTGATAGAAGTCAGCTGTATGAAATGGGATTTACCTATAGAAAAGCTAAATGAAACCAGAGCTAACAAGGTTACAGTGGGCTAATGAGAAACAATCATGGAGTGTGGATGACAAGATGAAAGCGATGTTCAGTGATAAATCACAAATCTGCATCGACCAAGGAGATGATTCTGGAACTTTTGTTTTGTGCTGTTCTATTGAAACATATACAGTATCTCACAAAACTGAGTACACCCCTCTCATTTTTTTAAAGTTTTATTATATCTATGTATAAACTTGTATAACAGTGTAAATTTGGTGTGGCCTCAAAATAACTCAACACACAGCCATTAATGTTTAAACCGCTGGCAACAAAAGTGAATACATCCCTAAGGGAAAATGGCGAAATTGTGCCCAATTAGTCATTTTCCCTCTCCGGTGTCATGTGACTTGTTAGTGTTACAAGATCTCTGGTGTGAATGAGGAGCAGGTGTGTTAAATTTGGTGTTTTCACTCTCTCACACTCTCTCATACTGGTCACTAGAAGTTCAGCATGGCACCTCATAGCAAAGAACTTTCTAAGGATCTGAAATAAAGAATAGTCGCTCTGCATAAAGATGGCCTAGGCTATAAGAAGATTTCCAACATCCTAAAACTGAGCTGCAGCACAGTGGCCAAGACCATACAGCAGTTTAACAAGACAGGTTCCACTCAGAACAGGCCTCCTCATGGTCGACCAAAGAAGTTGAGTGCACGTGCTCAGCGTCATATCCAGAGGTTGTCTTTTCAAAATAGATGTATGAGTGCTGCCAGCATTGCTGCAGAGGTTAAAGGGGTGGGGTGTCAGCCTGTCAGTGCTCAGACCATACGCCGCACACTGCATCAAACTGGTCTGCATGGCTGTCATCCCAGAAGGAAGCCTCTTCTAAAGATGATGCACAAGAAAGCTTGCAAACAGTTTGGTGAAGACAACCAGAATAAGTCTACTTTCACACGCTTGCAGCGTTTTGGTGTCCGTCTGATGAAACTGAGTCAAAATGATCCGTCCTGGCACGCAATGTAAGTCAATCGGGATGGATCTGTTTTCACTGACACAATCCGGCACATCCTCCATTGACTTTCAGTGGTGTTCAAGACGGATCCGTCTTGGCTATGTTAAAGATAATACAAATAGATCCGTTCTGAACGGATGCTGACGGTTGTATTATCTGAACGGTGAGTAGCCTAAGGACATGGATTACTGCAACCATGTCCTGTGGTCTGATGAGACCAAGATAAACTAATTTGGTTCAGATGGTGTCAAGCGTGTGTGGCAGGAACCAGGTGAGGAGTACAAAGACAAGTATGTCTTGTCCACAATCAAACATGGTGGTGGGAGTGTCATGGTTTGGGGATCCATGAGTGCTGCTGGCTGTTGGGAGCTACAGTTCATTGAGGGAACCATGAATACCAACATATACTGTGACATACTGAAGCAGAGCATGATCCCCACCCTTGGGAAACGGGCCACAGGGCAGTATTCCAACATAACAGCCCCAAACACACCTCCAAGACGACCGCTGCCTTGCTAAAGATACTGAGGGTAAAGTTGATGGACTTGCCATGTCTCCAGACCTAAATTCTATTGAGCATCTGTGGGGCATCCTCAAACAGAAGGTGGAGTAGCACAAGGTCTCTAACATCCACCAGTTCTGTGATGTTGGAGTGGAAGAGGATTCCAGTAGCAACCTGTGAAGCTCTAGTAAACTCCGTACCCAAAAGAGTTAAGGCAGTGTCAGTGCTGGAAAATAATGGTGGCCACACAAAATATTGACTTTGGGCACAAATTGGCCATTTTCACTTAGGGGTGTACTCACTTTTGTTGCCAGCGGTTTAGCTATTAATGGCTGTGTTTTGAGTTATTTTTAGGGCACACCAAATTTACACTGTTATACAAGCTGTACACTGACTACGTTATATTGATTCATAGTGTCGTATGTTCAGTGTTGTCCCATGAAAAGATATAATAAAATATTTACAAAAATGTTAAGAGTGTACTCACTTTTTTAGGATACTGTAAATATGACCTCCTGAAGAAAACAATCACATTTCTATAAATATTTATGATAATGAGTTGCATGTCAGGTAAAGGATCTGCGGAGATGGCAATCATCACCTTAACATTCAATTAAGGACCATTGGCGATGATATTCATTATCTCAACAGTCCATACAGGACCATTGGAAATGGTAATCATCACCTCAACAGTCAGTGCAGGACCATTGGCGATGGCAATCATTACCTCAACAGTCAATACAAGACTATTGAAGATGGCAATCATTACCTAAATAGTCAATGCAGGACCATTGGAGATGGAAATCATTATCTCAACTGTCAACGCAGGACCATTGGAGATGGTAATCATCACCTCAACAGTCAACGCAAGACCATTGGCTATGGCAATAATTACCTCAACAGTTAATGCAGGACCACTGGCGATGGCAATCATTACATCAGCAGTCAATGCAGGAACATTGGAGATGGCAATCATCACTTCACCACCCAATTAACAGGTGTAAATAGAAACTGTGGACACATTTCTCATTCTCCCAATAGAAAATAGGTTTGGTGATGCATCTTGCCACAGAGCAAAGAGTGTTAAAAGAGTGTTTCAGGGGCAAAGACCCTTTATACAGGCTGACACAGCAGGGAATTATTGCCAATATTAATTACTGATAATTGCCTGCATGTCAGAGAATGTGAGAGTTGTATTGTCACGCAGCAATCATCTATTCTGTATTGGGACTAGCAATTACTACTGCGATCACTTGTCCCTATAGAGAATTATTGTTTCTGGGCAGCAGATCCCTGTATGCACAGCATGATCTACTGCCCAGAAACATTGATTTAGGTGACTGCATCAGCGATGCTTTCACCCAATGAATGAGCTTTTGCTCGTCCTTCCCTCACAATTTCAGCACATCATCAAAGGCTACCTGTGGTATAATCACAAATTAAATATACATTTTAACCATGGCTTTAGTGTATACAGGGCGTTTTACCCACAGTAGCATATTATAGCTGGCATAAGGCACAACATAGCACATCACATGGCATATTAATATATTGACTGTTACATGGCACACTGAAGTGCAGGGAGATATAAGGAGATAAACAATACAACATAAGTGTACTGCTGGCATGTCCTCACCAACAGTCACAAGCAGTGTAACAGTTCAACTTGGGTGGCATTGCCGCTGCAATAGGGTCACCAGTAGGTGTTTCTTTATAAGGGAGCAAGACTGTTTTCAACCCTCTTGCAAACTGATCCATTGGTTCCGGCTTAAAGTAGAATATACTTTTACAGTACAGATGTCCATGCCTCAAACAATTCAGGCCATACTGTAAAAAAGTCAGAGGAGGATCAATGGGTAACGCATCGTTCAAGCAAATGTAACCGCTGAGGCCTGTGATTTGCCACAGCAGTCATAGGAGCAAGCCACTTCTTGGTCCTATTGGGAACAGGGAATGGGGCAGTGGCAAAGGCACGGTGGGACCGTGGACAAGTGTGGTTTTTTTTTAGTGGGGGAAAAATTTGGAGTATTGGGATTGTCAGTTTCTAGGCTGGACAAGTCCTTTAAATTGCAGCATGCTAAGGCATTTTTGTGCAAAATGTGTGAACAAAATAATGCCACAAAAAACACTTGCATGAGGAGTTTCATGGCATTTTTTTTTTATAAGCCCCCCCACAAAAAAAAACATAAAAAAACTGCGGTATGTTAAAATTGACCCGCTGTGCAGATTTTTAAATCCGCAGCATGTCGACTGTTTCTGCATATTGTTAGTGTGGATTTCAACCTTTGTAATGCAAAGAGTAAGATTAGGGGCAAATCCGCAACAAAATTTGCAAGTAACCCATGCAAAAACGTAGAGAAATCTGCAAGAAAATCAGCGTGGAAAATCTCTTTGTAAAGGCGCACTGTCTCCAGGGACCCTATAGGCGACCTGCACACTGGTTTCAAAACAGAAAATCAGCTGGTTTTACGTGCGGATTTCTGTGCATTTCCTTGCCAAATCCGCACAAGAACTGCCACCTTTGTTTTTTATGTGGATTTTCAGCAGATCTCATGCTTGCATTGAAAAGGATGAAATCCGCACAAACAATCGCTCAAAACATTGACATGCTGTGGATTTCAGAATCCACACAGCAGATCAATATCCGCCCGGAACGAAAAAACACGAGAATCAAAGTAGAAAAATATGTGTAATCCGCAACATGTGCAGGTAGCATTAGGGTTGTATCATGCAACAGTCATTACATAGAGGAGTCACATAAATGTGTGGTTTAAATGGTTTTAAAGGGGGTTTCCTACCATAACAACTTATCACATATCTACAAAATAGGTAATCATTAAGGGTTGGACTGCTGGAACCCTTAACAATCATGAGAAAAGGGTTCCCTGGGTTCCTCAAGTGAATGGGGGCGATGGTCATGTCTGCTCGCTGCCACGCCATTCATCTTTGTGGAACTGAAAAAGATAGCCAAGTTCAGCACTCGTTCACATTCCACATAAAAAAAAAAATCCACAGTAGAAATTGACACAGATTTTAAATCCATATCATGTCAATTTATGCTGTCATTTGCAATGCATAGGGTGGAATATGCTGCAGTAAAATCTGCAATCAATCCACTTGTCACTTACAACTTTTGCAACAGATTTGTTGCCGATTTTGCTGGTTTAATATTACATCCCATGTGCATGTTTCCTTAGCCAGATTTTTTCATGACTATGATACAGAAAACATTTTAGGCTCTATATAACAGTTTGATTCCCAGCACTGAACTGAACTAAGATCACCATCACTGTTCCCTCTAGGCTGTGAATTCTGGAAATGATAGAATTACACATTCCACCCCCTGCAGATAGAATTTGGCTAAGAAGGTCATTTTAACACTTTCCAGAGTACAATCCGATGTAGAGGATAGGAGTGGTGGTGGCCCGGATGAAGGGTTGTGTCACAGTGTGTCCTCAGGCTGTTGGTCCCTGGGGATCCGTGGAGTGGAATTATAGTAATGAAGAAGAAGGCCAGAGTTAACAAAGTCTTTTTTACCAAGTGCAACATAGACCTTGAAACACATACAGTAGCAGCAGGCTCTAAGTGCAATTCTTCTCTGGCACTAGCAAGGTATCTCGAGGCAGGATGGATTGCTGCATTTCCGTACTTAGGTGAAACTGACCTAGTGGTAGCTTGGTGATGGGTGGCTCGGCTATAATCCCATACCTTACAGCAATGTCTTCAGTGCTGATGGTAACAGTTCATGCTTATGTCTGGAATCTCAAGGCTTTACTTGAGGGAAGTTGTAGTAGTTCTCTCTGAAGAATCCTGTATCAGGAGCAGGAGCTCAGGCAGTGTGCTTCCTCTCCTCTCTGGCTCTAGACAGGAACTCCCCCTCTTTGTAGGAAGCAGGACCAGCCCACTCCTATCAAGAATGGAGGAACAAGGTTCTTAGCCCTGTTCCTTGCCAACCATTCCTTGCCATAAATTACATCTAGAAGCAAATAATAAAAGTTCTGGGGTACCACACACAGCTTAGATGGCAAACTTCAACATTGACTTCTATGATAGGTTTCCCAGGAGTCCTATATTGTTGACCCATTCTCAGGAAAATTGCAAAGTCCCAAAAATAAGTTGGTACTAAAGGGGTTAAAAGTCACAATTTATTAATGTGTTGAAATCCTTACAAACCTTTTACTCATTTACTTGAAAATGGAGGTCCCAGAGTCTCCATATAAATAAAGTGTTAGTTTGCATGCATGAGCAGCGTTTCATTCACTTCTATGAAAAGTAGAACTGAGCACTGTTCCTGTCAGTCCCGTGGCACTAACCTCTCTATTAGTGATGGACGAACATCGGCCAGGTCGATTCGTGAACGCGATCAAATGTTCGCGAACCACAAGTTCGCAACAGGCCCCATTCACTTTAATGGCAGGCAAACCTGAAAAATCTTTAGGTCATTATTGCAGCCAACAAATACTTACAAGAAGTGCACAAATTGTCCCACAACATGGACAGTGACATACCAGAGGGGGGTCAATGGCAAAAATTCCCACAAAAAAATGTGTATTTTAATCAGGGGCCATTTTTAGGCGTCTTAAAGGGAAACTGTCAAAAATGTGGCCTGCTGGAGCCTAGAAAATTTTTATTTTAGGCCATGGGAGTACAGCCTCCAAAAATTAGGAATTCACCTGACAGAAAACATCAAGTGATTGTGGCTGGAGGTATATTAGACGGTCATTGGATATCAAATTTACTGCAGGCCAGTACAAATAGATGTCAAATACATATGTTTCAAAGAACAAAGAATATAAAATTGGATTAAAAACATGGCTAACAAAATCCCCCCTCTTGAAAAATCCCCAAATGATAATTGAAATTCGATAACACGTGGTCGTCGTCAACAGGTGTTGAATTCCTCCAAGGTCCCAAACATTAGGCATTCACCGGACAGAAAAGAACAAGTAATTATGTGGCTGGAGGTATATTAGAAGGTCATTCAATATCAATTTTATTGCAGGCCAGTGTAGTACAGGCCCCAAACATTAGGCATTAACCGGACAGAAAAGGACAATTGATAATGTGGCTGGAGGTACATTAGGCAGTCATCGTATAACAATTGTCACGAGGGTGTCGAGGACCACGCCTGACTCCGTTATACCCGGGGTCAGGAAGTCGCAGCTGTTGGCTGCACGCTCTATTTAAGATAGGGCTGTTTTCCTTATGGTAGCTTTCTGGGTTTGCTTAGCAAACCCTTTTGGCTCACTCAGGGATCCGTAGCTCCTTCTCCTCAGCTGTTCCTTGTCCAACACTCCCAGACCTCCTTATATTCCTCTCTCACACTTCTCTGGTTGCCAGAGATAGAGCTTCCTGCCTGGACATCTATTCTGACCTTCTGGAGCTGTGTTGCTGCGTTCGCTGGTAGTTGGTCCAGAACGCTACCCTCCGGATCCCTGTTGGACCTTTTTGGTTTATTGTGGTCGCCCACCTGGGTGTATGTGTTTGTATGTTTTGTCTGTCCTCTCCCTGGTGTTTCCCTCTTAGTGTTAGTGGTGTGGACTAGCGATCCCACCGGCCTGTTCACTATCCAGGGCTCATATTAGGGAAAGCCAGGGTTTAGGCACGTGATCGCCGCACGGGTGAGGAACCCGTCTAGGGACGTCAGGGCAGTCAGGTGCCAGCCGCAAGGTGAGTTAGGGGTCACCACCTTTCCCTCTCCCTTGGGCAGGGCTTTCCCTGTTTTCCTCCCTGTGCGTGACGTCGGTCATTACATTATCTCTTGCCCTTATTTTGTGTAGGTAAAAAAAAAAAAAAAAAAAAGATATTTTTTTACCTACTTAGAATCCAGTATGGATCAAATTGCTGCTCTGTCCAAACAATTTCATGGCCTGTCTTTGGAGGTGGTAGGATTGAAGGCGTCGGTCCTCCAGCAACAGCAGCAATTACAACTGACTGCAAGCCCAGCGGTTGCTACTGGTAACCAGGTTGTTGCGGAACCCAAGGTCCCTCTCCCTGACAGATTTTCTGGGGGAAGGGACAAGTTTTTGACATTCCGTGAGGCCTGTAAGTTATATTTTAAACTGCGCCCTTACTCCTCTGGTAATGAAGATCAGCGGGTGGGGGTTGTTATTTCCCTGCTGCAGGGGGATCCGCAGTCCTGGGCGTTCTCTTTACCTACTGATTCCCAGGCTCTTCGGTCAGTGGATGAGTTTTTCGGGGCCTTGGGTCTCATATATGATGACCCTGACCGAGTCGCCCTGGCTGAATCAAGATTACGGAGACTCTTACAAGGAGAGCGGCCAGTAGAGGAGTATTGCTCTGAATTCCGTAGGTGGGCTACGGATACCCAATGGAACGACCCGGCTCTCAGGAGTCAGTTCTGCTCTGGGTTATCCGAAAGGGTTAAGGATGCGCTTGCATTATATGAGACCCCCTTTTCCCTTGATGCGGTTATGTCCCTTTCTATCCGAATAGATAGACGCCTTAGGGACAGGTTGAAAAAACCGGAGCAATTGGTAACCCCTCCCAAGCAGCAGTTAGTCTGTACGGACTTAGACGAGCCTATGCAGCTAGGAGGAACTACTCGTCAGGTCCGTCCTCCTGAGGCTCGCCGTAGGCGTGGGGTTTGTTTTTTTTGTGGGCAGAGGGGTCATTTCATTAATGTCTGTCCTTCTTTCCTCAGAAACAAAAGACCGTCGGAAAAATTACTAACCTCAGGCTGTGTGGAGGATGTCAGCCGGGGGGTATACGTTTCCTCCATACGTACATCGCAATTTGTGTTGCCAGCGGTTATTATTTTTGGTGATAAGACGGAGACTATTTCTTTCTTTCTAGACAGTGGAGCAGGGGTAAATTTGATAGATGCCCATTTTGCCCGCACTTTGGGTTTGTCTCTCTGTACTTTACAGAGACCCATTCCCATATTCGCTATTGATTCTGCTCCCCTGTCTCAGAGAAACCTCACGCACATTGTTCAAAATTTACACCTTCGGGTAGGGGACCACCATAACGAGATGCTTTCAGGTTATGTTCTGGAGGGGCTTCCCACTCCGGTAGTGCTGGGTCTTCCCTGGTTGGTAGCGCACAATCCAGTGGTGGATTGGCAGGCCAGGGAGATATTGGAGTGGAGTGAGCAGTGCAGAGAAAATTGCTTAAATAGCAATTGCTTAGTCGCCTCCATAACTACCCTACCTACATTTATTTCGGACTTTGAGGATGTTTTTTCTGAAAAGGGTTGTCAGAAGTTACCACCTCATCGTCCTTATGATTGCCCGGTTAACCTTATTCCCGGCGCAAAATTACCCAAGACCAGGTTATATAATCTTTCGGGTCCAGAGAGACAAGCCATGAAAGATTATATCTCCGAGAGTTTGGCTAAGGGACACATCAGACCCTCTTCTTCACCCGTGGCTGCAGGGTTTTTCTTCGTTAAAAAGAAAGATGGGGGCCTGCGTCCTTGCCTAGATTTTCGCGAATTAAATCAGATAACCGTCCGAGACCCATACCCTCTTCCTCTCATTCCTGACCTGTTTAATCAGATTGCGGGTGCTAGGTGGTTCTCCAAACTTGATCTTAGGGGTGCCTACAATCTGATTCGTGTTAAGGAGGGGGATGAGTGGAAGACAGCGTTTAACACCCCTGAGGGGCATTATGAAAATCTAGTTAGTTATGCCTTTCGGTCTGACCAATGCTCCTGCCGTCTTTCAACATTTCGTTAATGACATTTTTAGTCATCTAATCGGCAGGTTTGTGGTAATATACCTAGATGATATTTTAATTTATTCGTCTGATCTGAAAACACATGAGGTGCATGTCAGACAAGTACTGCAGGTCCTACGGACGAATGAATTATATGCTAAAATTGAAAAATGTGTCTTCGCCGTTCAGGAGATACAATTCCTGGGTTATTTTTTATCTGCGTCAGGTTTCCGTATGGATCCTAGGAAGGTCCAGGCAATTTTAGATTGGGATCTTCCTGAGAACCTCAAAGCACTACAACGGTTCTTGGGCTTCGCGAATTTCTATAGGAAATTCATTAAAAATTATTCACTTATTGTAAAACCGCTTACTGACATGACTAGGAAGGGGACTGATTTTTCTAAATGGTCTGACGCCGCTAAAGTTGCCTTTTCCTCTCTAAAAGAGAGGTTTACCTCAGCACCTGTACTGGTCCAACCTGATGTCTCTCAGCCTTTTATTGTTGAAGTCGACGCGTCAGAGGTGGGAGTGGGGGCGGTGCTGTCTCAGGGTCCGTCTCCTGGCAAATGGCGTCCTTGTGCTTTCTTTTCTAAAAAACTATCTGCAGCAGAAAAGAACTACGATATTGGCAATAGGGAACTATTAGCTATTAAACTTGCGTTTGAGGAGTGGCGTCATTTCTTAGAGGGGGCAGTCCACCCCGTCACTGTGATTACGGACCACAAAAATCTTCTGTACCTCGAATCAGCTAAGCGTCTCACCCCTAGACAGGCTAGGTGGTCGCTATTTTTTACCAGGTTTAACTTTGTGATTACCTATCGTCCTGGGGCAAAGAACACCAAGGCTGATGCACTATCTCGTTGTTTCCGTGGAGGGGGTAATGTGAGTGATCGGGTACCCATTCTTCAAAGAGGAGTGGTTGTTTCTGCGGTACACTCTGTTTTGGAGGGGAAGGTGTTAGAGGCCCAGGGGGACGCCCCGGTCTCTTGCCCCTCAGAGAAATTGTTTGTACCGTTGAACTTACGTTTCGAATTATTAAAGGAACATCATAATTCGGCACTTGCTGGGCACCCGGGTAGTAAAGCAACCTTGGAACTATTGTCTCGTCGTTTTTGGTGGCCAAGGTTGCGTCAGGATGTATTGGATTTTGTGTCTTCTTGTTCTACCTGTGCGCGCGCAAAAGTTTCACATACACGTCTTGCAGGGTCCCTATTACCACTCGTCATTCCCAATAGACCGTGGACACATCTGTCAATGGATTTTATCACTGACTTACCTTTGTCTGCGGGTAAAACAGTTATTTTGGTAGTAGTGGACAGGTTTAGCAAAATGGTACACTTCATTGCGTTACCCGCACTACCTAATGCTAAGACTCTTGCTCAGGTATTCGTCAGTGAAATCGTGAAGCTTCATGGGGTCCCCTCCGATGTTGTTTCGGATCGGGGTACCCAGTTTATTTCTAAATTTTGGAAAGCTTTTTGTTCCCGTTTGGGGGTACACTTGTCCTTTTCCTCAGCTTTCCATCCTCAGTCGAACCTTGAGACATATCTAAGATGTTTTGTGTCTGAAAACCAAGAGTTGTGGTCATCATATTTACCGTTAGCTGAGTTTGCCATAAATAATCGTCGTCAGGAATCCACTGGCAAGTCACCATTTCTTGGTGCATATGGTTTTCATCCCCAATTCTGTACTTTCAAAGAGGGGGGGTCTTCTGGGGTTCCCGAAGAGGAACGGTTTTCGTCATCTCTTTCATCGGTATGGCAGAAGGTGCAAGCTAACTTGAAAAATATGGGAGGTAAATACAAATGCATGGCTGATAAGAGACGGTAGCCAGGTCCGGACCTAGGTGAATGACTATGTGTGGTTGTCTACTAGGAATATTAAATTGAAGGTTCCCTCTTGGAAACTGGGTCCTAGGTTTATTGGCCCTTACAAAATTGTAGCCATCATCAACCCCGTGGCTTTTCGCCTGGAGTTACCTCAGACTTTTAAAATTCATAATGTTTTTCATAAGTCGTTACTCAAAAAATATGTTCCACCTCTAGAACCATCACCGCTGCCACCCCCTCCTGTTGTCGTGGATGGTAACCTAGAATTTCAGATATCCAAAATTGTTAATTCTCGTCGGGTCCGCCGCTCTCTTCAATATCTGGTGCATTGGAGAGGTTACGGTCCCGAGGAAAGAATGTGGGTTCCTGCGTCTGAGGTAAACGCCGACAGGTTAGTTCGGGTTTTTCATGCCTCTCATCCTGAGAGACCTGGTCCTGAGTGTCCGGAGGCCCCTCGTAGAGAGGGGGGTACTGTCACGAGGGTGTCGAGGACCACGCCTGACTCCGTTATACCCGGGGTCAGGAAGTCGCAGCGGTTGGCTGCACGCTCTATTTAAGATAGGGCTGTTTTCCTTATGGTAGCTTTCTGGGTTTGCTTAGCAAACCCTTTTGGCTCACTCAGGGATCCGTAGCTCCTTCTCCTCAGCTGTTCCTTGTCCAACACTCCCAGACCTCCTTATATTCCTCTCTCACACTTCTCTGGTTGCCAGAGATAGAGCTTCCTGCCTGGACATCTATTCTGACCTTCTGGAGCTGTGTTGCTGCGTTCGCTGGTAGTTGGTCCAGAACGCTACCATCCTGATCCCTGTTGGACCTTTTTGGTTTATTGTGTTCGCCCACCTGGGTGTATGTGTTTGTATGTTTTGTCTGTCCTCTCCCTGGTGTTTCCCTCTTAGTGTTAGTGGTGTGGACTAGCGATCCCACCGGCCTGTTCACTATCCAGGGCTCATATTAGGGAAAGCCAGGGTTTAGGCACGTGATCGCCGCACGGGTGAGGAACCCGTCTAGGGACGTCAGGGCAGTCAGGTGCCAGCCGCAAGGTGAGTTAGGGGTCACCACCTTTCCCTCTCCCTTGGGCAGGGCTTTCCCTGTTTTCCTCCCTGTGCGTGACGTCGGTCATTACAACAATTTTGCTGTTGGCCAGTTAAATTACAGGCCCCAAAAATTATGCATTCAACGTACATAAATGATCAAGTGATTATGTGGCCGGAGGTATATTAGACGTCAATGGATATCAATTTTACTGCAGGCCAGTGGACTACAGGCCCCAAAAATTATTCAATCACGGTACAGAAAAGCACAATTGATAATGTGGCTGGAGGTAAATTAGGCGGTCACCGTATAACAATTTTACTGTTGGCCAGTTAGATTACAGGCCCCAAAAATTATGCATTCACCGTACATAAATGATCAAGTGATTATGTGGCTGGAGGTATAAAAGACGGCCATTCAATATGAATTTTACTGCAGGCCAGTGTAGTACAGGCCCCAAACATTAGGCATTCAGCGGACAGAAAAGAACAAGTAATTATGTGGCTGGAGGTATATTAGACGGTCATTAGATATCAATTTTACTGCAGGCCAGTACAAATACATGTCAAATATATATGTTTAAAAGAACAAAAAATATAAAATTGGATTAAAAACATGGCTAACGAAATCCCCCCTCTTGAAAAAAAAACAAATGATAATAGTTGAAATTCATTAACATTTGGTCGTCACAGGTGTTGAATTTCTCCGAGGTCCCAAGCATTAGGCATTTACCGGACAGAAAAGGCCTTTTATCCTGCTGTATTTGCCTAAGACAGGGACCATTATTTGTTCTGGGTGGTGGCGGATATTTGTGGGCTGTCATGAGGAAATTCAATAAAACGTGGTCATCGCAGGTGTTGAATTCCTCCGAGATCCATGCCTCATTCATTTTTAGAAATGTGAGGTAGTCCACAATGACGTGAGCTAGGCGAGTGCGCTTATCGGTCAAAATCCCCCCTGCTGTGCTAAACGTCCTTTCGGACAGGAAACTCGACGAGGGAAAAGCCAAGAGTTCCATGGCAAATTGTGCCAGCTCTGGCCACAGGTCAAGCCTGCACACCCAGTAGTCCAGGGGTTCCTCGCTTCTCAGAGTGTCCACATCGGCCGTTAATCCGATGTAGTCGGACACCTGTTGGTCTAGGTGTTACCTGGGGCTGGATCCGGAGGACGGCTGTCGTTGGGTTGGCTGCAAGAATGATCTCATATCCAAAGTGACCAACACATCTTCAAACCGCCCTCTTCTTGCATGCGCTGTAGGATTGGTACTCGCAACTATTTCTCTGTGGGTGGAAATTCCTCTGCCAGCGCCCGCAACAGCAGAATGCAGCATCTCTCGCAGCAAGGCCTGGAAATGCTGCATTTTGACAGCCCTCTGTGATGCTGGTAACATAGAAAACATAGCAGAAAACATAGAATGTGTCGGCAGATAAGAACAATTTGGCCCACTAGTCTGCCCAATATACTGAATACTATGAATAGCAATTGGCCCTATCTTATTTGAAGGATGGCCTTATGCCTATCCCATGCATGCTTAAACTCCTTCACTGTATTTGCAGCTACCACTTCTGCAGGAAGGCTATTCCATGCATCCACTACTCTCTCAGTAAAGTAATACTTCCTGATATTACTTTTAAACCTTTGCCCCTCTAATTTAAAACTATGTCCTTTTGTAGCAGTTTTTCTTCTTTTAAATATTCTCTCCTCTTTTACCTTGTTGATTCCCTTTATGTATTTAAACGTTTCTATCATATCCCCTCTGTCTCGTCTTTCTTCCAAGCTATACATGTTAAGGTCCTTTAATCTTTCCTGGTAATTTTAGTTGCCAGATTTTTGACCATTCCTCTAGTTTTCCTAAATCCTTTTCCATTTGGTGTATCCCTCCAGGAACATCAACCCTGTTACAAATCTTTGTGTCATCATCAAAAAGACACACCTTATCATCGATGCCTTCTGCAATTTCGCTGATAAAAATATTAAACAATATGGGTCCCAGAACAGATCCCTGAGGTACCCCACTGGTAACAAGACCATGGTCTGAATATACTCAATTGACTACAACCCTCTGTTGTCTGTCCCTCAGCCACTGCCTAATCCATTCAACAATATAGGGGGCCCAAGCCCAAAGACTCTAATTTATTGATAAGACTTCTATGTAGGACAGTATCAAAAGCCTTACTAAAGTCTAGATAAGCGATGTCTACTGCACCTCCGCCATCTATTATTTTAGTCACCCAATCAAAAAAATCCATAAGATTAGTTTGACATGATCTCCCATGCTGTTTTTCATGTTTTAAGTCATGGGATTTTAGATGTTCCACAATCCTCTCCTTGAGTATGGTTTCCATTAATTTCCCCACTATTGATGTCAGGCTTACTCTTACTGGCCTATAGTTGACCGATTCCTCCCTACTACCTTTCTTGTAAATGGGCACAACATTTGCTAATTTCCAATGTTCTGGGATGACTCCTGTTACCAGTGATTGGTTAAATAAATCTGTTAATGGTTTTGCTAGTTCACCGCTGAGCTCTTTTAATAGCTTTGGGTGTATCCCACCAGGCCCCTGTGACTTATTTGTATTAATTTTAGACAGCTGACCCTCTTCAGCTGACCCTCTGTAAAGACACATGCATCAACAGATTCATTAGTCTTCCTTCCTAACTAAGGTCCTTTTCCTTCATTTTCCTTTGTAAAAACGGAACAGAAGTATTCATTGAGGTAGTCAGCTAGTTCTTTATCTTCTTCCATATACCTTCCTTCTTTTGTTTTTAATTTGGTAATTCCTTGTTTTAGTTTCCTTTTTTCATTTATGTATCTGAAGAATGTCTTATCGCCTTTTTTCACTGACTGAGCTAATTTCTCTTCTGCCTGTGCTTTAGAAGCTCTTATAACTTATTTGGCCTCTCTCTGCCTAATCTTATAAATTTGCCTGTCATCCTCGTTTTTTTTAATTTTTATAATTACTAAATGCTATCTTTTTGTTTTTAATGATTTTGGCCACTTCTGCTGAGTATCACAGTGGTCTCTTCCTTTTTTTGTTTTTACTGAGAAGCCTAATGCAATTTTCTGTTGTCTTCAATAGTGCCACTTTTAAGTAGTCCCATTTTTCCTGGACTCCATTGAAACTGTTCCAATCTGATAGGGACTCGTATACCACTAATCTAATTATAAAAAGTCAGTTTTTCTAAAATCACTGTACTTATAGTAAACCACACTGACTGGTAATCACTAGATCCCAAGATTTCCCCTACAGTAATATCAGATACCAAATTCCCATTTGTGAATACTAAATCTAAAATGGCCACCTTCCGGGTTGGCTCCTCAACTACATGCTGTACAGATAATCCCAGTATGGAATTTAGAATATCTGTACTCCTGGCAGAACTAGCTATTTTGGTTTTCCAGTTTACATCAGGAAGATTAAAGTCTTCCATAATGATAACTTCCCCCTTCAATGTCATTTTAGCTATTTCCTCAACTAGTAGATCATCTAATTCTTTGACTTGGCTAGGTGGTCTATATATCACACCTACACGAGTTACCTTATGATTATCAAGCTGCAAGGTAACCCAAACTGACTCTAAATTGGTCTCGCTAACTTGTATTAAATTAGATTTTATGCTATCTTTCACATACAGGGCCACCCCACCCCCTTCTTGCCTTCTCTGTATTTCCCATATAGAGAGAACCCTGGTATTGTTATATCCCAGTCATTACATCCATTGAACCACGTCTCAGTAACAGCCACTAAATCTATATTCTCAGATGCCATTATAGTCTCAAGTTCATTGATCTTATTCCCTAAACTGCGAGCATTTGTAGACAAGACTCTGAGCTTGTCATTTCTTAACCTATGTGCTACTGGCATCTTCTGGCATTGTTCTGGGGGGCAGTCGGACTTTTGGATTGTCACTCTTTTGCCCCCCTTTCCTAGTTTAAATGCTCCTTAGCAAATACTTTGAACTGTTCACTGAGGACATTCGTTCCCTTGAGAGAAAGATGCAAACCATCTTTCTTGTACAGTTCTTTTCCATTCCGAGAGCTAACATGAGACACAAAGCTAAACCCTTGGTTCAGACACCATTCACCAAGCCATACATTGAATTCCTTAATGCGCATCTTCCTGTCATGCTGAAGGTTATGCACAGGCAAAACTGCAGAGAATGAAACAGTTGATGCAACCTCTCGTATATCATTTCCAAGTGTGCGAAAAGCTTTCTTCACCTTTGAAACCTTATTGCAAGCCAGATCATTTGTCCCAAGATGGACAATTACATCCACCTCCCTTTCCTGCTTTGCTTGCCTAACTATATTAAGGATCCGTCGATTATTCCTGCTAGCGGTAGCACCAGGGAGACATCTCACAACACCATTTTCCTCAAAATATACACCTCTTATGATGGAATCGCCCACCAACAGCTGCTTACTATCAGTCCTCACCTTCTCCTTTTTGTCTTTGGCTGCAGTCTTGCATACTTTAGGCATGGAAGATGATTGTTTCTCACCCACTGTGCTTGAGCCATCCTCCATGTTGCTCTTGCACTCTGAAAGTGCTGCAAATGAATTATGGAGAGCCACAGACTGTGGGACATGTCTTCTATCAACAACTCTCAGTCTACCAGAACCTGCAGTAACCCATCTTCCATTTCTAGGAGGCCTCTGTGGCAGTGGCATTGCAACATTCTCAGCCTGAGTTTGTTTAACGGTTAATTTACAAATCTCAGATTTCAAAAATGCCATTTCCTGTTGCATTATGGAGAGCTGTCTACAGATCAGACAGCATCCAAACCTCTGAAGAGTGGAACCTGAAATAAAAGCACAACAATTCCTGCACAGAACCAGGTCTGCCATTTTAAAGAGGGGAAATATTTTAAACAACAAATCTTACTTTTTTAGATTGTATCCACCTCCAGATTACCTCCTGAATATCTCCAATGCACTTATAAAAATCAGCACTTGAAAAATCAGCAAGCTATAATTAGGCAAGCTAATTGTCACGGCCACGGTTATGGCCGTGACTCCTTGGGAGCCGCATACTGTTGCCCGCGGTTTTGGGTTGTGGTGTCAACCGCAGCTTGAGGCATAATGTAGTTAGCCTCAGGTGCGGTTGCCGCGGACAACAGCGATGTGTGCGGTCCCCTTGGAGTTATGTGCACGTTTGTATGCACTTTTGTATGTCTGTGTGCACTCTGTTTTGTGTGTGGTGTGCACTGACATCTTCCCTTCACTGTGGTTGCCCGTGGCAACGTTTGGTTGTATGTGTACATGTGGTGGCAGTGTCCCGGCCTTCGGGCTGACTCCCAGGACACGCTTGCCACCCATGTCGTTGCCTGCGGCAACAGCCACAGTGTGTTTGTAGTTTTGACACTTCCCCTTTTAGTTATGTTTTCCCTTCTGTGGTATTGGAAGGGTTAACTCCCTTTCTGTGTGTCTGAGTCACGGGGTGTGTCTGACTGTTGGGTGTGGCCTCTTGGCCCTATAAAGCCTCAGTTGTAGGCAGTAGCCAGAGAGGGTGTTTCAGCCATGCTGGCTGTAGACATCCTCCTGGTTACTTACCAACTGCCAGTGGGGGCCAACCTTCTGGTCATAAGCTTATATATGTCCTTTGGTGTCTGAAGATGTGTTTGCTTTATGTTGTTTTATTGCACCTGTGGTCCTGGGTTCCCGTGTGTTGTATGTTTGTGTGCTGAGTCCTGCTGTTTGTGGGCAGTACACCCACATGGGTTCCAGGCTTGGTTGTCTGTGGCAGGTCAGTGTGATGTTTGTGGCAAGTACCTGCCACTGCCACAGGTTGCACTTGTTCTCCCTACCCTGTAGCTTGGCCAGTTAGACTCCTGTTCCTCCGTATCCAGAAGGAACAGGATGTCTTACTCTGACTCCTAGCCTAGGGACCGGCGGAGGGCGAGTAGGGATCCGAGGTTCCTGCGCATGGGTCCTCCTACCTTCAAGGTCGGCCCATGCAGGTAGGAGTTAGGGTCAGGTTAGGGACGCTGTTAGGAGGTGACCTGCTCCCTAATCCTGTTCGTCCTGGTCAAGCAGCGACCATCTTCCTTCCGGCACACGGCTGAGGGTTTCCCCCATCCTCAGCCGTGACACTAATACTATGTGGCTATATATACACACACTCCCACAAAAGCTCCTCCCCCAACAACAAATTTAACACCTTAATCACATATGCTCATTTGCAATCAGACAATAGTAATAACCTGTCTAACAAATTCCTTACCTGTTTTGAAACAGTGTCTGAGTATCCACCAGAAACACTGCTGAAGTTCTGCTACAGTGGGAGATCTCTAAGTTAGTCTAAGTTAGTCTCCTGAATATCTCCAATGCACTTATAAAAATCAGCACTTGAAAAATCAGCAAGCTATAATTAGGCAAGCTAATACTATGTGGCTATATATACACACATGTCCACCATTTTGTGTTTGTACTGGGGGTCTAAGTACTTTGCCACCAAATACTGGTCCTTTCCCTTTATGCTTTTTATACGGGGGTCCCTCTTCAAACACTGGAGCATGAAGGCCCCCATTTGCACTAAATTGGAAGCGGTGGAGCAGCCTGGCTCCTGCTCATCGCCCAGGAGAATGTCGTCCTCGGTCTCCTCCCCCCATCCACGGACAACACCAGGGATCCCAGAAAAGTTTAAAGCCTGCTCTTCTTGCTCCTCCTCCCCCCAGGCACCTTTCTCCTCTGACTCCTCGTCAGACACCTGCTGACTTGTCTCAGATGGAGTAGCCCCCCTGGGAATTCATTCAGCATTGTGACTGCCTCATCTTCCTGCTCTTCGACGGCTTGATCAATGGCACGACGCAATGCACACTACAGAAAGAAGGCGTGAGGTACGATGTCACTGATGGCGCCCTGGCTGCGACTGACCAGTTTGGTGATCTCATCAAATGGGCGCAGAAGTCTGCATGTGTCGCGCATGAGTAGCCACTGGCGCAGTGAAAAAAAAACAAGCTCCCCAAAATCTGTCCTGCTGCAGAGTTCGTACAGGTAGTCGTTAACGACACATTTCTGCTGAAGAAGCCTATCAAGCATATACAAAATGGAGTTCCAGCGCGTCGGGCAGTCACAAATCAAACGTCTGACGGGCAAGTGATGTCACTGCTGAACGTCAGCAAGGCGAGCCATGACGTTGTAAGATCTTCTAAAATGGCCAGGGATTTTCCTGGCCTGCCGCAAGACGTCCTGGACCCCGGGGTATTTGGTAATGAATCGCTGCACGACTAAGTTCAGGATGTGTGCCATGCACGGCACGTCGGTCATTTTGCCCTGTTTCAGCGTGCTTAGCAGATTGGCACCGTTGTCGCACACCACTTTACCAACTGTCAAATTGAGCGGGGTTAGCCACTGATCGTCCTGTGACCGCAGAGCTGAAAGCAGTGCAGGACCGGTGTGACTCTTGGCTTCCAGGCACAACAGCCGCAGCACAGCATGGCAACGTCTCACCTGGGACATCGAATAGGTTCTGGGGAGCTTAGGGGGCGCAACGGAAGATGCAGTAGCAGTGGAAAACGAGGAGTCAGCCAAGGAGGAGACGGAGGATGGATTAGGAGGAAGAGAAAAAGAGGCAGGCCTGCATGCAATTCGTGGCGATAACACCAAATCCACACGGGTGCCATGGATTACATGCTTGACGGCCGTCAGAAGGTTCACCCGGTGGACAGTAAAAGTTATGTACCTTCCCTGCCAGTGTTTGCTAGACCAGATGTATCTTTGCACCGACACTGTGTGCTAGAGATACATTCACTTGCAGCTGAACGTGGCTATATAGCTCTGGGATGCCCTTCTGGGAGAAATATTTCCTTCAGGAGACCTTCCATTGTGGTGTGCGAATGGCCACAAATTTTCTAAAGGCATCCGAGTCCACCAATTTTTATGGCAGTTGTTGGAGGGCTAACCGTTCCGACAAGCCAGCGGTAAGCCGTCATCATTTTTTTACACTCGAACATTTGGGCCACGGAAGCCTGCCTTGTGCCAGATGAATGTGACGACGGCACGGTGGAGGGTAAAAAAGTAATTATATTCTATCTAGGTATATCGCACCCCTGCCTAAATCAGATTTTTGAGGGGCAACTGTTTTATCACACCAGTTGCAATTAGTTGTTCCACTGGCGTTTGTCCCTCTGTATAGCTGCGGTATCTCAGCAGAACCGCACACAAATGCTGCACAATACAAATGCACTGTATAGAAATTATATTCTAGGTATATTACACCCCTGAATCAATCAGATTTTTGGGGGGGCAACTGGTATATCACACTAGTTGCAATTAGTTGTTCCAATGACATTTGTCCCTCTGTATAGCTGCGGTATCTCAGCAGAACCGCACACAAATGCTGCACTATACAAATGCACTATATAGAAATTATATTCTAAGTATATCGCACCCCTGCTTCAATAAGATATTTTTGGGGACAACTGTTATATCTACCAGTTGCAATTAGTTGTTCCAATGACATTTGTCCCTCTGTATAGCTGCGGTATCTCAGCAGAACCGCACACAAATGCAGCACAATACAAATGCACTATATAGAAATTATATTATAGGTATATCACACTCCTACCTCAATCAGATTTTTTTGGGGGCAACTGGTATAGCACACCAGTTGCAATTAATTGTTCCAATAGCGTTTGTCCCTCTGTATAGCTGCAGTATGACAGCAGAACCTCACACAACTGCTGCACAATACAAATGCACTATAATATACTTTCTATGTTAGAAAGTATATTATAAGTATATCACACCCCTCAGTATGTCACACCTATCGATAGCACACCTATACCAGTCCTTAAAAGGACTTTTGTGGCTCTATTAGTTAGCGTTTGGTGTCTCTATACTCTTTAACAGTCTGTCCCTGCTCCACACAGCAACCTCTCCCTACACTGGCAAAAGACTGAATGTAAAATGGCGGCCATATCGGGTTTATTTATAGGGTAGGGGTTGTGTCCCTGTGCTGAAACGTCTCAATTGGCTGTCCTGTCCCACCGATAGATGTTTCATGGGTCAAATTTCGGCGCTATGCAAAAAAATATGGCTCGTGCGAATATCACCATATGTTCGCATGTTCGGCGAATCACAAACAAGCAAAGTTCACCGCTAAACGACCGGCCGGGCGAACCGCAAGGCCATCTATACTCTCTATTCCCATTTGGACTTCCCACCATGGGATATATAGGCCTCAACTACACAACTGGCTTTCCTGACAGTTCCAAATCTGAACTTTTTTCAGAGAAGTTGGATTGCTCTTTACACTCATCACTATGAGCCATCTCAGTATGTTTTTTATAAACCATAGCCATATTATAATAACATTTTCCCTACCATAAAACGTACAACTTTATTATTTTAACGTAGGGGACAAGGTCCTGGGGCCACAAAAATGAATCTGTATTATATAGTTACTGAATATATTGCCTATATAGATGCAATTCTCATAATATAGTGCCAGGGATGTAGCTATAGGGCATGCAGAGGTAGCAATTGCATCTAGTCCCAGTAACATGTCAGCTACATATACAGTCATTATTATGTATTATAAATGGCAGATTTTAGGTGGGGACCCTGCTACAGAATTTGTATTAGGGCCCAGAAGCTTCACTTTACTATTCTCCAATGGCATCTAAAATGCAAAGACTGCAAATGTCCTTCACTGCCACCATCACGTCTTCACCACAAGATAATGTCTAGCGGGCAAAGTCCCATAATTGTCAAAAATTGGATTTTTCCTATTTTTGAATGCCAGTCGCAGGAAATATTTGTCCCAGGTACTGTCCCACAAAGCAGCGTTGGAAATTTTATTTGATAAATATCTGTCAATATCTGCTGGATTTTTTCAATATGTAATGGATGGCATTAATTACTTGACTCACTTACTGTCAGGACATTGTGTGCTTCGGCACAAACAACGTCTTGGTGCAAGCCAGCATCAGGATGTCATGTGCAGTGGTGCTGGAGCCAAAGACAGAGAAGTCGAGCATGCAAAAGAGGAACTAGGAGTGAGGAAAGGTGAGTTATTAAGGGAGTCTGATCTGGGGTCAGTATTTTGGTATCTATTGTCCAAATTATGGGATCTGGTGTATGGTCTTAATATTGGGGTCTGGTATGTGGTATGTATTATAGGGTTTGGGGTCTTATCTGTGGTCTGAGTATTGGGATTTTGTCTAGGGTATTGTCTGGGGTCTGAATTAAATAGGTTGTCCCACGGAAAATATTCTTAATTTTTTAAACCAGCGGCAGGATCCGAATACTTTTGTTATTGCATGAAATAAATATTTTGTATAGCCACTGAGTTTTTCAATAAAACCTACTTGTATAGTGCCATCGCTGTTGTTTTTCTTTTTTCTTGTCCTCTTCACTGAGGTGGTCACATACACTCAATTAAATTTTTTAGCACCAGCCATATCTTCTGTTACAAGATGTGGCAGTTACAGGGAGACAACTGCAGCAGAAAGGACACCCCCCCCCCCCCCACCGAGTTGCTAGTCTTAAATACATCTAGCAGAACAATTTGAAGCAATGAATGAGGAGAGCTCTGAATCCATGTGAGGTACATAGTAATCCATGCCCCAACAAACCCCTCCCCATAACATGCCACACCCCAATAAACCACACCCTGTTAAAGCCGCTGTGTCCCCTAGAAAAACATTTCAAATGTCATCTATGGAAGCCCTGTTCAAAGTCATCTCACTTTACAATAATCATGCCTACCCTTTTTAATCCAGTGGTTTCTTAATAAATTAACGGTAACATATTTCCCAAAAGATTCAGTGTAATTTTTTGGGCTTTTGCATGAAAATTGTACGTCGCTGTTTCTTTTAGTATACTGTAGGAGATTTGATTAAAAATACAAGTTTTCACCAAAGATGTAACTATAGTTTCAAATTCCAACTAGTTCAAGTGTCATGGAGAGCCAGTAGAGTTTTCATAATAGAGGATATAAGAAGTCAGGCTTTCACATGGATAATACAGTAGGTCCACAGAGTAGCTAACTAATAATTCTGGCGCAGGCTGAAGCGCTAAGGGAATTCAAATACCACTGGAACACAATCAGCAGAAAGAGAAAGAAGGCCAAGGATCAACAGGGGTCCGCTGTTATAAAACAGACGGGAAAGAAATAAGGCAGATCGAGCCAAGTGACTCATATCCACTTTTGTATTTGATAATCAAGGCTATATTGGTTTTCATACCAAATTAGTGATGAAGACTTTCGGGATAAACTATTATTTATTAAGCATGTAGGATTTAGGATCCATCTGTTTAGTTTATAGGACAGACTTGAAACTTAACTCCTTCAGGATATCTAAAATGAAATATCACTATCCTATTTATACAAGACGGGATGCTCCAGAGCCTTGCCCGGTCCATCTGACTGCATATCACTTGGGGCATACATCACTTGTGCTTATTTTTGTGCATTAGCATGTTTTCCTAATGCTGACAATAAATACTGCTGGATTGCTGACCCTTGGCTTCTCTGACTGCACGCAAGTTTACTCCTCAGACTTAATCCTGTCTGACCTCTGGTACTCACCCTTGACCTTCTTGGCTACACTTCGGAAACTCTGTCTTTCTGTTCCATCCTGTCTGGTACATCCATGACTTTTCCTGTTATCATTGCCTATAGCAACTGTATCTCCAATTATTCCTATTTTGTTTGGTTCCACTCATGCTAAACTTTATCTAGGAGATTAAAGTCTAGTCCTGGGGCCAGATGAGTACCTCGACCCAAACTGAAGTGGTGGAATAGTTGCATGCAAAAGGTGTATTGTACCATTCAGTATCACAGAGACCAGACTATTACAGCTATACTATATTACCAACAATTTCTTCACCTGCTGATCAGATGTTTGAAGGAGTTGACTGGCTAAGGTGTTGAGTTGAACCCCCACCGAATGATATGGTAACTTAGTAACATGATACTAAAATATCCCAAAAGTAAGGAAAAAATGGCAGTCTGAATGCTAATGACTGCTTCCATTATGGGGTTCCAATCTGAGGCTAATTGGGATCTGATCTGAGGCTGAGGGGGTTTTGATCTGAGCCTGATGGAGATTGGGGGATCTGATCTAAGGCTGATGGAGCTTGTGGATCTGATTTTGGGGTCTGATATGATGTCTGATGAAGAATGGGGTCTGACAAGGATTGGGGATCTGATCTGAGGTCTGATGAAAAAAATATTATATTTTTTTCTTATTTTCCTCCTTTGAATCCTAGGTGCTTTTAATATTCCTGTGCATCTTGTAGTCCAAAAATATGGTAGTTTGTAAGACTGAAAAAAGACTTGCATGATATCCTGCAAAGTTCATCCTTCTACCATGAGGTAGAAGCCAATTTTTGTTATCTTAGGAGATAAAAAAATTCCTTCCCAATTCCAATCTGGCAATCAGACAACCCTTCTCCAGAATTCGAGTAGCTATATCCTGAGGATAGGTCATCAACAGCATGAACCTGGAAAATCCCTTTAAGGTCTAACATTACACTATCATACTTGAGTGCCATTTATTCTCAACACCTATGATATTTCCAAGTCAATCTGAAATCAATTTTATTGGCATGGCAGCAGAGCTCATAGGACATTTGCAGTCATATATTAAGTGTCTGAGATGTTGTTTATCAAGATTTTTCCACTTGAACTATAAATATCTTGGTGCCTCATTGATGGATTTCAGTGGTTGAGATTTGCTTTTGTTGGTAGGATCAGTATTAGAGATGAGCGACTCGAAGCTGACGAAGTGGAATTCAGGAAAAATTTGATTCGCATCAAAGCCGAATTTCCTTGCGATTCGTAGTAACGAATTGCATTTTTTCCTAAAATGGCTGCTGCATGTTTGAGGACATGGAGAAAGGAACTCTGGGAAGGTGGGATCACCCATAATGCCATGCATGCAGCCAATCAGCAGCCAGCCCTGTGATGTCACAGCCCTATAAATAGCATCAGCCATCTTAGATTCTGCCATTTACCAGTGTACTTAGTGCAGGGAGAGACATCTGCAGGCGCTAGGGACAGTGATACGAAAGACTTGATTGTGGTGAAAAAACTTTTTAAAAGTGCAGGGAAAGGATAGGGAGGAATTGTTCCACAGCATTTGTGTAGAACAGGGTTCAGTAAGGGAGGTTACAGACTCGGCAATAGGAAAAATTCCATCACACCTTGCTGCACTGACTGGGGATCCAAATTGCCATTATATAGCTCTATCATTCCAGCAAACCGTTCTTGTTATTGGGGTGCAAGTGCTGTTTTATACAGCCATTAACAGGGTTTATTACAAGGAAATATTTCTACAGTACATCTTATTTGTCCTTGTGCGGTGCAGTTATATGTTGTAAAGCCCTTTTTGCCGTGTATTAGTGGCAAAAGAAAAATATATTTGCCCTTGTGCGGTGAAGTTATATATTCTAAAGCCCTGTTTGCCGTGCATTAGTGGCAAAATAAATATATATTTGCCGTTCAGCGTTGCACTTATATGTTGAAAAGCCTTTTGTGTAGTGGAAAAGTGGAAAAAAATTAGGGCCTCATTGTAGCTGGCCAGCTAAGACCTGTCCTAGGTTGCTAGTATAGCTTATATGTGTATACAGCTAGACCTGCTAATACACTTAATACAGTTCCTATGTTTATGTGTTAAAGACAAAAGCAGAGTTATTTACTGTGACATCATGTTTTGGATGTCATATAACTGTTATATTTTGTGTTCACAGAAGCAGAAAAAGATAATATGCCTTTAAGATTCATTTTGTTATGTAAGGTAAGCTCAGTGACACAGCAGAAACAACAGATAGCATAGTGTTAATCTGTTGTTGCTGGGCAGAAGTCTAGAGCAGTGACAGTACAGATACTCAAGAGAGAAATATATCCACCATTTTATGTTGAATGACAAGATTGAGCAGTTGAACAACCATTTTATGCATACCGCCAATTTGTGATATCTTTTCAACACGTGTTTTGTACATGGACTATCTGCTGTGGAGGCGGAAGTGTAATATATATAAAGAAAAGTTGAAGTTAATAAAGAAGTTATTTGAAGCATTTGGTGTGCTCTTTAAACCTACCGTTTCCATAGAACAGCGCTAGAGGAATTACAGAGTAATAGACAGTCTGTTTATACTGAAAGTCAGAGATATCAAAATTCTTCTATTGCCACAGCGTAAAAGACACTTCCTAGTGCTGCGCCTGCTTCAGTGGAACTATTACCCTCAGAGGGTGAGGTGATAGCGCTTCTTAACTTGCACAGTAAAGAGCGCATTCGAGCAGTGGAGCGCCAGCATATACCGCCACGCAGCAACTATTCCCTGAGTGAGCAAGCAAAGACACCTCAGCGGAGCTACCAAAGAGGCCATAGAACGTGTGCATTAGTCAAACTGCAGTCAACTCTTAGAGTGGCAGAACAGCAAAGGAAAAATAGTCAGAGAAAGAGCGCCAACCCTCCTGCGATCCCTAGAGAAAGAAGAGACGCATGGTGGGAGGCCAAAGTCCAGAGCTAGATTGCCCACACCGCTATCCACAGAGAGACCACGTACTGCAGCCAGCTAGTTTCCCGCCACTAGGCCCAAGGTCTGCAGCATCGTATCCAAGCCAGCGCATCGCAAGTCAGCCCAAAGAATCGCAAGTCAGCACAGAACATCGCAAGCAGCTTATCCAAGCCGGTGCATCGCACGTCTGCACAGAGCATCGCAAGTCAGTGCAGAGCATCGCATCATATCAAGAAAAGACACATCTACCTTAAGATTGACATTTGTTCCTGCTCTTCAGAAAGGTCAGAGCTTTCCTTTTATTACTTATCATTGCATAAAGATACATTTTTGTGTTCAGATAAAGACTTTAAAGTAAAACAAAGGACAGTTTGTATTACACAGACTCTATTTTGTCAATATTGCATTTAAAGTAAAAGGCATCTCTTAATATTTGTATTGATTGTCAGTACTGCATTTAAAGTAAAATGTCTGAGCCTAATATTACTATGCCACTGTTAGAGGATACAAAGAAAGATAGAGTAGAAGTTAAAGAGCAAGGCAACCTGTCTGAGGTAGAAGATTCTTTTGCAGCATTAGTCTTGTCTCAAACAAATATAGCCCAAGCAGATGAACTAAGACGTTCATCACGTGCCAGAAAACCGACCCCAAAGATGCTGGAAAATTTGAAGCAAGAAGCAGCATTTTAAGGAAAAAAGTTCGCCAGAATGTATGAGAAGTGGAAATCATACATTAAAGACATTCATAGAAAGCTAAAGCAAGAAAGTATAAAAAGGAACTTGAGTCATATGGTACAGACGGTAGAAGAATCTGAATCAGAGCTTATGGCAGCATATATTAACCTGAGGTCACTTACGACACCTTCCCAGGATATTATAAGGTACATGGACACATGTACTGCGGTCACTAAAGATTTTGTAAAGCTCATAAGAAAACTTTCATCTGCAGCAAACTATGATGAAGTTAAATCAAGAGGTAGAATGAACAAGCTTTTTATGAGAGACTATGCTAGGCCCTTAGGGGGAACTACAATCTCAAGTGTGACTTCCTTCGCTAGCAGAAGTGCCACCCACATATCAGAGTCCTCAAATACTTTAGCCAAAAGAAAGGAATTAGCTGAACAACTTGCTGAAATTGAGATGGAAGCTGCCATCGAGGCGCAGCGTCAACTGATGGCTGAAAAGCAAGCTGAAAAGGATGCACAATGCCATCAGATGAAAGCTGAAATGGATGCATAGCGCCATCAAATGGAAGCTGAAATGGAGGCACAGCGCTATCAAATGGAAGCTGAATTAAAAAGTCTGGAAAGGCAGAAAGAAGTTAAGATCATAGAAGCCAGACTCAGAGTACATGAAGAGGATATGAATCAGAGTAGTCATAGGTTCAAATCTGTACTAAGTGAAGAAAAAGACTCCTACTTTCCTACAAATGCCCAGGAGAATAGAAGGAAATCTCCAGCATGTAGTGAAGAAATAAGTTATTATCCTTCCATCCCTGCTCTTAAAAACAAAGAGAGGCCTAGTCCAGTGTTAGGAAAAAATTGTGTGAATTTACCCTCTATCTCTACCGGAAAAATGAAGAAAAGGACCCACCTAATTCAGAACTAAGTGAGAAAATAGAACCGGATGATTCTATTCCTAGATGCCACGAATTGCACAGGAGAGTGTTACAACCATTGCCCCAGCAAGACCACAGAGAACAGTCCTAGCTAGGCTTCCGGAACCTACTGTATTTTCAGGAGACGTACTGAAGTTCATAGAGTGGAAGACAAGTTTTGAGATGATCATTGAGCATCATTGCTTCAGTCCAGTTGACAAGTTATTCTACCTTCAGAGAAATGTTGGTGGAGAAGCCAAGGAAGTTCTTGAAGGTAACTTCTTTAGAAAAGTTGAAAAGGCCTATAAGCAAGCTTGGGAAAAATTGAATGCAAGATATGGTCATCCTTTCTTGGTACAAAGAGCCTTTAGAGAGAAACTGAATAACTGGCCTAAAATAGGTCCTAAAGAACATTTCAGAATCCAAAAGTATGGTCACTTCCTTCAAGCATGCAGCAATGCCATTCCACATGTTCAAGGACTGTAGGTACTGAATGACTATCTAGAAAACCACAGGATGCTAAGCTACCTGAAGAAGTGGCTTCTAGATGGAATCGCTATGTGACTAAACAGATCTAGGTAAGAACTTCCCATGTTTTAAAGAGTTCTCTGAGTTCATCAATGAGGAAGCACGGATAGCATGTAATCCAGTAACATCATCTTAAGTTTTAAAATCCTTAGAACAAAGGCCTGCAAGAGAGATAAGATGTGCAAGAGCAACTAGCTTTGCAACCAACGCAGCAGCTAAAGGTCCAGATACCTACGAGAGCAAGTCCAAAGTCACTACTGGGATCAGTAGAGACAGAACCGACAAATCTTCAGACTACCTTCAAGTGTATGTTCTGTGGAGACAACCACTCCATACATAAGTGCCAACAATTGAAGGCGAAGTCCCCAGAAGAAAAGAAAGAATTTGTGATGGATAACCAACTGTGTTTCGGATGCCTAAGAAAAGGCCATGTTACTAAGGAGTGTAAGAAAAAGGCCACATGCAGCGTTTGCAAAGGACGCCATCCTACACCACTACATGAAGAACACCCAAAGAAAGATAAATCCTCAATACCTAAAGATACTAAGGAAGAAAATAAAGTATCGGTATTCTCTTGCACAGTGAGGGAAGGAAAAAGCAATGGCACATCAATGGTTGTACCAGTGTGCATTTCAAATCCTAAAAGGAGGAACAAGAAGGTATACGCCTATGCGCTACTGGATGCGCAGAGTGATTTCACCTTCATTGATCAAGAAATCTGCAAGGAATTACAAGTGGCTGCAGAACCAGTGAAGCTCAAACTCACCACAATGATGGGGAGAGACACATTAGTGAACAGTCAAAGGACTGAGAGTTAGAGGACTTCATTAAAACTGCACATTAGATCTACCTCCAGCTTATACAAAAGACGATATACCTCTAGATCGAGATCGCATACCTACCTGTGAAACAGCCAATGAATGGGAGCACCTATATTTCATATCTCATAAAATGTCCCCGCTGAAGGAGTTTGGTGTTGGACTGTTGATAGGCTACGATTGTCCCGAAGCCTTGGTACCACAAAAGGTAATCACAGGAGGAAAGGGTGAACCCTAAGCTGATCAAACTGATCTAGGATGGGGTGTTGTTGGAGGAAAACAGCAGATCGCAAACTCAAGACAGGTGACAGGATTGTGTCATCGAATATCTGTCCAAGAGTTGCCAACTGTAAGTCCAGCGAAAGTAATTAAGATCCTTGAATCCGACTTTGCAGATATACGTTCTAAAGAAAAGAGTGTATCCCAAGAAGACATAAAGTTTGTACACACTGTAGAAGAAAATATTCAGCAGAATCAACAAGGTCATCTTGAAATGCCCTTACCTTTTAGAGAACGACCTCATCTGCCAAATAACTTTGAAATGGTTGAAGAAAAGGATGGGAAGAGATCCCAAATTCAGGATTATTTGACATTCATGGAAGGCATCCTCGAAGAAGGACATGCAGAGAAAGTTAATAACAAACCTAAGGAAGGAGAAGTGTGGTACATGTCACATCAAGGTGTTTACCACTCAAAGAAACCAGATAAGATTAGAGTACTAAAAGGACCAGATCTTACAAACACTCTGCCGGGTCTACTCTGTAGATTTAGAAAGTATCCCGTAGCAGTCATGTGTGACGTTAAAAAGATGTTCCACCAGTTTCTTGTGAAGAATGAAGATAGAGACTTCCTGAGGTTTCTATGGTGGGAGGATGGAGATACAGATACAGAGTCAGCAGAATACAGAATGAAAGTACAATTGTTTGGAGCAGCAGCATCTCCAGGTTGCGCCAATTATGGTATAAAGTACCTGGCTAATCAGAATGAAAAGGACTGCCCATCAGCAGCAAATTTTCTGAAGATAAACTTTTATGTAGATGATGGTCTAGAGTCCACAGAATCTGCAATCAAACTAGTGAAAGAAAGCGAAGAGGAATTACAGAGTAATCGACTGTCCGGTTAGACAAAAAATCAGAGATATCAAAATTCTTCTAATGCCACAGCGCAAAAGGCACTTCACAGTGCTGCGCCTGCCACACTCATTGCTGTTCAGGGGTGCAGTTATATATTCTAAAGCCCTATTTGTCGTGTACTAGTTGCAAAAGAAAAATATATTCGCCATTCAGCATTGCACTTATATGTTGAAAAGCCTTGTGTAGTGGAAAAGTGGAAAAAGGGCCTATTTGCCATTCAGCGGTGCAGTTATATGTGGTAAAGCCCTTTTTGCAGTATGGACCGAATTAAGTAGTGGTAAAAAAATTTCATGTGAAACAGGCTTTTTTGGGGAAAATTTATGTGTGATTGTAGACCTCCTTTTGCTGTATGGACCGAATTACGTAGTGGTGAAATTTTTTATGTGAAACTGGCTTTTGGGGAAAATTGATTGGTGATTATAGACCTTTTTCTGTATGGACCGAATTACATAGTGGTGAAATTTTTTTATGTGAAACAGGCTTTCTTTGGGGAAAATTGATGGGTGATTTTAGAGCTCCTTTTGCTGTATGGACCGAATTACGTAGTGGTGAAATTTTTTATGTGAAACTGGCTTTATTGAGGAAATTGATGGGTGATTGTAGACAACACACCAGCAGACTTTGCCTTTACCATTTATTCATAATTAAATCAAGCAGCTTCAGTAAGTTGAAAATATTCATGTGTTTTATTTTCTTCATCTGCATTCGATCTCCACAGCACAAAAGACATGACAGGAGAGCCTCTGCTTTGGAGTCCAAGTCCAGTTTCTTGAGATCAGGTGATCCATCAGAATTGTGTGTAACATACTTGCTCCCTGTGCAAAGCCATAACACAACGACTCCATAGGCATACACAGCAGAGGAAGCTTAAGCTGGTTGTCCCAATTTTAATTCTGGAGCAGTAAACAACGGGAAGCAAATAGAGGTGGCTGAACTCCGCTGCTCTGCATCTCTTGTGAAGTCAATGTCTCCAACTATGCCCCTCTCGCGATTTACAGCAAATACATTATTTTCATGTAAAGATCCAAGAATTATGTTGGAGGCATGTAGTGTATGCAAGCCATATGCGATCACTCTCACACTGTTCTGCACCTGGTTTGCCTGGGCGAACTGAGTCACACAGGGGAGGAACTGCTCTGCGTCCTTCAGCAAGAAATCGAATCCTGGCTTTCTCCGTGACAACTCAAAATCGGAACCATGGTGACCGACAACGGGAAGAACATGGTGTCGGCCTGCATCAAGCAGGGCTGAGCCATGCGCCCTGCATGGCACACGTGTTCAATCTGGTTGTCAAGCGGATCCTGAAGCTTCACCTATCCTAAAAATGGTCAGGAAACTTTGCATGCACTTCAGCCACTCGTACACCGCAAAGCACACCCTCCTTGAGCTGCAGCGGCAGAACGACATCCCCAACATAGGCTGATATGCGACGCTTCAACCCGTTGGAATTCCACCCTCCATATGTTGGACCGACTATACAAACAGAGAAAGGCCATCAACGATTTCTTGATGATCCAAGCGGACAGGAGATGCTGCTGCTACCTCACATTATGTCCCCTTGCCACTCTGTGGTCTCCTGATTTTGCTGTTACCTCCACACTATGTTACCTTGCCACTCTGCGGCCTTCTCATGCTGCTGCCACCTCCACACTCTGTCATTGTGCCACTCTGTTGCCTCCTGATGCTGCTGCCACCTCCACACTCTGTCACCTTTCCATTCTATACAAACAGAGAAAGGCCATCAATGATTTCTTGATGATCCAAGCGGACAGGAGATGCTGCTGCTACCTCCACAATATGTCACCTTGCCACTCTGTGGTCTCCTGATGCTGCCGTTACCTCCACACTATGTCACCTTGCCACTCTGTGGTCTCCTCATGCTGCTGCCGATACCTCCACACTATGTCACCTTGCCACTCTGCGGCCTTCTCATGCTGCTGCCACCTCCACACTTTGTCATTGTGCCACAATGTGGCCTCCTGATGCTGCCGCCACCTCCACACTCTGTCACCTTTCCACTCTGTGGTCTCCTGATGCTGCCGCCACCTCCACACTATGTCACCTTGCCACTCTGTTGCCTCCTGATGCTGCCACCACCTCCAGACTCTGTCATTGGGCAACTCTGTGGTCTCCTGATGCTGCATCCACCTCACCACTATGTCATAGGGCCACTCTGTGGACTTCTTATGCCTTTCTTCTTTGCCTTTCTGCCTGGCTGATTTATTTGACCCTTTTTATTTGACCCTTCTTCTGATCTGTAGGAAAAATGAGACCTACAACGGATCCTTTCTGTATAGCAGCTGTAAGGCCTGTATAGTTCCATCAGAATTGGCATATGATTTGGTAGCCAAAAGCAGGAGTCGGTACAAAACACAGAAGACATGCAAATATTCTGTTCATGTGTCATCTCTGTTTTGGATCCACTCCTGTTTTTTTGGCATTAGCAATACTGATGGATTACTGACCAAATGCTGACCGAGTGAAGGCAGATGCTCAACAGACAGCATCCATTTTTTGTGGGTTATTGTTCTGACGAATCAGAGGAAGGGCAAAATAATCAGTGACGTCAACACAAACTTACTGCTGACACCCTCTGCACTCTGTCATGGGGGGCTTTACTTGTATAAGCATTTAATAGAACAGGTTCTGTAGACATCTATGTGGAATCAGCTGACGATGGTGTAAAAGGAGTGCGCTTCTTCTTTGCGCTAACATCGACCTGTAAGGCTGAGTTCATATTTGAGTTATTTGGTCAGTTTTGGCCCCTTGACTGCCCAAATAAGTGAAGTGTGCAGTGATTCCAAGAGCGACGCCTGTCATTCTGACTCACAGTATTATTTCCCTAGCACAGCAGACTTCCTATGCGTGTTACTGCAAGGCACAGTCTTCTACACCACTATAAAGGCTCTCTGCAGCCAAGAAATAGCAGTTTTTTTTAACAAGATTCGTTGTGAATATATTCGGATCGAAACAAATTTTTACAAGGAAAAAGAATCGAATTTTAGAAAAATTTGCTTATCTCTAATCAGTATATTCAAAGGTGTTATGTTTAGGGCTGCTAAAATTTTACCTTGTGAAGCTAAACTCTTGTAAAGCACAGTAGTTTTCCATGAATGATTGTTATTACTTGGTCATTATTTACAGCCCTACCAGACCATTATGATTCAAGGGGCATTCCTCTATGTTTGGCTGTTTTCCATCAGTGCCATAGTCTTTGAATGGAGCAGCAGGGTACATGCTTGATTTCCACTCCATCCACAATCCCCTAACTGTAGTCTTTTGGCTGTGGGGCATGGGGGTCCCAACATCTACTATTCTGGAAATCGGTTGGAGTCACAGCAGTCTGACCACACCTATCTAGCATTTTTTCTCTAATCAGTGGACAGGTGATAATGCCTCTAACTGGAAACCCCCTTTAAAATGCTATGTAAGATTCCCTACTTGCCCCCTATTTTTTATTTACCTAAATGGCTCAGTTAGAAGATACCCTGGTTTCCTCTACTTTTTGCAACTGTAATAAGCAGGAATGTAATCAGCTGCTAATAAATCAGCACAAGTGCATCACACAATGACAATATGATAACTGCCATTTTTTCTATTATTTGCATGACTTTAGGCAGTGAAGCACTATATCTGCATCAGCGGCGTAACTACCGGGGAAGCAGCTGCTTCGGGGCCCGGCGCCCCGGCAGCGTGTGTGACAGTTTATTTTCAAGTTAGTTAAATATCGATTCTTGTCTTAATGTTCAGGGCCCCTTCACAGCAGCAGCAGCTGACCAGGCCCCCTCGCTAATGTGATCTAATCTTACTGTCTCCTAAAGTCTCCTGATGTGTCTGGGATTCAAACTCACAACCTCCAATGTATCAAAGGCAAAGCATTTAACCACACAGCCATAAAGGCTGCATTACAACTGATTGAAAAATATGAGACTTCTACTGTTATAGCTGGCTAAGTGTACATCTATACACATGACAGCTGCCCCAACACACCCAGCACTACTATATCTCTATATGACAGCTGTCCCAGCACACTCAGCTCTGCTATATCTCTATATATGAGCAGCTGTTATGTGTATAGATGTACATTTAGCCAGCTATAACAGTAGAAGTCTCATATTTTTTCAGTCAGCAGCAAGGCAGTTCTTATGGTCTTGTGGTTAAGTGCTTTGCCTCTGATACAGAAGGTCGTGGGTTCGAATCCCAGCAGAAACTTTTCTGAAATACAAGCACTGACTCCATATATGGACATACAGGGCGGGACACAATACAGGGCGGAACACAGGAAGAGGCTGCATCGCATCGCTGACATGGAGGTAAGTAGAAGTGTTTATTATTATTTTTAATACCCGACTGTTACTGCCATGGGGGAGCGGGGGGCACTTGATACTGGCACATGGGGGGAGGGGGGTTGGCACCTGATACTGGCACCTGGGGGGGGTTGGCACCTGATACTGGCACATGGGGGGGGAGAGAGGCACCTGATACTGGCACATGGGGGGAGAGGGGTTGGCACCTGATACTGGCACCTGGGGGGAGGGTGGGTTGGCACCTGATACTGGCACATGGGGGGGAGAGAGGCACTTGATACTGGCACTTTTTGTGTGGGGGGGAGATGGCACTATGATACTGGGACATGGAGGGAGGGGGGGTTGGCACCTGATACTGGCACTTGATACTGACACCTGGGGGGGAGGGGGGGTTGGCACCTGATACTGGCACATGGGGGGGGAGAGGCACCTGATACTGGCACCTGGGGGGAGGGGGTTGGCACCTGATACTGGCACATGGGGGGAGAGAGGCACCTGATACTGGCACATGGGGGGGGAGGGGTTGGCACCTGATACTGGCACATGGGGGGGTTGGCACTTGATACTGGCACTTTTTTGGGGGGGGGAGATGGCACTATGATACTGGGACATGGGGGGGAGGAGAGAGGCACTTGATACTGCCATGTGGGGGGGGGGGGGTTGGCACTTGATACTGGCACATGGGTGGGTTTGGCACTATGATACTGGCACATGGGGGGGAGAGAGGCACTTGATACTGGCACTTTTTTGGGGGGGCTGATGACACTATGATACTGGGACATGGGGGGAAGAGAGAGGCACTTGATACTGGCACATGGGGGGTTTGGCACTATGATACTGGCACCTGGGGGTGGGAAGGAGAGAGGCACTTGATACTGGCACATTGGGGGGGGAGATGGCACTATGATACTGGGACATGTGGGGGAGAGGAGAGAGGCACTTGATACTGGCACATGATGGGGGGCATCTATGGGGACACTTACTGGCACATTATTGGGGGGCATTATGGGGGACACTAGGCCGGCAGCCTATCAGAGGCCGGACACTGAGGGGAATCTACTGGGGCACTATATATGGGGCATTTTATACTGGTACATTATGGGGGGCACTAGCAGGAAGGGGGAGAGGAGCACTATGGGGGAATTTACTGGGGGCACTATATAATGGGACATTATGGGGGCACTATGGGGGCACTATGGGGACATTAGCTCAACTGGGGGCATTACAAGGCGGTATTTTTGCACTGTCACATTATAAGGAGAATTATTACTATTGGGGGGGCATTATAGTGGGCTTTATTACTCCCCCATGATATGACCCCCTAGTAGCAGCACCAGCCTCTCCCTGCTCTGCTATCCCTCTGCCCCTTCTCCAAATCCTTATTATGAAATCTTTCTCATTAGGATAAAGCACAACATCAGCTCCGCCGAGCCCCCGGCCAAGTGTTGAAGTGGTGTTCGAGATCCCCAAGGGTCAAGTAACTGTAAGTTTTCATATGAAATATGTTTATGTTATACACATATAGCATCCACTGTGCCCCACAATATACAGTATACCTCTACACTGTGCCCCACAATATACAGTATACCTCTACACTGTGCCCCACTATATACAGTATACCGCTACACTGTGCCAAAGGAGTGGGGTTTACACAGGAGGAGGGAGGTGCGAAGCGCGCTGGAGGGGCCCTTACAAATATTTGCTGTGAGGCCCAGTCACTTCTAGTTACGCCCCTGATCTGCATTCACTTAGCACCCGCATACATGGCAACAGTTCTGAGCTGCTTGAATCTTCAAACTCAGAACATGGGGATCAGTGACTTAAATAGAGCTTCACCTATTATACTGATAAGTGCAATGCTCTTTTGTGAACATCTTTAATCTAGACCTATCAAGAGAACAATAGATTTGTCTTACCTTTGTCCTAGTTCTAACAATGTACTATTTTACTAACGGATAACATTTTTCCGTTGCAGCATCAGTAAACAATAGGTTCCTTGTCTATATTAGCTTTATCTCTCTGTGCTGACTGAAATGAAAGCAGAATATTATTTAAATAATTGTTTCCTATGAACAGTGAGTTAAAAAAAAAACCTTGCTAATAGAAAGAGTGGAGGTGCAAAAGTCCAGCAAAGTGGCTTAGAAATTACTACTATTGCCTTGCAGCACTGGGGTCCTGGATTCAAATCCAGGTCACTTCTGCATAGAGTTTTTATGTTCTCCCCATGTTTGTGTGGGTTTCCTCAGGGTATTCCGCTTTCCCCCCCTCCACTCTACAAACGCAGAGACGGGGTAATTCCAGAAATTAGATTGTGAGCCCCAATGTGGACATGCCATGAGTGATGGCATGTGGCAGGCGCAGCACTATGAGCTGCCTTTTGCGCTGTGGCATTTGAAGAATTCTGATATCTCTGACTTTTAGTCTAACCAGACTGTCTATTACTCTGTAATTCCTCTAGCGCCGTTCTATGGAAACAGTAAGTTTAAAGAGCACACCAAAGCTTGAAATAAATTCTTTATTAACTTCTACTTTTCTTCATATAACACTGCCATCTCTGCAGCAGATAGTCCATGTACAAAGCACGTGTTGCATAAAGATTCATAAAATGGCGGTATGCATAAGATGGTGGTTCAAGTGTTCAATCTTGTCATTCAACATAAAAATGGTGGATATATTTCTCTCTTGACTATCTGTACTCTCATTTTAAGTTATTTAAGCACTTTATGACCTCTCTGAGAGGTATATCTGAGGTCTAACTAATAGTTCACTTGCTGAATTTGGTCACAATTTGCAATATGCAGTTAGCAGTAACTATTTTCAGATTGGTTAAGTATGATCTGGTATGGTTGTATGCAATTTGGATTGCAATATGGAATTTTAATTTGGATTGTGAACTTTGTAGTTTGCAATTGGTGGAACTGTAAGTAAACACACATATAATTGGTTCAGTTTACAGTATATAATTGGTTCAGTAACAGTAGGAACATTATATAACTGTTTTAAATACCTATTTTGGCCTCTCTGCTTCCATAAAACACAGCTCTTAGTGGAGTGAATGTCTGTTCAGCTTCTCTCTCTGGTGAATAATAATTTCTAGCAGCTCCTGCTAGGGAATTTCCCACACAGGCTGTGATTGGCCAAGACTCCTGCTGTGTGTGAGGCTGGCTGTGATTGGTCTAGACTCCTGCCCAGCAAAAACAGTTTAACTATATGCTTTCTGTTGTTTCTGCTGTGTCATTGAGCTTACCTCACATCCATATAATCTTAAAGGCATATTACCTTTTCTGCTTCTGTGAACACAATATATATAACAGTTATATGACATCCAAACATGAAGTCACTGTAAATAACTCTGCTTTTGTCTTTAACACACAAACATATGAACTGTATTAAGGTTATAAACATATAAGCTATATTAGCAACCTAGAACAGGTCTTAGTTGGCCAGCTACATGGCAATCTCATACAGTGCTGTAAAAATTAATAAAAAAGGTTCTTGTGAATAGTATCAAAGGGAACGTGTCACTAGGTTTGGGGCACCCAAACCACAAGAATGTTGTTATGCAGCATGCTCTTAGATTTCCAAACATCTCCATGTAAAAACCGACATTAGGATGTAAAAGGCCTTATAAATTACCAAAACCTGTCCAGCACTCTAGTCCAGCAGCATCAGGCAAATGTGCATCATATAGATGAAGCCATGAACAGCACCATTTTTGTACAACTTTATGCTGTGAAGACCTACATTTACTTTCACAGAGCTCTCCTGCAAGGCAAATGTCATGGGCTACTGGAATATCCAGTTCTTTACACTGGATCTTTCGTTGGAGACCTTGGTGTACGATCCTCAGGTTCAGCTTTGAAAAGTACATGCACTAGATGCCACTGAACTACAGTTCCAGAACTTATCTTACGTAACGTCTTTTGTATCCTTCTGCTGAAACTATAGTTTTTCACATGGACATATTAGGAACTCTAAACCCCAGCTGCATAATGACATACTTGGTAGTTTAGTGGCCCTAAAACTGGTGAAAGTTTCCCTTTAGAGGGGTTGTCTCACCTTAGACATTGGTGCCATATCACTAGGATATGCCACCAATGCCAGATAGGTGTAATTACATACAATTACAAAAGTATTCAGATCCAGGGGCTGGTTTGAAAATTGTAGAATATGTTTTGTGGGACAACCCCTTTAAGCAAATTTGTCTGTCCATCTAAATATAGAACATAGGCCATTATGAGCTTAGAGGGATTTTCCCGGATTCTCAACATTGATGGCCTATCCTTAGATTAGCTCATCAGTATCATTTTGTGGGGGTCCAACTCTTATCATCCCCTGCCAATCATCTCTTTAAAGGTGCATCGGCAAGCGTAGTCATGTGTTAATTGTTTACAATGCACGCCATCTACTTGGTCCCGTTTAAATGAATTTCAACATGTCCTACCCATTGTTGTCAAGGAAGGTAAGCCGTCACAAGAAGTTTCTTCCCCTCTCCCCCCATTCACACTTACCATGTGTATGAAGGATACATCAGCAATAGCCGTCGACAGAAAGTTAGTGAATGCATATGGTCAGCTTAAAGGAACATGTCCATCAGAATGGCATTTAAAAAATAAAACCATTCATAAAAAGTCAATTCTTTTTAGAGTTTGTGGCAGTTTTTGTCTTTCACTTTGTCAGTACTATGCTATTGAAAATTAAATACAGAATGTTGTCCCTCTGTAGCAGTCAGCACACATGATAGACCCCTTATATAGGTAATCGATTATCAATTTACTGCTGCTGTGAAAGAAAGATGTTATCTAAAGAGTAATCCTCATGCAGGGTGCATGCTCAGACTACCACTCCAACAGGATGGGGGAACAAGACCCCGTTCATGGGATCAGACGGGGAACCAGAGATCGGGCCCCCTTATCATCTAGTTGTCCCCTATTCTGTGGATAGCATATAACTTCAAATCTTTACACAACCCCTTTAGGGTAAGTATCCTTGGCATTTTTTGTCATTTTCTTGCACTTGATTGTTTTCAACTCTATAACCCTAGTTTATATGAGCCTCTAGGAGAAATGGGTCCATTGCCATTACACCTAGAGGCACTGCTCTCTCTGTAACTGCTGCTCTTTCTCCACTTTGATTGACAGGGCCAGGCAGTGAAAACATCATCACACTGAGTCCGGTCAAATCAAAGTTGAGAGGATGCGGCAGTTGCAGAGAGAGCTACAAATCTGCTGACAAATGCCCTTCGTTACATATAAATATATATATATATATATATATATATATATATATATATATACAGGGAGTGCAGAATTATTAGGCAAATGAGTATTTTGACCACATCATCCTCTTTATGCATGTTGTCTTACTCCAAGCTGTATAGGCTCGAAAGCCTACTACCAATTAAGCATATTAGGTGATGTGCATCTCTGTAATGAGAAGGGGTGTGGTCTAATGACATCAACACCCTATATCAGGTGTGCATAATTATTAGGCAACTTCCTTTCCTTTGGCAAAATGGGTCAAAAGAAGGACTTGACAGGCTCAGAAAAGTCAAAAATAGTGAGATATCTTGCAGAGGGATGCAGCACTCTTAAAATTGCAAAGCTTCTGAAGCGTGATCATCGAACAATCAAGCGTTTCATTCAAAATAGTCAACAGGGTCGCAAGAAGCGTGTGGAAAAACCAAGGCGCAAAATAACTGCCCATGAACTGAGAAAAGTCAAGCGTGCAGCTGCCAAGATACCACTTGCCACCAGTTTGGCCATATTTCAGAGCTGCAACATCACTGGAGTTCCGAAAAGCACAAGGTGTGCAATACTCAGAGACATGGCCAAGGTAAGAAAGGCTGAAAGACGACCACCACTGAACAAGACACACAAGCTGAAACGTCAAGACTGGGCCAAGAAATATCTCAAGACTGATTTTTCTAAGGTTTTACGGACTGATGAAATGAGAGTGAGTCTTGATGGGCCAGATGGATGGGCCCGTGGCTGGATTGGTAAAGGGCAGAGAGCTCCAGTCCGACTCAGACGCCAGCAAGGTGGAGGTGGAGTACTGGTTTGGGCTGGTATCATCAAAGATGAGCTTGTGGGGCCTTTTTGGGTTGAGGATTGAGTCAAGCTCAACTACCAGTCATACTGCCAGTTTCTGGAAGACACCGTCTTCAACCAGTGGTACAGGAAGAAGTCTGCATCCTTCAAGAAAAACATGATTTTCATGCAGGACAATGCTCCATCACACGCGTCCAAGTACTCCACAGCGTGGCTGGCAAGAAAGGGTATAAAAGAAGAAAATCTAATGACATGGCCTCCTTGTTCACCTGATCTGAACCCCATTGAGAACCTGTGGTCCATCATCAAATGTGAGATTTACAAGGAGGGAAAACAGTACACCTCTCTGAACAGTGTCTGGGAGGCTGTGGTTGCTGCTGCACGCAATGTTGATGGTGAACAGATCAAAACACTGACAGAATCCATGGATGGCAGGCTTTTGAGTGTCCTTGCAAAGAAAGGTGGCTATATTGGTCACTGATTTGTTTTTGTTTTGTTTTTGAATGTCAGAAATGTATATTTGTGAATGTTGAGATGTTATATTGGTTTCACTGGTAAAAATAAATAATTGAAATGGGTATATATTTGTTTTTTGTTAAGTTGCCTAATAATTATGCACAGTAATAGTCACCTGCACACACAGATATCCCCCTAAAATAGCTAAAACTAAAAACAAACTAAAAACTACTTCCAAAAATATTCAGCTTTGATATTAATGAGTTTTTTGGGTTCATTGAGAACATGGTTGTTGTTCAATAATAAAATTAATCCTCAAAAATACAACTTGCCTAATAATTCTGCACTCCCTGTACATATATATATATATATATATATATATATACATATATATTTATATGTAACGAAGAGCATTTGTCAGCAGATTTGTAGCTCTCTCTGCAACTGCCGCATCCTCTCCACTTTGATTTGACCATATAAGCTAGATTAGCAACCTAGGACAGGTCTTAGTTGGCCAGCTACATGGCAATCTCGTACAGTGCTGTAAAAATGAATAAAAAAAGGTTCTTGTGAATAGTATCAAAGGGAACCTGTCACTAGGTTTGGGGCCACCGAACCACAAGAATGTTGTTATGCAGCATGCTCTTAGATTTCCAAACATCTCCATGTGAAAACCGACATTAGGATGTAAAAGGCCTTATAAATTACCGAAACCTGTCCAGGACTCTAGTCCAGCAGCATCAGGCAAATGTGCATCATGTAGATCAGGCATCCTCAAACTGCGGCCCTCCAGCTGTTGTAAAACTACAACTCCCACAATGCCCTGTTGTAGGCTGATACCTGTAGGCTGTTCGGGCATGCTGGGAGTTCTAGTTTTGCAACAGCTGGAGGGCCGCAGTTTGAGGATGCCTGATGTAGATGAAACCATGAACAGCACCATTTTTGTACAACTTTATGCTGTGAAGACCTACATTTACTTTCACAGAGCTCTCCTGCAAGGCAAATGTCATGGGCTACTGGAATATCCAGTTCTTTACACTGGATCTTTCGTTGGAGACCTTGGTGTACGATCCTCAGGTTCAGCTTCGAAAAGTACATGCACTAGATGCCATTGTTCCAGAACTTATCTTACGTAACGTCTTTTGTATCCTTCTGCTGAAACTATAATTTTTCACATAGACATATTAGGAACTCTAAACCCCAGCTGCATAATGACATACTTGGTGGTTTAGTGGCCCTAAAACTGGTGAAAGTTTCCCTTTAGAGGGGTTGTCTCACCTTAGACATTGGTGCCATATCACTAGGATATGCCACCAATGCCAGATAGGTGTAATTACATGCAATTACAAAAGTATTCAGATCCAGGGGCTGGTTTGAAAATTGTAGAATATGTTTTGTGGGACAACCCTTCGTTACATATAAATATATATGCATATAAATATATATATATATATATATATATACAGTATATATATACACACACACACACACACATATTTTTTTCCTCTTCAGGTCAATAAGAAAAGTGTGTCTAAATGTGGAATGCTGGTTGTATGGTTTCCTTTTTCTTTATATAAAAGCATAATTCATCCCAGTAACTACCTTTTAAGTTGCAGCAGCTGGCTAGGTGAGACGTCGTTGCTGTGGAAACCACACATAATATATACCAGCAGCGGCGGAGTATGGAGGTGTCAGCTAGTTTACGAGGGTTATGATTGGCTCTTTCATAAATTTTACAACCCCATCCCCACTCTAATCACTTTCTGCTAGCCTGCCCTTGCCTTAAAGTTCAGACAGTTTTTGTAGGTAATGAAAAATATTTAGTCAGGCCATTTTTCCTCCTCATTTTTTCAAAAGCCAAAGTCGAAAAGATTTTTTTTACTGCTTTGTGCACTGCATTTAACGTTGGCCAAACTGACAATTTTGGCAGAAACGACTGATGTGTACTGCTTTGCACACTCTTGGCATTCTCTTGATGAGCTTCAAGAGGTAGTCACCTGAAATGGTCTTCCAACAGTCTTGAAGGAGTTCCCAGAGATGCTTAGCACTTGTTGGCCCTTTTGCCTTAACTCTGGGGTCCAGCTCACCCCAAGCCATCTCGATTGGATTCAGGTCCGGTGACTGTGGAGGCCAGGTCATCTGGCGCAGCACCCCATCACTCTCCTTCATGGTCAAATAGCCCTTACTTTCAAAGTTTTCCCAATTTTTCGGCTGACTGACTGACCTTCATTTCTTAAAGTAATGATGGCCACTCGTTTTTCTTTACTTAGCTGCTTTTTTCTTGCCATAATACAAATTCTAACAGTCTATTCAGTAGGCCTATCAGCTGTGTATCCACCTGACTTCTCCTCAACGCAACTGATGGTCCCAAACCCATTTATAAGGCACTTATTAAACCTGACAGGGCACACCTGTGAAGTGAAAACCATTTCAGGGGACTACCTCTTGAAGCTCATCAAGAGAATGCCAAGAGTGTGCAAAGCAGTAATCAAAGCAAAAGGTGGCTACTTTGAAGAACCTAGAATATGACATATTTTCAGTTGTTTCACACTTGTTTGTTATGTACAGGGTGGGCCATTTATATGGATACACCTTAATAAAATGGGAATGGTTGGTGATTTTAACTTCCTGTTTGTGGCACATTAGTATATGTGAGGGGGGAAACTTTTCAAGATGGGTGGTGACCATGGCGGCCATTTTGAAGTCGGCCATTTTGAATCCAACTTTAGTTTTTTCAATAGGAAGAGGGTCATTTGACACATCAAACTTATTAGGAATTTTACAAGAAAAACAATGGTGTGCTTGGTTTTTATGTAACGTTATTATTTCATGAGTTATTTACAAGTTTCTGGCCACTTACAAAATGTGTTCAATGTGCTGCCCATTGTGTTGGATTGTCAATGCAACCCTTTCTCCCACTCTTCACACACTGATAGCAACACCGCAGGAGAAATGCTAGCACAGGCTTCCAGTATCTGTAGTTTCAGGTGCTGCACATCTCGTATCATCTGAAGGCAATAGTCTATGCTGTGAAGATACGAGATGTGCAGCACCTGAAACTACAGATACTGGAAGCCTGTGCTAGCATTTCTCCTGCGGTGTTGCTATCAATGTGTGAAGAGTGGTAGAAGAGGGTTGCATTGACAATCCAACACAATGGGCAGCACATTGAACACATTTTATAAGTGGTCAGAAACTTGTAAATAACTCATGAAAGAATAAAGTTACGTTAAAACCAAGCACACCATTGTTTTTCTTGTGAAATTCCCAATAAGTTTGATGTATCACATGACCCTCTTCCTATTGAAAAAACAAAAGTTGGATTCAAAATGGCCGACTTCAAAATGGCCGCCATGGTCACCACCCATCTTGAAAAGTTTCCCCCCTCACATATACTAATGTGCCACAAACAGGAAGTTAATTTCACCAACCATTCCCATTTTATAAAGGTGTATCCATATAAATGGCCCACCCTGTATATAATTCCACATGTGTTAATTCATAGTTTTGATGCCTTCAGTGTGAATCTACAATTTTCATAGTCATGAAAATAAAGAAAACTCTTTGAATGAGAAGGTGTGTCCAAACTTTTGGTCTGTACTGTACATGGTGTGTATAGTCAGCCATACATTAAGTTTATATTATCTACATTTTCTGGAAGTTCATTGTCTTTTATCAGTCATATCAGACAGGGTAGAGGACTATAGAGGTCTTAAAGGGGTTGTCTGACTGTTTAATACTGATGACCTATCCTCAGGATAGGTTATAAGCAGGGGCGTTGTTAGGTTAAAACATTCTGGGCCTGAGCCCCTGATGTTTTGTCCTAGGCCCTGCCAGATAGATGTCCTGCCTGCCAGATAGATACAACTGTATTGCCGTCCTCAGGATGGCAATACAATTGAATCTAATGCCCTGCAAGAGCTGAAGGGCCTGTGGTGACATCACAGGTCATGTGATCAGTTCTAGATGCAGTAGCTGAAAAAGACCTGCGATGATGTCACCATCATGTGACCAGTGCAGGAGAGGATGGCTCAGCAGTGAAGAGAAGTCCTAGGAAGAAGCTGTGGTGAGGTCTGCTACATGAGGAGAGGTAAGTGAAGGGAGAGGCAGAGCAGAGCAGTGCTGGGAGTTGTGGTTATTTAACTGGGACTGTATGTTAAGGCTGAAAGGAGGGAAGTTATTTACATGGGACTGAAAATTGAGGGGGTGATATTATTTACATGGGAATGCATGTTGGAGGATACTTGGGCACGGTGATGTTATTTACATGGGACTGTATGTTGAAGGCAGCTGTGGAAGGGAGTGATATTATTTACACGGGACTGAAAGTTAAGAGGTAATGTTATTTACATGGGGCTGTATGTTGAAGGTGGCTGGGGAGGGGGTGATTTTCTTTACATGGGACTGTATGTTGAAGGCGGCTCGGAAGGCGGTGATGCTATTTACGTGGGACTGTATATCGGAGGGGGCAGGAGAGATGGTGTGATGTTATTTACATGGAACTGTATTTTGGAGGGGGCTGTAGGTAGAGAGGGATGTTATTTACATGGAACTGTATATTGGAGGGGGCTGGAGAGGTGGTGTGATAGTATTTACATGGGACTCTATGATGGAGGGAGGGAAATAATGTTATTTACATTTTGACTGTATGCTGGAAGGGCTGAGGAATGATAATTTCTGAGGACTAAACGGAGGAATATAACTACAGGGGGCACTGCAGGGGCATTATAAATACTGGGGGTGCTTCAGAGTGAGCATTATAACAGTATGGGGCGATATAAATACTGGGGGTACTGTGGGGGCATTATAACAGTAGGGGGTGATATAAATACTGGGGCACTTCCTGGTGAGAATTATAACAGTAGGGGCAGTATAAATACTGGGGCCACTATAGGGGCATTATAACAGTAGGGGGCAATATAAAGATATAAATACTGGGGCACTGTAGGGGCATTATAACAGTAGGGGGCTATATAAATACTGGGGCACTTCAGGGAGAGCATTATTACAGTAGAGGGCGATATAAATATGGGGGCACTGTGGGGGCATTTTAAATCCAGGGGACATTAGGCATTCTTATTACTACTGGGGGGCTCTATAGGAAGGACTTATAGATCTGCCTTATTTCTACTAAGAGCACTGTCGGGGCCTTATTACTACTGAGGGTTCTGTAGATAGCTTTATTACCACTGGAGGAACAATGGGGGGGCCTTATTTCTACTGGGGGGCTCTATAAGGCCATTATTAATACTGGAGGGCTCTTCTACTAATGGGGCACTCTTGGGGAGCGTTATCACTGTAGGGGGCACTGTAGGGGGCAGTGGGGAATTACTATTGGTGGGACTATGAGGAGCACTATTACTATGGGGAAGATTATCTGTATGGTGCTCATTTTTCTTCAGAATAGTATTTGGGGGTACAGAAAATTGAGGAACTTAAGATGTCCATGTGTCACACTCTGCAGAGATGAGGTGGCTGAGAGAAGTTTTCTGGACTGAATGGAGAAGATGATCACAGAGAAGATCTACATGAGAGGAGACGTCACCTGGGAGGCACTGGATATGAGAGGTATAGCAAGTACAGTAAAATGTCTTCAGTGCTAGTGTTTGCGGTGGTGGGACGGTTGGGGTCGGTTGGTAGACTTAGAGAATTGGTCAATATGCATTGGGGCTTGGGCCAGGATCTTTTGAGACCCTAGCAACGCCCCTGGTTATCAGTATGTGATTGGTGGGGTTCTGACTCCTGGCTCCCCTGCCATTCAGCTGTTTGAGGAGACTGCGGCACTCACTGGGCGCTGCGACCTCTTCCTAGGACAGTTACGTCACAGTCATCGGTCACATGGCCTAGGCGCAGCGCAGTCCCATTCAAGTGATACCAAGCACATCCACTATCCAATGGAATGCTCTGTGCTTGGTAAGCAGAGAGGAGGCCGCTGAGTTACTGCAAGCGCCTCTGCCTCTTCAGGCGGCCGATCAACCGGGATAGGATAGGTCATCGGTATTAAAATTGAACACTTCAAACAACACCTTTAAGGCTGATGGATGCTCAGAAAAAAGTATGCCGCTTTTTCATGATCGCTGCTTTAACTCACTGATTTTATTTCACAGATCCCCAGAAGCTTTTACATCCATGAAGATTTGTATAAAGCTTAACTGTTGCATAAAAGAATACAACATGTCCCCTTCATTTTCTTATTATAATTCATTCCTCTGTCTTTGCTTCAGATAAATATATTAAAAGCAGGCCAAGGTAGACCAGGAGAGATACTGACCACTGTGTCATTTTACTTGAAAATAGATAAGCAGTACAGCTCTGTCAGTAATACTGGAGATGGTAAGGATTTGCGATATAGTGTGACCCTACGCGGACATAAAGGGTGGCCACAAAAAATAGAAACCTACATAAATATTCTATCAAAGCATATTGGGGTGGATTCATAAAAGCTGAATAGTAACCAACAGCAAACTCATAGCAACCAATCACAGCACAGCTTTTATTTTTCAAGAGCACTATAAAAAATAAATGCTGAGCTGTGATTGGTTGCTATGGGCAACAAAGAAAGACAGGTTTGATGAATAGGCCGATAAGCGTTATCCTGTAAAAAAAAAACACACACAAGGGAAACAAGGGTCTGATTTTCATGGCTCACCATGTATCAGGGGAGTGCAGCAATATTCTAGCAACTCCCCAAAAATAATTGGGGTCATTTATCAAACTGGTGTAAAGTAGAACTGGCTTAGTTGCCCATAGCAACCAATCAGATTCCACTTTTCATTTTTGACAGCTCCTTTGGAAAATTAAAGGTGGAATCTGATTGGTTGCTATGGGCAACTAAGCCAGTTCTACTTTACACCAGTTTGATAAATGACCCCAAATGTTCTTCTGGAATTGCTCTCTTATATGAGCTGGAGCATTCGAATAATGAAACTGGGCTTCCCTGAGGCAGACACAAGCAGTTTTATGACAGTCTGATGTATTTGCATCCATAAAATAGCGTTTTTCGCTTCCAGGGAAAGTAATTCCCTCTGGAAGGATAACATAGGAACATGCTCCATATACAAGTCCTGATTTGACACCCTACGCTTCATAGACATGCCAGAAAATTTACTGTAAATAATTTGCCTAATGATGAGATGGTAAATAATAATTCCTGCCAATCACAGTGTTAGCAATCATAATACATGTGGTTTGCTAAATGCAGTGTTGCTAATATTTGGTCATGCAACAAATATGGGTATTCTTGTAAACCTATAAGGGCATTCTGATAGTAAATCACTTTTTACTTATGTCCCATTGCCAGCCTTACCTATTGAAAGAGTCATACTTAGCTGCTCCCTGCTCTCCGGTCCTGCGCGCTGGCTCCTGCTTGTCCATATGGACATGGTCTCATGTGCCACAGGAGCCAATGAATGACTACTGTGGTCAGATGTGCCCAAGTGACACATTACCGCTGAAGCCAGTCATTGGCTGCAGTGGCACAGATGACCATGTCCATACCCGCTGGAAGAAAAGCTGGGGGCCAGAAGATGGATGAGTAGGAGCCAGTGCACAGGACTGGAGTGGCTGGGAGCAGGTAAGTAGGACACTTACAATATGTGAGGCAGGCTATGGGGCATAAGTAAACAGTGATTTATTACTGGAAACCCCCTTTAAGCTTGGTATGCTTATAATTAAAGGGGTATTCCAGTTGTTATAAGTTACCCCTATCCAGAGGATTGGGGGTGATTATTAGATTGGTGGGGTTCTACCACTGTCGTGGTACCCCTGTACCCCTCAGAGCCCCCCCCAAATTAATGGAGCAGCATTCATTATGATGAACCCCTACTAATGTATAAGGGAATTACATAAATGACAGCCCCCTAATGTATACTTATTGTTGGAAGAAAACCCAGTCAGCAGAGACAAGCTGTTTTCTGACAGTCTGTGCCTGCTGCTCCATAAGCAGAATACTTGTGGCCAAGAACAACAGTCTTAAGTCCAACAAGTCTATTGTAAGGGGCAATCCTGATATACATTAGTTAGAAGAGAATGCCAAAAAGTGTCACTTTCATCATGGAACGCATAGAAATAACCCAGTGCTCACTATCCGTAATATTGTCTACATGATACACCTCTGTGACCACTTTGGCAGGTTTTTTCTGGTTGTCTCGGGAATATTCTGCCACACTGAATGCACTTGGGCACGCATATTATCAAGATCCGCTGCTGGCAACTTCCTTTGCAATTGCCAACCAATGATGTCCCAGATGCGATCAATGGGAAACAAGTCTGGAGATGCTGCAAGACATGGTAGCACATTTAGGCCATGCAAGCTGCTCACCTGGGAGTAGGACCAATGTGACATTCCTTGGTGAATGCCTCTTCATGGCATTGCTTGTGTGGTCTCCAATCGAATCTCTGGCTATCATTGCGTACCAGACAAAAGCTGAACTCATTGCTGAAGAGGATAGACCTCTATTCCAGCCTCCATTGCTGTCTTGCTGTGCACCATGAAAGCCTTTGAGAGCGGTGGCATGAGGTCAGTGGAACACTTGTAGCTGGACGTCTGGCTCTTAGCCCTGAGTCCTGCAAACGTCTTCTGATGGTTTGTGTAGACACTGTTTGCCGCTCTAGACTTTGGGTGTGACGTCCAATTTCACTTGCAGCACAGTATTTATCACTATGTGCCATTCTTCTATTCAGACAATCCTTCCGTGCAGATGTTCACCTCTGTGCACCTCTTGCGGTCTTTCCAGTTGGTCGTTGTTCTCCCAACCACCAGGACAAGCAACGTTGAACAGTGCTGATTTCTTGGCCAGAGTGATAAACCTGGGTCTCTCAGTTCAAGGATTATGACCCTCTTACTATATGACAAGCAGAGATAAGTGGCAGATCAACAAGCAGGAGACCACACAATCATCCCACATGATTTGATCTGATATTTGAGGTTTCATATGGCTAAAAATGTTTGCTTTCAATCTGGCATTTATGCTCCTCCCACACACCACAAATTGGAGCTAGGTGTTTGAAAATGTTACCTGCTACTTCTTGAATTTGCATTACCTTACGGCTTGTCCATCTTGGTTTTGCAATTTCAGGGGGAAGAAATTAATCTTACTCGTCTGTTGCCCAATGATCAAAGTGTTTATGGTGCTATTTGCATAGTGTAGGTAATTTTATGTTTTTTTCAGTTAATTTTTTTGGGGGGAGGGAGGGTGCCTTAAAGTCCACCTGCCTTTACTTAGGACTTTACTTTACTTCTAGTGTTCTCTAGAAATGTACGAATTCTGATTCTAAACTAATTTAATTTGTTACAAATGTACAAAAAAAATTCTGGCAAATCCAAGATTTTTTCAATTTGTTTCGGGTGAATCACTCAAAATGGCAGCCACCATTTCACAGGTCAGAAGACAGAGAAGAAGGCATCTTTAAATAACAAAAATAAATTTGTTCAGTTTGGCTTTTTACCCCTTACTACCATCCGTTTACCCATAGCCATGTATGTCAGTGTTATTTGACATTACTCATGCTGTCTTGGTGTTACGGAGCTTAAAAAAGGTGTTGGAGACAGTCCTAGGAGATAGGCAATCGGGGAACTTTTGATTTGGGTCAAATTTATTCAGTCGAATCTGACAACTGATTTGTGTGAATCAGCCCATAAACAGATTTCAAGATGTTCACTCGTCCCTAGTATTCTCATTACAAGGTGAAGCAATACAATTATAAGCTTGTATCTACTGATGGGAAGCTACGGACATCATTTGAAATACCAGATTGCTCCCAGTTGAAACAAGAGGGGCCATGTATATTTTAGGGAATTCCTACTTAATGTAGGTAATGTAAGAAATGTTGCAATGCTTAAATCAGCTACAGAAATTTAGGGTAAAGCTATTTTTTTTCAAGAGCATTCTGCAAAGTAACCCCTGTAGCTGGACACCTAATGCATGTTATCGGTGCTTTGCTGGAACAGGCAGCAGAAGCATTAGAAAAATAAACAAGTGAATGTAGTACAACCTTTCCGATAATGCAATGGTGAAAGGAAAGACGACAAAGGAGCCCAGCCAGCAAGATATTGCCGGCTTCTATGATTTGATGTTCTTAGTAATAAAGTAAACACAGACACAGAAAACTCTTGTCTAGTGCCACTAAATGACCTCGTTTGCTACTGTGTTATGGATGAAACCTATGGCAGATGTTTGCTTGTGGCAAAAGCAATCAAGGCACTCTTTCTGGCTGGAATTACTAAGATACTGGAAAGTAACATTTTGTGAAAATTAAGAATTGCATAATGAAGGGAATCACTCACTGCTTTAGTAAAATGCAGCTTTCATAAGCTTTTTTACTAATTTAAAAAGAAATGTAGAATGAACCATTAATACCATGGTTATGGTATAGATATATAAGGTTTATACATTTATTTCTTTTTTCATTTCATTTTTTAGTTTTATTTTTTAAGCTAAAATTAGACTTTCATTATTTTGAGGCTGAGTAAGGTTAGGTTATGTTGAAACGTAGCAATCAGATTCTTGTCCAATATGGGACAAGTGCACATTTTTCTTCAAGAACACCTTTTGCAGTGTATGCTTCTTCATGTCCTTTATATTTAGCTTCATATTACCCTGCTGTAGATACACCACATCCACTGATAACACAGAGGAGCAAGATCAGTTCATGACTAATTATTTCAGTGGTGTCTAAAACCTAATGGACCATCTGGCCGAACAAAAGTCCTTTTGTATCATTATGTCATTTTATGTTAGAAATTTTCAGAATTTCAACATAGTAGCTGGCATAGAGTTTGAATAAACTGAGCTACTCACAGCTTTTACTTATCTTTCAAAAGGTAGCACTTCTATTCTAGCAGTTAGATGCTTTCCTACCTTGAAGACATCCTATGTAGAAGTCATTTTTGTATAGGACCTTTATAGCTTTCTTGGAGCTAAAAGAATACATTTCGTGTTCAAAGTTATAAAATTGTCCTAAGTAAAGGCAGGTGGACTTTTAGGCATTTCTCCCCACTAAAAGAGAATAAATAAATAAATAAAAATGACCTACACTATGCAAATAGCACCATAAACACATTGATCATTGGGCAACAGACAAGTAAGATTAATTTCTTCCCCCCCCCCCCGAAAAAGACCATCGAAGGTGTTCTAGAATAAACCCGACTCTATTCTACAGGAGTGATAGCTACTGAATAGTTATTATCTCTAGGAACTATTAAAAGGTGACTATGATTCCAGGGCTTTTCTAGGTGTCAGAGATAAGGCACAAGAAGAGATAGAGATATTGCAACATGATAACGTTTGGAGATTTAAAGCCTTTTTTGGGTTTTGAGCTAAAATCCTATCAGATATAATTTTATTTGCTCTTTTATGCAGTTTGTAGCTGTATTCAAGGCGATGATGTCTTCTTAACAGATGAGTAGTATAAGAAAGGATAAGCAGTGGCCTTGAGTATATACTAGTATTTATAGTACTGGAATGGATGTGCTCTGATGTAGTATACTGTAGTCACTTCCTGTCACATACTAGAATGACATATTTTCCCACCAGTAAAACTACTACAAATATAAACGCATTATTGAGAAATAGGAGGTTACATTTTTTTGTACTTAGCATCTGCATCTTGTTTTATTGGCAGTTTTCTTGCTCAATGTTAGAAACATTCATTTTATTTTATACAGAATTTGGCATGCAACAGATTTGCATCTGCATTAAGTCCTTATAACCTAAGAGTAGAGCAGCACAGAAAGAGTTAAATTTCCAAAGTTTTTTTTTCTGTCTAAAGTCTGCCAGGAATATCACATCCAGACATAATGATAAAACAGCCCTGACAGGGGTGGGTGTGGGGGACAAAGTTCTTAGCCAGCTGAGGACGTCTGGAAGAAGTGAGGGGCCCTGAGGCATAGCCAGGGGTTCTGCATTAAGCCAAACGTTTGAACAGGAAATGCCAAACCTGGAAATCATTATTCCTGCAAGTAAAAAAAAAAAGAAGAAACACTCAAATCTGCTTCTTTTTTACCCATTAAAAATGTATACACAAACGTTTCCATGGCGATCATTGTTTATAGATGATGATTAATGGGACTTATGTTGCCAGTGAAGGAGGGGTGCTGCTTAAGAATCCATTTAACCTTTTAACATCCATGTTTTAAGGACCACAGTCCTGGATATTATCTTCTAGGTATATGCAGGGAAAACCTTCCACAGTATATAATTCACAGATTTAAGCTTTGACTTCCAAGTGAAGCTATATCCTGTGTATTTCTTCTCATAGTAACTAGTACAAAATCAAGATTTATTAAGATACAGCAAATGGTCTTTCATATAGTTGAATTATAGTATAAAGAAATATAGCCGAGGTGGACTCTAAATCAATTTGTAGATTTGTGAAAATAGCAGCCATGTAGATTGTATCTATTCTAGTGATCAATTGAAGACAATTTCTGATGTGCAAATTCAATAGGACATAAGTAGCTCGTACTTTAAAGTCTTTGGGATATTATTAAAAAGTTGACATGCAGTCCTGTTCAAAAGTTTAAGACCACTTGAAAAATGGCAAAAAATCATATTTTACATTGTTGGATCTTAACAAGGTTCCAAATAGAGCTTCAACATGCAACAAGAAGAAATGAGAGTGAGACAAAACATTTTTTGAGCATTCAATTAATTGAAAATAACGATTAAACTGAAGAAGGCTGTTTTTCAGCTGATCCAAATTTTAGGACCACATGCCTTTAAAAGGCCAAAGCTGTGCAAAGATGTGGATTCATTGTCATTTTCTGTCAGGTAGTCACACGTTGTGATGGCAAAGGCAAAAAAACTCTCCCTTTTTGAACGTGGTCGGGTTGTTGAACTGCATAAGCAGGGTCTCTCACAGCGCGCCATCGCTGCTGAGGTGGGACGCAGTAAGACAATCATTTGGAATTTCTTAAATGATCCTGAGGGTTATGGAACAAAAAAGTCAAGTGGAAGACCCCAAAAAAATTACATCAGCACTGAGCCGGAGGATCCAATTGGCTGTCCGTCAAGACACTGGACGATCCTCGACCCAAATTAAGGCCCTTACTGGTGCTGACTGCAGCCCCATAACCATCAGACGGCATCCGAGACTGAAGGGCTTCAAAAACAAAAAACGTCTTCAAAGACCTCGTCTCCTTGAACGCCACAGAACTGCTTGTTTGGACTTTGCAAGAGAGCACCAAACATGGGATATTCAAAGGTGGAAGACAGTTTTATTCTCTGATGAGAAAAAATTTAACCTTGATCGTCCTGATGGTTTCCCACGTTACTGGCATGACAAGCAGATCCCACCTGAGATGTTTTCTACGCGCCACAGTGGAGGGGGCGCCATAATGGTCTGGGGTGCTTTTTCCTTCAGTGGAACAATGGAGCTTCAGGAAGTGCAGGGGCGTCAAACGGCCGCTGGCTATGTCCAGATGTTGCAGAGAGCATTCCTCATAACTGAAGGCCCTCGTCTGTGTGGTAAAGACTGGGTTTTTCAACAGGACAACGCTACAGTACACAATGCCCGCAGGACAAGGGACTTCTTCCAGGAGAATACCATCACTCTTTTGGCCCATCCTGCGTGTTCCCCTGATCTAAATCCAATTGAGAATCTTTGGGGATGGATGGCAAGGGAAGTTTACAAAAATGGACAACAGTTCCAGACAGTAGATGGCCTTCGTGCGGCCGTCTTCACCACTTGGAGAAATGTTCCCACTCACCTCATGGAAACGCTTGCATCAAGCATGCCGAAATGAATTTTGGAAGTGATAAACAATAACGGCGGAGCTACTCATCGTTTTTTTTGGAGGTGTGGTCCTAAACTTTCGATCAGCTGAAAAACAGCCTGTTTTAGTTTATTCGTTGTTTTCATTAAATTGAATGCTCAAAAAATGTTTTGTCTCACTCCCATTTTTTCTTGTTGCATTTTGCCATTTTTCAAGTGGTCTTAAACTTTTGATCAGGACTGTACCTGGTGGTTTTGTTAGTGTGGTGTTTTGTTGGTGCTTTTGAGGTTTCTAGCATGGTCTGGGTATGGCCTCTTTATTGGATTTAAAACAAAAAGGCAGAAAAAAAATGCATGCTACAAATGTAACATAATGAATAACGGTACCAAAAACTCTTGTAAAACAATTGGTAGAAAAAAGGCTAAAAATTTCTGGTCTTTGAAAATGCTGAATAACGTCGGCCTGAAATCCCATGGCCCCACAAGAGGAAATAATTCTGAGGGCCTACTCTCTGTGTATATAGGACCTTAAGGACCCTGTTTTATTAGGAGTCAATTATTGTCAGAGCTTGGGCCCACTGGAGGATACTCTTGAACTCTGTTGGGCCAGTCTGACCCTGACGCTGTGTGTGTTGTGTGTGTGAATAGGGTCTAAGTACTGCATGAACTGTTTTTGGAGTGTGGGAGGAAACCAGAGTACCTAGAGAAAATCTTGTATCCTATATTGCTTCATATACAGTTTGCCTATCCTATCCCATTGCCAGTCTTTTCAAGCTACTATCATACAGCTGTCTAGATCTAGTGGGTTATATAAGTGGTTTCTAAGAAATCATCTATTAACAATTTTTTGGGGCCTAACACAGGAGGGACTATTGTCTTCTAAAGGGCATACATGTGTCATTGTTCAGTAGTTTGTCATGTGAAAGTCTTTTGAGATTTTTCAAAACTTTCTGACAGAAAAATTGCTTTTTTGTCTATAGTCACCAATCAGAGCTCAGCTCTCATTTATTAAACTGCTTGAGAAAATTGAAACCAACACCGGTCATTTTTCTGTTGGACAGTATTAAACCGTCACCTCCACCTCCTGCGACACCCCCCCCCCCCCCCCCCCCCCGGCCATAATTTCTCATATCCACTCTTTTCTCAATTCTAAGTCAATGAAAATGCTATTGCATGCCCTCATCACCTAGACTACTGCAGCATCCTTCTCTAGGGCTCCTATCTAATACTCTTGCACCCCTCCAATTTTTTTAAAATTCTGCTGCCAGGTTAAACTACTTTTGTTCCCATATCTGCTTTTCCCCGCTGTCATTCTCTGGCTACCTACTGTCCAGCAAATTGAGTTCTTAATATTACCAATGACATACAAGGCTATCCACACTCTGTCTCCTCCATGTATCTTTGTTTAAATCTTCTGATACCTCCCTACATTCGACCCCCAATCCTCACAAGACTTCATCATTTGCTCTTCTCTTGTCTGCTCTTTACACAACCATCTGAAAGACTTCTTCTGTGCAGGGATGTTGCTAGGGTCTCAAAAGATTTGGGGTCCAAGCCCTAATGCATTTGTGTTAAATGTTCGATCCAACCCCTCAGCCCCAGTGCTAAAGGCACATTTGGATGGACATCATAATCAGAGCTATCACACATACAGGAGAATACAGCATTATATATCGGTTACATCCAGTGATGTCTCCTCGGATGTAGACGTCCTCTGTCCTTATCTTCTCCATTCAGCTCATGACTATTTCTTTCAGCCATGTCAGAAATGTTAGGATCCTTACTCTTCTATTATATGTCTCCTTCTGGTTTCCCAAAAGTGTTATCCTGTGTTACCCCCAATAGTGTTCCTGCTGTGCTCCCCAGTTCCCCCAAATACTATACTTCCGAAATAACAGTTCTGTACAGATAGTTTGCAAAGTGCTCTCAAAAGTCCCACTAATAGAGTACGCCAATAAGTAATATGCCCTCTGCAGTGATAATGGTCTCATTGAGTGCCCCTATTAGTAGAAGTGACACCTCAGCTCCTGTGCGTTCCCCATACGCTGGCACTTTCTACTTCCACACATCAGACTGTCCCACATGAACAGAACCTTCTGAAGCAATCTTAAAACCCAGCTCTTCAGAAATGTCTACAACCTACAATAACTTTGCTGTCTCTACGCTACCATATGAGCAGCATCTACTTTGTATTTTCATCTGCAATCTCCTTCCCTTGGGCCCCATGCACATGTCCAATCCGCATATTTTGCAGACTGCACGCTGACCCATTCATTTGCGTGGGTCCACAAAAAAATGCAGACAGAACACGTATGTCATCTATCTGCTGTCCATATGTGTGTAGCCGTTCAGCAAATTATAGAAAAGCTTCTATTCTTGTCTGTTTTGCGGAAAAGGATAACCATTTTTACCGATGGGAATGAGAAAATTACGGAATGCATATGGCCACTATTTTGTGCAAAATGGATATGGTCATGTGCATGAGGCATAGATTGTAAGCCCTGGGACTCATTTAGTTCATTATTTTTCATTTTTGTACTTAAACCCTTTTTTATACAGTGCCCTGGAATGAATATAATCTAAGGCAATGTGCACAGTTGTGTAGTGTTTTCTATCCATAACAGGAATCACTCTACGTTGCTGTGACAGATACCAACAGTGCCTGGTGGAGTACATTGACTTATAATGGGGACTAGCTAGTTTGTCCGTTGTTTTGAGAGGAAGAACACTGCGTGCACCTCACTATTTTTTAAGACACTTGTTGCAATTGAATATACTTATTTGTATCTATCCTTCATTTGCAACCTGTACAAACCTAATTGTTCTCCCAACTAATGTCCTTTAATTCTGAATACTGCACCACTAGGCTGATTTGACCCCCTCTCATGGTCCTAGATATGTAGCTTACGCCCCCTCCTCAGCTAATGAACTGAGATTTCTCAGCTGAATCAGAGACAGAGAAGGGGACTGATTAAAATAAGAACTTTTTTTTATTTATTTTACATAAAATGCTAACACAGAAGCATTACTCTTGCAGTGTAATTTGTTACATCTTAACTCAGTTGCATCCATAAATTTAGAACCTTTTTATTATGAGAACCTGGTTATGTGACCTGACTACTTGCTGTAATTTGTAAACAGGAACTTGGTCTCTCCTGTGTGGCTGACTTCCTGTGAACTACAGGATGACATCATCACCAATCAAATCCCTCCTGGAAGCTCTCAAGCCCCTCCCACCCCCATGGTTTTCTGTAAATGCCTGTATTCTGTTATAGATATAATGTCTCCCCTATCTAAAGGACCAGGAGTGCAAATATATAGTAGGTAACCGTATACAGTGATTAGCTGCACTTATACTGTATAAACCTCATGACTCACTCTGAATTTGCTATCTGTGTGTGCTGACTCTCCAGTGTAGTTCTATTAAATGTAGCTTCACACTGGTCTCCCTGCTTCCTTCATGGAAGAGCTGACAGGGGAGAGATGACAGGGCAAAGAGGGGAGACAGGCTCGAGCTGCATCACATAGGAAAACATGGAGACCCTGAAGTGTGAGAGGACAGCCGTTCTGTGTCACTCATATGTCATGTTTGTCCTTGAACCGAGCAGTACAGTATGGTGAGACTCCACTGGGAAATTTTGGATTTTTTAGGAAAACCATATCTGACAGGAAAGAAGGAAACAAGATGACAGACAACCCACATATGGCACATAAAATAAAACAGGTATATATAACGACCTCTATCTTACTCTTTTATGGGGTTGGCCCATCTCATAATTGAAAGCATATTGCAAGGTTATGCCACCAAAGCCTGATAGGAGCAGGTGACACCTAGAAAGGAGCCTGAAAAGTGAAGGAGAATGGACCGCGTATATACGGCTGCCCGAAAATAGCAGAGTGCTGGATTGGATATTTCCATCAGCCCCATAGAAGTGAGTGGAACAGTGGCTGCACTTGCGTGGTGGGCCTCCCATTTATTTTTACGGGACTTCTGAAAATAGCCCAGTGTGCCACTCGGCTATTTTGTGCACTGCCATAGAAATGTATTTATTTATTTATGTTATGCACTTATATAGCACTACTATATTCCGCAGAGCTTTACAGACATTAGCTTCACGCTATCCCCAATGGGGCTCACAATCTAAAAAAAACATGCAAACATGAGGAGAACATACAAACTCCATGCACTCCAAATCCTGGAGTGCTTCCTTAACTAAGGAACTGAGCCAGCAATCAGCTCCCTTTATACACATCACAGAGAGGGGGTAGGAAGCTCCCTGCCTTTGTTGGAAGGACAGCAGAAGCTGCACTTGCTGGACCGCGAGAGGGGAGTCTGAAAAGAGTTCTATGCTGCAGTATCCAGAATTTATGGGGAGATTGTTTCCTACTGCAGTTTTGATGTGCCTAATTTATCAAGTGGCACTTGCTGCTCACATCTCTCACCTTCTATGCACCCGAAATTCAAATGTATACCTGCTACAGACTGGAGCAGACCTGAGCTATAATTTATGCCAGATACTGGTGTCAATGATAATAAATCTGGAGGCTATGCCCCCTCTGCTAAGCCACACCACTTTTCTCACCAATTTAAGAAAGTGACAAAAGATCACAACTTATGGTGGCACTGGCCACCAATGAATTTAAAACTGGGGAGGGAGGGGGGTCTGCCCCCTCCTGCCTGGCAGCACCTGATCTCTTACAGGGGGCTATAATACGCACAATTAACCCCTCAGGTGCGGCACCTGAGGGGTTAATTGTGCGGATCACAGCCCCCTGTAAGAGATCGGGTGCTGCCAGGCAGCAGGGGGCAGTCATGTACACAGTTCGTAGTATATTCTAACTTGAAGCGTCCCCATCACTATGGGAATGCCTCTGTGTTAGAATTTACTGTCGGATCTGAGTTTTCACGATATAACTCAAATCTGATGGTATATTTTAGCATATAGGCGTTCCCATGGTGATAGGGACGCTTCAAGTTAAAATATACCATCGGATTGGAGAAAACTCCGATCCAATGGTATAATAGGGACTCCTGACTTTACATTGAAAGTCAATGGGGGACGGATCCGTTTGCAATTGCACCATATTGTGTCAACGTCAAACGGATCCGTCCCCATTGACTTGCATTGTAAGTCAAGACGGATCCGTTTGGCTCCGCACGGCCAGGCGGACACCAAAACGACTTTTTCCTTCATGTCCGTGGATCCTCCAAAAATCAAGGAAGACCCACGGAAGAAAAAACGGACACGGATCACGGAACTACAGAACCCGTTTTTGCGTTCGTGTGCATGAGGCCTAAGTATTCAGAAACAATCTATTCCTAGGGGTGGATTCACATCTGCGTTATGCCATTCCGTTATAGGTTCTGTTTCAAACAGAATATAACGGATTGGCCAGATGGAATGCAAAACGGAAGCCTTTTAGAGGCATTGCGTTTTGCGTTGTCCTTATAGAAGTCTATGAGAAAGCATAACGGATCCGTCAGGGGGTAATATAACTGAGGAGGGCTATCAGGGGACATTATACAGGGGGTAATATAACTGAGGGGTATCAGGGTAAATTATACAGGGGATAATATAACTAAGGAGGGCTATCAGGGGACATTATACATGGGGTAATATAACTGAGGGGTATCAGGGTAAATTATACAGGGGATAATATAACTGAGGAGGGGTATCAGGGTACATTATACAGGGGTAATATAACTGAGGGGTATCAGGGTAAATTATACAGGGGTAATATAACTGAGGGGTATCAGGGTAAATTATACAGGGGCAATATAACTGAGGAGGGGTATCAGGGTACATTATACAGGGGTAATATAACTGAGGGGTATCAGGGTAAATTATACAGGGGTAATATAACCGAGGAGGGCTATCAGGGGACATTATACAGGGGTAATATAAGTTATATTATCCCCTGTATAATGTCCCCTGATAGCCCTCCTCAGTTATATTACCCCTGTATAATTTACACTGATACCCCTCCTCAGTTATATTACCCCTTGTATTATTTACCCTGATACCCCTCAGTTATATTATCTAACTGAGGGGTATCAGGGTACATTATACAAGGGGTAGCAGGGTACATACTTTATATGCGTTATACTGTAATATAACTTATTATGGTAGGGTGACTGACCTACTAGAGACCGAGTGCCAAACTTCAACCAAAAACCCACTTATTTATCGCAAAGTGCCAACACGGCATCTTCTATGTACTTTATCATTTGGCTATAATTACCTGCCTACATTTAGTGCGCTGCTTGTGCTGTACTGTACATAGTGCGCCCTGCGCTGATGAATGGCGGGGAAAGTCTAAGGCATATTGGTATGCCTTAGACTTTTTCCAGGGTGCGGGTGCTCACAGACAGGGCTCTGAGTGCCGCTTCTGGCACCAGTGCCATAGGTTCGCCACCACTGTACTAGGGGTTTCAGCCAGTCAGAGAGGGCAGAGTTCTTGTAGTTAATCCGGACTGGAGCGAGCAGCTGGGCACCTTGAATAAACACTACACTATAACCGTCACGCCGCCACCCTTACCTCACTGACAGGCGCGTGGGCCGGCATGTACGCAGCTTTCAGTGGCTCTTCCTTTCACGTCAACTCTGCTGCGTGCCACCCACTCCCAGCCTGCGCCTGCACGCACGCGCACGGCTCTGCCTTCGCCCCCTATGTGAATTACTTAGCCTGCCGGCAGCACGCAGGTATTTTAATCAGCGAGGAATCAGCGGAAATCAGCGGGGGGGGGGGGGGGGGAGCACGCAGGGGGCAAAGAATAACCCCCTGTAGCGACGCCAATGCTGTATGCTAATTGTTGATAGATATGTGCTGCAGATATCATTGTAGGCCTATTGATTCAAGGATATGACTGTTTCAGGGGTGATGGTTTCAACAAAATGCACACAAAGTGCTATGCTGTTCCACACCCTTACATTTATTTTCATTTTCATCCACTACCTAAGCTTATTATAAGCTAAAACGTAGGATATAATGGGATAGTAATTTTCCAAACATGAGGTTAACAAGTTTAAACATGTCTTCCCAGCTGTCCATCAACCCACACCAGACACGTAGGACACTTGTGGCTTTTGTGGCTTGCTTGTCTGGCTCTTCTGTCCTCTCCTTCTTTATTAAATTATGCAGGATTGAAGTCTTGATCAATCCAGGTTTTGATTTTGTTTTTGTTCTCCAGATGTCTCTGGTACAACTCTGAGGTATGCGATAGAATGTTAACTTTGTTAAGGACTTACTTCTTAACCAACCATATTCCTGACTGACTGAGCTGCTCTTCTCAGACGTATACTGGAATAAGCATCCAATGTATAAAGGGAATCTGTAATCGGGAAATCCACTGTTAAAACATATCACTTAGTTTCATTCTGGGAAAAAGTACTTTTAATCCATATGCAGCAGTTAAGTGCACTGAGGGCAGGTCCAAGCTGTGTGCACCCTTGCTCCTCTTGATTCCTCTGTCAGCCCCTCCCTCTACTTCTTGATTGAAAGGGCCATGTTTCTACATTGCATTCAGAAAGTCTTCAGACCCTCTCATTCCTTTCACATTTTTTGTTCGGCCTTGTGCTAAAAGAAAAAAAAAGAAAAAAAATCACGTGTTTCCCCCTCAGTTTGCACTCAATAGCCTATAGTGACAAAGTGAAATCAGAATTTTAGAAATTCTTGCTAATTTATTGAAAAGGAAAAAAATAAAAATTTTGCCTGGACCTACATATTCAGACCCTTTGCCATAGAACTTCAAATTTCACTCTGGGGCCTCCCATTTCTCTTGATCTTTTTTTAGATATTTCTACACCTTGGTTGGAGTCCACATGTGGTAAATTCAGTTGATTGGACATGACTTGGAAAGACACAGCCCTCTCTATATAACGTCTCACAGCTGACAATGTCAATCAGAGCAAAAAGCGAGCCATGAGGCACAGAAATGGAGAAGGGTACAAAAATTATTCTGCTGCACTAAAAAAAAAATCCCAGGAGAACACTGGCCTCCATAATTCTTACAAGGAATATGTTTGGAACAGCCAGGACTCTTCCTAGAGCTGGCCACCCCCACCAAACTAAGTAATCAGGAGAGAAGGACCTTGTTTAGAGAGGTGGCCAAGAACCCAATAGTCACTATGGCTGAGCAAAAAAGATCCTAGGTTCAGATGGAAGAATCTTTTGGAAGATCAAATATCACTGCAGTACTCCAGTGGCCAGAAGTAAAATGCACATGAAAGGGTACTTTCACACTTGCGGCACATGATTCCGGCAGGCAGTTCCGTCGCCGGAACTGCCTGCCGGATCCATCAAAACGTATGCAAACTGATGGCATTTGTCAGACGGATCAGGATCCTGATCCGTCTGACAAATGCAATGAAATGCCGGATCCGTCTCTCCGGTGTCATCCGTAAAAACGGATCCTGCATTTTTTTTTTTTAAATCTTTTGCGGCCTGAGCATGCGCAGACCGCGCTGCCGTATCCATTTTGCCGGTTGCGGCATTCCGGCAAGTGTTCCAGAATTTTGGCATGCTGCGGTATTATCTCCGTCCTGAAAAGTCAAAAAGACTGAACTGAAGACATCCTGATGCACCCTGAACGGATTGCTCTCCATTCAGAATACATTACAATAAAACTGCCCCTAGGACGGAACTCAATGCCGGAAAAAAAATAACGCTAGTGTGAAAGTATCCAAAGCTGGAGTTTGCAAAAAAGTACCTAAAGAACTCTGAGGATAGGAGAAACAAGATTCTCTGGTCTGATGAAACCAAAATTGAACTTTTTGGCCTCAATTCTAGGTGTCATGTCTGGAGGAATCCAAGCACTGATGAATACCCTCCCTACAGTGAAGCATGTGGTGGCAGCATTATGCTGTGGGGGTGGTTTCCCCAGCTACGACAGAGAGACTGGTGAAAGTTGAATGAAAAGAGATATTTTTAATGAAAATCGGATTGTGTCCTCTGGCCTGCAGACTGGGTGAATATTCACTTTCCAATAAGACAATGACCCTAAGCACATAACCGAGACAACACAGGAGTGGCTTAGGGACAACTCTGTGAAGGTCCTTGAGTGGCCCAGCCAGAGCCCTGACTTGAACCCAATAGAACATCTCTAGAGACCTAAAGAGGGTTGTCCACTGACGGTGCCCATCTATCCTGACAGAAAAGCGAGGATCTGCGCAGAATAATTGCAAGAAGACTGGAGGCTGTACTCAATGCCAAAGTTGCTTCAATTAAGTACTGAGCAAAGGGTCTGAATACTTATGTCAATGCAATATTCTAGTTTTTCCTTTTCAATAAATTAGCAAAGATTTTGAACATTCTGTTTTCACTTTGTCATTATGGGGTACTGAGTACAGAATGATAAGGGAAACGTAATTTTATTTTTATTTTAGCACAAAGCCGCAACATAGCAAAATGTGAACAAAGTGAATGGGTCTGAAGACTTTCTGAATGCGCTGTATATGTGACTACAATATTACACTGAAAGGATACGTTTATTGGGGAAAACTGTACAACTGTAAAATAAGGCTCTAGGACCCTGTTAAACCACCTCTAACCTACAGTAAATACAAGATGAGGTGCGGTTGGACATGGAGGCATACAGGTTCCATATGGTATCCTGCTACACATTTGCCCACAGATGTTACAGCTGGGCCTGTAGATTCTGCAAACTTGTAGGTTGCCGAAGCTGGCATCCCAGCTGGTCCCATAAATGCTTGATTGGCAATAAATCTGGTGACTGGTCCTGTCAAGAAAGTGGTGTAATCTGGCGGAGACATTCCTGGGAAAACCTTGCTGATATGTCTATATTAACAAGCACTTGCATGTCCCTTGTAATAACAATTCTGGAGCATCTAATCTTATGACTCCATATTGTGCTATTCCTTTATTATTTCTGCTAGAAGTTGGGAATGAATTGCTAGCATTTTGTAATGAGGGTCCAGATGGGTGTTACCAGTTGAGGCTGTGTCCCTGCACAGTCTAACAGTGGCAGCATTGATTGGATAGCATAAGACTCTGTAGGGAGACCTCCTTCCCCCAATGGGTAACACCCATCTTAGACCTTCATTGCAAACTGCTAGTAATTCATTCATAACTTCTAGCAGGAATAATAAAGGAATGGCACAACATAGAGCCATAAGAACAGATGCTTCAGAATTGTTATTACACGAAAAATGCAAGTAGTTACTAAAACAGACATGTCAGGAGAGGTGACAGGTCCTCTTTAAGGGGTTATTCGGGGAATGATAATAATGACCTATCCTGAGAATAGGGGGTCCAAATCCCAGCATCACAGCAGATCAGCTGTTTAATGGAGGCACTGTGCTCACTGGAGCCCTGGTGAACGATGCAGGCTCCCGGCAGCTTTCCAAGGACATCATATAATGGCAGTGCTTGGTATTGCAGCTAAGCCCCATTGACGTGAATGGGGCTAAGCTGCAACTAGGACGTGTGACTGATGTACAGTGGTGTCACTGGCCTAGGAGGAGGCTGTGGCACTCAAGGCCTCTTCTAACAGCGGATCGTGGGGGTCCCGGGTAGCGCACCACCGCAGATCTGATACTGATGACCTATCCAGAGGATAAGTCATAAATATATTTTCCTGGATAACCCCTTTATGAATGTCTTATACAGGTGAAAGATCAGTAGAACCTCAAGATCTTCCAGTCATGCTAAATTATCTTTTTTTGGGATGGAAGATACACCCATACCTTATTAAATATCGACTTTTCAGGCATTCCTGGAGATTAACTTTAAAAGCCTCCTACTACTGGCTATGTATAGCAATTCTAATAGAGAAGGGGTGGCAAGACTTATTCTGAAGGTTCAGACATCTGATTTTCAGTGAATGTGTGGCACAGTCCTACTGGCTGTCTAACACATTTTCTGATTTGATAATACTAATGTATAACTACTACAAGCATTCTGGAGTCCAAGGTAAGTTCATGTTTGCAGTCATGAGAACAGCATATAATACATTTATTCATGATGAAATGGCAGCGTTCACTGAAGCCAGTGACACTGTGCTTTCTCAGATATTCCTTGACTAGCTAGCAGACCTTTCCAGCTGCCAAGCTCATTTAGGTTTAATTGAGGTGAAGGAAGTAATGCTGTGCAATGCTGGCACTACGTGAGACCTCTACTGTATCCAAGCTTATTGGTTTGTTTTTGCTTCTTCTTTCCGTGTAGGAAAAAGAGAAGAAGTACATGCTACCTTTGGACAATCTGAAAGTCCGTGATGTGGAAAAAAGCTTCATGTCCAGCAAACACATCTTTGCACTGTTCAACACTGAGCAACGGTATGATAGGGGAAAACCAAAAACTGAACTCTGACATACCAGTATTTTATATGATCCCAGAGAAACTGTTCTGCATCGTGTCCAAACATATTAATAAAATGTTCTTCCTGACAAAGTCCCTGAACGAGAGCGAAACTGAATTTTCATTAATTCTTTAAGTTTTATGTAACTAGACCAAGGTCCCCAGTTCCCGGCAAATTAAGGAATACAATCTTATAGGCCTAAGGGAAAATGACAGTCCCCATAATTAAATTATCTTATGTGAGAGGAAAAATGTATATATCTATGGCCAGGTTTGTAGATAGTAACTCCAAACAAGCAAACCAAACATAGGGGGCTTAACGGGAGTCCTATGGGCCCCAGGTCAAATTTTGGACCTGCTTCCTGATCCCTCTCCATCACCACTGTTAACAGCTTGTGGCTGGGATACACTGACAAGCAAAAGGGTAACAATGTTTTGAACTTTTGACTTCAGGCTCACCATCCACTACAGCTTTAACTGTGAGACTACAATCATTTTATAGACAATCATCTTGGCCATCTCAAGCATAAATTGGACTTTCAACTATTCAGCATATGATTAGTTATGTAGATTTTTGTCATGTAACTGCATTGTTACTGTTGGTCCTGGTGGTGGAACAATCTTTTTCTTCCTGTATACTACAAATTACAATCTGTTCTCACATTCCCTAATAGCTCAGTGTGTTATTAGGTTGATTCCTGAGTGAAAGGTCACAGGTTTGACTCCAGGAACATCCATGAAGAAGCTTTCCCATCATCCAGCATCATCCATCGATAGCGGTATCTCGGCAAAGAAAATTGCCACACAATGTGAGTGCCATGACAGTTTGAAGAATACGAAATGAAGTCCATCCATCCATTCCAAAGCCAACAGGTGGATCAGAATCAACAAGCTCAACAACTCATCACAAGGTCTGTCCGTTCTGGAGCAACAAATACGGCAGCAGGTGACTCGTATGTTTCTTAATAGGGAGATCACAGCCATCCATGTAAGCACCATGCAACAAACAAACCTGGAATGGTGGCCCGAAAAAAGGTGAAGAAGCCTCGACTTCAATATCGTCATAAGAAGCGTTGGCTCGAGTTTGCAAAAAAGTGCGAACAGTGGACAGTAGAAGATTGGAAAAGGGTGATTTAGAGTGATGAGACGAAAGTCAAAAGACTGAGCTCTGATGAGTGCAAATGGGTCTGGAAGAAATAAGGGAAAAGGGGGCTAACGGTTTGAGAAATTGATGGAACTGTAAAGTTTGGTGGATGAAGCCTGATAATACGGGGTTGTTTCACAGACAAAGGTGTTGGATACTTGACCAGGATTGATGGTGGTCTCAATGCTGAGCCTAAGGTGAATATTCTACAAGACGAGTTACTTCGTACACTCGAGTACTATGGGTATGAAAAGAACGACATAGTGTTCCAGCAGGACAACAACCCAAAGCATATGTCGAGCTTGGCGAAGAAATGATTCAATGACAATAAAGTAGAGGTGCTGGATTGGGCCCCACAGTCCCCAGACCTCAACCTAATTTAACACTTGTGGGTAGAGTTGAAGAAAAAGCTGCATTCATACCCAAGTCGACCAGTATGCGTCAATATTGGGAACGTGTACAAGAGACCTGGGAACAGATTTTGGTCGAAACATGCTTGAATCTGATCGAGAGCATGCCCAGAATGATTCAGGCAGTGTAGAAAGCCAAAGGTGGATTTACAGAATACTAACAAAATAATAGAAATGTAAATTAAGAATTTTAGAAGCAAAACAGTAACAATGCAGTTACATGACAAGAATCTGCATAACTAATCATATGCTAAATAGTCCAATTTATGTATGAGATAGCCAAGATGATTGTCTATAAAATTATAGTAGTCTCATGTTTGAAGCTGTAATGGATGGTGAGATATGGAGCCAGAAAGTCAAAAGTTTAAAATATTGTTACCCTATTGCTCATCTGTGTATGAAAGCAAATTTTGAACCTACTCCCCACTGCCTTCTGCCACCACTGCCACTGGCTTGTTGCTTACATGCGCAATCCCAGGTAGTATTAAGAGGGTCTAATAAAGATGCTTTGCCTCCATCTTCCCAAAAAATTATACTAATTAATTACTAATAATACATACATACTAAATTCCTATAAGAATACAGTACAGTTCAATAATCTGACTTTTGGCATAGAACTGAAAGACCTGGTTACCCCTGTTATGCCCTTTTCTTGTCCCTTGGGACAATTTCACACTCTCATATTTGCTAGCAATAGAGATGGGAATCCTGCACAAGTTTTTGCCTCCTTGTAGGAAAGTAGATAGGACTAACCAGGCCTGGTAATTTTTACTACAATGCAAAATTAAATTTGTAAAAACGATTGTGTTTGCCTTCAACAGTACAATTTCTTACATATGATGTTTTTAAATATCTATGTTAGATAAAGGTATTTTTAATATGAATATGAATCTGCTGTTGTTGATGAAAAAAAAACTTTTGCTCTTGCTAATCAACTGAGATTGGGTTGGGGTGTAGGAAATAGAGACTGCTACTAGTAAATCTTGTTGATTGAAGCAGTTAAAAACTCTAAGGCCCCTTTCACACGAGCGAGTATTCCGCGCGGATGCGATGCGGGAGGTGAACGCATTGCACCCGCACTGAATACTGACCCATTCATTTCTATGGGGCTGTGCACACGAGCGGTGATTTTCACGCATCACTTTTGCGTTGCGTGAAAATCGCAGCATGCTTCTCTTTGTGCGTTTTTCACGTAACGCAGGCCTCATAGAAATGAATGGGGTTGCGTGGAAATCGCAAGCATCCGCAAGCAAGTGCGGATGCGGTGCGATTTTCACGCACGGTTGCTAGGAGACGATCGGGATGGAGACCCGAACCTTATTATTTTCCCTTATAACATGGTTATAAGGGAAAATAATAGCATTCTGAATACAGAATGCTAAGTAAAACAGGGCTGGAGGGGTTAAAAAAAATAAAAATAATTTAACTCACCTTAATCCACTTGCTCGCGATGCCCGGCATCTCCGTCTGACTCTTTTACTGTCTAGGACCTGTGGAGAGCATTAACTATAGTTTAAGGACCTGGGATGACGTCACTCCGGTCATCACATGGTACGTCACATGATCTTTTACCATGGTGATTCACCATGGTAAAAGATCATGTGACGTACCATGTGATGACCAAAGTGACGTCATCCCAGGTCCTTAAACTATAGTTAATGCTCTCCACAGGTCCTTTACAGTAAAAGAGTCAGACGGAGATGACGGGCATCGCGAGCAAGTGGATTAAGGTGAGTTAAATGATTTTTTATTTTTTTTAACCCCTCCAGCCCTGTTTTACTTAGCATTCTGTATTCAGAATGCTATTATTTTCCCTTATAGCCATGTTATAAGGGAAAATAATACTATTTACAGAACACCGATCCCAAGCCCGAACTTCTGTGAAGAAGTTCGGGTTTGGGTACCAAACACGCGCGATTTTTCTCACGCGAGTGCAAAACGCATTACAATGTTTTGCACTCGCGCGGAAAAATCGCGGGTGTTCCCGCAACGCACCCGCACATTTTTCCGCAACGCCCGTGTGAAAGAGGCCTTAGGCCCCTTTCACACGAGCAAGTTTTCCGCACGGGTGCAATGTGTGACATGAACGCATAGCACCCGCACTGAATCCTCCCCCATTTATTTCAATGGGTTCTGTGTTGCATGAAAAACTCAGCATGTTCTATATTCTGCGTTTTTCACGCAGCCCCGGCCCCATAGAAGTGAATGGGGCTTTAGTGAAAAACGCATTGCATCTGGAAGCAAGTATCGATGCAATGCGTTTTTCACTGATGGTTGCTAGGAGATGTTGTTTGTAAACCTTCAGTTTTTTATCACGTGCGTGAAAAACGCATCAAAACGCATTGCACTTGCGTGGAAAAAACTGAACAACTGAACGCAATTGCAGACAAAACTGACTGAACTTGCTTGCAAAATGGTGTGAGTTTCACTGAACGCATCCGGATCTAATCCGTCACGCTAAATTATATTGTTTCCTGACCTCAATGGATCAAAATTCTCCTAAATATCTTACGCTTCGTACTGTGGGGAAATTAAAAGAGTTGTCTGACCTTGGAACTGACAACCCATATGGTCCAGACCTGTGCCCCTGAATATAAAAAAGGAAGACTCATCTGTCCACGATTCTCTTTCTGCTTTTGTTCCCTTCAGGAGCAGGAAGTGGTTGGATTCAGTGACAGGTGCAGCTAATCACAGGCCTCAGCGATCACAGCATCTTAAATGCTACGTCACATGAGGTATCATTCAAGCCTCTATGGCTGCTGAGGCCAGTGATTGGCTCCAGTGTTCATGTGACCTAGATGCTTCTTGGCCATGCGGGTACCAGAATCGTTCGGGAATGGAGCAGCGGCAGGATCGTGGACAGGTATGTCTTCATTTTTTATGTTTAGGGGTACAGGTCCAGACCGAAGGGATTAAATATAGTGGCCATGCTGGGTTACTGACCCTCAGCAGTTCATCCTTCTCACAATCCTTGAACAGTAAAAAAAAGAATATAATAACTAGAGATGAGCGAATCGAAGTTGACGAATTGGAATTTGATCCGAATTTCAGGAATTATTTGATTCGCACCGAATCCAAATTTCCTCACGCTTCGTGGTAATGAATTGCATTTTTTCCTAAATGGCTGCTACACATGTTAGGACATGGAGCAAGGAACTCTGGGAACGAGGGATCGCCCACAATGCCATGCATGCAGCCAATCAGCAGCCAGCCAGCCCTGTGATGTCACAGCCCTATAAATAGCCTCAGCCTTCTTGGATTCAGCCATTTTCCAGCGTACTTAGTGCAGGGAGAGATGTTAGCAGGCGCTAGGGACAGTGGTAGGAAAGACTTGAAAACTTTACATTTTGCTCAATAGAAGTTCAGGGAAAGAGCATTAGAAGTGTAGGGAATAGATAGGGAGGAATCATTCCACAGTATTGAAGCAGAACAGGGTTCAATAGGGGTGTTTACAGCCTGGGTAATAGGAACCTTGCTGCACTGACTGCGGATCCAAATTGCCATTATACTGCTGCTCATTTCAAGTTTGCAATACCTCTGTAATTCCAACAAACCATTCTTGTTATTAGGGTCTTATTAGCCCTTGTGTGGTGCAGTTATATACAGTTGCAAGAAAAAGTATGTGAACCCTTTGGAATAATATGGATTTATGCACAAATTGGTCATAAAATGTGATCTGATCTTCATCTAAGTCACAACAATAGACTATCACAGTCTGCTTAAACTAATAACACACAAATAATTAATTGTTACCATGTTTTTTTTTAACACACCATGTAAACATTCACAGTGCAGGTGGAAAAAGTATGTGAACCCTTGGATTTATTAACTAGTTGAACCTCCTTTGGCAGCAATAACTTAAACCAAATGTTTCCTGTAGTTGCAAATCAGACGTTCACAACGGTCAGGAGTAATTCTTGACCATTCCTCTTTACAGAACTGTTTCAGTTCAGCAATAATCTTGGGATGTCTGGTGTCAATCGCTTTCTTGAGGTCATGCCACAGCATCTCAATCGGGTTGTGGTCAGGACTCTGACTGGGCCACTCCAGAAGGTGTATTTTCTTCTGTTTAAGCCATTCTGTTGTTGATTCACTTCTATGCTTTGGGTCATTGTCCTATTGCAACAGCTATCTTCTGTTGAGCTTCAGCTGGTGGACAGATGGCCTTAAGTTCTCCTGCCAAATGTCTTGATATACTTGGGTATTCATTTTTCCTTCGATGATTGCAATCCGTCCAAGCCCTGATGCAGCAAAGCAGCACCAAACCATGATGCCCCCACCAACATACTTCACAGTTGGGATGAGGTTTTGATGTTGGTGTGCTGTGCCTCATTTTCTCCACACATATTGTTGTGTGTTTCTTCCAAACAACTCAACTTTAGTTTCATCTGTCCACAGAATATTTTGCCAGTACTGCTGTGGAACATCCAGGTGCTCTTGTGCAAACTATAAACGTGCAGCAATGTTGTTTTTGGACAGCAGTGGCTTCCTCTGTGGTATCCTCCCATGAAATTAATTCTTGTTTAGTGTTTTACGTATCGTAGATTCGCTAACAGGGATGTTAGCATATGCAAGAGACTTTTGTAAGTCTTTAGCTGACACTCTAGGATTCTTCTTCACCTCATTGAGCAGTCTGCGCTGTGCTCTTGCAGTCATCTTTACAGGACGGCCACTCCTAGGGAGAGTAGCAGCAGTGCTGAACTTTCTCCATTTATAGACAATTTGTCTTACCGTGGATTGATGAACAGCAAGACTTTTGGAGATACTTTTATAACCCTTTCCAGCTTTATGCAAGTCAACAATTCTTAATCGTAGGTCTTCTGAGAGCTCTTTTGTGCGAGGCATCATTCACATCAGGCAATGCTTCTTGTGAAAAGCAAACCCAGAACTGGTGTGTGTTTTTTATAGGGCAGGGCAGCTGTAACCAACACCTCCAATCTCATCTCATTGATTGGACTCCAGTTGGCTGACACCTCACTCCAATTAGCTCTTGGAGATGTCATTCGTCTAGGGGTTCACATACTTTTTCCACCTGCACTGTGCAGAAATCCATATAATTCCAAAGGGTTCACATACTTTTTCTTGCAACTGTATATGTTCTAAAGCCTTTTTTTGTTGTGTATTAGTGGGGAAATAAAGGGGCTTATTAGCCGTTGTGTGTTGAACTGAGAAAATTACAGCCCTTTTTGGGTGTATTAGTGGCAAAAAAAAATATTATTTGCCGTTCACGGCCGCAGTTATATGTTCTAAAGCCTTTTTTTGTTGTGTATTAGTGGGGGGGGGGGGGAAGGGGTTTATAAGCTGTTGTGTGGTGAAGTGAGAAAATTTCTGCCTTTTTTGGAGTGTATTAGGGGCAAAAAAATGTATTATTTGCCGCTCACGGCCGTAGTTATTAGTGATGAGCGGCAGGTGCCATATTCGATTTCGACGAAATTCGCGAATATTCGATAGAATATTCATTTTATATTCCTCGAAATCGAATATTCGTCATTTTTCTTGTTATCGCGATTAATATGCGATTTAAATAATCGCGTATTGCGATTTTAACTTAAAGGCTACTCTCCTATTGAAATAGCAATGCGATTATTTCAAGTTATAATAATCGAATTTCGATTTTAACTTAGCACTGCTATATTCCATATTAGGCTATGGAATATAGCAGTGCTAAGTTAAAATCGAAATTCGATTATTATAACTTGAATTAATCGAATTGCGATTTCAACTTGGACCTGGTTTACTATGGTTGGCTTGGTAGAATTAGCGAATATGACGAATATATTCGTTATATTCCACAAAACGAAGATAACGAAGTATTCTGCATCTTCGTTTTAGCTACCTATTCGTCAACTTCGCTAATTCTAGCAATCATATAGGAAAGTTTACTATAGAGACAGCTAAGTTTAATTCGCTATGCGATTATATGACTGCTTTTTTTTATAAAAATATATAGAATAATTATAATACCTGATAATTATTATAATTATTCTATTTATAAAAAAAAGCTAAGTAATATAATCGCATAGCGAATTAAACTTAGCTGTCTCTATAGTAAAATTTCCTATATGATTGCTAGAATTAGTGAAGTTGATGAATAGGTAGCTAAAACAAAGATGCAGAATACTTTGTTATCTTCGTTTTGTGGAATATGACGAATACATTCGTTATATTCGTTTTGTGGAATATGACGAATACATTCGTCATATTCGCTAATTCTACCAAGCCAACCATAGTAAACCAGGTCCAAGTTGAAATTGCAATTCGATTAATTCAAGTTATAATAATCGAATTTCGATTTTAACTCAGCACTGCTATATTCCATAGCCTAATATGGAATATAGCAGTGCTAAGTTAAAATCGAAATTCGATTATTATAACTTGAAATAAGCGAATTGCGATTTTAACGTAATTCTTAAATCCGACAGTACATTCTAGTATATGGAGACGTTCCCATGGTGATGGGGACGCTCCATGAGCACGGAAGTCGGCAGAAGCGGCAACGGGCACTGACTGGAGCAGCCAGGAAGCCAGAAATCCAAAGGACAGGTAAGAACAACTTTAGGGAAGTGGGAAAGAAAAAAATATAACAATAAAAAAAAAAAAAAAAAATGAATATTCGAAATATCGAATTTATATCACTATATTCGAAATATTCACGAATTAGCGAAGTGCCGATATTCGCGAAAAAAATTTGATATTCGAATATTCACGCTCAACACTAGTAGTTATATGTTCTAAAGCCCTTTTTGGCGTGTATTAGTGGGGAAAAAGCAAAAGGGCTTATTACCCGTTGCGTGTTGAAGTGAGAAAATCACAATCCTTTTTGGCGTGTATTAGTGGCAAAAAAAATATTATTTGCCATTCAAGGCAGCAGTTACATGTTCTAAAGCCTTTTTTTGTCATGTTTAGTGGCAAAAAAGGTGCTTATTAGCCATTGTGTGGTAAAGTGAGAAAATGACAGCTCTTTTTGGCATGTATTAGTGGCAAAAAAAAAAATTATTTGCCATTCACAGCCGCAGTTAAATGTTCTAAAGCCACTTTTTGGCGTGTATTAGTGGGGAAAAAAACAAAGGGTTTATTAGCCGTTGTGTGGTGAAGTGAGAAAATTAAAGCCCTTTTTGGCATGTATTAGTGGCAAAAAAAATAAATTATTTGCCGTTCAGCGGTGAGGTTCCATTGTACTACAGCCATTTACGGGGTGTACTAATAGGATAGATACATACGTCCTAATAGCCGTTCTGCAGTGAATTGTGATTGTTAAATTTATTTTTTTGGGGTGTATTAATAGGAAAAAGAATATGTCTTATTAGCCGGTCTGCAGTGAACCAACATTGTTATACAGCCATTGTTGGGGTGTATTAATGGGAAAAAATGTACGTGTTATTAGCCGTTCTGCTGTGAATTTACATTGTCATACAGACATTGTTGCGCTGTATTAATAGCAAAAACAAGTATGTATTATTAGCTGTTCTGCGGTGAATATACATTGTCATTCAGTGGTGAAATTTTTTTGTGATACAGCCTTTTTTGGGAAAATTGGTCGGGGGAATGTAGACTTTCTTCTGTAGGGACTGAGTAATTGCGTCGATTAGCCATCCAGTGGTGCAATTTTTTTGTGAAACAGCCTTTTTTGGGAAAATTGATGAGTGATTGTACAGTATCTTCCGTAGGGACTAACAATTCCACGATTACCCATTCAGTGGTGAAATTTGTTTCTGATACAGCATTTTTTTGGAAAATTGGTTGATAAATGTATAATTTCTTCTGTAGGGACTGAGTAATTGCGTCGATTAGCCATACAGTGGTGAAATTTGTTTGTGATACAGCCTTTTTTGGGAAAATTGGTCGGTAGCTGTAACTACAGTCAAGGACAATATATGACCTTTACGGCCCACTGGGTAAATGTGGTTCCTTCCCAGCCACACCAGTAACTTTGCCAGGTGACACCGCTTTCTCCTCCATGTTCTCACGCCGTTGGTCCTGCGACAATGTTCGCCTCTGCCTTCTCATCCTCCACCGTGTACTCAGCCTCCACTGTAGGGACATTTCACAGTGCTCCTCCAGCATACCACATGTGCAGAGCACGGCGGTGTCATGCTGTTCTACACCTCGTTTGCCTGGGCAAACTGAGTCACACAGGGGAGGAACTGCTCCGTGTCCTTCGTCAAGAAATCAAATCCTGGCATTTTCTGCGACAACTCAAAATCAGAACCATGTTGTCCAACAACACGAAGAACATCGTGTCAGCGCTGTGTCAAGGAGGGCTGAGGCATACGCCCTGCATGGCGCACATGTTCAATCTGGTTGTGTCACAGTCTCACCCATGACAGAGGTTAGAAGATCTGAGAGACTGGCTGCATGTGACAGTATCTGACAGTCTCTCTGTTTTCACTTGTTGCTGTGTTGTTGTTGGTAATGACCACACCTCTTGTCTCAGGTGCAGCTTGTGGTCATTACTGCTCCTCTATTTAGTCCTGACTCACACTTCATACCATGCGGTTGGTATTCTCTGCCTGGAGTTGGAAGAGCTGGTGTGTGGTCCTCATCTGAGTTCCTCAAGAAAGTGGAAAACCGCGCTGCTTGATACACCTCCTCCCTTCTTGGTACGGGTTACAAAAGGCACAGGGAAGGATCTGCAAGGGGTATACCCGAGGATCCCTCCTCTCTCCAACATTCCTGTGGGTAATTAAAGGTCGCAACAATAGTGAAGCCCAGACTGCCATCGTCACGTGCAAAGATTTATTGTACTTACAACAGTATCTCTGATAAAAAGGTATAAAACAATGGTATGCACACTTCGGTATCGCCCGTTCATCTGAGTTCCTGCTCATCCATTTTCTATTGAAGATGTGTTCTTCTTTTTTTATTTAGTTGTTCCCATTTGCTAGTTGTTTACTAGGTCCTTAGGGAGATGCTGGTTCGTTCATCTGGGAAGTAACCAGTAGTCTCAGACCCTGTCACTACTCCTAGGGCTATTCAGGGTTTCTAGGGCCTAGGTTTTTATGGTGTATGAATATTCCTACCTTCAGGGTCTATTCATACTCACAGGAGTCAGGGCTAGGTTTAGTTTTTTTTTAGGTGGTTACTGTTTCCCTTTCCAAAGCCTTGAGGTCTAGTTTCTGGTCATTTTCCTTCTGTTGTCATTCTGGTGTTCCTCCCCTCCCCTTACTTTGTGACTGGTTGTCAAGCAGTTCCTGAAGTCTTCCACCCATCTGCAAGACATCCTAAAAATGTACTTCAGCCACTCGTACACCGCCAAGCAGACTCTCCTTGAGCTGCAGCGGCAGAACAGCGTCCCCCAACATAGGCTGATATGAGATGTTTCCACCCGTTGAAATTCCACCCTCCATATGTTGGACCCACTATACGAACAGAGAAAGGCCATAAACGATTTCTTGATGATCCAAATGGACAGAGGTACTCCCCTGTGTGACTTCGATGTTAGCCAGTGGCAGCTCATGCGTGACACCTGCCGTTTGCTCGTGCCCTTTGAGGAGGCCACTTTATTTGTCAGTCGCCAGGACTACAGAATGAACAACGTCATTCCACTGATTCATATCCTGGAAAAGATGCTGGTAAATCTTGTTGGTTAGGGGACTGGAGACGTGGTGCCTACATCTCACGGCCTGTCAGGACAGGAATAGTGGATCAGGTATGGAATCCTTTGGCAGGGACGAAATAATCCCAAAAATTAGCGTAGTACAAAAAAGGTCAATCCAATCGGGTAGTCGGTTCCAGTTCCAGTTCGTGGCGGGCAGCAGATTTCGTAATCGAGGAAACAGGCAAGGAGTCGGTATCTGGGAAGTCAGATTAAACAACAGGTTCACAGGAGGGAGCTGGGTGTTCACCATAAGGTTGAATAACTCAGCAATGAGTCAAGGCTCTGACTGGCTTTAAGTACACAGTGAACCCAGGACCGCCCCCCTGGTTGCCGGGCAACCAGGAGGCTTCCTAGTCAGAAGCCAATCATAAGGCTGAGGGCGGTGACGGAGGCTGAAGCCCTCCCCCAGCCTGAGTAGCACCTGTGGTCTGGAGTGGAGCATGTGCACTACGCTTGTATCCCTGCGCATGCGGCTTGTGTACCGCGTACGCGCACCCGGCGTCCGACTCGCGAAGGCGCACTGGCCACATTGACGTCAGGTGTCCTGTCAGGAGAAAGAGGAGGAGCTATCTGCGCCCGCCGCCCGCGCCTGCGAACCCGATGCGAAACGGCCCCCCTGGTTCCCTGACACGGCCACATGAGCCCTGTGGGGGCTGAACTGGAGGAGGATATTGGAGCACAAGCAATGTGTAGCGAAATTGGTGGTTTCTCTACACAGGTGACAGGAGAGGAGGAGCAGGAGCAGCCGGAGGAGCAAGAAGAAAACGAGGCAGATGACCCAGGCACACCGTGGCAGTATGCAATGGAGATGGAGGCAGGGAGTCCATTTGAGTCACTTGCGTAAATGGTCCGATGCATGCTCACTTGCCTGCGTAGTGACAGCCGAATTGTCACCATTCGCCAGAGGGATGACTACTGGCTCTCCACCATGAGACCCTCACTACCGTTAGACCCTCACTATCGGTCCAAAATGGGGGCCTTTTTTACACCTGCTAAGAGGGAGGAGAAACTGAACTACTATAGAGACATCCTATGTAGTAAGTTGGCGGCTGCCTATCTGCACCATCGTCCATCCTCTCGCAGGTCTGACCCGGGGGGGCCCTCTGTGCTCACGCTTCCCTGCCATGGCTGCTGGGGAGGGGTGAGGTGGCAGGAGCAGTTCCAGCTCCATCAGCAGCAGCCTGAGTCTAGAGTAGCTGAGGAGCAGCTTTCTTCACCCGCATAATAAAGAAACTACTCACCAGCAGCTAGACATAGAGCAGAACCTGAACCAGCAGGTGGTGGCATACTTTGAGTGCACCCTGCCACCCATCATCGAAGATCCGCTGGACTACTGGGCAGCCAAACTGTATTTGTGGCTTCAACTGGCCGAGTTTGCTCTGGAAAAGCTGTCCTTCCCGACCAGTAGTGTGGCATCAGAGCGGGTGTTTAGTGCGGCGGGGGCCAAGGTTACCCCAAGGAGAACTGGCCTGTCCACCCAAAATGTGGACAGACTGACCTTTGTCAAGATGAATCAGGCGTGGATCAGCCAGGATTTCCACCCACCAATGCCTGATGCATCAGATTAGATCATCCATGCTGCCTCACCCAAACCTTGACAAAAGAGACCAGTTTCTTTTAGCTACCTGCCTCAGCTACTATTTTGATGCTGCCACCCACCTGATGCCACACATCTGATGCCAAGTGCTCCTTCTTACACCCACCATCATCAGAGTGTGCTGTTATTGGCACCCACCTCCCCTATCTGTGACCAGGTCACTCTGTGGTCTCCTCATGCTGCTGCTGCTGCTGCCACCTCCACACTATGTCACTTTGCCACTCTGTGGTCTTCTCATGCTGCTGCCACCTCCACACTATGTCACCTTGGCACTTTGTGGCCTCTTCATGCTGCTGCCACCTCCACACTATGTCACCTTGCCACTCTGTGGCCTCCTCATGCTGCTGCTACCTCAACACTGTCACCTTGCCACTCTGTGGCCTCCTCATGCTGCTGCTGCCACCTCCACACTCTGTCATTGTGCCACTTTGTGGCCTCCTCATGCTGCTGCTGCTGCTACCTCAACACTATGTCACTGGGCTACTCTGTGGTCTCCTAATGCTGCTTCCACCTCACCACTATGTCATTGGGCCACTCTGTGGACTTCTCAAGCTGTTCTCCCACCCTCCCCACTCTATGACTGGGCCACTATTTTGCCTTTTTGGCCTGGATGACATCACCATTTATTGACCCTTCTTCTGATATGTCAGAAGGAAGGAAAAATGAGACGCACAATGGATCCTGTCTGTGTAGCAGCTGTAAGGCCTGTATGGTCCCATCAGAATTGGCTTATGATTTGGTAGCCAAAAGCAGGAATGGGTATATAACACAGAAGACATGCAAATATTCCATTTATGTGTCATCTCTGTTTTGGATTCACTCCTGTTTTAGCAATACTGATGGATTACTGACCAAATGCTGACCGAGTGAAGGCGGATGCTCAACAGACAGGATACGTTTTTTGGGGGTTATTGTTCTGACGGATCAGAGGAAGGGCAAAATAATCAGTGATATCAACACAAACTTACTGCTGGCACCCTCTCCACTCTGTCGGGGGGCTCTACTTGTATAAGCGTTTAATAGAACAGGTTCTGTAGACATCTATGTGGAATCAGCTGACGACTAAAAGGAGTGCCCTTCTTCTTGACACTAACATCAACCTGTAAGGCTGAGTTCATACTTGAGTTATTTGGTCAGTTTTGGCCCCGTAACTGCCCAAATAAGTGAAGTGTGCAGTGATTCTAATAGCGACTTCTGTCATCTGCGTGTCATACTGACTCACAGTATTGTTTCACTACCACAGCAGACTCCCTATGCATGTTACTGCAAGGCACAGTGTTCTGTACCACTATATAGGCTCTCAACAGCCAGGAAATAGCTGTTTTTAATGCAATTTGCCGCAAATAAATTCGGCATAATTCGGCAAACCAGCCGAATCGATTTTTTTTCGCTCATCTCTAGTAATAACGAGCACTGATCGACCTGTGTATTCTCCATCCAATACTCTTTGTGGGCAGGACCCTTAAGTGTTATTTCCTATTTACTACAAGCAACATGAAAGATGCAGTTAAAAAGTGTGAGCTTTGATGGAACATATAGAAATAAGCATTTTCTTTATACAAAGCCAAAATATTTCCCTTAGCTGTGAAATACATTCACAACTCTTGCAATTCATGAGCAGAGTAATTCAGTATCCTACTGTCACATCTGTAGAACAACTGCAGGGCTTTTGAAGCCCACATGGAGCTAAAGGGAGGAACTCAGTCAGAATACTATGCTTTCCCAACCGGATTTCTCTGAGGCGATCAGGAATTTATCGTCTAACATAATGCATGTTTTGCTAAAGCTACGTCTCATACTTTATGGAAACGTAATACTAGGGAATACGCTAAGGTCCAACCCGTTTCTGCTAAACCCCATCTATATGCATCTAGGCGTGTGTATATTTCAGCCAAACACTTCCCTTGATGTCGGTCCCTATTCCCTCTTTCAAGGTTCTAACATTGCCACTAGCCCACTGAAATCAGGACAGTTGTGATATAAAGATTTACTATTTAGCTATGTTTCTTGCCTGCAAATTCAAAGGGAAAATAACTATTAGCTGTAAAAGTATACTCAATGTAGTGCAGCCACATAGGTTGTGTCAAACCTGCACATTTTCAGTCTTTGCAATCCACTCTTATGGCTTCTATAAATGTATTGATTTGCTCTGAATGCTTTATGACTAGGCAGACTCTTCCTGATGTGATATTTAGATTTACTTTTTTCTTCCTATACAACAAGCTGCTTAAATGAGATGCACAAACTTTTCCTGCATAAGAAAAACTCAGATCATGCATCAGTTGCAGTAGTATGCAACTTTACAGTGAAGGTTGCAACACCAAAGATTGTCATAGGCTAAGATAGAGTCTACAGGCAGGGATAGGAGAATTACAGGATGCTTGAATGTGAGGAAAATTCCACCATTTTCTTCTATATATATTTTTTTTTTACAGAGCAGAACTTGCTTTATTATACAGTTGCTAAATTGTCCCTTATCAATCAGTGACGAAAGTCCTTGCTTTAATGATTCAAAGATTGAAAAATGCAATAGAAAACACAAGTGACACAGTTACAAAAACAATCTTTCTTTAAAAACATCTTGTATTACAGTTTAATAACAGGTTTGTAGGGGGGAACATTGCAGAAATAGTAGGGTTGGAAATGACTACAAAAGCTTTATTTATTTATTTTGCTTTTTAACATTTTTATTTAGGAAACACCATAATTCTTATTCCTCCTTTTCTTTTTTCCCCTTTCCCATCCTGATCAACCAAAACCAACCCTCCCTCTCTTGCGATGCGTCTCTGATCCTTCCTCAAAAAAATTTGTAATTAATAAATACATGGAAAGTGAGGGAGGGGGAGAGCCATAAAAAAGAGCTACCACTTCCAACCTCTCCATATCTTGGACCATTTATCCTCTGAATTTCTTTGTTTATATAAGACCTTCTCATATCTCTTAACTTTATTGACCAAGTGCAACCATTCATTGAGTTTAGGAATATTTTGTGAGATCCAGACTCGAACGATCAACAGTCTGGCTAGAAACATAATTCTAATCAAAAGAATCTTTTTATCCTTATGGCTGTTTGCCCTGGTTAAGTCACTCAATCTCCAACATTCAGGTGCAGACAGAATTACTACCCTCCACCATTTTCGAATAACATAAATTTGCAAGAAAAAGTAAGTAAATCCTTTCTAATTGAATTCGAACCTGGATTTCTGCAGTGATTGCCAATAAATTGTTATCTGATTATCTAAAATCTCAATTATAGGACAAGCACAATCTAAACTAATAACACAAAAAGCTGTAACATCATTGTCTTTTATTAAGCACATCCACAGTACAAGGAGAAAAAGTAAGTGAACTCTTGAATTTAATAATCTGTAGATCTCCCTTTTTCAGCAATCACTTCCACAAAATGTTTCCACAAAGTAGGATTTCCGCAATGTTGAGGTGGAATTTTGGATCTTTGGATCTTTCCTCCTCCATATGTGTTTCAGTTCATCAATAATTCTGGGATGTGTTGCGTGCACAGCCCTCGTAAGCTCATGCCACATCATCTTCATGGGGTTAAGGTTAGGACTCTGATTTGGTCAACCATTCTTTCATTTACATGTGTGTTTTTGGTCATTGTCTCGTTGCATCACCTGACATCTCTTCAGCTTGAGCACATGGACTTCTGCCCTTATATTTTCTAGTTATATTTTGATAAACCTTAATGATCCCTCAATGATCACAACAAGGAATTCAGACCCTGAGACGGCAAAGCAATATTCTTTTTTCTCCAAACATAGTCTTTATCATCAAAAGTTTTAATTTTTCTTTTCTTTCCATAGAATGTTTTCCCAGAACCATTGTGGAACATATATACGTGGTCCTGGGCAAACTTAAAATTGGCTGTAATGTATATTTTGGACAGCAGTGGCTTCCTTCATGGTGTCATAGTAACATAAGGGGTCATTTATCAAACTGGTGTAAAGTAGAACTGGCTTAGTTGGCCATGGCAACCAATCAGATTCCACCTTTCATTTTTCAAAGTAGCTGTCAAATATTGAAAGGTGGAATCTGATTGGTTGCTATGGGCAACTAAGCCAGTTCTAATTTACACCAGTTTGATAAATGACCCCAATAATTTGAATGGCTGTAAGACATACGTCCATCTAGTTCAGCTTATTATCCTGCAAAGTTGATCCAGAGGAAAGAAAAAAAGCCCATGATGTAGAAGTCAATTTTTTTCATTTAAGGGGAAGGAAAACTACCTTCCTGACTCACCCTGACAATCTGGTAGTGAAAATGTGAACAGAGTTGTTTTTGTAGTTTGTAGAATTTTCTGTAGTTTCTTTGCTGTTACCCTTGGTTTCATTCTCACCCATTTAGAATGGCCATTCCTAAGGGGAACAGCAATAGTTTAGATAATTTGTCTAACTGTGGATTGATATACATCCAGATCTTTGGCTTTTGTAGCCTTATCCAGCCTCATGTGTCTCCATAACATGTCTTCTGATGTTTTTAAAAAAAAGTTGTTTACCTCACGGCATGGTTCACTGTAGCCAATCTTTCTTCAGAATAATTTATTGTCGGTTACCAGGCTTTGTGTGCCTTTATTTAATGGAAAAGCACTTTCAAACCCACACTTAAATATACTCTTCACAATTTTTAAACCTGTCATGTATGGAGATGACAAACAATAAAGCAGTAGGAAGGGGAAGAAAGGGGAGGGAAAAGGGAGACTGGGAGGAAACAGCTGGTAGGAGACACTGATTTTATGATGACTGAAACAATGAAGGTTCCTTATTGAGTCAATATGATCCTCCAATGAGGGGGCAGCAGAAACACTTCTAATCTCATCTCCATAACTAAACTCCTTCGGTCAATCAGCTCTTGGAGAAGTAATTAACACAGAGGTTCACTCGCTACTTTTCTCTGTGCATTTTGGATGTTTACTCAATGTGCTTAATAAGAGACATGAAAGGTAAACCTGTGTGTGTGTTATTAGTTTAGTTAGATCATGTTTGTCTATAATTATGACTTAGATAGCAATCCTTTCACATTTTCTTAGTAATAAATGCAGAAACCAAGGTAATTCAAAATGGTTAACTTAAAAGGGTTTTCTGAGATAGGTCATCAGTATCTGATCGGTGGGGGTTCAGCACCTGGGACCCCCACCAATCAAATGTTTGAGAAGGTACCGGTGCTCACAGTAGCTCTGCGGCCTTCTGTTAGCTTACCAAACACAGCTCCATACATTGTATAGCGGCTATGCTCTGTGTCACGCTCAGCCTCATTCACTTCAATGGGTCTGAGCTGTGCCTAGGCCACATGACCGATGAATGTGTCATCACTTGCCTAGGGAAAGCTGAGAGAAGGCCGCAGTGCTACTGCAAGTGCCACTGCCTTCTCAAATAACTGATCTGCGGGGGTCCCGGGTGTCGGACCCCCACCGATCAGATACTGATGACCTTTCCAGAGAATAGGTCATCAGTATAAATTTCTCCGAAAACCCCTTTAACTTTTTTTGCAACTGTACTTTACAATATGTCACAATTCACAAGTACATCAACATGTGCTGTGTATCTCAGATTACAAGACGTTTGCATAAAAAAGACGCTTTAAGCCCAAATTTTCATAATCATGATTTAGGTAGGAGAAAAGATTCCCCATATAGCTGTGTCAGTGACCTGCAGAAAAACTGTGGTAAAAAAAAAAACATGCTTGCTAGAAGGAACTGTTTCTGGATCTCTTTAATGCACATTCTCATCATAATACTTGAGTAGTACAGGGCCATAATATGGCACCTATAGATTTTTTAGATACTCTAGTGTTCTAGTGGCTGTAATGAGATGTTGTGGTCATGCTCTGCGGCACAGACATAGATCTATAATATACTGAAAACATATCTATCCTAAAATGTAAAGAAGTTTTGCCTAGTTTTCAAGTTATCGCATATCCACAGGATAGGAGATAACTAACTTCAGGGACCCTCACTGATCCTGAGAATGGGGGGTTCCGTTCACCCACCCTAATGGATCTGCAGGCTGCAAATGTGCCATTCATTCTCTATGGGGCTACTGGAAATAGCTGAGTGCTGTCCCATACTCCCCCACATGTTTTGCGAAATCCCTGGTGTCCTCAGGGGTAATAGGCAATTTCATTAACCATTACCGCTGAGGACACCAGGGATCAGACAAACCATGTCAGGCAGCAATGTCCAATCTATGTTTTAATATTTATCGCTCAACAAATTATCAGTACTTGCTGCTAACATTGCACTGCAGCAACAGCGGGTCTAATACTAACAGCAGATATATGACGGGGTAGTGGTAGAGAATGCCACCCCTTGTCACTAGCTGGTACAGATAATCAAGTGGGAGTAATTATAGTGATAGCAAGCTGGATTTTTAGCGATCACAAAGGTGACAAAATAAAGTTTAGTTTTCAAAAGCAATATGTATGTGGTGAGTGTAAATAGGGTAATTCTTCTGCTAATGGTTAGTTGTTAAGTGTTGAACTGGAAAACTTGTCACAACCCCTTTAATTTGACGAGTACCGTAGTTCAATTTTGCATAAAGACAATGATCAAAATGCCAAAGTCTATAGCTGAAATCTTGAGAAGAAACAAAATTAAAGCCCATTCTCTAGCCCAATAAATATACTATGAGTGGACATGACACAATACATTTATGTGCATTACTCTTATTTTAATATGTGTCATCCATGAGTGAGATCAAGGCATAAGGATGACTTTTGAGTTATCGTTACAGTTGCTGCTACTAGAACATTGTCTTCCTCTTACAAATACACTGTTGGTGTATCTGATACCTCCTGAAGGTTTCTATATACTGTAACTGTTTTTTTCTCGTTCCACTTTTCCTGCCGTAAAGTCAGAGAGTCTCAACCATGTCATTTCGCAATGTAGACTGTTGCAGCCAGAATAGACACGGAGGATCATTAAAACACTTGGCAAAAACACCACAGTCAAAGAACCAGAGAATCATTTCTACTTGCTTCTGCCTTTGACTGTCCTGCTCTACCGCTGCTCCCTTTCCTTGCTGTTCAGGGATATTCACAGTTCTCATATGGTTCTCATATATTGCAATTCTCAGACGTTTCCTGTTTGGTGAATAGTTTTCCCAATCATGTATGCAAAACCCAGAGTTGTGCTGCAGTACTTTTTCATGGAGAGATAGGGTAGGGTACACCGTAAACCATAAAGGACTCAGCATTGACAAGCTAAACTGAAGAGTTCTTTAAAACATCTCTTAGATAATCTCTTTGAAAACCACAGTCTTATTGCAATGTGGGAGCAATTTGTGCTGTTGGAATCAAAGTACTGTACATATACTGGAGATGACTAAGGCAGATCTAAGCAACTAAAGATGATCATTGATGTGCTATTTTGGAATACAGTATAATACATCTTTTTAAAAATTTCAGATAAATAAATAAGCAACTTTGTAATTCTTCTGGTCTCCGTTCAAAAGGTTTAGCTGGAAACTTTTGCTTGCAGATTGTCCCTTAGGGATGTGTTGTCGGTTAAGGTTTTGCAGAACACAATACTTTCCTAGCAGTACTGACCATGGCAGGCCACATCATAATTACACCTGTTTTATTTAAATATATGGGCAGATTTACCATTGCAAATGTGACAGATATCTGGTGCACATACATTAAAGGATAACTTTCGTTTTTTTCTTTTTGGAGTATTGGATTGTGGTTATTAATATCACCTTGGTGGCCCTATTTCAACTTTTCACTGTGTATTCAATTACCCCTTAATTCCACATTTTTGTTCCCTGTACTGCCTACTTTTACCTGTGCTTAAAATAGGGTTGCTAGGCATGGTCCGTCTATCTGTTGATGGACGGAGCACGCAGCGTGCAGGCTCACATTACTGACAGCCAGGGACTGTAAGATTAAAGCCAGGTCCTCCCCAGCAGCTGATAACAGTGCCTGGGCTGTGTGCACTTCTCCCTGTCCCTGCGCTTGGCAGACGCTCCCTCACTCAGCAGAGCTGGAGAATGCAGAGTTGAAACAGCGCAGACCAGGGAAGGGAGATTTGCCATCTGCTCAGTGTATAAATGAAAGCAACATGTGGTAAGAGGACCCCTTTGTGCTGCAGGAGATTAACCCTTTAGGGGAGGGCTCTGGTTACTGACACTTTTGGGGGGTTATTGTTACTGGCTAGTGAGGGCAGGCGGGATTAGCCTCAGGGTGAGGGCAGTGGAGGCCATCTTAACTGAATAGTGAGATTGCAGTTTTATGCAGACTGGTTGCTAAGGGCTGAATCTTATTAAATATGGGGTAAGTCAGTCTAATAGTAACTGGTTCTGTAATATCATGTTTTTAGTAACTACATATATGAATATTGAAATTAGGGTCTAAATGTGACAGTTATCCTTTAAAACACAGCTATTAAGATTTGTTTTACACTTTTTCCGGCACACTTGATCGGGCATTGCTTAGCAGAAAAGGGTGCATGACTTCAAGGGTTATTGAGCTTTACAAAAGTTTTAATATGTCATGTCAACATATCAAAGGTTTTCATTTGTGGGGGTCTAAATGATGGGTCCCCCACCAATCACTGGAAGGTGGAGAGAAAAGCACTCAAATAGTGGCATCTCTCAGGACATGAAGGAGATGAAGTGAAATGGAGTCAATAGAAGGTGTATGACCCATCTCACTTCCTTCTCCTACAGTAAGGAGATCATTCGCTATGAGACCGCTTCTCTCACCTTGTTGTAGCAATCAGTGGAGGTCTCAGCACTTAGACCCTCACCAATCAAAACCTTTGATATGTTGCTATGACAGTTTCGTGAAAACTCAGTAACCCTTTAAGATGCAACACTGTGCCAAAATTATGCCAGAATTTTTCTGCACAATTTTGGTGCAAAGTAGGACACTAATTGATGGTATAAACTTAGACTAGACATTCTAAAAGTGTGCCAAATGTAATATCCAGCATCAAGCACTGTGATACAGTACATTTTCGGACTGTCAAAGTTTCCACTGCCTAAATGTTAGGAGTATTAATCTGGACCACAGTCACTACAAAATTATAGACTTTTCCTTGTAGATCTTACTTGTCTGTTTATGGGTTGGTTGCAGTCTAATACTTTCACACCTGCATTTTTAATTCAGATTTTGAGATCCGGCAGAGGATCTCAAAATCTGAATTAAAAGCATCCGTTCCATTTAATACATCCTGATGGCTCAGTTTTGGCTGGATCCAGTTGTATTAAATCAAAACTGAACAAACTTGATCAGGCATGAAAATTATTATAAGTCAATGGGCGCCGAATCAGCTTTTTTCTGTAATGAAAAAAAAATAAAAAAAACGGATCAGGCACCATTGACTTAGATTGATTTTTATACTTGATCAGGTTTGTTCAGTTTTGCAAACCAGACACAAAGGCTGCTTGTAGCACTTTTGTGTCCAGCCCCAAAACACAACTGAACTGAACCGACGCACCCTGATCAGTTTTGACCCATTGACAATGAATGACAACAAAACTGATCTGATTAGCCGAATCTCAAAACCTGAATTAAAAACGCAGATGTTAAAGTAGCCTAAGGACACTGAGAGCATCGCTTTTTGTATGATGCATGTGAAGTGGCATTAACAGTACCTCTGAATGCTACTTTCAGTGGCTAGTTAGGCATTTGAGAAGGCAAACCCATAAGAAGGAAGAAGAGTCATGGCCAGTTCTGTCCAAGTAAAAAAAAATAAAAAATCTTGACCTCGTTATAAGACTTCTCAGGTGTTTCCTGTGTATTTCAGTATAGATTGTTTGACTTGTAATTATTTAGGCTGAGATGTATACCTAAGTGGGCCAAAAGGAATCAAATATTTCAATTCCTTAATAATGATGAATCTCTCCAGATTAGGTTTCACAAGGACCGGAGACACTTTTCTTTCCAGATAGTATTCCCTTATTTCATAGAACTAGAGCTGTTTACTTCCAAAGTTTTGCACTCCCGTAAAAAAAATATTTTTTTTTTTATCTTTTTCAACTTATTGACTTTGTAAGTTTTGGATTCCCATAAAGTAATTGATATTACATATTTGCCTTGTTGCTTTTGGCATGGTCTCTTTTACCGATAGTGATGGCTTCCAGACGTTCACTGGAACAAATGAATATGGTTCCGTTTACTTTCAAAAAAGAAATATTCTAGATTTTTGCTCTCTCACTTACTGTTACACATTGGATTACTTGAATAGATATCATCTGAGCTGATACATGAGGATTATGTCTGGCCAGCAGAAAAAGGTTTAATGGGGGTAATGACAATCATGGGACTCTTAGAAAGGAGCAACAGATATAGAAAAAAAAAGTGTTAACGTTCAGAACCTCAGAGAAGAATTTCCAAGTCTCCTGCATAAAAAAAAATATCATATGTGTCCTCATTAAATTGAATAAACCATTTCAGTAGTACGATGTACATTGACCTCAAGGACATGTGATTCAAATGTTACATGAAGAACAAGTAACCCCAAGGGAAAAATGGCACTTTGAGTTGGATAGTAATAGAGTTTGCTCCCACCAGCTTTTCATCAATGCACTCATATGTGTATACACTCCTCAACATTGAAATTTCAACACCAAGCCATAATGTCCTGCAAATCGTAGTAGCATGTGTCTCTAAGATCGGCAGATGATCAAATTTTTAAGTACCTAGTTCCAACTATGGCTTGTTGGAGGGGCATAAAAACCAGATTAAAAGCAATTTATTTTTAGCCACTTGAAACCTCAAAAATCGTTGTGTGGCATAATTGTGCAATGACACCTGTTCATTGACATGTCAGTGATCTCGCCACTTGTTAGGGGGGGACGGGGACAGAATCCTTGAACTGAGAGACCTTGGTTCATCATTCGGGTAGATTACTATGTGCCTAGGCTGAGATATCAGCAATGTTTAGTGTTGCATGTCCAGGGGTTGGGAAGCCAACAACAAACTTGAATGGCAGCAAACTTTTTCAATTTAAGAATTATTTTTTATTTTACTCACTTATATAGCACTGACATATCCTGCAGTGCTTTACAGACATTGTTATCACTCACTGTCCCTAATGGAGCTCACAAGCTCCCTATCAGTATGTCTTTAGAGTGTGGGAGGAAACCGCAATACCCGGAGGAAATCCACAAAAACACAGGGAGAACATATAATCTCCATGCAGATATTGTCCTTTGTCGAATTCTAACCTAGGACCCCAGTGCTGCAAGGCACCAGTGCTAACAACTGAGCCATCATGCTGCAGAATTGTTTTTGCTGTACCCATATCCAGATCTGTGCCTCCGCACAATCTTGCCTCTGAGCACTACAGGCAGTTCTTTCCTCCTCATGGCTTGGTTTTTGCTATAATATGCAATTTCAGCTGTGAGACCTTATATAGACAGGGCTGTGTCTTTACAATTCATATCAATCAAATCAACTGAATTTACCACAAGTGGACTTCAAGGTGTAGAAACATCTCAAAAATGATCAAGAGAAATGGGAGACCACTTTCCTGCAATCTAGATCTACACTGCTTCTGTTCAGATACCATTTTGGCTTTTACATTTATTCCTGATTTCTCTTCTTATTTTCTAGGCTTCCAATACCAAATGTAATAGCTCAGCTCATGATTGTACCATCTCTAGGGAGAACAGTGTGATTTTCCTTTCATCAAGAGTATCCTAAATAAGCTTAGAGATTATAAGTATAGAGCCAGGTATAGAGTTCATTTTAAACTTCATATTACTGTATGACAAGAATCTGTCTAGTCATCAGAAATAACTGTGATAGTATAAACTGTGATGTTTCTTTTCATGCTGTGAACAACCTATGAGGAATTCCATCATGCAAAAATGTTTTGAGTGTTTATGAGTATACTTGCCAAAGTATGAGAAGATTCATTAGGGAAATACTGAAGAGGGGAACAAATGTTTTTCCTCATGATAATCTATTTAAATATGCCCCCCAACCTATGACATTTCAGTCACAAATAGTACATATGACCCACTTCAGTAAACCCAAAATGATTACAGACCACACACCAGCCTTTCTAAATAAATACAGTCACGGATAAGATTGTAATGGGTGCTTACAGGCTTTTCCGTTAAAAACATAGAAGTTAGCAGAATCTTCACAAATCTTGGCTAGGGGACAAATTGCAGAAACAGAGTTGCTCAATGGTTGCAGAACACTTGTTGGTACTAAAAACTTGAACTTTGCACAATTTAGGTCAGACCCTTTCATATAGGTCTGTTTTACCTCTCTGTGGGTTCTTGTGACCACTAGGCCAATACCTAGGCCACGCACTCACAACCACCCTTCGGCACGAGTGAGAGAATGTGCTCATTGCCAAATTCTCTGTGTAACAGGAATACAGTTCCAGACCAATATAGAATCTCCCAGGCACCTGAACTAATAGTGAATCTCAAACCAGCCATCCTAAGCACAGCCCCCTAAATACATACAGGTCCCCAGACCTCCTAAAAATACAGCCCCCTATCCCAGAACAGACTCCCTGAGAGATACAGACCCCAGACCCCCTAAAAAGTGGACATCTTAATCCCTCCATAAACAAATGTATGTCACATGAGAAGTAATAGTGTAGTGTTTTTGATTAACATTTTCGAAATTAAGAAGTTTAATCAATGTTCGATTCTTTATAAGTTTACAGTAGGTCTGTTCTAGCTGTGCCTATGTATTTCTATAACTCATCACTAATTATTTCCAGTGGCCACTCCTTTATTACACTGTAAAAGAAAATTTCATTTTAATCGAGTGAAATACCAAGAAATAACTGCAAGATTTTTTTTTTGTTCATAGAAAGTACATGGGTTAATTTAATGAATGAAGATCTGGTTTTCAGTGCCCGAAAAGGGGACACGCCTAGTTAGAAAATGTTAGTCATATGCTTCAGCTAACTAGGAGCAGATGGATCCTTTCACAAATATAATTCCAGACACATAACGTCTTCACTTCTGCTGTCCCCAACTGTATTTTCAAGCCTTCAGATACTGGATGACTGAAGGACTGGAAGGACTTGCATGTGAGGTGGTTTAGACAAGAAAAAACAACATAAATAGGCTTTCAATACAAAGCCCAGTACACTAGTAGTGTCTCTACTAGTAAGATTAGTGTTTGGCTTTAGATTTTCTATTTGTTGTATGACCTTATAATGAACATTTTGTGCTACAAGATCGAAAGACATCAAGAGGTCCATCTATCCCTCTATAGTGCACTGACATCTACCTGACTTTTTTCATTTTAGTAGGTCTGTTGAAGAAAATATTCATGATTTTTTATGAGTAAAATAATGCTTTTTGTTATTATTGTTCCTATCCTGATACTTGTACCATAAAGGTCATGATTTTTCTCTTAAAAGAGACTCATCATCAGAACTTGACCTATAGTTTAAATGCAGGGGTTTATGTTAAAACCTTCACAATATATTTAATCTTTTCCTGTCTTGTAGGATTAAATGAATGGCTATACCTCTATTATAAAATTAGAAGCAGAGAGCACAGGATTACACAATTAATTAGCAAGTAATAGACACCGTTCACCTCCTCCCCCTCCCTGTGCAGTGACCTTTGCACTTGCCACAGAGCAGATGCCTAGAATGCTCTCCCCTAGCATAGAATGCAATGAGTCTTTTTATGACATTATAGTTTGTTTAAGTATAAATAAAAAAATAAGATAAAATACTTCCTTTAAGCAGTTCTAGGTAGGTCATTGCCTCCAAACAACTAATGGCTCTAACTTCTAAAATTCCTTTACATAATCAATGAAAGTAAATGTAGCATTTAAAGGTCCCACAGCTTATAATTAAACTTCAAATTCAAAAATAGTTACACCCTCCAAGCACCTATTGACAAAAACGCATTGTCCTCTGTATATGGGTGGCAATTATTTGATGTCCATCTATTTCTCACTGGTGGTTTATATGATTTATGATTATTCTTCCCTGACTGTAATAGAAATCAGTTCTCCATGCAATGACTTCCTACACAGTGTCCAATTAAAGAAAACAGAACTGCAGAAGGAGGAAGACAGCAGCAGCCTGAACCAATGATGAGACAGGAGGTATGTCCCAGACTACCTCAAACTTCTGAAGTCACTGTAACTAGGCTTCGACACAAAAGAGTCCTTTACCTTTGGCCATGCCTTTAACCTAGTTAAGGCTAGTTTCACACTAGCGGCAAGGAACTCTGTCAGGCTGTTCTGGTGGGTGAACAGCCTGACGGATCCGTGCTGCCGCTATTGCACGAGTGCAGTTTTATTCCGGCGGCCTCTTGGCATGTTTGCCGTCCCGCCGCCGGAACTCCAGCCCGCCCCCATTATAGTCAACGGGGCCGGAGCGGTAGTCTGGGGGCACGCGTGCACTAGCGGCAGCACGGATCCAACAGACTGTTCCTTGCCGCTAGTGTGAAAGTACCCTAATATTGTCCTTGCGAGGGTTCATCATTACCCTTCACAGAGTCACAAGTCACACACTCAACTGGTCTCTTCTAAGCATCTGAAGCAACCTTAGTCATGTACTGGGCATGAGGTTAATATGCAGGGGAGTCTACAGACCTTACAAACAGGCTACTGGTACTTTAAGACCAGATTAGTACAAAGAGAAGAACATTATAATACAAAAAATCTGTTTCTTAATAATACAGGAACAGGTCATACATTTTAATTAGTGCTCACAGATTGACAGGAGAGGAGGTTTCTGTGAATGCCTTCAATTGCAGGTCCTAACTTTACAGCACACACACAGGCACTGATGAACAGAGGGCAATGACTTTGCCATTGATGTCCAGGAACTTGTGGTGGGGTTGTTGGTCATGCACATGGCCAAAATTTCAGTAGCTTCCGATCCACATTTTTATGTGGATTGGATACAGACCTATTCATCTCAATGAAGCCATAAAATATGAAGACAATACACTGTGTGCTGTCCACATCCGCAAGTCTGTCCTGCTGCCCTGCAAAAAAATAGAACTTGTCTACAGGACATTTCTGCCAGCCTAAGTGCCGGTATCAGTGTTTTGCCGATACACAATTTGTGGACCGCAAAAACTAATATGGTCGTGTGCATAAGACCTTAATCCGCCTAGTACCCTCTGTAATGACCTGACCACCTGCACATCTCACCTGTGCAGAGCCTCCTCCCCCACTGTATTGATGGCCTACTGGCCTCCCCACACAATAATGATTGCTCCCCCTGGTTTTATTACTTGTTGTTTGGCGCAAGTTGCTTCCAGGAACAAAACTGAGGAAAAGTAGCTGCGCTCACCTGTGTCCTGCTTACACCACACAACAAAAAAAAAACTTTTCGTCTGCTACTGGGCAAAAAACCATTTGTCCCATACTAAATCAATGGTGTGAATTACAAATCCGGAGTCAGAATTGTTGTAACACGTCACAAAATTTTTCTATGCATAAGTATACCTAAATGAATTAAGCACTTGGAAAGCATTGAATAATTTTGAACAGAACGAGTTTTACTCCAACAATTACCTGATCTACATCAAAGTTGGAGTAGTAAACAGTGTATGAAAATGTAATGGAATAACAAAATTTCAAAAAGTCTAGTTTTTCAGTTTAAAAGTCTTACTTGAGCAAGGCCCAGTACTGTTAAAAGTGCTTCAGGCATCTGCTTTTGCGTTTGAATGGTCATATTTTCCAGTTGCAAAAACTAGCAGTAGTCGCCCATCATGTTGGGGTTCCAGCGGCCTTGATACCTGTTATCCATTCTAGAAATATCTTTATGGAACCACTCTCCATGTTCGTCATTTACATGTCCCAAATTAGGTGGGAAAAAGTCAAGATGGGAATGTAAGAAATGCACTTTCAATGACATTCGTCAGCCAAGCTGTTCATATGCTGTAGCATGTTGCTGTAAGCATGTTGTCTACTAATTCAGCATAGTTTGCAGCTCGTCTGTTCCCAAGGAAGTTCTGCACTACTAGCACAAATGAATCCCAACCTGCAAGTTCCAGAGGGTTGAGTTTTGTTCTGAATGTGTCATCATGCATAAGTTTGTTGATTTCGGGGTCATAAAAATTCTGGCCTTTATTTTAGCATCAGTTTTCAGTGTGTTAAACGTCTCCTTCAAATACTGGAAATCAGTTCTATCACGAACAAGTGCAATTACAAAAATTTTCATTAAACCAAGTTTAATGTAAAGTGGTGGAAGATAAACTTGAAGTGGATCGACCAGTGATTTGTGTACATTGTACTGACCAACTGCATGCTCAACTCTGAGAGGCCACTGTCTCATTTTGTAATGATTGTTGTCATCACGACTGTTCCATAGGCACAAGAAACACATATGCTTTGTGTACCCTAACTGTAGGCCAAGCAGCAGTGCTACCACTTTCAGGTCAGCACAAATTTTCCATTTATGTTCTGAGTATTTGATCATTTTCAAAATTAACTCCATAGAAGCATGGGTCTCTTTCATTCCAACCACATGAGCCAATGGAACAGATGGTTTTTCGTTACCATTGTGCAACAAGACAGCTTTCAAACTTGAGTCTATGAATATCCTCCATTCATACATGTGTACCATCTAACTCCATCATAAGACCATTTACATCAGTACAGAAACAGACATTGCTTTCCATTGCATAGTATGCAGCTAACTTGGTGTGTCGATGACTAAAGTGTGAAGTTGTGGTGTCTTGTTGTAGCAAATTCCATTCCTGAAGTCTAGAAGCTAGCAGTTCTGACTTTTCTTTAGATAATGACAGATCTCTTACCAGATCATCTAAATCTGATTGGCTCAGCAAGTGCGGCTGACACTACAGTTGTTCTGGATCAGGAAATACTTTGTGACAATCAACATCTTCTTCTTCATCAGGATCAGAACCGTCTGTTTCAATTGCCGTTCCTGCTGTGGGAGAGGAAGGCACTGGATTCTCTACATTGTGTGGTACTGGTTTAAGAGCAGACTCACAGTCAGGATATGCAATTTATGACTTGTTTCTCTTTGAATATCCGGCGATTTTAGTCATGCAAAATAACAGTCTAAATGGTGATTTTCCTGCTCACGCCAAAGCATAGGCACTGCAAAAGCCATTCCTTTCCTTTTACCATTCAACCACTGCATTAGCCCAGAGTAACACACAGTGCAACAAACATGAGGTGCCCAGCTTTTATCTTGATCTCCAATTTTAAAGTCAAAGTAATACTTGTAAGCGAGACCCACAGGGCCATCTTTGATATTTATTGGACCCTGGGCAAGAATTTACTTGGGTTCCCTGGATTCCGCCTTCCCACACCCTAGCATGCCATCACACCCTCCACCGCAACACACACACACACACACAAAAAATCCACACACCTCGTACAGTAGTAAACTTTAATAATGATGAGTGGCCAATAGAGGTGTTCCTTGGCAGTAATGTAAATACTGCCTTTTTTTCCTGAAAAAAGCTTGCAGAAACATGCTATAGACACCAGAACTACTACGTTTAGCTGTTGTGGTTCTGGTGACTATAGTGGCCCCTAATATAGAGGGGAAAAAAAGAATCAGCACAAAAGTAGCAAATAAAAGGGCTGTATTAAATATTCTAAAAAATAAAAAAACACAACTTCTGACACAAATATATAGTATTTTGCAGATTACTTTTTTTTTTTTTTACAAAGTGCAGAAAGTACTGTACTACTAACCCCCCCCCATCCACCCCTACATACAGGGTAATACAGCGCCACATACCTCTTACATCCAGTGGCATCTCTTTGATGTACATGTTCTCTTTCCTCCTCTTCTCCTTTCAGACCATCAGACCAGACCACCATTTTTCAGCCATTTTCCGTCTCTGCAGTTTGACAAACAAAATCTTAGTTTACTACTTTACCATCATCCCCCCATCTTCTGGACAAATCATCCTACCATCCCCAATACTGTGCCGCTGTGCTCCCCAATATTATACTGCAGAAACAGATAAACACCCTGATAATAGTAGTACCATGCAGATAGTGCCCTTCATTAATTATTGGCACACAGTGCCCTAAAATAACTGAGCACAGCAAATAGTGCCCCTGACACTAATAGTGTAAACATAACGTCCCCCAAAAATAATTGTGGTAAGCTGATACTGTGCCAAGGTGCCCCCACAATAATAGTGCTCCCAAAAGTCCCACCAATAGGAATAATTCTCTGCTAGTAGTGGTAGTAATAGTGCTCCTACAGTGCCCACAACATGTCCCCACTGTGCCCCAGAAGTAATAATGCTCCCACAGTACCCATACTAGTAATCATGCTCCCCATAGACCCCCAGTAGTAATAAAGCCCATCATAATAAAGACCCCCAGTAGTAATAATTCTCCTTATAATGTGCAAAAAATACCCCCTTTTAATGCCCCCCAGTTAGGATAATGTCCACATAGTGCCCCCATAATGTGCTAGTATAAAATACCCCTATATAGTGCTCCCAGTAAATGCCCATAGTGCTCCTCTTGCCCCTTATTCCTATTGCCCCCATAACGTACCAATATAAAATGCCCCATATATAGTGCCCCAGTAGATGCCCTCAGTGTCCCCTATAATTTGCAAGCATAAAATACCCCTTCTTATTCCCCCCCCAATAGATGAGCCCATAGTACTCCTCTCTCCCCTTCCCAATAGTACCCACCATAATTTGCCTGAGTATAAAATACCCCTGAACAGAGCCCCCATATAAAATACCCCTTCTTTGTGGCCTCAGTAGAAGCCCCCATAGTGTTCCTCTCCCCCCTTTCCCCATATAAAATACCCATTCTTTGTGGCCTCAGTAGATGTCCCCACAGTGCACCCAATAATGTGCCAGTAAGAAGTGCCCCCATAGATGCCCACATAGTGCCACCCAATAATGTGCCAGTAAAAAGTGGCACCAATAATGTGCCAGTAAGAAGGGCTCCCATAAATGCCCCCCAATCATTTGTCAGTAACAAGTGCCCCCATAGATGCCCCCCAATTATGTGCCAGTAACAAGTACCCCCATAGATGCCCCCCAATCATGTGCCAATAACAAGTGCCCCATAGATGCCCCCAATCTTGTGCCAGTGACAAGTGCCCCATAGATGCCCCCCAATCATTTGCCAGTAACAAGTGCCCCCAATCATTTGCCAGTAACAAGTGCCCCCAATCATTTGCCAGAAACAAGTGCCCCCAATCATTTGCCAGAAACAAGTACCCCCAATCATTTGCCAGAAACAAGTGCCCCCATAGATCCCCCACAATCATGTGCCAGTAACAGGTGCCCCCATAGATGCCCCCTAATTATGTGCAAATAACAAGTGCCCCAAAGATGCCCCCAATCATGTGCAAATAACAAGTGCCCCTATAGATGCCACCCAATCATGTGCCAGTAACAAGTGCCCCCATAGATGCCCCCCAATCATGTGCCTATAACAAGTGCCCCCATAGATGCGCCCAATCTTGTGCCAGTAACAAGTGCCCCCATAGATGCCCCAATCATGTTCCAGTAACAAGTGCCCTCATAGGTGCCCCCCAATCATGTGCCAGTAACAAGTACCCCATAGATTCCCCCCAATCATGTGCCAGTAACAAGTACCTCATAGATGCCCCCCAATCATGTGCCAATAACAAGTGCCCCATAGATGCCCCCAATTTTGTGCCAGTAACAATTGCCCCCATAGATGCCCCCAATCATGTGCCAGCAACAAGTACCCCCATAGATGCCTCCAATCATATGCCAGTAGCAGGTGTCCCCCATAGATGCCCCCCAATCATGTGCCAGTAACAGGTGCCCCCATAGATGCCCCCAATCATGTGCCAGTAACAAGTGCCCCCATAGATGCCCCCCAATCATGTGCCAATAACAAGTGCCCCCATAGATGCACCCAATCTTGTTCCAGTAACAAGTGCCCCCATAGATGCCCCCTAATCATGTTCCAGTAACAAGTGCCCCCATAGGTGCCCCCCAATCATGTGCCAGTAACAAGTACCCCATGGATGCCCCCCAATCATGTGCCAGTAACAAGTACCTCATAGATGCCCCCCAATCTTGTGCCAATAACAATTTCCCTATAGATGCCCCCAATTTTGTGCCAGTAACAATTGCCCCCATAGATGCCCCCAATCTTGTGCCAGTAACAAGTACCCCCATAGATGCCCCCAATCATATGGCAGTAGCAGGTGCCCCCCATAGATGCCCCCCAATCATGTGCCAGTAACAGGTGCCCCCATAGATGCCCCCCAATCATGTGCCAGTAACAGGTGCCCCCATAGATGCCCCCCAATCATGTGCCAGTAACAGGTGCCCCCATAAATGCTCCCCAATCATGTGCCAGTAACAGGTGCCCTCATAGATGACCCCCAATCATGTGCCAGTAACAGGTGCCCTCATAGATGCCTCCTAATCATGTTCCACTAACAGGTGCCCCCATAGATGCTCCCCAATCATGTGCCAGTAACAGGTGCCTTCATAGATGACCCCCAATCATGTGCCAGTAGTAGTATCATATAAAAAAAATAAACACTTATACTTACCTCCATCAGGCTGGCAGCGATGCGATGCAGGCCTCTTCCGGCCTGTGTCCTGCGCCGCCTGCACCGGCCTCTGATAGGTTGCAGCCTACTGCCTGCAACCTATCAGAGGAACGGGGAAGGGAGACGCCTCTCCCTCCCCTGCCCCGCCGCAGCAGTTCCATCTGTATCGCTGTCCTGAGGACGGCGATACAGATGACTATGTTGATGAGCGCTCATCTCCCTGTGCCCTACCGCCGCCCCCCCACGTCATCAGTGGCCAGCGGGAAGCTGCCTTGGGCCCCCCAGGAGCAACTGGGCCCGGGGGCAGCTGCCCCTTTTGCCCTGCGTTAAAGTCCACTCTGAAGACACACTCGCTTTGTCAGATTCTTGCGCTGATCATAAGTAGTGTATTTGTCACATACTGTATGTAGCAGAAATTGTCTGGATCATTAACACATTTGCATTTATCCATCTTAAGTTTAAAAATTTATAGCACTATAACAGATCACTTTATCAAAATCTGTCCAGCTTGCCTTATATACTTACTGCTGACATCAGCCTGAGTGCGTCCGGATAGGTCTGGACATGTCCATTGGAATATTCCCAATATAATGCATTAATATTATAACTGAATAGGCTTTGCATGTATAACTTAAAATCTAGACGTGTCAGGCAAATTCCGAGCTCATTTTAGTATAAATCACATGTTTTTCTCTCAGTAGCAAAATCATTGTTACGCGGTGTTATTGGAGGCATAGACCGTACCCTGAATTAAGCAGAATTGAAATCCAAAGAAGAAAAAAGTCCAGCTTCCAATAAAAAGAGTTGCAGTCTTTTTTCTTCAAACATCATAAAACCCAAGCATGACATCCTACAGACAGGACAGCGCTATAATCTACGCATTTCGGATAACAAAATATGATCCTTACTCATTACATAAGCTATGTAATACAAAAAATCTTATATAGCCAACCAACATGTTTTTTCTTAATTATGCTTTTATTATACTTACGTGCATTCAAACTTCTGCTTCTCTTAGAAAGGAACAGAAAACATATATCCGATATTCCATATAGCCAAATTAGAAATGTCTCGGTGGCTACTTTACATTTTGCCAATATACATAGAGGTAACATTTCCTCTTTGGTAGTTCAGGGAGTCAAGCGTGTCCCTTCCCCGATCAGAGGAGGGAACCATAGAAAAAAACTGCTCAGCCGGGAGTCTTTTTGGATGTTCCAGCTGGGCAGCTGTACTCCTACTGGCCTCAATAAAAAACACAATCTTATTCTGCAATACAATTAATCTGATGTTATTTGTTTGTTTTTTTTTTGGTTCCTTTTTCTTTTTTTTTCTGGATTTTTTTGCCATGTTTTATGTATGTGTCATATAGCCACTCCTCCTTGCAGGTGCCATCAATTGATGGATGGAGGCTAGCTATATAAGATTTTTAGTATTACATAGCTGATGCCATGAGTAAGGATAGTATTTTGGTATCCAAAATGCGTAGATTATAACACTGTCCTGTCTGTACGATGTCACGCTTGGATTTTATGATTTTTGATTTACTTAATGAACATATGCATTGGCATCGGACACATTTTGGTGCAAGAGAGGATAAGAAAACTGATCACATAAAGATAGCATCCATGTGCTGTTCACAGACCTAATGAATAAAATGGGCACATTCTGTCTGCAAAATGTACCCAAGCAGTGAACAGTCCCGTGTTTGTCCTACACCACAAAAAAACTCAATACCTAATGTGATGATCAACATTTTAAACCAATCGAAAGGATCTAAAGTGTGGAAAGTAGTGGGATTCTTTCTTTGCATGTTCGTTTATGGCAACTGTCTATGTTTAAAGCTGCCCATACAGGTCTAATAACTAAACCGGGAAGGAGTCGGGAGACACAGCTATCTCGCCCGACTCCTTCCTGGCTCACCCATACACATACAAGTGTATGTGTATTTCATAGTATTCTTCTTTTAAAGAGTTTTGTACTGTATGTAAAAAATAAAAAAAATAAAAAGGTTTTTGCCTGGACTTAAAGGGAACCTGTCATCAGGATTTTGTGTATAGAGCTGAGGACATGGGTTGCTAGATGGCCGCTAGCACATCCGTAAATCCCAGTCCCCATAGCTCTGTGTGCTTTTATTGTGTTAAAAAAAACTATTTGATACATATGCAAATTAACCTGAGATGAGTCCTGTATGTGAGATGAGTCAGGCACAGGACACATCTCAGGTTAATTTCCATATGTATCAAATCGTTTTTTTTAACACAATAAAAGCACACAGAGCTATGGGGACTGGGTATTACGGATGTGCTAGCGGCCATCTAGCAACCCATGTCCTCAGCTCTATACACAAAATCCTGATGACAGGTTCCCTTTAAGTCCAGGCAAAAACCTTTTTAATTTTTTTATTTTTTACATACAGTACAAAACTCTTTAAAAGAAGAATACTATGAAACTGCTTCACCTATTTCACTAAGGAGCTTTATACTTACTTCAATATTACCAGATGTAACCTTGTGTGGCCTTCATTTTAAACTGCATCATCAAGATAATCATAATGGTTGTCAAACTGACATAGTTAGCCCAGCAAAGCTGGAGGCAAATCCCTTGCTTCCTGTAATCACAAGGTTTGACCTTGTGGTCTTTGTGAAATCATCGGATTTGAAGAGCTGACTTGTTCATGCTGACCCTTGATTGCTACATTTAATTATCACTTCCACTGATTCGTTTCTCCCTTAAATGAACATAATAAGTATTGCTTCAATTAAGTAAGATGTTCTTTTCTCAAAACTAGTTTTAAAATCTGAATGGGATCTTAGTTCTTTTTTTTTTTTTCCAGCAGATACATTTGGGCAAATTTACCATGTATGAAATCCCCTGCTCTGCTGGAGGATGCGCTTAATTTATTGCAAGGAGCAGGCCTTAAAAAAAGATAAATGTGACAGGACCGTTGGCTCCGCCATCGCCATGCCCCCTTCTCGGAAAGTGACGAGGGTGGTGGAGTAATGGCACTTGTGCCTTGTTTTAGGAGCAATGGAGTTTAAAAAGTTGTAAACATGGTGCTTATGTCTTTTTTTATGCTAGAAAAGTGGTGGGGGACATGAGCAAATGTTGTTGCCTTTGTCTATGGGGCAGGTTTGTGATAATCAGTAAAAACTGATACCACTTAATATTCTCTATATTCCTTATGGATCCAGTTAGCAGAATTTTACCATAGTGTCCCAATGGTTTTACCATGGTGTGCCGATCATTGAATTCCTAAGGAACAACTCATGACTTTTTTCTACTCCAGTACATTGTGTGTTACTAAAACATTTTTAGGATGTTTGAGTGCACTGTATATTGCCATTCATTCTTCAGAAGACTCCATAAAACTCCTCTTTAAAGGAAATGTGTCACCAAAAATGTTATCTGCCAGTTAAAACCAGATAGTAACTCATATCCTTTTTTCAGATGTATGGTATTTATTCTATTTTCTAAATATGATTATAGGGACGGCCATCTTGTCTGAGCTGTTCTTTATAACATTTAGAAAGCATTGACAAAATTGTCTTACGGCAGACCCATGGTCCGTAGACATAATGGTATGGAGGACCTCATTGACTTCTATGGGAGGGTTTTCTAGACGTGCTCTGTGACCTTTGCAGAGGTCATTGTACAAGGAAAGAATACATAAGCTTTGACAATCACCTATTGTGAATGCAGGATCTTGTCTTCTCTATACATAGAGGTGATATCATTACAGGCAGCATTAGAATCACAGATAAGCAGGTAACTGCAGTAAAGTGATCTGTACAGACTGAGAAGTTAGGCCTATTATATGGCTTAGTGGCCAGTGTAAAAACTGCAGGTTTTTATGTTTTTTGTTTAACTATAGATATTGCCATGGGGAATTAAAAACAACATAATAAATAGTGTTGATCGAGCACCAAAGTGCTCGGGTGCTCAAGTAGAACACTTTGCGATGCTCGGGTGCTCTACATAGCACCCGAGCACAATGGAAGTAACTAAGAGGGGCGGGTGCCGGGTCTCACTGAGGTCTATGCAGAAGATCGCTGTACGTCGCTTAGGAGTCCCTGCTCTGACTCCACATATAGCTATGTCCATATATGGAGTCAGTGCTTGGGGGCACCCAGTGTATTTAAATCTAATTTAGCCTCTATTTCTGAAACATTCCTGCCGGAATTTGAACTCACAACCTTCTACATTAGAGGCAAGGACTTTTACCACTCAGTTATAAAGCTGAATGATAAACTGTCAGAAAAACCTCATAGTAGTTTGTCATGTAGTAAGTATTCCTATACAGCAGAAGTATGATTTCATATTTCAGTGCAGGTTAACATGTAGCTGAATAGTGTAGTGGTTAAAGTTCTTGGCTCTAATGTAGAAGGTTGTGAGTTCAAATCCTGGCAGAAACGTTTCAGAAATAGAGGCTAAATGTAATTTATATATATATATTTTGTAATTGTAAAAAATGTATGGCACAAAATAAATGTGTAATTACTAAATATATATATATATATATATATATATATATATAAATATAAATGGAAAAACGAACAGCACTCCTGGGATCCACAAAAAAGGTTTTTTCTTATTCACCCATGTGATGCAACGTTTCGGCTCTGAACTAGAGCCTTTCTCAAGCAAAGTTCAGAGCCAAAATGTTGCATCACGTGAATAAAGAAAAACCTTTTTTGTGGATCCCAGGAGTGCTATTCGTTTTTCCATTTATATACCAAGGGGTAAGCAGCTCATTCCCCAGTGGACGTGCACCCAACCTTCCCAAACATTTCTTGTCAGTGCCGCCATTCTTCTATACTATATATATATATATATATATATATATATATATAAACACAAAAAACGTAGCAGCACACTACTGAATGCACTAAGGCTTAGTGAACAGGTGAATGTGTGAACAAGGTCAAATACATGACTCCAATACTTACTATTAAGCAGGGAAGAAGCTCTTAGCGCATATTATTGATCAAAAATATGTCGGGCCCATCTACCACACGTCAAGGTAGCTTCTTGTCAGATGGGACCTACTCTAACACGGAGTGTCCAGCTCCATTGTTACTCTGATTAAAAGCACCAAGGGGTGGGGAATGGGCGGGGAGTGCTAAGTTTCAAAGAGGATGCCTATTCCTCTATTATATACACATACAGAAAAGCAGAACAGCACCTCCAGAGACAATCGCAGGTGCAAGCTACCAGGCAACAATGTAGAAAAACGTAGCAGCACACTACTGAATGCACTAAGACTGAGTGAACAGGTGAATGTGTGAACAGGGTCAAATATATATATAAAATCATACTTCTGATATATATGAATGCATAATATGTGGGAAACTACTACTGATGTTTTTAGCCATAATATATTTACATATATTATAATATATTATATATTCTAAAAATATAGTAACATATGTAAATATATTATGGCTAAAAAAATGTATGTATATATATAAATTAAATTTAGCCTCTATTTCTGAAAAGTTTCTGCCGGGATTTGAACTCACAACCTTCTACATTAGAACCATGAACCTTAACCACTACACTATACAGCTACATGTTAACCTGCACTGAAATATGAAATACTTCTGCTGTATAGGAATACTTACTACATGACAAACTACTATAAGGTTTTTCTGACACAGTTTATCATTCAGCTTTATAGCTGAGTGGTTAAAGTCCATGTCTCTTATGTAGAAGGTTGTGAGTTCAAATTCCGGCAGAAACTTTTCAGAAATAGAGGCTAAATTGGATTTAAATACACTGACTCAAGCATTGCACATGAGGTATTTGGCCGAACACTGCATGCTTGCTCAACACTAATAATAAAAAATATGTTAACCGCCTCACGTCCGCCCATAGACTATAAACGTCCTATGGGTGGACGTCTATTTCTGACAGCACGTTTTAAAACGTCCTGTCAGAAATAGCAGCTGCACGCTAATCGTGCAGCTGCTGATCGGGTTGCCCGCTGTCAGTGACAGCAGGGCAACCCTAAGACAAGGCAGGGACAGTTCCCAGGTGTCCCTGCCTTCACGATCGCTGCAGACACAGCGCTCACCGAGCGCTGTGTCTGCAGAGGAGGAAGCGCTGTGCGCTTCCTGTTCCGGCCCGGCGGTCATGTGACCGCCGTGACCGGAGAGTGCAGGGGCTGTGTGAGGTCTCTCAGAGACCTCGATCAGCCCTGCTCTGAGGCTGTACAGCGCTGAATTGCTGCTGTACAGCCTCTATAGGGGTGCATTTGTCCTGTAACTGGGGCTACTATGTCAGCCCCAGTTACAGGAGAAATCAACAGTGAAAAAAAAAAGAAAAAGTGAAGTAAATGTCCCCCAGAGGTCTTGTATGACCTTATGGGGGACGAAAAGTGTAAAATAAAAAAATTAAAAGGTTGAAAAAAATAAAATAAAAAAAAGTTTCACATGTAAAAAAAAAAAAAGTCCCCAAGTAAGGAATGAAAAAAAAAAGTCAAAAATAGAAAAAATAAAAAAAAGTATACATATTAGGTATTGCCGCGTCCGTAAAAACCAGCTCTATAAAAATATCACATGACCTAACCCCTCGGGTGAACACCGTAAAAAAAAAAAAAAAAAACTGTGTCAAAACAAGCAATTTTTGTCACCTTGCATCACAAAAGGTGCAACACCAAGTGATCAAAAACGCGTATGTCCCACAAAATAGTACCAATAAAACCGTCACCTCATCCCGCAAAAAATGAGCCCCTACATAAGAAAATCTCTTAAAAAATAAAAAAACTATAGCTCTCAGAACATGGACACATTAAAACATAATTTTTTTGTTTCAAAAATGCTATTATTGTGTAAAACTTTAATAAATGAGAAAAAGTATACATATTAGGTATCGCCACGTCCGTAACAATCTGCTCTATAAAAATGTCACTTGACTGAACCCCTCAGGTGAACGCTGTAAAAATAAATAAATAGAAACTGTGCTAAAACAACCAATTTTTTGGTCACCTTGCCCCATAAAGTGTTATAATGAATGATCAAAAAATCATATGTACCCAAATATAGTACTAATAAAACTGGCACCTTATCCCCTAGTTTCCAAAATGGGGTCACTTCTTGGGAGTTTCTACTGTAAGGGTGCATCAGGGGGCTTCAAATGGGACATGGCATCTAAAAACCATGTGGAGTTCCTTTTCTTCTGCGCCCTGCCGTGTGCCCATACAGCAGTTTAGGACCACATGTGGGGTGTTTCTGTAAACCGCAGAATCTGGGTAATAAATATTGAGTTTTGTTTGGCTGTTAACCATCGATGTGTTAAAGAAAAAAATTGATTCAAATGGAAAATCTGCCAAAAAAGTGAAATTTCAAAATTTGATCTCCATTTTCCTTTAATTCTTGTGGAACGCCTAAAGAGTTAACAAAGTTTGTAAAATCGGTTTTGAATACCTTGAGGGGTGTAGTTTCTACAATGGGGTCATTTATATGGGTATCCACTATGTAGGCCCCACAAAGTGACTTCAGACCTGAACTGGTCCTTATAAAGTGGATTTTGGCAATTTTCTTAAAAATTTGAAGAATTCCTTCTAAACTTCTAAGCCTTCTAACGTCCTAAAAAAATAAAATGACATTTCCAAAATGATGCCAACATAAAGTAGACATATGGGGAATGTTAAATAATAAATATTTTATGAGGTATCACTTTCTGTTTTAAAAGCAGAGAAATAGAAATTTAGAAAATTGCGAATTTTTCAAATTTTTGGGTAAATTTGGGATTTTTTCATAAATAAAGGTGAAGTACAATGTGTCACGAGAAAACAATCTCTGAATGACTTGGATAAATAAAGGCGTTCCAAAGTTATTACCACATAAAGTGAGATATGTCAGTTTTGCAAAATTTGGCCTGGTCAGGAAGGGGGCAAAGGGCCCAGATGGGAAGTAGTTAAACATGAAAATGTGATTTAAACAATAATCATTTGTTCCATACATCTAAATGAAAAAGGTAGCAGCCGTTGGAAGTCCCTAAATTGTGTTGTCGGCATGTACATGAATTGTTAAAAATTTTAGATCTATGGAACAGTTGACGAAATGTCTGCAAGAAATATGTCAAAGTCAGAAAATATGCTCCAATGGTATCTTTACAGCGCTTAAATTTCAAGCAGATTTTGTAGTGTATTTTGTGTCATGCTGTAAATCCACTTCGCATAATTTTCAGTGGGCATCCGCATTGTTGCTCATACATCCATAGATTTTTTTTCCACGTGGATTTTCAATTCACATGGAGATAGAACATGTCCCTTATTGGTTCAGTTTCAGCAGCACGTGCTCCAACGCATTCTAATCCATGGCTTGACAAAATACAAATTCACCAATTCCATGGTAAACATACGCAGGATTTTTATGCTGTGTACTTTGCTGTTTGAACATGGCCAAAGAGTTTTTTTGAAAAAATGACAATTTTGTGGCAGTTTTTTTAATCAAAGCTGGAAGTGGGTTGAAAGGGAATGGGAGATATAAATGAAGGACTTATAGTTCTCCTTCCTGCTGAACCCCTTCTGGCTTTGACTCAAAGAACTACTGCAAATACCACATTGGCATACTTAAAAATAAAATGCTGTGTGTCAAGCCATTTGAAGAGGATGGTGCATGGAACATGTCTCTTTTTGAATGTGGATCAGCATATGAATCTTATTTTGCATTGTTTCTTTAGCGAGTGCATAATTCTATGGAACAGTCACAGAAACTTCTGCAAGAAATGTCTGAGAATATCCTAAAGTGGATAAACATGTACTAAGGACGTGTCTTCAAAAATTTGGATCAGGGAGCATTATTTTGATTGCAGGTTCTGGACCATAAGATCTTGTCTTTCTCAAAAAATATTATTGTCTGCATCTATGAAGACACTAAAATATTGTCATATAATCCAGTTAGAACCTGGGCTCCCCACCTGTGGTATGTGCGCCCCCGGGTGTACACACCATATCTCTAAAGGACCTCACACTGTCCTTATGCTAGGTTTTTAATAGGTAACACGAGCATTTGATCAAATGGTTTAGGAACGTTGAAAAACACTGATTTAGCAGACTTGTTCAGGAGCAGATTTTGCTGTAGGCACTGTAGCATTAAATGTATTATACGATGGAGACAATAAAGAATATTTCAGATTCATATAATTACTTCCCAACCATTCCAGCCATGTGCTCAGATTGCGCCTTCCCATTGTGTTGGCTTGCCTTTATTTGTGGTTTTCATCATGTTAAATTCAGCATTGTATAAATGCTAGGCTTTTAGGTGAAAAAACCTGAATTTGCCCCTCTTTACGTCTCCACTGATTCTCTGAATGTTGTGGCTTTTAGGAATGTATACAAAGATTACAGATGCCTGGAACTTGCCTGTGACTCCCAGGAAGAAGTGGATAGTTGGAAAGCATCTCTGCTCCGTGCTGGAGTATATCCAGATAGGCCGGTAAGGAACCTATTGAAAATGACAAGAATTTACATTTTTTGGTCTCCAGTAAAAATGAACTTTAGATTTCCTGTTAAAACCCAAGCTAGGGCACATGGAGAGGAATCCCCTCTATTATGTCCAAATGCCCTAACATTGTATATGGACATGGGTTGTCCTGACGAGACAGCCCCTCTAATATACATCTGTATTTGACTGTAACAGAAGTCAGTGGAGTCTACAGGCGCATATTCAGTTAAATGTGTACCTGACTTTAAAGGTCAGCAGATTTGTACCTATGAAACTAGCTGACCTGTTCCATGTTCACTTGTCAGCTGAAGGCATCAGTGTTGGTCTCATGTTTATATGTGTCCACATAGCTGAGAAAAATTATGTTTTAATATGTACAAATGAGCCTCTAGGAGAAATAGAGGCGTTGTTGTTACACCTAGAGACTCGGCTCTCTCTGCAACTGCTGCGACCTCTCCACTTTCATTGACAGGGCCAGGCATTGTGGACATCATCCCGCCTGGCCCTGATTTCTCCTAAACTCTCACACTGCGCAGTGCGGTTCAGTATCTGGCATAGGCGCAGTACAGGAAAGTGGAAGTCTTCCCCTGTACTGTGAGCCTCTTTCCTGCGCTGCGTCTGGGCTGGATACTGAAGTGCACAGCACATCCCAAGACCTTAGGAGAAGTCAGGGCCAGGCGTAATCATGTTTACACTGCCGGGTCCTGTCAATCAAAGTGCAGAGGGTGCGGCACTTGCAGAGAGAGCAGAGCCTCTAGGAGTAACAGCAACGCCCTCGATGCTACTAAATTCTAATTTGCATATATTTAAACATCATGTTTCCCAGCAATGCGGGCACATATGAACATGGGACTAACACAGGTGCCTTCAGCTGCCAAGTGGACATGCAACAGGTCAGCCAGTTTCATAGGTACAAATCTGCTGACAGATGCCCTGAACAACTTTATTTATTCCCTATCTATAGAGGAATTACAGATCCATAACTTCTGTTGACTTTATGAAGAATATGGATCTGTGATTTCTTTATTGGACAGTGATGAATGATTCACATCACACACCTGACTTAATGTGAATCGCAAACTGGATTATGCTATCCAAACTTGTTTTGGACATAATGTAACCTTCCATCTCTAACCATAATTTATAATGTTATTATTATTTTTTATTATTAAAGCACCATTTATTCCATGGCGCTGTACATATGAAAAGGGGTGTACATACATAAAACAGACAATTGCACTAAGCACGAACAAGACGAGTTACATACTCGTACAGAAGGAGAGATGACCCTGCCCGTGAGGGCTTAAAGTCTACATGGTATGGGAGAAGGACACAGTAGGAGAGGGTATAATGTGCCAGATAATGTCAGATCTACAATACCTACAAATAAACGTATACATTGGTCACTGGTTCTGAAAATCTAAGATATCATAATGACCATTTGACCACAAAGCTTTTTAATGAGTTTGCCTATTTAAAGAGTAATTCGCGTCTCAGACAATGGGGTATATCATTAGGCTATGCCCCCATTGCCTGATAGGTTCGGGTCCCACCTCTGTGGCCCACACCTATCTCATAAAGGCAGCCGGCAAAGTCCCAGAGGGCGCACAGCGCTCGCCTGACTGCCCTCCATTCATTTCTATGGGGCCGACCGAAAATAGTCTAGCGCTGGCTTGGCTACTTCCGTCGGCCCCATAGAAATGAATGGTAGCAGTGGCCGCTTCCATTCACTTTTATGGAGAGAGCACTTGGTGGTGGCCAGACCCGAGGAAACCGTTGGGATCCGCACCTATCAGACAATGGGGACATATCCTAGCGATATGCCCCCATTGTCTCAGATGGGAATACCTCTTTAAGCTATTGCCTACAGGTACTATATATAATATACACCCAGAAATCTCCATGTACTGTACAAATATTAGCTGTAGCATGGTTCATACTGAAAGCCCAATTACCTTTAATGTGGCACTTTAGCATCATATTTCTGCCTAAGTGCAAATGTAGGCCACACAAGCACCCAGAATGGGTCTTCTCTGTGCTGAAGTGCCTCATGGGTCACAAATTACCTCTGGAAACAGCAACAGCTCATAAACCATTCACTTGGGGCTTCAGGGATTCAATTTCAGTGGAGTACCCAACTGCATTCAAGATTGAGACAACCATGCACAATGGAAAATTTCATCTGACTTGGTGTCAAAACCAGACCAGCTGGAGCCTTTACAATACGTACGTTCTCTGAAAAGATGGAGCACTAGTTAGGCATGTCAGGTGGGTGACGTGATGATACTTCCTTCCCTTATACATTGCGTCACCTGTGAAGCTTAGTGGAAGAAGTCTTCATAGATGGTATACTATAGCTTCCTTATGGCCCTGGAAGAACTTCCTCCTCTCAAACATTACTCGCTAGAGGACCACATCTTGATTTTACTAAGAGAGTTTATAGTTTTCTGGGTTTATTACTTAGAACTCTTTCAGCCTGGCTGTATTGTAAGCGTTTAAATGTACATCATGAATGAGAAGTGAATACGGTCATCGTCAAATGCTGGGAGAATACTTTTCTTATTAAGTTGTCCAAAATTGCCTTAATGCCCTTACTTCTGCCTGCACTTGAAAACTTGTCTCAAACCTGACCCTAAGGTATTTTGCCTTCCAAGTTGCATTAAAATCTGTATTATTGCTTTCCTTTTTCCAAACAATATTTATGTCGGAGTGCCAGGAGCAAATCCCAAGCACCGTCCTCTTCAGCCTTAGAACAGGATATCCATTTACCAGCAAGCTCAGCACTGGCTTTATGTATCTACAGAGTATCCAAATACAAGCCTGGCTCACAGTAATAACTGCAGCTTTGTGTCCAACCTTTCCAGACTGGATTTCTCTGAGGTGCACCCATGTTTATGTTGGCTCTGGTCCCTGGTACATGGGACATAGAGAAATTCATATATGCAGCTATAAATGGATAGCTTACATGGTTCACATCTTTGTTTGCTTACCTCAAGTCTCTTGCTCCCTGTATACCCCCCATGGTCTCTGATTTCTTCCTAATGTATGAACACATGTTGCCTTCAATCTGTACAACTCTACTGGTGCATTCCACAGATCTGCAATTCACTCATTCATGTTCTTGCAATGATTTTGAGGAGAAGAAAATGTTTGGGAAATAAGATTTATGTATGTAAGATGCTGTTCACACGCCACGTGAGCTTTCTAGTGGAGGACTACATCAGCCATACAGTGACATATATTGCCAGCAGGCTCCCTCTGTAAAAAATAAATAAAAATATATATATATATATACTAGCAGAAGGACCTGGCTTCGCATGGGTATATTTTATCTATTTCATTTAATGTTTCTGTGTGTCGTTAAAAGATATCGACAGTATCCACTATAACAGTGACATCTACAGTACCCCGCCCCTTTAACAGTGGCCTCTACAGCAATCTGCCCCTTAAAGGGAGTCTTTCCCCTAAACTGACCATTATAGAACACTAACACCATGATCTGCATTATAGTCCCCATATTGGAATGCTACTTACCGTATAGCTGTCCATCGCTTTTCTTTTCGCAAAAAAACCCCGCCTTTATTCAATATGTTAACCACCTTCGGACCGCCTAACGCAGGATCGCGTTCCGGAGGTGGCAGCGCTGCGCACAGTCACGCATATACGCGTCATCTTGCAATGGCCGAGATTTCCTGTGAACGCGCGCACACAGGCGCGCGCGCTCACAGGAACGGAAGGTAAGAGAGTTGATCTCCAGCCTGCCAGCGGCGATCGTTCGCTGGCAGGCTGGAGATGTGTTTTTTTTAACCCCTAACAGGTATATTAGACGCTGTTTTGATAACAGCGTCTAATATACCTGCTACCTGGTCCTCTGGTGGTCCCCTTTGTTTGGATCGACCACCAGAGGACACAGGTAGCTCAGTAAAGTAGCACCAAGCACCACTACACTACACTACACCCCCCCCCCGTCACTTATTAACCCTTTATTAGCCCCTGATCACCCCATATAGACTCCCTGATCACCCCCCTGTCATTGATTACCCCCCTGTCATTGATCACCCCCCTGTAAAGCTCCATTCAGATGTCCGCATGATTTTTACGGATCCACTGATAGATGGATCGGATCCGCAAAACGCATCCGGACGTCTGAATGAAGCCTTACAGGGGCATGATCAATGACTGTGGTGATCACCCCATATAGACTCCCTGATCACCCCCTGTCATTGATTACCCCCCTGTCATTGATTACCCCCCTGTAAAGCTCCATTCAGACGTCCGCATGATTTTTACGGATCCACTGATAGATGGATCGGATCCGCAAAACGCATCCGGACGTCTGAATGAAGCCTTACAGGGGCATGATCAATGACTGTGGTGATCACCCCATATAGACTCCCTGATCACCCCCCTGTAAAGCTCCATTCAGATGTCCGCATGATTTTTACGGATGCACTGATAGATGGATCCGATCCGCAAAACGCATCCGGACGTCTGAATGAAGCCTTACAGGGGCGTGATCAATGACTGTGGTGATCACCCCATATAGACTCCCTGATCACCCCCCTGTAAAGCTCCATTCAGATGTCCGCATGATTTTTACGGATGCACTGATAGATGGATCCGATCCGCAAAACGCATCCGGACGTCTGAATGAAGCCTTACAGGGGCATGATCAATGACTGTGGTGATCACCCCCCTGTCATTGATTACCCCCCTGTAAAGCTCCATTCAGATGTCCGCATGATTTTTACGGATGCACTGATAGATGGATCGGATCCGCAAAACGCATCCGGACGTCTGAATGAAGCCTTACAGGGGCATGATCAATGACTGTGGTGATCACCCCATATAGACTCCCTGATCACCCCCCTGTAAAGCGCCATTCAGAAGTCCGCATGATTTTTACGGATGCACTGATAGATGGATCGGATCCGCAAAACGCATCCGGACGTCTGAATGAAGCCTTACAGGGGCATGATCAATGACTGTGGTGATCACCCCATATAGACTCCCTGATCAACCCCCTGTAAAGCTCCATTCAGATGTCCGCATGATTTTTACGGATGCACTGATAGATGGATCGGATCCGCAAAACGCATCCGGACGTCTGAATGAAGCCTTACAGGGGCGTGATCAATGACTGTGGTGATCACCCCATATAGACTCCCTGATCACCCCCCTGTCATTGATTACCCCCCTGTCATTGATTACCCCCCTGTAAAGCTCCATTCAGACGTCCGCATGATTTTTACGGATCCACTGATAGATGGATCGGATCCGCAAAACGCATCCGGACGTCTGAATGAAGCCTTACAGGGGCATGATCAATGACTGTGGTGATCACCCCATATAGACTCCCTGATCACCCCCCTGTCATTGATTACCCCCCTGTAAAGCTCCATTCAGATGTCCGGATGATTTTTACGGATGCACTGATAGATGGATCGGATCCGCAAAACGCATACGGACGTCTGAATGAAGCCTTACAGGGGCGTGATCAATGACTGTGGTGATCACCCCATATAGACTCCCTGATCACCCCCCTGTCATTGATTACCCCCCTGTCATTGATTACCCCCCTGTAAAGCTCCATTCAGACGTCCGCATGATTTTTACGGATCCACTGATAGATGGATCGGATCCGCAAAACGCATACGGACGTCTGAATGAAGCCTTACACGGGCGTGATCAATGACTGTGGTTATCACCCCATATAGACTCCCTGATCACCCCCCTGTCATTGATCACCCCCCTGTCATTGATCACCCCCCTGTCATTGATCACCCCCCTGTCATTGATCACCCCCCCCTGTCATTGATCACCCTCTGTAAGGCTCAATTCAGACATTTTTTTGGCCCAAGTTAGCGGAATTTTTTAATTTTTTTCTTACAAAGTCTCATATTCCACTAACTTGTGTCAAAAAATAAAATCTCACATGAACTCACCATACCCCTCACGGAAACCAAATGTGTAAAATTTTTTAGACATTTATATTCCAGACTTCTTCTCACGCTTTAGGGCCCCTAGAATGCCAGGGCAGTATAAATACCCCACATGTGACCCCATTTCGGAAAGAAGACACCCCCAGGTATTCCGTGAGGGGCATATTGAGTCCATGAAAGATTGAAATTTTTGTCCCAAGTTAGCGGAACGGGAGACTTTGTGAGAAAAAAATTTAAAATATCAATTTCCGCTAACTTGTGCCAAAAAAAAAAAATTTCTATGAACTCGCCATGCCCCTCATTGAATACCTTGGGGTGTCTTCTTTACAAAATGGGGTCACATGTGGGGTATTTATACTGCCCTGGCATTCTAGGGGCCCCAAAGCGTGAGAAGAAGTCTGGTATCCAAATGTCTAAAAATGCCCTCCTAAAAGGAATTTGGGCCCCTTTGCGCATCTAGGCTGCAAAAAAGTGTCACACATTTGGTATCGCCGTACTCAGGAGAAGGTGGGGAATGTGTTTTGGGGTGTCATTTTACATATACCCATGCTGGGTGAGAGAAATATCTTGGTCAAATGCCAACTTTGTATAAAAAAATGGGAAAAGTTGTCTTTTGCCAAGATATTTCTCTCACCCAGCAAGGGTATATGTAAAATGACACCCCAAAACACATTCCCCAACTTCTCCTGAATACGGCGATACCACATGTGTGACACTTTTTTGCAGCCTAGGTGGGCAAAGGGGCCCACATTCCAAAGAGCACCTTTAGGATTTCACAGGTCATTTACCTACTTACCACACATTAGGGCCCCTGGAAAATGCCAGGGCAGTATAACTACCCCACAAGTGACCCCATTTTGGAAAGAAGACACCCCAAGGTATTCCGTGAGGGGCATGGCGAGTTCCTAGAATTTTTTATTTTTTGTCACAAGTTAGTGGAAAATGCTGATTTTTTTTTATTTTTATTTTTTCATACAAAGTCTCATATTCCACTAACTTGTGACAAAAAATAAAAACTTCCATGAACTCACTATGCCCATCAGCGAATACCTTGGGGTCTCTTCTTTCCAAAATGGGGTCACTTGTGGGGTAGTTATACTGCCCTGGCATTCTAGGGGCCCAAATGTGTGGTAAGGAGTTTGAAATCAAATTCTGTAAAAAATGACCTGTGAAATCCGAAAGGTGCTCTTTGGAATATGGGCCCCTTTGCCCACCTAGACTGCAAAAAAGTGTCACACATCTGGTATCTCCGTACTCAGGAGAAGGTGAGGAATGTGTTTTGGGGTGTCATTTTACATATACCCATGCTGGGTGAGATAAATATCTTGGTAAAAGACAACTTTTCCCATTTTTTTATACAAAGTTGGCATTTGACCAAGATATTTATCTCACCCAGCATGGGTATATGTAAAATGACACCCCAAAAAACATTCCCCACCTTCTCCTGAGTACGGAGATACCAGATCTGTGACACTTTTTTGCAGCCTAGGTGGGCAAAGGGCCCATATTCCAAAGAGCACCTTTCGGATTTCACAGGTCATTTTTTACAGAATTTGATTTCAAACTCCTTACCACACATTTGGGCCCCTAGAATGCCAGGGCAGTATAACTACCCCACAAGTGACCCCATTTTGGAAAGAAGAGACCCCAAGGTATTCGCTGATGGGCATAGTGAGTTCATGGAAGTTTTTATTTTTTGTCACAAGTTAGTGGAATATGAGACTTTGTATGAAAAAAAAAAAAAAAAAATCATCATTTTCCACTAACTTGTGACAAAAAATAAAAAATTCTAGGAACTTGCCATGCCCCTCACGGAATACCTTGGGGTGTCTTCTTTCCAAAATGGGGTCACTTGTGGGGTAGTTATACTGCCCTGGCATTCTAGGGGCCCAAATGTGTGGTAAGGAGTTTGAAATCAAATTCTGTAAAAAATGACCTGTGAAATCCGAAAGGTGCTCTTTGGAATATGGGCCCCTTTGCCCACCTAGGCTGCAAAAAAGTGTCACACATCTGGTATTGCCGTACTCAGGAGAAGGTGGGGAATGTGTTTTGGGGTGTCATTTTACATATACCCATGCTGGGTGAGAGAAATATCTTGGCAAAAGACAACTTTTCCCATTTTTTTTATACAAAGTTGGCATTTGACCAAGATATTTATCTCACCCAGCATGGGTATATGTAAAAAGACACCCCAAAACACATTCCCCACCTTCTCCTGAGTACGGAGATACCAGATGTGTGACACTTTTTTGCAGCCTAGGTGGGCAAAGGGGCCCATATTCCAAAGAGCACCTTTCGGATTTCACAGGTCATTTTTTACAGAATTTGATTTCAAACTCCTTACCACACATTTGGGCCCCTAGAATGCCAGGGCAGTATAACTACCCCACAAGTGACCCCATTTTGGAAAGAAGAGACCCCAAGGTATTTCGTGATGGGCATAGTGAGTTCATAGAAGTTTTTATTTTTTGTCACAAGTTAGTGGAATATGAGACTTTGTAAGAAAAAAAAAAAAAAATCATCATTTTCCGCTAACTTGTGACAAAAAATAAAAAGTTCTATGAACTCACTATGCCCATCAGCGAATACCTTAGGGTGTGTACTTTCCGAAATGGGGTCATTTGTGGGGTGTTTGTACTGTCTGGCCATTGTAGAACCTCAGGAAACATGACAGGTGCTCAGAAAGTCAGAGCTGCTTCAAAAAGCGGAAATTCACATTTTTGTACCATAGTTTGTAAACGCTATAACTTTTACCCAAACCATTTTTTTTTTTACCCAAACATTTTTTTTTTTATCAAAGACATGTAGAACTATAAATTTAGAGCAAAATTTCTATATGGATCTCGTTTTTTTTGCAAAATTTTACAACTGAAAGTGAAAAATGTCATTTTTTTGCAAAAAAATCGTTAAATTTCGATTAATAACAAAAAAAGTAAAAATGTCAGCAGCAATGAAATACTACCAAATGAAAGCTCTATTAGTGAGAAGAAAAGGAGGTAAAATTCATTTGGGTGGTAAGTTGCATGACCGAGCAATAAACGGTGAAAGTAGTGTAGGTCAGAAGTGTAAAAAGTGGCCTGGTCTTTCAGGGTGTTTAAGCACTGGGGGCTGAGGTGGGTAATTAGGTTCTGAAGGTGACCGGGGGCGGTGTTTAAATGGCCGGTGCCCAGGCCCATCGTTGCTTTTCATATGAAACCCCTCCCCTTTCACCCCTCTTGCCCGCCCTAGGTTCTTCAGAAATCCAGCGCCAGCGCCGTTCACAAGATTTGCCGTGCCTGCGCACTTCATTCTCCATTATGGGCAGAGGCACAAGAGCGTTTAATGCACATGTGCTGGCCCGTACATCTAGCCGGCCTTATGTCTCTGCCCATTATGGGGAATGAAGTGCGAAGGCGCGGCGAATCTTGTGAACGGCGCTGGCGCTGGATTTCTGAAGAACCTAGGGCGGGCCAGAGGGGTGAAACGGGAGTGGTTTCATATGAAAAGCGATGAGGCGCCTGGGCACCTTCAGAACCTAATTAACATATTAAATACAAGTGTTTTTTAGCAAAAATAAGCGACGGACAGCTATACGGTAAGTACAATGGTCAGTTTAGCTGGAAGACTCCCTTTAATACTGACATCCATAGTGGATCGTCCCCCTAACTGTGACCTCCACAGCAGCCTTCCCCTAGGGTGGCCAGAGGTCCGGTTTTAGACCGGACAGTCCAGCTTTCAGGGGCTGGACGGACACAGGGATGTTCTTTTGAACAGCTCACTCTCAGACAGCAGCACTGTGCTGTCAGAGCGTGAGCTGCAGGGAGAAAGTCACCCTCCCTCCCAGCCCTGCAACTGACAGAAGTTGATTTTTACCTTCATTTTTTCAATTCCCGTTGGCTCAGGAGTGGATTAAGGTGAGGGGGCGGGGCTTAGTGGGACCTGGGAGTGGGGATTATTAACTCCATCTTTTGAGGGTGGCCTGAATGGCCACCCTACCTGCCCCTGAACTGTGACCTCCACAGCACTTCGCTCCCTTAACAGTGCCATCCACAGCGCCCTGCCCCTTTAAAGCTGACCTACAGCAGTGAAGAAAAATGGCTGGGTTGTTATGGAAACCTGGTGTAAAACTGTGTGTATGTGGAGACTAAGGGCCTGCTAGCTTCTGTTGGCTGATAAGGGACATGTGACCATGTGTATGGAAGTTGGGATATGAAGAGAAAGACCTGCAGGCTTCTATTGGCTAATGTAGGTCATGTGATATGCATATTTGCATTTTTTTGTGAATATTTTAGGAACGGTACGTGCTAGAGAGCTGAGACCCGATCTAAAACCTTCCTGGACAACTGTGTGCCAAATTTCGTGATTGTAAATGCAACGGTGCGGATTCTTTTAGTGGACATACATACACACATACACACACTCAGCTTTATATATTATATATATATATATATATACAATCACCTAAAGAATTATTAGGAACATCTGTTCTATTTCTCATTAATGCAATTATCTAGTCAACCAATCACATGGCAGTTGCTTCAATGCATTTAGGGGGGTGGTCCTGGTCAAGACAATCTCCTGAACTCCAAACTGAATGTCAGAATGGGAAAGAAAGGTGATTTAAGCAATTTTGAGCGTGGCATGGTTGTTGGTGCCAGACGGGCCGGTCTGAGTATTTCACAATCTGCTCAGTTACTGGGATTTTCACGCACAACCATTTCTAGGGTTTACAAAGAATGGTGTGAAAAGGGAAAAACATCCAGTATGCGGCAGTCCTGTGGGCAAAAATGCCTTGTGGATGCTAGAGGTCAGAGGAGAATGGGCCGACTGATTCAAGCTGATAGAAGAGCAACGTTGACTGAAATAACCACTCGTTACAACCGAGGTATGCAGCAAAGCATTTGTGAAGCCACAACACGCACAACCTTGAGGCGGATGGGCTACAACAGCAGAAGACCCCACCGGGTACCACTCATCTCCTCTACAAATAGGAAAAAGAGGCTACAATTTGCACGAGCTCACCAAAATTGGACTGTTGAAGACTGGAAAAATGTTGCCCTGTCTGATGAGTCTCGATTTCTGTTGAGACATTCAAATGGTAGAGTCCGAATTTGGCTTAAACAGAATGAGAACATGTATCCATCCTCTGATGGCTACTTCCAGCAGGATAATGCACCATGTCACAAAGCTGGAATCATTTCAAATTGGTTTCTTGAACATGACAATGAGTTCACTGTACTAAAATGGCCCCCACAGTCACCAGATCTCAACCCAATAGAGCATCTTTGGGATGAGGTGGAACGGGAGCTTCGTGCACTGGATGTGCATCCCTCAAATCTCCATCAACTGCAAGATGCTATCCTATCAATATGGGCCAACATTTCTAAAGAATGCTATCAGCACCTTGTTGAATCAATGCCACGTAGAATTAAGGCAGTTCTGAAGGCAAAAGGGGGTCCAACACCGTATTAGTATGGTGCAGGTGCTCCTAATAATTCTTTAGGTAAGTGTATATGTGCAGAGTTTTTTTTTTTTTTACTGTATTCATCTGCATAATAGTGTAATCTACTATGGCGTTCTCTATGGAAAAACAGGTATACCAACATCCTTTGGGCAAACGCTGGGTGAATGAGGCACTATGGTTATAGTTCATTTATGCCCCAGGAGCTTTCTCAGTATATATGCAGAACATGCAAGATACTAATGTCTGTAAAGCGCTGTGGAATATATAAGCGCTATATAAGTGCATAAAATAAATAAAAATTAATGCAGTGTATTACGCTATATATTTAGAAATTTTGACATTTTTATATGATTTTTAAATTCATATCTCAATGGTCTCAATTGTATGGTATCTATTTTCTACACCCGGCAAGATGATTTCTACAGGTCTAGCAGCTGAAACCCTCAACAAACAGCTTTTTCAGGGGTTGCTGCAATGACTAAACATCCGTCTTGAAGGGGCCACTACAGGATAAATGTGGTATTACATTGTACTCATTCAAATGAATGGCTCATGTAAGAGCTCTGTTACATGGCCAAGGGTCAGGATCAGACATTGATCATTCCCAATCATTGCTCCATGTAAACATGCCGCTGATCAGCACATGCTTGTTTGTCGGGTGATCACATTTTTTATGCAGGACTAAAAATCATTGTTTGCTGTGGGCATGGCTTAGCTGTCTACATAAGAGGACATGTTTCTGTGGCGAGGCAACTACCCTGTCAATCAAAGTGTAGAAGACATGGCAGTTGCAGAGAGAGCAGAGCCTCTAGGTGTAACCCCGACGTCCCTAGAGGCTCATTTGCAAATACTGAAACAACATTTTTCTCAGCAATCCGGGCACATATGAACATGGGACCAACACAGATGCCTTCAGAGCATTTAATCTCTGATGTTCCTCTAGTTAGGATGTCTAGATCTCTGCCTGTTTCCCAGCCTGGTTTTAAGAATGGAGATATCTTAACCCGCATGTAAAACAATTTACTTCTTCCTCCCCTACGCATTGCTCTCCTTCCAAAATAGATAACAGTTTTGTCTTGTCTTACACTCACCCATATATCAGGGAAGTTGTATATATTCCAAGGGGCATCTCAGACCATTCCCCTCAATCTATATCCGACCTGCATCTCCCTGGTGCTTCCACCCCTTTTGGTTGTTTCAATTTCCCCAGTTGGATAGGATTCATGATTAGCTTTATGTTTTTGATATTAGCCCTGCTCAGGAGGTTTCCCTTAACTGGGATTGCTGCAAAGGCATACCTGAGGAGGTGCCCTAGGTGCTCTTGTTTCTTATGGTTAACATTCTACTACAAACTCAGAAACGTTGTCCTGTGAGGCTCTTGAGGAGGCTGAGAAAGCCTATGTTGCTAACCCAACTGAAGATCAGCTGGCAAGATTGACAGTTAAAGTCACACAGCATAGTTGTTTTTTCAGAAGCAAAGGAACTTTGAGCTGGATAATCAATCAGCTAATCTGCTTGCTTGTCTTACTAAATACAAGGACCCCCAGCTATTCTTTCTATAAGGCTGAGTTCACACGGGCGAGTATTCCGCACGGGTGCAATGCGGGAGGTGAACGCATTGCACCCGCACTGAATCTGGACCTATTCATTTCTATGGGGCTGTGCACATGAGCTGTGATTTTCACGCATCACTTATGCGTTGCGTGAAAATCGCAGCATGCTCTATATTGTGAGCTGCGTGAAAATAGAAGTGAATGGGGCTGCGTGAAAATCGCAAGCATCCGCAAGCAAGTGCGGATGCGGTGCGATTTTCACGCACGGTTGCTAGGAGACGATCGGGATGGAGACCCGATCATTATTATTTTCCCTTATAACATGGTTATAAGGGAAAATAATAGCATTCTGAATACAGAATGCATAGTAAAATAGCGCTGGAGGGGTTAAAAAAATAAAATAAAATAATTTAACTCACCTTAATCCACTTGCTCGCGCAGCCCGGCATCTCTTCTGTCTTCATCTTAGCTGTGTGCAGGCATCTTTTACCATGGTGACGGACCATGTGATGACCGGAGTGACGTCACCACAGGTCCTTTTCCTGCACACAGCTAAGATGAAGACAGAAGAGATGGCGGGCTGCGCGAGCAAGTAGATTAAGGTGAGTTAAATAATTTTTAATCATTTTTTTTTCTCTCCAGCGCTATTTTACTATGCATTCTGTATTCAGAATGCTATTATTTTCCCTTATAACCATGTTATAAGGGAAAATAATACAATCTACAGTACACCGACTCCAAGCCCGAACTTCTGTGAAGAAGTTCGGGTTTGGGTACCAAACATACGCGATTTTTCTCATGCGAGTGCAAAACGCATTACAATGTTTTGCACTCGCGCGGAAAAATCGTGCATGTTCCCGCAACGCACCCGCATCTTTTCCCGCAACGCCCGTGTGAACTCAGCCTAAAAGATTATCAGGGACTGCAGATTCCATTTCCCACTTTTTTCATTACTTCTATTTGACCCTATACTCCACATGTCTTACTAAATCATCAGAGGAAATAACCTCGATTGTGGGAGACTTGTGCTTCCCTAAGTTGACTATGAAGCAAGTGACCCTTCTAGGTTCTCCCCTTACCTTAGACATGGTTACTTTGGCCATTTGGGTTCTTATCCTGGGGAAGGCCCCAGGTCCTGATGGACTACCAGTTGATATATTTAAGCATTATTGTGAGGAATTGTTATCTATGTGTAATGACAGCTTTAGTAGGGGTTTTCTTCCTCTCTATATGAGGCGTCTATTTTTGTGCTACCTAAACCGGAAAAGGATGTTCAGGAGTGCGGATTGTATAGACTTACTGTATCTACTTTCTTTATTCTGACTGTAAAGTAATAGCTAAAGTCCTTGTACTTCAGCTAAATAAAGTTATTCAGTCGTTCATTCATGATAACCAAACCACAGTCATGCCACGGAACTCGACATCCATCAGTATAAGGCATGTACAGATTCCAATTTCAACATTATTATGTGGGAGATTGACTGTTGGCCGAGGTAGACACAGCCAAGACATCTGAATCCTTGGAGTAAGGATTCCTTTAGGCCTCTATGTAGGAGGTCTATGTGTGAAATTGCTTAATGCAGTTCTGGAAGCCTGGGCTTTGACTAATGGTCAAAAACAGTCCCTCCGGCTAGGGGAAGTCATCAGGGGTAAACAAGACCGAAAAAATGTAAATCAGCTTACCACTCTAGACAGTATAACACACAAGAAATTGGTTGGAACAGGTACCAGCGTAAAATCCAAAATGAAATCTTCCAGCCCTTGAGGAAACATCCAAAGTTTATTGTCACATTATAAAAAACCTCAGTCCAGCCAAAAGATGCTTACACATTTCGAACAGGTGTGTACATGTTCTTAATCCTAGCAAAGTCCATGGTATACAAACTCAAAATTTGAAATGTCCACATCACTTCCTGTTCTAGGTGCAAACAAGTAATTGAAACAATTAACCTCGAAAGAACCAGGGAGGGTGTACCTCGCCTAAAGAGAAGATCACATTAGACATTTTGAATGTATATAATGCTGTACTTTGTGTGTGAAAAAACTTAAAAATAAAGGAGTAAAAAAAACATTTGTCAGCAGCAAATTACCCTGTTTAATCCAAGGATGTGCTGCAGACAAATGCAAATTGTTTGTGGACAACCTATCATGTTAACTTCTCCCTCTGGATTGTAAAAGGGGGTACTAGGTGAAGGACACCCCCTTGCTATTACATCCATATGCCCTAATAGGACAGGGGTTGTCCCGATGAGACAAACCCTTTAGGAACGTATCAAAGTACCATACATAGTGATAAAGCATGTGTGTCAAGCTCAGAGATTCTGGAGGTCTGATGACTGTTGGTTTCTGATTCACATTTAGTCACCAGTATGTTCTGACCTTTCTGGTAAAAATTTATAATTCAGATTACTGGTTGTTTGAAGAATCATATGATGGTTATTGCTCACAGGATATGAATACAGGAATAAACTGTTTCTACAGTCTTACATGGCTAAAAATTAAAAATAAATCTAAAATTCATTTTTTGTCTTCCGTAAAGTTAAAGAATTGCCCCAGCTTACCTCTGATACAGATATCGTATTGGTGTATGATTTATTGTTCCTTGCAGTGGGCCCCCTCCTATCACTGTTTCAATTATGTGTCAGGCCTAGGCTGTACCCAAGCCAAGACTTCAGTAACGAAACTGAGGAATAGCAGGTTACCCTGACTCCTGCTATAAGAGCAGGAAAGAAATTCAAAGGCAACTTCAAAGACTTTCCCTTTATTCTTTCAGTCTGCTGAACCTTACCCCTCACTATAGTAGGCATCATACTTATGTTCTGTTACCTATAACCTACTCCGTTAGTTTTATGAATTAACCTTTAACCTCTTTACTGCAAAATATGTTATAAATTAAACATCTGGCTTTCTCTTCATTGCCATCAGGCTGATCATTCCTGGGGGGCAGGAGAACAAACGCTGTAGTTAAAGTTGTATGTGGCTTTTTAAGCCGCTTTCTTTTGCTCTCCGAATCCACTCTACATACACAACCTGTAAATTGTGACTTTAACTTTTTATTACAGTAATTTCTTACAGAGTGCTTTATTCCTGACGTATTAGCCTCCATTTTGCTCCTCGTTGCACCTAGAGTGTGTAGCCCCTCACTCTGACTCTCTTTTTTGAAAGGGGGGAGCATGCAGGTCAAGTGGTACAATGGAGGAGTGGACCGGAGTAAAGCAGTCGGTAAGAAAAGTAGCAGCTCTACTATTTACCTGTTGTACATTACAATTGAACTAAAAGATATTTTATTTTCCTTGAGTGCTTCTTTAAAGGGGACCTGTCACATTGAACAGTATCTAAGCTGCAGACAGTATATTCTAGAGCAGATTGATATATAGTTTTATGGGAAAATTTTTAGTATAACCTATATATTATTGCTGGTATTACATGAGCAATGTAGTTGCCATTACATGGCACTATAACTGGCAATATTATTGTATGTAGACACTATAGGGGACATTTATTAATGTTTCTACGCTACAATTGTGGCATAAAAAAGTCACACATTATGGCGCACGGCACCTGTGCACCATAATTTGCAACTTTTTGATGTTCTCGTCACTTTTCTGAAGGATCGAGAAAAGGGGCGTGGCTCCGCCACATTAACTTTAATATTCGCCAGAAAGTGGCAGAAGTTATAGCTGAAGTCTGGTGCACAGCAGGGCAGTGATGCGCCTGATATGTTAAGAGGCTTTTGCCCAGGGGCAGATTGGCCATAGAACTAACAGGAAAATTTACCAGTGGGCCGGTGCCCAGGGGGACGGCCAGTGGAAGTTTTTGGGGATGTATTTTGTGCTGCTGGCAGTAATTTGTTATGGACTGTGGTATTTGACTCTGTTGGGGTGGTATAATGTGCCACAATATGGTATTGCTGGCCCTGCCTTCCATCAATTTGGACTCAACTATAAAACGGGCCACTTTTCGGATTTAAGTTCTCAGTCCTCCCCTGCTTCTGCCTCTTAACATATCAGGCGCATCTCACACCAGCACAGGGAGATCAAAACTGGTATAGTCTCTGTATGATTGACAGCTGATCCATGGGGTGAGAGACAATGGGGTCAGGCAGAACCATAGTTAGGGACAGGCCGAGTAAGGGTAGCAGAGTACGAGCAATCTTATAAACAATATGAGATCAGAGCAGGCAGTGAAGAGTCAATACGGAGGTCAGGCATATATCAAGTCACGCAACAGAGGGTCAATATACAGGAAATGGGCAGAAGTCGGTACATGGGAAGACAAACAAGCTGCTAATGCAGTGTATCTGTATATAGTGGATAGCTGAGTAAAATAGCCAGGTCTGTTTTTATAAAATCCAATATTATTTTAAGACTGGTGTGAACGACGTAGGCAGGAGTTTTCTAGAGAGGTCTATTAATCTTACATTTTGTTTCCGCCGTTGCTCTACAAAAGCCAAATCACAGACTTAGTCATTTTTACTTTCTTTCCACTGGGTTTGCACAAAATGTGATTATCTATTCTTCAAATGCCAAGATCAGCAAACATTATTTTTAAAGACAAAAAAGAAATTTTTAGAACATGCAATTCTGTCACCTTAATTTATATACTAGCAAAAAAAATAAAAACTACCTACCTACTAATAACTCACAATTAAGGATAAGCGAATTGACTTTAGATGAAACATCCGAAGTCGATTTGCATAATACTTCGTTTGAATACTGTACTGAGCGTGCGCTCTGTACAGTATTAGAATGTATTGGTTCCTATGAGCCGAAGTTTTTACTTTGCGAAGTCTCGTGAGACTTCGCATAATAACTTCATAAATCAATTTCTACTGTAAAGAAAACATTTCCCGAACTCGATTCGCTCATCCCTACTCACAATCAATCCTTAAAGAGGACCTGTTCCTACAAAATGCTAAGCAAACTGCAGGCAGCATGTTATAGAGCAGGAAATGCTGAGCAGATTGATATATAGTTTTGTGAGAAAAGATTCAGCAAAAAAATGTAATTGTAATTAAAACATTTAAAACTCTGCTTATTCTGAACTGTTTGTGTGACAGAGTTTCAATCATACAAAACATTTAATATGAAGAAGGCGAGCAGTAAGGGACGTGGCAGTGGCCGTAATGCTGATGGTGCACGCAGAGACCGTGGTCCTGGGCGCGGTGAAACTGTGCCTGCTGCCAGAGCACAAGAAATACAATCATCCACGATACCTAGCTTCATGTCCCAGTTTGCAGGGCGGCACAGGACACCACTCTTGAAGTCAGACCAGTGCGACCAGGTAGTCGGTAGGATTGCAGCAGATAATGCTTCCAGTCGGTTAAGCACCACCCTGTCTTCCACCAAGTCCAGTCTCAGTAGCCAAGAGTCTGCTCAACCCAATCCTCACCCTGATCCTCCTTCCTCCCACCATGGAGAGTCTAGGCAAACAAGTGATCCCACATTTGGATATTCCGAGGAGCTGCCACTGTTTTTCAAGGTGTGCCGTGCCTGCCTTACACCAACATGTGTCCCGTAACATCACACGTGCCCTGACCAACGCAGTTGCTGAGAAGGTCCACTTAACCACGGACACATGGACAAGTGCTTTTGGCCAGGGACGCTACATTTTCCTGACGGCACACTGGGTAAATGTTGTGGAGGCCGGGAGCGAGTCGTAACCTGAGATGGCACAGGTGCTACCGACGCCAAGGATTGTGGGCCCTACTTCCATTAGGGTTTAAGCCACCACGTACGTTAGTGACTGCAACCCCCACTTCTCCTCCTCCTCCTCCACTTCCACCTCAAAATTATCCTCTTGCAGCACCAGTCAGCCATCAGCTGGTAGCTGGAAGCAGTGTAGCACTGCAGTGGGGAAGCGGCAACAGGCCGTGCTTAAACTGATCTGCTTAGGTGACAAACAGCACACCGCCATAGAGCTGTGGCAGGGGATAAGGGATCAGACTGAGCTGTGGCTCTCGCCACTCAACCTAGAAACAGACATGGTTGTGTCTGATAATGGCTGTAACTTGGTGGTGGCTTTGGAGCTCGGCAAGCTTACAACACATACCATGCCTAGCCCACGTGTTCAACCTAGTGGTTCAGCGGTTTCTCAAAACCTACCCCAATTTGCCTGAGCTACTGGTGAAGGTGCGCCGTGTGTGCACATTTCCGAAAGTCATCGACAGCTTCAGCCAGTCTGTGTCACGGCCATGGCTATGACCGTGACTCCTGAACCGCATGCGGTTGTCAGCGGTTTTCATTGGTGTTCAATCACAGGTGAGGGCTGTGGTATTGGCCTCACCTGTGGTTGCCGCTGGCAACAGTATGTATGTGGCAGCGTAGCAGGCTGAGCTGTGCCATGCAGCTCGCTACGCTGCGCATGCGGTTTTGTGTGTGATGTGTGGATGTGTGCACTGTGTTTTATGTTATTGTGTGCACGTTCCCTTTAAGTGGTGTTTTCCCTTCCCTGGTGTTGGAAGGGTTAATCCCCTTCCTAGTGTGTGTGATCACTGGGTGTGTCCGACTGTGGGGTGTGGCTTCTTGGCCTATAAAGCCTCACTGCTTTTGCAGGCCTTCAGGTTGCTTCAGCCATGCTTAGCTGAGAGCAGCCTCATGTATTTATTACCTGCCAGTAAGAGCCACCCCTGTGGTCATAAACCTTAATGTCATAACCATATTGTGCTTAAGTTATTTCCAGTTATGTGTGATGTCCGTGTGATGTTTTATATGTGATTTTGTGCAGCTATGGATCTGGGTCCCTGTGTGGGGATGCGTTTGTGATCTGCACCCTGCTAACACAGGGATCCAGTCAGCAAGGCTGTGGCAGGTAGGTGGAACTCTTTGTTCACCTGCCATATCCATAGAGCTGTTTATGTCTCCCCTTTTCCTGCAGCTTGGCCGTTGAGACTCCTGCTCCTCCGTGTCTAGGAGGAGTGGGCTTGTCTTACTCAGCTCCTAGGTGAGGGTCATCTTGAGGGCTAGCAGGGACTTTTAGGTTCCGGAGCATGGGCCCTCCTACCATCAAGGTTGGCTCATGTAGCTAGGAGCCAGGGTCAGGTTGGGGATGCGTTTAGGAGGTGACCTGCTCCCTAATCCTGTCTTCATGGCCAAGCAGCCGTAACATCACCGGGCTCCACACGGCTGAGGATTTCCCCCATCCTCAGCCGTGACAGTATGACCACAGTCGCTTCTTACGTGGCGCTCCCTCGAAAGAGGGTAAAGCATGCACTGCTGTCTACGGATGGGGTGCATGCGCGTTCTCCGGAGGGAGAGCGTTATGGGGCTTTCACCATTTACGGCGCGGTGAGTGGCATTCCCAGCTCACCGTTGTCCGTGTTGGTGTCCCCTTTTTGTTTGTCTTTCCCCTCCCCCCCCCTCCCATTGTTTCTTATGCCTCACCAACTTTCCCCTTTTGTTGTTGGGAGGGGCTTTGAGGGGTGGGAGTATGCATCCCTCGAAAGAGGGTGAAGCATGTACCGCCCTCTGCGGAAGGGTTACATGCGCGCTCTTCGGAGGGAGAGCGTTCTGGGGGTTTCGCCTCTGACGGCGCGGTGAGTGGCGTTTCCCCGCCTTCCCTTCACCGTTGCCTCGTTTGGCGTCCCCCTGATTTTATAGCACTAGGGTGTTTGTTTGGTGTGCGAGTTGCACACCTTCGAAAGAGGGTGCAGCATGCAGTGCCATATCCTTGTGGCCTGCATGCGCGTTCTCCGGAGGGAGAGCGTTCCTGGGGGTTCTCCGTTAACGGCACGGTTGGTGGCTTATTCCCCGCCACCTTACCTTCCGTGTCCGTGTTGGGGATCCCTCGTCCCTCTCCATGTTCCCTTCTCTGGTCGTTTGCTGGCAGCACTCCGTAGGTGGTCCGGCTGCTTGCTGGTTAGGAGTGTCTGCTGGCAGCGACTGGAGTGGGGACGTGAGTGGAGAGTCCCCTCGTCCATCTCTCAGTGGTTCTTTTCTCTTTGTTGCTGGTGCGGGCTGCAGTCCTCGTCGGACTGGCTAGTGTGAGCCGGGAGAGGATGCAGCTGACAGCGACCCCTTTTTAGAACCGGCACTGAGAGTGGACGTCCCCTTCTCCTATCCCCTTGTCTGAGTCCCTCACGTGTCTTTTTTTGGTGGGGGGGCTTTGAGGGGTGGGAGTGTCACGGCCATGGCTATGACCGTGACTCCTGAACCGCATGCGGTTGTCAGCGGTTTTCATTGGTGTTCAATCACAGGTGAGGGCTGTGGTATTGGCCTCACCTGTGGTTGCCGCTGGCAACAGTATGTATGTGGCAGCGTAGCAGGCTGAGCTGTGCCATGCAGCTCGCTACGCTGCGCATGCGGTTTTGTGTGTGATGTGTGGATGTGTGCACTGTGTTTTATGTTATTGTGTGCACGTTCCCTTTAAGTGGTGTTTTCCCTTCCCTGGTGTTGGAAGGGTTAATCCCCTTCCTAGTGTGTGTGATCACTGGGTGTGTCCGACTGTGGGGTGTGGCTTCTTGGCCTATAAAGCCTCACTGCTTTTGCAGGCCTTCAGGTTGCTTCAGCCATGCTTAGCTGAGAGCAGCCTCATGTATTTATTACCTGCCAGTAAGAGCCACCCCTGTGGTCATAAACCTTAATGTCATAACCATATTGTGCTTAAGTTATTTCCAGTTATGTGTGATGTCCGTGTGATGTTTTATATGTGATTTTGTGCAGCTATGGATCTGGGTCCCTGTGTGGGGATGCGTTTGTGATCTGCACCCTGCTAACACAGGGATCCAGTCAGCAAGGCTGTGGCAGGTAGGTGGAACTCTTTGTTCACCTGCCATATCCATAGAGCTGTTTATGTCTCCCCTTTTCCTGCAGCTTGGCCGTTGAGACTCCTGCTCCTCCGTGTCTAGGAGGAGTGGGCTTGTCTTACTCAGCTCCTAGGTGAGGGTCATCTTGAGGGCTAGCAGGGACTTTTAGGTTCCGGAGCATGGGCCCTCCTACCATCAAGGTTGGCTCATGTAGCTAGGAGCCAGGGTCAGGTTGGGGATGCGTTTAGGAGGTGACCTGCTCCCTAATCCTGTCTTCATGGCCAAGCAGCCGTAACATCACCGGGCTCCACACGGCTGAGGATTTCCCCCATCCTCAGCCGTGACAGTCTGTCAACACTGCAGCAGCGCTTGAAATTGCCAGCTCACCGGCTGTTGTGCGACGTGAGCACGTGCTGGAACTCTACGTTCCACATGTTGGCCAGGCTTTGTGAGCAGCAGAGGGCAGTAGTGGAATACCAGCTGCAGCATGGTCGTCGCTTTTCCAGTCAGTTTCCACTATCACAAGCGAGGAGTGGGCATGGATGTCTGACCTCTGTGAGTTTTTAAGAAACTTTGAGGAATCAACACAGATGGTGAGCGGCGATAACGCTATTATCAGCGTAACCATCCCACTTCTGTGTCTACTCAAACGCTCGCTGCTCACAATTAAGGACGACGCTTTGCATGTGGAAGAGGTGGAAATGGGGGAAGACAGTACAAAGGGTGATAGCCAGACCACCCTCCATTCGTCTTCTCAGAGCGAATTGGATGATGAGGAGGAGGAGCAGGAGATGGTTGCCTCCGCTACAGAGGGTAGTACCCATAGCAGGTTTATTCCATCTGTTCAGCATGGATGGGCCGAAGAGGAGGAAGAGGATGAGGAGATTGAGAGTCATCTTCCTGATGAGGACAGCGAGTTCTTGTCTGGCACACATGGCTGACTTTATGTTATGCTGCCTTTCCTGTGACACTCGCGTTATATGCATTTTGGTCAACACCGATTACTGGTTGTTCACCCTTCTCGACCCCCGCTACAAAGAGAACTTCTCATCTCTTATTCCTGTGGTGGAGAGGACTAGCAAAATGGGGGAAGACATTACACATGGTGATAGCCAGCCCACCCTCAGTTCATCTTCTCAGCGCGAATTGGACGATGAAGAGGAGGAGGAGGAGCAGGAGATGGTTGCCTCCGCTACAGAGGGTAGTACCCATGGAAGTTTAATTCCACCTGTTCTGCGTGGGTGGGCAGAAGAGGCGGAAGAGGATGAGAAGGTTGAGAGTGATCCTACTGATGACGACAGCAAAGTCTTGCCTGTTGGTACTCTGGCACACATGGCTGACTTCATGTTAGGCTGCCTTTCCCGTGACCCGCACATTATACGCATTTTAGACAACACGGATTTCTGGTTGTTTACCCTTCTTGACCCCGGCTACGAAGAGAACTTCTCATCTCTTATTCCTCCGATGGAGAGGATGAGCAAAACGGTGCAATACCAGAAGATCCTTGTTGAAAAATGTATCCAAAAATTTCCATCTGATGCTGGTGGCAGAGTCCGTAGTTCCTTGGCCAACCGAGGAGGGGAGACAAGGGGAACACACAGCAGTTCCAACAGAGGCAGGGCAACACTCTCCAAGGCCTAGGACAGTTTCATGACACCCCGCCAGCATCCTCACCCTGATGCGCAGCCTAGTGTCACAAGGAGGGAACATTTTTGGAAGATGGTGAAGGAGTACATAGCAGACCGTGTCAGCATCCCTTAATGATCCCTCAGTGCCCTACAACTACTGGGTGTCCAAGCTGGACACGTGGCACGAACTGGTGCTCTACGCCTTGGAGGTGCTGGCTTGCCCTGCCGCCAGCTTTTTGTCTGAGTGGGTATTTAGTGCTGCTGGTGGCATTATAACAGATAAGCGTATCTGCCTTTCAACTGAAAACGCTGACAGGTTGACTCATAAAAATGAACAAGTCCTGGATTGACCATGACTTCTCAACTCCACCAGAGGAAAGCTGATGAACATAAAGGCACTTTAAATGTGTTGTTTATAATGTACTGAATACACTGTATTCCCATGCACCCCTTCCACCACAAACAAAGGTATATGGTTGAATCTTCCATTTCTCATCCTCCTTCTCCTCTTCCATCATATCAACATGCTTATTCATCGCATATCATGCCCTCGCATATACAGGGAGTGCAGAATTATTAGGCAAGTTGTATTTTTGAGGATTAATTTTATTATTGAACAACAACCATGTTCTCAATGAACCCAAAAAAACTCATTAATATCAAAGCTGAATATTTTTGGAAGTAGTTTTTAGTTTGTTTTTAGTTTTAGCTATTTTAGGGGGATATCTGTGTGTGCAGGTGACTATTACTGTGCATAATTATTAGGCAACTTAACAAAAAACAAATATATACCCATTTCAATTATTTATTTTTACCAGTGAAACCAATATAACATCTCAACATTCACAAATATACATTTCTGACATTCAAAAACAAAACAAAAACAAATCAGTGACCAATATAGCCACCTTTCTTTGCAAGGACACTCAAAAGCCTGCCATCCATGGATTCTGTCAGTGTTTTGATCTGTTCACCATCAACATTGCGTGCAGCAGCAACCACAGCCTCCCAGACACTGTTCAGAGAGGTGTACTGTTTTCCCTCCTTGTAAATCTCACATTTGATGATGGACCACAGGTTCTCAATGGGGTTCAGATCAGGTGAACAAGGAGGCCATGTCATTAGATTTTCTTCTTTTATACCCTTTCTTGCCAGCCACGCTGTGGAGTACTTGGACGCGTGTGATGGAGCATTGTCCTGCATGAAAATCATGTTTTTCTTGAAGGATGCAGACTTCTTCCTGTACCACTGCTTGAAGAAGGTGTCTTCCAGAAACTGGCAGTAGGACTGGGAGTTGAGCTTGACTCCATCCTCAACCCGAAAAGGCCCCACAAGCTCATCTTTGATGATACCAGCCCAAACCAGTACTCCACCTCCACCTTGCTGACTCGGACTGGAGCTCTCTGCCCTTTACCAATCCAGCCACGGGCCTATCCATCTGGCCCATCAAGACTCACTCTCATTTCATCAGTCCATAAAACCTTAGAAAAATCAGTCTTGAGATATTTCTTGGCCCAGTCTTGACATTTCAGCTTGTGTGTCTTGTTCAGTGGTGGTCGTCTTTCAGCCTTTCTTACCTTGGCCATGTCTCTGAGTATTGCACACCTTGTGCTTTTGGGCAGTCCAGTGATGTTGCAGCTCTGAAATATGGCCAAACTGGTGGCAAGTGGCATCTTGGCAGCTGCACGCTTGACTTTTCTCAGTTCATGGGCAGTTATTTTGTGCCTTGGTTTTTCCACACGCTTCTTGCGACCCTGTTGACTATTTTGAATGAAACGCTTGATTGTTCGATGATCACGCTTCAGAAGCTTTGCAATTTTAAGAGTGCTGCATCCCTCTGCAAGATATCTCACTATTTTTGACTTTTCTGAGCCTGTCAAGTCCTTCTTTTGACCCATTTTGCCAAAGGAAAGGAAGTTGCCTAATAATTATGCACACCTGATATAGGGTGTTGATGTCATTAGACCACACCCCTTCTCATTACAGAGATGCACATCACCTAATATGCTTAATTGGTAGTAGGCTTTCGAGCCTATACAGCTTGGAGTAAGACATCATGCATAAAAAGGATGATGTGGTCAAAATACTGATTTGCCAAATAATTCTGCACTCCCTGTATGCCCTTTGCATGTTATGTTTTATACGGTCAGCTAACCTGCAGGCCCGCACCTAAAATCTTTTACAGGGTCAGCTCACCAGCAGGCCCGCATCTAAAATCTTTTACAGGGTCAGCTCACCTGCAGGCTCTCACCTAATTATACCTAATAGGTAATTTGCGCACATGCTGCCTTGCATGGATGTGGTAGCCGTAGCCGTTTCTCAGGCTCCCTCTCCGGAATCGAACACTGATTCACCGTTACTTGTGGTCACCATGGTTTGCGCTGAAAATAACATTGAGAGTTGATAGGGCAGACATCCAAATAGATCATCGCCGTCACACGGACGTGCGATCTGCCCTAGGTTATCTAGAGTCACCAAAACGGCAGCAGTCCCTCACCCATAATGTTTTAGATGGTCAGATCAGCAGGCCCTTGCTCCAAATGTTTTTGAGGGTCACCAGAATGACATCAATCATAATTTTTCAAGGCTGTGTATGATGCCCTCCTTTATGTGTAACAAAAGGTGTATTGGAGTGCTGGGTCCTTGTAATTTTTGGCAGCCCTTTCACTTAGTGCATAGGCTTTATGAGTGTAGGAGTCCCACTACATGAACAATTGTACCACAATGTGAATGAGGCCCTCCTTTATGTGATATACAGGTTGTATCGGACTGCCTCTTCCTTGTAATTTTTGGCAGCACTTGCACTTTATATACAAGTAAATATACAGGAAAGAATGTTTCGTAACAATTTTTCCTCTAAAATCGATTTTATCTTCGGTTTTGTGCGTATCATTGTCAGTCTGTAAAAGTGGCGTACTACTCAGACAAAATCATTCCCAGCAGCGACCTGGGAGTCCAAGATGCATCCAGATATCCTCCCCATGCTGTTCCCGAACCATTTTGGTGGTGTTTCCATCAATTTCTAAAAATTTCCTATGAACCAGGCACCCTCACCTCTTCAGAGCAGTGGGTGCCTAATTTAATGCTCGGGCTCTACCATTGACTTCCATTATACTCGGGTGCTCGGTAGAGCACCCGAGCATCCCAATGTGTTCGGCCAGAGCATCCAAGCACTGAAGCATTTTGGTGCTCGATCAACACTAAATACTATCAATCACTGATAACATCCCTCCGTGTACAACTATTAGTGACTGACAGCTATATCTGTGTACACACCCAGAGAAAACTATAAATCACTGATAACGCCTCACCTGTGTACAACTTTCAGTGATTGACAGATATCTATTGTGGCACAGTAGGAGGTTTGGTCTGGGAAAACAAGTATTTTCCTCCCAGCATGTGATGCTGCGCTGATTTACAGCCAGGTGAGGTCAAATACCGTACCGAATTTTAAGTGCCGTTCCGGTTTTGGCAGCACCTGGCTGTCCTTAAATAGGCAGCTGGGCTCAGAAGCTAGGTCTCTGTGTTGGGATCTGGGAGCCTTGTGTCTGAATTAAGGCTTGCTACCTGTTTGGCGTGAAAACAGGTTGGCTGCTGCTATGCTCAAGAACTCTTTAAGGCAGAATTGCTGCATGGTGTGAATTACCACCAACACCGCAAGGTGACTTTTTGCTTGTTTATGACTGCTTGTTTTGTCACTTACCTAAAGTGTGAATAAAACACTGAACTGTTTGATCCAAAGAACTTGTTGTTGCCTCTATACTGCGTCCGCTAATCCTGTCTACCAGAGCGAAACCCCACAATTGGTGGAGGATGCGGGCAAGAGCAGGGAGGCTCGATAATTTTGGTTTCTGCATCTTTCAGGCACGGTTGTATGTCGTACATTAAACCAGCTGTATTACAACCAGTGCCCCATGACAAAATGGAGGCTGTTGTGAAGGCCCTCATGGAGGCTAATTTGCAGCAGCGAGAGAAAAAACCTGCAGCAACGCGAGGCTAATAAGCAGCAGCAGGAGACTAACCAGTTGTTGCTACAACACGTGAAGGCTTTGCAGACAGCAAAAGCAACCCCCGAGCGTCCACGGTGCCCGGAAAGCAGTCCGTGCCGCGATTCCTAAGATGACCCCCACAGACGTCATCGAAACCTACCTGGCGATGTACAAGAAAGTAGCCATCAGGCAAAAGATGTAAGACCGTGAACTGGGGAGGGACCCCCAGGATACAGCGAAGTCATAGACAAGGAAGCAGCTTTGTGCAAAACAGAAACTTTACTAAAACAGCTATATAGACATAATGTGAAAGTGCACCAAAGATCTTATACCTTGGGCCCACAGTCACTGTCCCTGTCCGGTTGGACAGACCTATCACGATGGCGCACACAGCAGAGCCTGCAAGTCAATACTGTGCCGCAGAACAATTCTTGCAAGAATGCAAGTCCTAACTAACTAACTAACTAACTATTTGCAGTCCTAAACTTAGTCTCTGATGTTTCAGGCGCTACTAGTATAAGGGGATGAGTAAACGGATTTACTGACCTGCGTCCGTTCTGTGTCAGAGGATGACTTTTAACCGTGATGATCACCAGGCCCCTAGTCCTCATGCGGCCTTGCTTGGTAATTAAACTTCTGTTCAAATGCTGTAAACCATCCTCCTGGAACAATCCCTCTTCCAAAAATCAGGATCTAGGTGAGGGACAATGACCAGTCCCCCTCCACTGCGTCCCCGAACACTCCAGGACACTCTGACACTCTGGAACCGGATTCTATCTCACACATCCAGTGCTTTCACCATCTCAGCTCTCACTTCCTGGTTCTTCTCTCAGCAACCATCAGCATGAGTCATTCTCTACTTTGCATATTTAAATCCAGCTGTAACAGAGAACCAACGGCCTCCTGTGGCCAAATTGCAAAATGACAATCCTAAAGTTCAATTATGCATAGCATTATACAGGAAGAGCTGTTACACAATCTCACTCTCACAAACCTACCCTGTGGCCAGTGGGCTGAGGTCGTCGCTCCGTTCCTGGCATTCCGATTCCCAGCGGGTGTATTTCGACTTGCCGGACGATCAATCGACCGACTGCAAAAAAGTCAAGGGTGAGATTCTGGCAAGACTGGGGGTGAATGTGTTGGTTCAGGACCAGCGGGTGCATCAGTGGAGGTTCAACCCAGCTGAGCCTGCAAGACCCCGGTATTGTAACTTGCTTCACCTCTTGCAAAAATGGCTACAGCCTGATGTGCTAAGTCCCACTGCTATGCTGGATCGTCTGTTAACCGATATATTCTGGAGGGCTTTGCCATACCCTCTCCAGCACTGGATCGGTCAGGTGTCTCCTGGCAATGCCCTTGAGATGGTGGACCTGGTGGAATGCTATGAAGCTACCAGGAATCGAAAGGAGGGTTCTGTAGGGAGGGGGGGTCGGCAAACCCCGGAAATCTCCACCCCAGGCCCCAGATTTGAGCCGATAAAACCTGCCCTAGATGTACCCACGGCGGACCTGGCTCCGATAGTCTGCTCGCATTGTCATGAGCCTGGCCATGTAAGGGCTGACTGTCCACATGGGGTTGAGTCCATGGACACCAACTATGGCTACCGTCAGTCGCTATATGCTAGGAGGCTGTGTGCAACAGGTACCCCAGAGTCTCTAGATCACTTGAGCCAGGTGGAAGTGGGAGACACTCTGGCGGAGGCTCTGCTGGACTCAGGGAGTTTGGTGACCATAGTAAGGGCTACTCTGGTGCAGTCCACTGAGTATACTGGCCGGAAAGTCGGGGTGATGTGCATCCAAGGAGACTTAAAAGATTACCCCACCGTGCTGGTGTTTCTAACCACAGGGGCCGGTAGATGGACCCACAAGGTGGCTGTCACCACAAATCTACATTATGAACTCATAATAGGGAGAGACTTCCCGGGATTCCCAGCACTGTGGCCTGCTATGAGAGTGACTGATACCCATGAGACAGGGGTAACCCTAGCAGAGTGGCCCGGCTCAGGGGGGAGACCAGAACCCTGGGAACCTGAGACCGAAGGGACAGTGGTAGGGGTGACTGAGGGGGAGACAACCCCGCTAAGTGTGATGGTGGGAGACGTGGAGGACTTGCGGCTGGGTCCTGAATTGGCAGACCTCAATGTCTCCAGGGATAATTTTGGTATCGCCCAATGTCGGGACCCAACCCTATCCCCCGCCTCGGAAAATGTGTTAATAGTAGATGGTGAACCACAACAACCAGTCAGTGCTTCCCCGTTTTGTGGTTCATCAGGATATGTTGTATCGGGTAAACCAACGACAGGGTGAGCCTATTGAACAGTTGGTGGTCCCCAAGGATTATCGCAAGCTTGTGATCTAGCCCACCAACACGTTCTCGGGGGTCACTGGAGCTGCAGAAAACTCAGGATCGTATTCTATAGCGGTTTTACTAGCCCAGCATATTCAAAGAAGTGGAAGAGTTTTGTAAGTCTTGCCCGACCTGCCAAATAACTAGTACCCAGGCACATTTCCGTAGTCCCCTAGTACCTCTCCCGATTATTGAAGTACCGTTTGACCGAATAGCTATGGACCTCATAGGTCCAGTACCGAAGTCCGCCAGAGGGCATCAACACATCTTAGTCATTCTAGACTACGCCACTCGGTACCCGGAGTCGGTGTCACTGCGACATACCTCGGTCAAACTCGTAGCTAAGGAGTTAATGGAGATGTTTTCCCGAGTGGGACTACCTAAAGAGGTTCTGACTGACCAAGGGACCCCTTTTATGTCTAAGGTGATGAAGGAACTCTGTAAGTTGCTGCACATAAAACAACTACGGACGTCCGTTTATCATCTGCAAACGGACGGTTTAACTAAACATTAAAAAATATGTTGAAAAAGGTAGTGTCTAAAGATGGGAAGGACTGGGACCCCTATCTCATGTTCACAGTTCGAGGGGTACCCCAGGCCTCTACTAGGTTCTCGCCCTTTGAACTGCTATATGGCAGACACCCTCACGGTCTCTTGGACGTGGCCAAAGAGGCGTGGGAACAACAACCCACTCCATATAAAAGTGGCATTGAGTACGTTACCCAGATGCAAGATCGGATAGAGACATTGCTGCCTCTTGTTAGGAAGCATATGGAGGCAGCTCAGCGAGCCCAGAGTCAGGTCTATAATCGGCAGGCTCGGGTCCGGATCTTTAACCTGGGTTGATTGGGTTTTGGTTCTGGTGCCGACCGTGGACAGTAAGTTCCTGGCTAGGTGGCAGGGGCCCTACGAGGTACTCGAGAAAATTGGAGAAGTAAACTACAAGGTACACCAGCCAGGGCGGCGAAAGCCGGAGCAGGTTTACCATGTGAATTTACTCAAACCGTGGAAAGATAGGGAAACCTGTACAGAAGAGAGCCCGCGGCCGGGTTTTCTTGGAGAAGATGTACCGGCCCCTCTGTCTGATGCAAGAGAGACGGCTGCCACAGTAAAAACTGCTGACAGCCTCTCCTCTAAACAGACTCAGGAGGCCAGGGAGTTCTTTAGTCAGAACACGGATGTGTTCTCGGACCTCCCTGGACGCGCTTCCATAATCCAGCATCACATTGTCACTGAGCCTCAGGCAAAAGTCAGATTAAAACAATACCGGGTACCCGAGGCTTGGCGACAAGCCATATCGGAGGAGGTGCAGGTAATGTTGCAGCTAGCGTCATTGAGAAGTCAAAAAGTGAGTGGGCCAGTCCTATAGTATTGATACCCAAGCCGGACAGGACGTGGCGGTTTTGTAATGACTTTCGAAAACTTAACGAGGTTTCCAAGTTTGATGCGTATCCCATGCCCCGGGTGGATGAGCTCATCGAGAGGTTAGGACAAGCCTGGTATTTTTCTGTTTTGGACCTCATGAAAGGGTACTGGCAGGTGCCCTTAACGGAGGCTGCCAAAGAGAAAACTCCCTTCACCACGCCTGAGTGGTTGTATCAATATAAGGTCTTACCCTTTGGTCTGCATGGTGCCCCCGCCACTTTTCAGTGACTTATGGACATTGTGCTTCGTCCCCATCGTCGGTACGCTTCGGCTTACCAGGACGATATTGTCATCCATAGTACCGACTGGGAAAGTCACCTACCCAAAGCTCAGGCTGTAGTGGACTCCCTTCAGAAAGCTGGCCTAACCGCTAACCCCAAAAAATGTGTGATAAGGTTAGAAGAGACTAAGTACCTGGGGTATGTCATTGGGCGTGGAGTCATCAAACCCCAAGTGAACAAAATAGAGGTGATACGGAATTTGCCCCGACCTGTCACCTGTGGATGCCCTGTCCCAGGTACACTGTCTGGTGTGTGTTCACCCCCTCAGGGTTGACCAAAACCGGGGGGGGGGGGTGTATGTGACACAGTGAGAGGTTTGGTCTGGGAAAATAGGTATTTTCCTCCCAGCATGTGCTGCTGGGCTGATTTACAGCCAGGTGAGGTCAAATACTGGACCGGATTTTAAGTGCCGATCCGGGTTTTGGCAGCACCTGGCTGTCCTTAAAGAGGACCTTTCACCGATTCTTACCCTATGAACTAAGTATACATACATGTGGAGCGGCGCCCGGGGATCTCTCTGCACTTACTATTATCCCCGGGCGCCGCTCCGTTCTCCTGCTATGCCCTCCGGTATCTCCGTTCCCTAAGTTATGGTAGGCGGAGTCTGCCCTAGCGCTGGCCAATCGCATTGCAGAGCTCACAGCCTGGGAGAAAATAACCTCCCAGGCTGTGAGCTCTGCGCTGCGATTGGCCAGCGCTAGTGCAGACTCCGCCTACCATAACTTAGGGACTGGTATCTCCGCCTACTATAACTTAGTGAGCGGAGATACCGGAGGGCATAGCAGGAGAACGGAGCCGCGCCCGGGGATAATAGTAAGTGCAGTGAGATCCCCGGGCGCCGCTCTACATATCTGTATAGTTAGTTCATAGGGTAAGAATCGGTGAAAGGTCCTCTTTAAATAGGCAGCTGGGCTCAGAAGCCAGGTCTCTGTGTTGGGATCTGGGAGCCTTGTGTCTGGATGAAGGCTTTCTACCTGTTTGGCATGAAAACAGGTTGGTGCTGGTATGCTTGCGGTAATTCACACCACAAGGTGACTTTTTGCTTGTTTATGACTGCTTGTTTTGTCACTTAGCTAAAGTGTGAATAAAACATTGAACTGTTTGATCCAAAGAACTTGTTGTTGCCTCTATACTGCGTCCGCTAATCCTGTCTACCAGAGCGAAACTCCACACTATGTATACATACTTACACAGGGAATGCTATCAATCACCGATAAACACCTCCCCCGTATACAGCCATCAGTGACTGACAGCTATCTCTGTATACACACTTAAGCAGAGAATGTTATCAATCACTGATAACACCTCTCTGTGTACAGCTGAGATCTGCAGAAACTGATATATATGTAAGTAGAGTAGGGAACCACTCATAAGATGCCATCTTGTCTTGGTGAGTGGGCTTATGCATTTTAATCAAGACAAGGTGGCCTCTTATGAGTCCCTACTCTATTTACATTTATATCTGTTTTTGCAGATATCTGTTTGTGCCTCAGTGGTGATGTTTATAAATTAGTGTATGCTGAAAAGCTTTAGATCAATGAATGGCATGTGAATGTGCGATCCATGTATTGTTTGGCATTTAATCAGTTTATAGGATTACATTAGCTCCATTTTTGTGGAGGTAGTAGACCTCCTTACCAAAATTACTGGAAAGCCTGTCTCTTGTCCTCCAAGTCTCCAAGTCCTCCTTTAGGGACCCTACACACTGATTTCATTTGGTGTTTTTACCACTGAAAAAAATACCAGAATATGGTATTTAACATAAATGATGATTATCCCTGGCTGGCATCTTAGAACAATTTAGTGGTGATCTGCAAAAAACACTTAGATTTTGAAACTGCATGTGCACATTCTTCAAAAAAGTTTTAATAAACAGTAAAGAAAATGTGCTAATAGTCTTATAGACATCCTCCCATTATGTGCTTCCAGCTCCTGTTCAAACCTGTGTGTCTCTAGCTAACAAATTCTTTGTTCTCTAAGTAGGGGGCAGATGGGAGTATGACGGTAGGATCACACTATAAAGTGATTCCTCGTAGTCTGTAAGCATGGAGACACATATTTGAGCAATAGAAAAATTGGTTGGACATATGGTTTAAGCATCATTTTATCATTTCTTATTCCCTGTTCATATGTTGTATGTGATTATAAATAAGGTGTCTGTTTGGTTTCTGACAACATTGTACGAATTAGCACAGAAACTAGTACTTGGATGGAGAAATGATTCTGAGAGGATGAAGATAATATGAGAAAACGGAATTAAAGGTTTTTTCCAGGCTCCTGATAGGTCATTAGTATAGGTCACTAGGATAGGTCACTAGTATCTGATCGGTGACAACTTGACACCTGGGACCCCTACTCATCAGCTGTTCCCTGTAGCCTCTAGAGCTGGAACAGAAAGCACGGCTCCGTTCAAAGTATAGTGGCTGTGCACTTTAATGGCAGCTAAGCTGCAGTAACCCAGCACTACCACTACACTTTGAACGGAGCTGTGCTTCCTGTTCCATTCAGAGCGCTAGTTCCAGCTGCAGAGACTGCAGGAAACAACTGAACGGTGGACAGGTGTGGATTAGCAATGTAACCCACTGGAAAAATTCCTGGTGGGCCGACTACCTTTTACTATGCAGTGTGTCAGCACCCTCTCTGTAAGGCTACTTTCACACCTGCGTTTAGGTCGGATCCGTCTGGTATGTGCCCAGACGGATCCGCACCTATAATGCAAACGTTTAGATCCGTTCAGAACGGATCCGTTTGCATTACCATGAACAAAAAAAAAAAATTTTTTTTTTTTTTTTTTGTTCATGATAATGCAAACGGATCCGTTTTGACTTTACATTGAAAGTCAATGGGAGACGGATCCGTTTGAAAATTGAGCCATACTGTGTCAACTTCAAACGGATCCGTCCCTATTGACTTACATTGTAAGTCTGGACGGATCCGTTTGCCTCCGCACGGCCAGGCGGACACCTGAACGCTGCAAGCTGCGTTCAGGTGTCCGCCTGCTGAGCGGAGCGGAGGACAAACGGAGCCAGACTGATGCATTCTGAGCGGATCCGCATCCATTCAGAATGCATTAGGGCTGGACGGATCCGTTCGGGGCCGCTTGTGAGCCCCTTCAAACGGAACTCACAAGCGGAGCCCCGAACGCTAGTGTGAAAGTAGCCTTATACACATCGCACGCTGCCAGCTCTGCTACGCTGTCAATATCATACACAGTGTAACAAAATGGCAGAGCAGCAGGGCCAACAACCTGCATTGTGCATTACAGGCCTTACTGCCAGCAGTATTTGTTTGGCATCCTCTCTGCGTGCTTGCCGGGCTGCGGCCGGATCTACACCGCTCCCCATTATAGTGATTGTACACTGTAGTATGGATCCGGCAGGCTGTTCCCCTGCCGGAACAGCATGCCGGAACAGCATGCCGGAACAGCATGCCGGAACAAGATAAACGCCAGTGTGAAAGTAGCCTTAAAGAGTAACTCAACTTTTAAACATGTTTTTTTTTAAATGTTGCAAATGTCCTAAAAGAATTTTTATAATATACCTTATTAATGGATTTTTCCCTTTTACTAAAGAAACAGGCAGCTGAATTTGGGCTCTCCTAAGTGCTTTAGAATCAGTACATTTGTACACTGCTGACATGTCAGTGGTGTACGTGTGTATGGATTCCATTGTACTGGTGGACATGGGCAGACTGGCCATAGATCCTACATGGCAATTCCCCCATGGACAATGCCATGGGGGATGCCCAAGCCCTCCTCATGGCTGCCAGACAGGCTCTTAGCATGAAATAATGTCGATGTATCTGGCACTTACGAACTTAGCCAGCGGCCGCAGGTGCCCTCCTGAATTCAACTGTATTGCTGTTCTCAGGATGATGATACAGTTTTATACTATACTGTGGCATGGGTGGCAGTATTTAGTTCTGCGCTGTGGTATTTGGTTCTGCTCTAGTAACATAGTACATAAGGCCAAAAAAAAGACATTTGTCCATCCAGTTCGGCCTGTTATCCTACAAGTTGATCCAGAGGAAGGCAAAAAAAAACTGTGAGGTAGAAGCCAATTTTCTCCACTTTAGGGGAATAAAAAATTCCTTCCGAACTCCAATCAGGCAATCAGAATAACTCCCTGGATCAACGACCGCTCTCTAGTAGCTATAGCCTGTAATATTATTACGCTCCAGAAATACATCCAGGCCTCTCTTGAATTCCTTTATTGTACTCACCATCACCACCTCCTCAGGCAGAGAGTTCCATAGTCTCACTGCTCTTACCGTAAAGAATCCTTTTCTATGTTTGTGCTCTATAGTATTACTATTTCTGTTGTCTCACCTTCTGTCAGTTTGGACCCGCCTACAACATGGGGCCACTTTTAGGTATTTTTCCAGGGCCACTTGAAGTTCCCTATCCTCCCCTGCTGGTGGAGTTGCAGTGTCCCACTACGTGTGTGTGGGCACTGCTTAAAAGTACTTTTTGATCCTAACAATTGCATTGTACAGTATGGTATAACTTTGCATTTATGTATCTGCAAAATCCCTGTTAACAGGCCTATTAGGTGCAATTTATACATCCCACCACTAGATGGGGATAAAGTTTGGGTCCTATATATACCCAGGTCAGGCCTAGTGAGACAGGTCAGTTCAGAGTAGTTACAGGTTCAGTTGAGACCACAGGTCAGTGTGGAGATCAGTGTGGATATTGACATGAGAGAGTGAAAAGGTGCAGATCCAGCACTTCAGCTCTAAAGAGAAGTTTTAGTTCAGAAAGGGACAAGAGAAAAGGACAAATTCAAATTCATCCAAAGGATAAAAGCCGTAAACCAGGCATAAAGGACCTTTGGGATATTTTAGGTGAAGGATACCCTAGCCTCCGGCAACCTCACCAGAAGTTCCACTGACATTGAAGTAACCCACTGCTCCAAAGCCAAGAAACCTAAACAGCCTAAAACAGTGGATTTGCAGAATTAACTCTGTACCATCTAGAGACTGCATAATTGTACTGCTGCAAACAAAAGACATCCAAAGTAAAAGTAAAAGTTGTGAGTTGCATCTTACCACTGTCTACCTCATTATTACTACCTATGGTTGTACCACCATTAACGGTACTGGCGTCACGACAAAAACCATCAAGGGACTCAGCCGCAACAAGCGCCCTAAGCACCCCTAACATCAAGGGCACCTCAACCACCATCTTGGCTGATGCTTCCTACCACAGAGCGTGCCCCGGAGGGTTTCGTGCTGTCCACCTCAACACTGTGCTGCCAGCCCAGGGAGGCTTTCTGCTAACCGTGAGTAAACTGATGAACTGTGTGTTATATTATTTGGCCCCTCATCGGTCCACCGTGCACCTCACGTGTTGCCCCTGCGACTGGCTGGCTGCAGAATGGGGCCGCAGCAAGTGCTGTACAGATTGCTGCGCATGCCTGTGCCCCCTGATCTTAGTTAAATCCTGGCACAGAACTTACCGATGCGCTATGCCAGGAATTAGCAGAGAAGAGCAGGCTACTTCATGAGCCCACTCCACTCATTTGAAAGCTCTGAATAGCACATCATTACAGGAGGGCTTTCAGCTGAGCGAAGTGGGCTCAGGCAGGATCCCGCTCTGCTCAACTAAATCCTGGCATAGCGCATAGTTAAGGGCTGTGCCAGGATTTAGCTATGATCAGGGGTGTAGTACAAATGTATGGATTCTGGAGCCCTTAGGAGAGCCCAAGTTCAGCTGCCAATTTCTTTAGTAAAAAGGCAAAATCCATTACTAAAGTATATTAGAAAAATTCTGTTTAGGACAATTGCAACATTTAAAAAAATTGTTCAAAAATGTAGTTACTGTATAACAGACACTGGCCGATGCCTGCTTCCTATGACACAATGGTGTGGAGGTGGTCAGAGGGCAGCGACTATCAGGATCGGCACCAGAGTGGATCATCCTTACCCAGTCCTCTCTGTTGTGCCACACCACGTGCAGCAAGATCATTAGTTCCTGCTGTGCCCTTCCTCCTCCACACTGCGCGTAGAGAAAAGAATTATCCTACAGTGCTATTGTCTGCCATCTTGCCTGCCACCATACCTCATCAGCTGGGAATAGAGACATTGCACCTTGTACAGATGCCAGCTGGACTTACTGTAACTCATCCTTTCAGTAAAGAAAAATGCTTGATTTTCTTCTACATCTGCCTGATCCTTTCACACCACTTTTTCACTGCACCGGATACCAGGGGGCGACGGCCTGAGAGAGTACACCGTGACACTACAACATCTCATTAGGGCCACTACCACTCCCATCGTCTGCACCGGCTTGCTGCAGTATGTTGATGCGTGCAGTATTTTCACTGTTGGTATATGTTGATGTGTAAGGTATATTCACTGCTGGTATATATTGATTTGTGCAGTACTGTATATTCACTACTGGTATATGTTGATTCCCATTCGGAATTTTTTTCATCGTTATCTATATTATAAAAATGCATGTCTGTCTGTCTGTCCATTTGTCCTCTATAGGCATCCAAAAGCTTGAACCGTTGCACACCAGATTTGGCACATAGGTACATTGTGTGTCTGGGAGGGTTTTTGTAAAGGTCTCAGCTCTCTAGGACATACTGTTCTTGGGATAATTGTATTAGCCAATAGAAGCTCTTAGCTACTTCACTCATATCCTAACTGACATACACATAGTCACATGACCCCTATTGGCCAATAGGAACTTGCAGGTCCTTCAGTCTTCTCCTCGCTGGCCTACACAGTTTTACGCCAGGTTTCAAGAGCATTTCAACCATTTTTTTCACTAGTATAGGTCACTGTTAAGGGAGAAGCTGTGGAGGTCACTGTTAAGGGAGGGGGCTATTGAAGTCACAGTTAAGATGGCGGAGTGCTGTGGAGGTCATAGTTAAGGGGTGGAATGCTGTGGAAGTCACGGTTAAAAGGCCGGCATGCTGTGGAGGTCACAGTTAAGGGGGTGGGATGCTGTGTAGGTCACTGTTAAAATGGGTGGCATGCTGTGTAGGTTACAGTTAAGGGGGTGTGGTACTGTGGAGGTCACTGTTATGTGTGATACTTAACCGGCCATGGATTGGCCTCCTGGGAACCCTTGGAGCAAATCTAATAAACACACAAACAGACCAACACTTCATACTTGGGCAGCACTGGGGACTTATACATACACATACACATATACAGTGCCTTGAAAATTTATTCATACCCCTTGAACTTTTCCACATTTGTTCACATTACACCCACAAGCTTAAATGTATTCTATTGGGATTTTATGTGATTGACCAACACAAAATAGCAAGTATGTGTGAAGTGAAAACAAAATGATATGTGGTTTTCAAAATGTTAAATAAATAAAAATCTGGAAAGTGTACCTTTTTTATTTGTAATCAGCCCCCTTGAGTCAATACTCTGTAAGACCACCTTTCGCTGCAATTACAGCTGAAAGTATTGGAGTATGTCTCTACCAGCTTTGAACATCTAGACGCTAAGATTTTTGCCCATTCTTCTTTGTAAGATAGCTCAAGCTCAGTCAGATTGAATGGAGAGCATCGGTGAACAGCAATTTTCTTGCCATAGATTCTCAATGGGATTTAGGTCTGGACTTTGACTGGGCCGTTCTAACACATGAAGTTGCTTTGATCTAAACCATCCTATTGTAGCTCTGGCTGTATGTTTAGGGTTGTCCTGCTGAGCGGTGAATCTCCGCCCCTGCTATAATCACTGATGCCGGCGGATTAACCCTTCATATGCCGCGGTCAGGGCTGACCACGGCACAAATGGGTTTTACAGAGGGAGGGGGCTCCTTCTGACTCCATCAGCACCCCACACTGTATCGACAGTGGGCGGATAGTTTCTATGGCAGCCCCAGGAAGCCTAGGAGATCCAGCCCCCAGACTGGGTCTCCTAGGCAACTGTTAGTGTCTTACACTGTAAGACACTGACCGTTCCATGCAGCACAATACATTATGTATTATACTGCATTGAAACAGGGATCAAACCCTGAAAAGTTGAAGTCCCACCGTAGGTCAAAAAAAAAAAATAAAAAAAAAAAAAGAGAAAAAAATGTTTTTAATAATAAAAAATTTGTTTACAGTAATGTAAGTCAAGTATAATAATGTAATGCAAGTCACGTATAATAAAAAAATAAACAGACATATTATATGTGAGGGATACCACCCCTTGTGCCCGCTTGACATTAACTACGTCGAGCTCACGAGATGCATGCAGTATGGTCCCTGGTTGCCAAGAAGTGACGTTACGCCCTCCCAGAGGAGCATGTAAGGTCACCTTGGTACAGTTTACACAGACACCTCCTGTCCACGCGGGCACAGAGAGGCAACAAGCTGAGAGAGCCTTTTCACTGCCACAGTAAAAGAGCACTTTCTCAGCCCAGGTATATTGCCACCAGCTTCTCGTTTGATATAAGCCCGGTCCGCTAACGGTATTATATAGGGTGAAAAACCAACCCGCGGTAGCTTATAACTAGGCTAAAACACGAACGTGGGGATTCGTGATCGAGATGCAAGACAGCACAAGATTAAATTATATATTTAATCGCATTAAGGGCACACTAGATATAACACTATACACACAGATTATTTACAGTGGTCTGAGGTTACAAATACAGGTGGTATGGTACAAACAGGATTACACAGAGTACAAGTCAGTTATCGGGTAGATGAATGTTCCTTTGGGTTCTGAGTAGTCCTTTGCTGTATTCACATGGAGGGCAGTGATGTCAGCTGGTTGGCATGATGTGATCCTTCTTCAGAGAAAAGACACGCCCGCTTGCTGGCACAAGCCTTTTAACCTGTAGCCCGGTCCCTCCCCTCCCAGCCTTTGGGAGGGGTCCACCCCCCTCTGCTGGACTGGCAGCAAATGACTCACAAAACCCTTTAGGGTTCAGAGCTCCAGACCAGAACGTCACAGAGGGATGGTTCTTGGACCAGCAGATCCGCCTGGGTTCCGGCTACAAGTAGAGTCCAAACATGGTATCGTCATTGGGTTTCTGTGGGGAGGTATGTATATCTCCCCTCCCTGGCCTCCCACCACCACACTAAGACCATGGGCATCTTCATCATGGCCATCGGGACACAAATATGTATCCGGTTTGCGCCTGCGATGGCCGGGCGATTCATAATTCCTTATAAATTGCCAGTTCCATGCTGTCTTCTAGATTTGATTGAACTGGGGAATGGCTTAGACCCCCTGCAGGGAGGTTTTCCTGCAGGATCCATGCTGTCTGAATGGGGTGTGAAATTGTAAACAAAGGTGGCCTGCAAGAAGTTCTCTGCCATACTAAATACCCTGTAATACCAAGCGATCAAAAAGACATACAAACCCCAAAATAGTACCAATCAAACTGTCACCTCATCCTGCAAAAAATGAGCCCCTACATAAGACAATAACCACCCCCACCCCAAAAAAAAATAGGGTTTTCAGAAAATTGAGACACAAAAAATGCTTTTATTGCAACGGAAATAAATAAAAATTAGACATATTAGGTATTGCTACATCTGTAATGACCTGCTCTATAAAAATATCCCATGATCTACCCCCTCAGGTGAACCAGGGCCGTCTTTAACAAGGGGCAAAAGGGGCAGCTGCCCCGGGCCCAGTTGCTCCTGGGGGGCCCAAGGCAGCTGCCTCTTGAGCCCTGCTAACCACTGCCCCGGGTGTCAGGCTGTCAGCTACACAGGGGGTGCTGCCATGCCATGCCTGCCGGCACTCCAGGCAGCGTACTGTGAGAGCTGTGATTCTCTAGGACCTTAGATGACATCATCACCATGTAACCAGTAACCTAGCAATATTACTGGTCACATGGCTATGAGGTCATCAAGGTCCTACCAGCAGTGTTGCAGGAGAAGTTTGCCTTAACTGTGGAGCTTTTTTGTGTGAAGATTACATCAGAAAAAGGTGACAGGGGCTGTTATGCTAATATACTGTAAACTACTGTATAGTGGGGTGCTGTATACTGTGGGGGCCTGTATACTGTGGGGGCCTGTATACTGTGGGGGCCTGTATACTGTGGGGGGCTGTATACTGTATACTGTGGGTGCTGTATATTGTGGAGTGCTATACTGCTGTACTGCATAGTGTGGGGGGCTGTATACTGTATACTGTGGGTGCTGTATATTGTGGAGTGCTATACTGCTGTACTGTATACTGTGGGGGGCTGTATACTGTGGGGGGCTGTATACTGTGGGTGCTGTATATTGTGGAGTGCTATACTGCTGTACTGTATAGTGTGGGGGGCTGTATAGTTTTGGGTGCTGTATCGTGTATAGTTTGGGTTGCTGTATACGGTGAGGTGCTATACTGCTCTACTGTATACTGTGAGGTGTTGTATACTGTGGGGTGCTTTATACTGTGGGCTGCTATACTGCTCTACTATATACTGTGGGGTACTTTATAGTGTGGGGTGCTATACTGCATACTGTGGGGTGCTGTATACTATAGGGTGCTATACTGCATACTGTGTGGTGCTGTATACTATAGGGTGCAATACTGCATACTGTGGGTTGCTGTATACTATAGGGTGCTATACTGCATACTTCGGGGTGCTGGGGTGCACTGTAACACTAGGGTTAGCCGAGCCCTGGTCTCCTTCCTGCAGAGCGGTGCCCACTTCCAGCCTGAGCCCAGCTGCCCAGAGCACTGATCCTGAGCCGCTGGAGTCTTCAGAACTGGAAGTATTTACAGTCATTCACTGTACTCTACCAGATGTGTGGATTTTTTGTGTGTGTGTTGTGGTGGAGGGTGTGATTGCCTGCTAAGGTGTGGGAAGGCGGGATCCAGGGGGCCCAAGTAAATTTTTGCCCAGGGTCAATCAATATTAAAGACGGCCCTGAGGTGAACGCTGTTAAAAAATAAATAAAAACTTTGCCAAAATAGCAATTTTTTGTCACCTTGCCACAAAAAAGTGTAATATTGAATGTAGCTTTCAGAAAATGAAGACATGATTTTTGTTTTGAAAAATGGTTTATTATGTAAAACTGAAAGAAAAGAAAATACACATATTTGGTATTGTCGCATCCGTATCAACCTGCTGTATAAAAGCAACACATGATCTATCCTGTCAGGAGAACTCAATAGAAAACAAAAAATAAAACCGGTGCCACAACAACCATTTTGTGGTTACCTTGCCACACAAAAAGTGTAATATTGAGCCATCAAAAATAATATGTACCCCAAAATAGTACCAATTAAACTCACCTTATCCTGTAGATTCCAAAATGGGGTAATTTTTTTGGAGTCTGTACTGTAGGGGTGCATCAGGGGGTCATGGTTACTTTAAATTATCCCAGTGAAATCTGCCCTCCAAAATCCATATGGCGCTCCTTCACATCTGCGTCCTGCCATGTGCCCATAGAGCAGTTTACGACCACATATGGGGTGTTTCTGTAAACTGTAGAATTACGGTAAAAAATATTGAGTTTTGTTTGGCTGTTAACCCTTTCTGTGTTACAAGTAAAATAGATAAAAATGAAAAATCGGAAAAAAATGAAGAAATTTCACCTTCATTTTTCTTATGGATTTTCTTATGGAACACCTAAAGTGTTAAAGTTTGTAAAATCTGTTTTTAAAAATTTGCGGGGAGTAGGTTCTAAAATAGAGTCACTTATAGGTTATTTCTACTATTTAAGCCCCACAAAATGACTTCATAATTGCATTAGTAAAAAAGTGGGTTTGGAAATTTTCTATAAAAATTTTAAAGTTACTTCTAAAATTCAAAGCCTTCTAACGTCCTAAAAAATAAAATGACATTTACAAAATAATGCCAACATAAAGTAGACATATGGGGAATGTTAACTTATAACTATTTTATGAGGTATCACTATCCTTCTTAAAAGCAGAGAAATTCAAAGTTAGAAAATCGTGAATTTTTCTAAATTTTCCGTCAATTTGGGAATTGTTTTTATAAATAAGGGTAAAACATATTGACTCAAATATCACCACTAACATGGAGTACACTATGTCATGAGAAAACAGTCCCAGAATTGCTTGGATAAGTAAAAACATTCCAGAGTTATTACCACATAAACTTGTCAGGTTTGCAAAATGTGGTTTGGTTCATATGGTAAAAAATGGCTTGGTCTTGAAGGGGTTAATGACTATCCTGGGATAGGATATCAATATTAGGATCCTCAAAAACCCCTTTAACAAGACAGAAAACTTTTTCGATGGTAATATATATAAGTGCCTTCCATGCCCAAAAACACAGAAGCCATTCTCTGAGATTTACTTCTATGACCACTGTATTAGATACAATAATTTAATCTGCATTTTATCATTATATGCAATCTTGGCAGCAGTGCTGTCTCTTAGAGAGAACTAGGGAATAAAAAAACAATACTTGTTTATGGGAATCAGACATCATTTAAAGGTTATGGAGATCTGGACACCTTTTGAAGCCAACTTTTTTTTATTGAGATGTATTTTCAGCTAAAAATGTTTTTGTAATTTATTTTAAAATTTTTGATTCGTTTGGCTTCTATGTTTCATAGTATATAACAGCTGCCAAGTGCTGTTCTGTGATAAATCTATCAGACTGGCTGTTTGATGGCTCTGTCTCCAGGCCCCGCCGCCCACCTCTCCTTTCCTGAATGAACTTCTAATGATTTATGAAGCAAAGTCATTTTAGCCATTCAAAATAAAATTTTAAATGTTTAAAGGAGTTTTCTCATCTCACTGTTTCCACAATGAGATTGGACTAAGTGCTGGCCTCAGGTGACCATGTTTATAGAAACTGCTGGTGGCCCACCACTATACTGAATGGAAAAATACAGTATACCCTTCATTCTACTCATTGATGGGACCCTGTACTTGGACCCTGTGGCTTTCACTTGTCCTGGCTGAAATACTCCTCTGATCTCCTACCCTGGTGGAGTCCATATCATGTTGGACTATTATTATTAGAAACATCTTACACTAATTTCCTTTAAGTATAAGTTTACCATTGGACATTACAACCAGATGTGCAAAAAGATGAGTAACTTTTCAAATATATTGTTTTACTTACCCCAGAACAGGAATTTGTTAACTCAACGCAGTCAAAAGATATGAATCAAAGTGCTCCTGTAATGCAATATACTCCTTGCATTCTGGAGATAATTTTAGTTCACATTGATTACTGCACATTATATGAGGTGAAAGCAACACCTCAGAGAATGAACCAGCAGGGCCTGCTAAGAGATGCAAGCATAGTCCACAGGAGATATTGTGAGTATGATAATAAGGCATATTACTTGTTATTGAAGACCAGTGTCAGGAAAGGAGTTGCAAAGTTGCCTATTTTTATGTTTTACAGTAACTTGCTTTAAAGCAATCTAAAATGGAGGTTTTTTAGATCAATATAATGGATCCAATTATTTTGAGTCTTCATTGACTTCTATGGGGAAATCTCTCCTGTAAATCGGCATCCAGTGAGGCATGCTGCATTTTTATTTTCACAACATCCAACTCTATGGGAGAGATGAAGAACTGCGTGGTCAATAAGCCTGCAGCCGTCTTTAATTTAATTGAATAATGAAAACCGCATTGTATAGTCGGTCTTCATGTTAATGGCTGCACTGCACCTTTAAACAGGAGCTGTTGTTGGCTGGCTAGGTGGGGGCACAATCTGCTGGCATACCCACTTCTCCAACCCCAGGGCTCTCCTGCCCTACAGGTGGGAGCCCTTCTTCTTCCATCTGCTTTTCCTCCTTTTCCACATCATCTAATATCGATGAGAATACTGTATGTCATCAGGAGAATCCAGCTCCTTCTCTCTGCATCTTGATTACTTTTATAGGAAGTAAAGAAGGCAAAGATGAGGATGGTTATCATTAAGACCTGGCCCCCTAAGGAGTGCAGACTGGATGGTATTGGTTGGCACCCTGGATACTGGAATAATAAAGGCTTCCATCCTATTGCTATTGAATTCTTTAATTAATTGTTTTCAGCAACCCTGTCTCTAGCGCATGAGCGCTTGCAACGTCTCTCCCTATGCTCAGCTCACAGGACAATGGCGAAGACTACGCGGGATAAGGCTTTTATAGGACTGTGACATCACAGGGGATGGTTATCTGCTCATTGGTTGGCTGCACAGCATTATGTGTGATCTTACTTTCCCGGACGCGTCTCCTCTACATTTAGTTTTGCTTTGTAACACGTGCAGCTGCCATTTTAAGAAAAACGTATTTGTTACCACGTAGCACCACGAAATTCTGATTTGTTGCGAGTTTTCCTAAAGTTCAGACCGAATTCCATTTCAAATTCTTCACTTCACTTACCGCCAGCTTCTAACAGAAGATACGGTTGAAGGATGGAACTAAGCATGTGCAACCACCTCAGTAGGAGGACATGCACATTACTCTACTGATTAAACACCAGGGGGTGCCATAATAATGAAGTTAAGAGAACATCTTTCAACCGGAGCATTTTGTAACGGAAAATAAATTACAAAAGTAATTTTTCATGTTAATTATATTAACATAACATTTAATAGTGGCACAACCCCTTTAAGGCTTGGTATTGTCACAGGAGTTGATAAAGTGGCTGTGTCATGCAAAATAACACTTGTGTCCTACCTAAACCACAGGTAACATTTAGAATGGCTGTAGACAGACATGACCACAACACATAAAATACATCAATCAATCAGGCCCGTCTGTTATAAGAGTGCAGTGGTTGGCTATGAAGTGCTATGAATTGTCGTTTCATGTTTGGAAACCAGATGAATTATTAAAATCAAGCAAATCTTCTTCCATGTCTGTAACCTCTGGGAACATTCACTGACATTGTCAATGGTCCTTGAGACATAAAATACGATTCTGCTTTCTAGTTCCCACTTCTCGTAGTAAGTGGTCGCATCTGAAACACAATTCCAATTCACATTTCTCTTGTGTGGGAGGTGTCTGAAGCTTGAGTGATTTAGTGAATGCAATAAAGCAGTGGGTCTGAATCACGGATTTCATTTTGTGTGGCCTAAAGTGCCTGCAGAAAAGATTTCATTCAATCCTCTAGTGGGTTCTGGAAATTGAGTAACATGACACATTGCTGTATTCTTTGGCTTTGTATGCACTTATTCCCAAGAGGGGCTTAAAATGGAATGGAGCAAATGGACTGGAGGTCTGGAATACTACAGACTTCAGCAGCTCCTTTAGCTGTGAATACATATGTGTCAGTGGCATTTGGGGTAATGCACTTTCATAAATGCTTTGAGAGTTACAAAAAAACATTTAATGAATTTCTCTGGCCCACAGGAGCATTCAATATTCGAAAAATTAGCCCTCCAAACCAAAGAACCAAAAGGAAAAATATCCAAATTGTACAACCTTTTAATGGCCCTATTACGTCCTGATTCACACCCTTATATTACGCATTGGGAGTCAGAATTAAACATTAAATTCTCCCCAAAAGAACTGCAATATGCTCTGATAGCCCCTTCCAAGGTGTCCAGGTGTGTTAAGCTGCAAGGAAATAGCTACAAGGTATTAATGCAATGGTATTATACACCTCAACGACTCAACCGTATGTTTCTGGACTGTAGCCCTGAGTGTTGGAGATGTAGATATGAAACAGGCACTTATGGCCATATCTGGTGGAACTGCCCTAAGATAACTCCCTATTGGCAGAAGGTTTGCAAGACTATATCGGAGATTTGCAAGATCCACGTTCCCACCTCTTCGAAACAGTTCCTTTTTGGGATGATCGGGACTCGGGAGTCTCAAGTGCCATAAATTTACAAAGACGCTATGCAATACCTTATTGGCGTCTGCTAGACTGCTGATAGCAGTATGTTGGAAACAACCGGATCCACCTACCGTTCAAAATTGGATCCAAAGGTGTGATCAACTATATCGCCTAGAACAAATTGCACATTGGGACTCCCGAACACCTCTCCAGTTTGAAGATATATGGAAGCCCTGGAAAACCTTCAGGAAATTCTCAAATAGCTAAGATACACAGAATGTATTGAGACACCTAGTACTCAAGGTATTAGTGCGGAGTGGATAGACCCTATATGCTACATTAGATACCCTTATCCTATAGAGCACGTTTACATATCATGTCAGACTCTCTACAATATTATCCTACTTCAGTAAGATCATTGAAGAGCTAAATATAAGTAAGCTGCAAAAATACTTCCCCATACCCCTAACCCAACTTACTCTCTGACTCCACCCCCCCTCCCTACTCTCTTTCTCTCTCTTATTCTCTTCTTTTAACTTGTTCCTATCTATATGAAGGTCCTCTAACAGATGCAATGTTATATAAAATCTCAGATTTATTCAGCCATAGGACAACCCAACATTTCCATGCACATAGGCCGGATCTGCTATTGTATCCTATATTATATTATTATTATACTTTAGTCTATTTTATATTAGCTTATCATATCTTATTTTTGTTTCCAAAGTTGCCTATTCATAGGCGCCTGTATGTATTTCCGTTAACCTTTGTGATAAACCAATAAAAACCATTTTAAAACAAACATAAATGCTTTGTGAGGTGAACGTTCTGCTTAAAAACCACAACAGAATGAGCTTGGTATTTATGAGGTCCTGCAACACATGCAAATGCTTTATGAAAGTAGATGGGTTTGTCCGAGGGCAACCCATTTATGAATATCTTCCATCATCTTTCTAGTTAGATCTTTTGCTCTGTAAATTATGGCAGATTTATCAGTAGGGCAGGGGACATTTTGATGAATCTGGTGTCCCTCTGGTACAGTAATAATACATTTACCTAATTCAGAAAGAAACTGTATTTGCAATTTTGAATATTTGAGGGATATGGATCGATACTGCCAGACTGCCTTCTTCAGCCCTGGTGGATATCTGACTTCCATGTGCCCAGACTCTTCTAAGTAGATTAGTATAGGACTAAAAGTGGTCATAAACAGTAGTCAGAATTTGGTTTATGATTGAACAATTAATTATCTGGTGAACATCATTTTGCAGACACGTCCATACACATTTTAGTCCATATTGGCCATTACAGTTGTTCAAATTGGCCATACTTGACGATGGATGAAAGATCTTTCTGGTAATGTTCTTTCGAAGAAGATCTTTCTTCCAGGAACAATCTTTCTTTGAATTAAAGATCTTGGACTACTATGGATAGACTGTTGGATGAAAACCTCAAACATGGGAGACTTTTCTTTCAGACAATGATGGTCTATGATTGGACAATTGGTTGTTGTTAATTTCACCCAACAAATGATCATTTTGGTTAAAATCGCTCACCTTATGTGTTGCTGGCTTAGACTGTGGGGAAAGTCAAAGCAAGATGAGAGTTATAGGATATTTGTATGCACTAAGTTTGTTAAAAAAATAAAAATAAGCTGTGATAAAAATCCTTTATGTTTCATAGGTATTCAATCTCATCAAGTGCCTACTATTTTATATAGTTTTATAGTAGAGGGTTGACTAAAACTGTCCATAAGATTAAAACTCCTATACTTATGAACCTCAGTTGACCTAGAGGTAGACAAAACACAAGTTATTCAGCACCTACAATAAAATAAATTAACAGGTGCAGGTCGCCATAGCTAAAAATACAAAAGTGAACAAACACTTTATCCAGAACAGGGCCCTGAAGTGAAGGGAGATCAAGCTGCACATACATGGTCACCCTCCATTCATCACCATGGGACTTCCAAAAATAGCCTGGCTATGGAAGTCCCATAGTGGTGAATAGAGGGTTGGCCACACTTGCACAGTTTGCTCTCTATTTATTGCAATGGCACTTCGGAAAATAACAGAGAATGCAGAGGGTGTCATGCATGTGCAATGTGCTCTCCATTCACTTTGGGCCCCGTTTGGGGACCTGTTCTGCAGATAGCAGTGGGCCCCACACCTATCTGACATTTATATACTTGTGATATACTATAAAAGTCCGGGATGGGAATACCCCATTCATAATTATATTTTTGTTAAAGTGGTTGTCCAGCCCCTTGAATTTTTATTTTTTTACCGAAAGGTTAGTAACCTGCAAAGTCACTAGGATATGCCATCAATGTCATATAGCTGTAGCTTCCACTTCTGGGGCCTGATTCTATCTCCAAAACAGCCCCCCCTCCTCGAATCAAAGGAAAGTGCAACATGCAAGCGTGGCATCCTTTATTCACCACAATGAGAGTTCCAAAAATAGCCACTGACTTGCCGATTTCTGGCAGTCCCATAGTGGAGAAAGGAAAGGTGGCCGTACATGCATTGTGCACCCTTCATTCACTGCTATGGGATTTCCGAAAACAGCCAAGCGTGCCAAACTGATTAATACCTTATCCCTCACTACATCTGACTCTGTCATCATTTTCTGTATCCTGGCCTCCAGCGATGATGTTTCAACAGCAGACACTACTGAGGTCACCTCTGGATAAGCCCTTTTAATTCATTCTTATCTATTTTAAGAGGTGTAACTTTAAGATCCTGGGCCCTATTGCTAAGGCTGTAAGAGGTCCCCCCTCCTACCACGTCATGTTTTGTGGCAAAGGGCATTTGGGGTGCTTTCAAACAGCAAAGTCACAGTATGACTGCAACCTCTGCACCCCCTATCGTTACCTCTCTGCCTCTGCTCTGTCTGGTTTTAAATTTTTTTGCAGCACAAGGTATATCAACGTTATAACTTTATAGTATGCAAATATATTATTAAAAACGTCTGATAATCATTGAGGTCAATAACATCTCAGCCAGGTAAATAATTCCTATAAAACGTTTGAGGCTAATGCCTCTTTAGGTTGATGTCCATGATGTTCTTATTGTTAGTCCTCAGTTGGTCTAAATCCCAATGTCTTCAGTTATTTGTCAACCCATGGTGTTTTTTTGCTTAAAGGGATTCTGTCAGCTCAAAAACACCCCCAAACTAGAGTAAGAGGTGTATAGTGTAAGGGATGCTGAGTCTCATTATGTCATTTTTATGCAGTAAAATGCATTGCAATGACGCCTCTTTGAGTCCCCTCCATTATGTTCATAACTAGAGATGAGCAAATCGAAGCTGACGAAGTGGATTTCGATCCAAATTTCATGAAAAATTTGATTCGCACCGAAGCTGAATTTTCTCGCGCTTCGCGGTAATGATTCACATTTTTTTCCTAAAATGGCTGTTGCACGTGTGAGGACATGGAGAAAGGAATTCTGGGAAGGCGGGATCACCCATAATGCCATGCATGCAACCACTCAGCAGCCAGCCAGCCCTGTGATGTCACAGCCCTATAAATAGCGTCAGCCATCTTGGATTCTGCCATTTTCCAGTGTACTTACTGCAGGGAGAGACGTCAGCAGGGACTAGGGACAGTATTAGAAAAAACGTCATTGTGCTAAACGATTTACAAGTGCAGGGCAAGATTATTCAAGGTGTAGGGAAAGGATAGGGAGGAATCATTCCACAGCATTTATGTTGAACAGAGTGCAGTAGGGGAGGTTACAGCCTGAGTAATAGGAACAATCCTATTACACTTTGCTGCACTGACTGGGGATCCAAATTGCCATTATACAGCTCTGTAATTCCAGCAAACTGTTCTTGTTATTGGGAGGCAAGTCCTGTTTGAAACAGGCATTAACAGGGTTTATTACAAGGAAATATTTCTAAGTCTTATTTGCCCTTGTGCGGTGCAGTTATTTGTTCTAAAGCATTTTTTGGCTTGTATTAGTGGGGGGAAAAAAGGGCTTTTTAGCCATTGTGTGGTGGAGTGCTAAAATGACAGCCCTTTTTGTCGTGTATTAGTGGCAAAAGTAAAATATATTTGCTGTTCAGCGGTGCAGTTATCTGTTCTAAAGCCTTTTTTGTTGTGTATAAGTGGAAAAAAACATGCTCCTTTCCAAGTTGCTGGTGCTGCAGTCCCTCCCTTTCAAAGTGGTGGACTCTGCTCCTTTCAGAGAACTGGTGGCTTGTGCCAAGCCGAGGTGGAGAGTCCCAAGCCGTCATTTCTTTGCCAAAAAGGCAGTACCAGCCCTGCACACACATGTAGAACAGAAGGTGGGCCAGTCCTTGAGCCTGTCGGTGTCTGCCAAAGTGCATGGCAGCGCCGAAGTGTGGAGTTGTAACTACGGTCAGGGACAATACATGTCCTTTACGGCCCACTGGGTTAATGTGGTTCCTGCACAGCCAAATCAGCAACTTGGCCAGGTGACGCTGCTTCCGCCTCCACATTCTCACTCCGTTGGTCCTGCGACAATGTCTGCATTTGCCTCCTCATTCTCCACCGTGTCCTCAGCCTCCACTGCAGGGACATTTCACAGTGCTCCTCCAGCATACCACATGTGCAGAGCACGGCGGTGTCATGCTGTTCTGCACCTCATTTGCCAGGGCAAACGGAGTCACACGGGGAAGGAACTGTTCCATGTCCTTCATCAAGAAATCGAATCCTGGCTTTCTCTGCAACAACTCAAAATCGGACTCATGGTGACCGACAACGGGAAGAACATGTGTTGGCGCTGCGTCAAGGAGGGCTGAGCCATGCGCCCTGCATGGCACACGTGTTCAATCTGGTTGTCAAGCGGTTCCTGAAGTGTTTCACCCATCTGCCAGACATCTTAAAAATGGCCAGGAAACTTTGCATGCACTTCAGCCATTTGTACACCACAAAACACACCCTAATTGAGCTGTAGCGGCAGAACAGCATCCCCCAACATAGGCTGATATGAGACATTTCCACCCATTGGCATTCCACCCTCCATATGTTGGACCAACTGTACGAACAGAGAAAGGCCACAAACGATTTCTTGATGATCCAAGCGGACAGGAGTACTCCCCTGTGGAACTTTGATGTTGGCCAGTGGCAGCTCATGCGTGACACCTGCTGATTGCTCAGGCCCTTTCAGGAGGCCACATTATTTGTCAGTCGCCAGGACTACGGGATGAACAACATCATTCCACTGCTTCATATCCTGGAACAGATGCTGGTAAATCTGTCTGGTCAGGGGACTGGAGACATGGCGCTCAGATCTTACGGCCACATGAGCCCTGTGGGGGCTGAACTGGAGGAGGAGGACATTGGCGCACAAGCAATGTGTAGCGAAATTGGTGGTTTTGCCACACAGGTGACAGGAGAGGATGAGCAGCCAGAGGAGCTACAGGGCTATGAGGAAGAGGAGGCAGAGGACCCAGACACACCGTAGCAGTATGCATTGGAGCTGGAGGCAGGGAGTCCCTCCGAGTCACTTGAACAAATGGCCCAATGCATGCTCACTTGCTTGCGTAGTGACAGCCGAATTGTCACTATTCGGCAGAGGGATGACTTCTGGCTCTCCACCTTGTTGGACCCTCGCTACCGGTCCAAAATGGGGGCCTTTTTTACACCCGCTAAGAGGGAGGACAAACTTAACTACTATAGAGACATCCTATGTAGTCAGTTGGCCGTAGTCAGTTGCCTATCTGCGCCATCGTCCATCCTCTCAAAGGTCTGACCGGCGGGGCCCTCTTTGCTTACGTTCCACTGCCATAGCTGCCGGGGAGGGGTGTGGGGAGGGGTGTGGGGAGGGGTGGGGTGGCAGAAGCAGTACCAGCTCCATCAGCAGCAACTTAAGTCTAGAGTCGCTGATGAGCAGTTTTCTTCACCCGCCTACTGAAGAAACTTCTCACCAGCAGCAGCAGGTAGACATAGAGCATAACCTGAACCAGCAGGTGGTGGCATACTAGGAGTTCACCCTGCCACCCCACATTGAAGATCCGCTGGACTACTGGGCATCCAAAATGGATTTGTGGCTGCAACTGGCCGAGTTTGCTCTGGAAAAGCTGTTCTGCCCTGCCAGTAGTGTGGGATCAGAGTGAGTGTTTAGTGCAGCAGGGGCCATAGTTACCCCAAGAAGTAATCGTCTGTCCACCATAAATGTGGAGAGACTGACCTTTGTCAAGATGAATCAGGCATGGATCAGCCAGTATTTCCACCCACAAATGCCTGATGCATCAGACTAGATCATCCATGGTGCCACACCAACTCTTTGACAAAAGAGACCAATTTCTTCTGGCTACCTGCCTCAGCTACTATTCTGATGCTGCCACCTGCCTGATGCCACACATCTGATGCCAAGTGCTCCTTCTTACACCCACCATCGTCAGTGGGTACTGTTATTGCCACCCACCTCCACACTCTGTCACTGGGTCACTCTGTGGTGTCCTGATGCAGCTACTACCTCCACAATATGTCACCTTGCCACTCTGTGGCCTCCTGATGCTTCCGCCACCTCCACATTATGTCGCCTTGCCACTCTGTAGTCTCCTGTCACGCCCTGCCCTGTGGGTGTTCTGAGGATATCTGTCAGAGTTGCTGCATGTGACTCGATCTGAGAGTTTGTTTTGTTGTGGGTTTGAGCAGAATCCCACCTCCTCTCAGGTGTTGCTCTTTAGGTAATTGGTGAGGCTATTTATTCCTCCCTCTCCCTATAGCCTTTTCGGGTTATAGTTCTGCCTTGTGTGAGCTCTGGAAGTTTGGTGAATCGTCTGCTCCAACACATCTCTAGATAAGTCCTTTTCTCTTGTTCCTTCTGTGTCTGTTTTGACTAGGCCTCTAGGGTGACGCTAGCTCCTTCGGTTGTTGAAGGAGCTGGGTGCCTCTTTCCCTCTTCCCTACATCTGAGGGTTTGGTCCAGTGTGTTATAGTATTAGGTATGTGGGCATGTGCATATCTACCATCGAGATATGCACATGGGCATAGCAGCTTAGTGAAAGTGTTTTAGGGATTGCTAGGATGTAACCCCTTTGTTCCCTAGCATTTGGGGCCTAGTCAGTTGTTTTGTTTGCTTTGCCGTGTTCTGTTTCCTTCCCTTATCTTACCTACTGTGACACCTCCTCATGCTGCTGCCACCCCACACTCTGTCATTGTGCCACTCTGTGGCATCCTGATGCTGCCGCCACCTCCAGACTCTGTCATTGGGCCACTCTGTGGTCTCCTCATGCTGCTTCCACCTCACTACTGTCATAGGGCCACTCTGTGGTCTTCTTATGCTGTTCCCACCCTCCCCACTTCATGACTGGGCCACTATTTAGCCTTTTTGGCTTGGCTGACATCGTCATTTATTTCACCCTTCTTCTGATCTGTCAGAAGGAAGGAAAAATAAGACGCACAACGGATCCTCTCTGTGTAGCAACTGTAAGGCCTGTATGGTCCCATCAGAATTGGCTTATGATTTGGTAGCCATAAGCAGGAGTGGGTACAAAACACAGAAGACATGCAAATATTCCATTCACGTGTCATCTCTGTTTTGGATCCACTCCTGTTTTTTTTGGCATTAGCAATACTGATGGATTATTGAGCAAATGCTGACCGAGTGAAGGCGTATGCTCCACAGACAGGATCTGTTTTTTGGGGGTTATTGTTCTGACGGATCAGAGGAAAGGCAAAATAATCAGTGATGTCAACACAAACTTACTGCTGACACCCTCTCCACTCTGTCGGGGGGCTCTACTTGTATAAGTGTTTAATAGAACAAGTTCTGTAGACATCTATGTGGAATCAGCTGACGACGGTGTAAAAGGAGTGTGCTTCTTCTTGGCACTAACATCGACCTGTAAGGCGGAGTTCATACTTGAGTTATTTGGTCAGTTTTGGCCCCGTGACTGCCCAAATAAGTGAAGTGTGTAGCGATTCTAAGAGCGACGCCTGCCATCTGCATGCCATACGGACTCACAGTATTATTTCACTACCAAAGCAGACTCCCTATGCGTGTTACTGCAAGGCACAGTGTTCTACACCACTATAAAGGCTCTCTGCAGCCAGGAAATAGCCGTTTTTAAAACTAAATTTACAGAGAATATATTCGGATTAAACCAAATCAAATTTTTGAAAAATTCGCTCTTCTCTATTCATAACTATAGGAGTCCTCTCAATACATTTTAATGCTGGCTTGTTGGAACATAGTGTCAGAATGAAGATAAGAATTACATAACCGGACTCAACATCACTTACACTACACACTGCTTACTCTAGTTTAGGGAGGTGGGAGCAGACAGATTCCCTTTAATTTTTTAGAAAAGGAAATAGTTCAAATGGGAGAGCAGTATTTAGTGGTGCCATACAGTGTGTGACCTTTGTCATCGGCCAGCCGCATTTGCATTAATTTCCTCGTTTAACCAACTTGCTCCATGAAAATCCTAGCTTTATCCCCCCGAAGGAGAGGAAGGTTAAACACTTTCATACTCTTCACGCTCTAAATTCCCATTTTTAATTCCTTCCCCTTACGCACAAGATCAGAGACCAATGGCTATTTTTGTTTCAGCGTTCTCTTGATGGGGATAATGCTTAACATGTGTCCTTGCCCTGCTTAGCCAGCAAAAGTCTCCTATTGCAGCCCTGTAATTTAAACAAAGAAAACTCCAAAAGCACATACAGGATATAAGTGATGGAGAGGGGGAACAAGAGCCAAGGGGTGGAGAGAGAAAAAATTCCAGTCTGATTCTGGGGGCGGACGCCAGGGAATAAGCTGTCTACAAAATGTGGTTTCAGTGAAAAGAAAATGTATTTTCTAATAGTCTGTACAATTTGGGTTTTGTGCGGTTTTATTCATGGGGCATGATGGGGTGATGGTGTTTGCCTTTGTATAATTGTAACAATGAAGATGTTGTAACGACACGAGGTTTGTAACCACACGTTGCGTGGAATCACTCAGAGCTCTCCATTGTATATTTGTTCTCAGGGCTTTGATCACACACAGCAGTTTGGGGTCATCTTGGATTTCTTGCTGTATGTTTCGTCTCAAGGTTTTGACAAAATACTCTAGTGAAAGCAGGTTTAGCTACAGTTGGTGTTATGGACATGAACAGGAAGTCTCTGTAACCATTTCTAAATGGCTCAAATCTTTCAGTGCCAGACTAATTCCGATGTATATTTCTGGCACTCAATCCATTCGCTTTGTTTTGGCGAAGTGGTTGAAGTTTAATTGAAACAGTATTGACTTCATACAAAGGGGAAGCCTGTCGTCAATCCAGAAAATAGATTCCTTGTGTGTCCATTAGTTGTACTTGAAATATATATAGGTATATAAATATACAGTAAATATACAGTATACAGGCAGGTGTGGGAAAAATGCTGCAAAAATGTAAGTGTCAATAGTTTATTTTTTATCATTTAACAAAATGCAAAGTGAATGAACAAAAGAGAAATCTAAATCCACTCAATATTTGGACCACCATTTCCTTCAAAACAGCTTCCGTTCTTCTAGTTACACTTGCACACATTTTTTCAAGGAAGTTGGCAAGGTTTTTCCAAACATCTTGAAGAACTAACCACAGATCTTCTGTGGTTGCAGGCTTGCTCAGATCCTCCTGTCTCATAATGCAATCAGAGACAGACTTGACGATATTGAGATCAGGGCTCTGTGGAGACCATATCATCACTTCCAGGAATCCTTGTCCTACTGTAGACTGCATACAGTTCTTAATGACATTGGCTGTACTGTATGTTTGTAGTCGTTGTCCTGCTGCAGAATAAATTAAGAGCCAATCAGGCGCCTCCCTGATGATATTGCATGATGGATAAGTTTTCCAAAGATTTTAGGATATTTTACTGAGGAGTGCTGCGAATTTTCTTATTTATTATACAGAACTGACATCAGGATCATTGAACAATTGCAAATACCTTCACATTACTTGGGGACTTTTCCTCTACATTCAAATATACACATATATATATATATATATATATATATATATATATATACGGTATATACCTGTATATACAATACGTGTGTGTGTGTGTGTGTGTATGTGTGTGTATATACACTGCTCAAAAAAATAAAGGGAACACTTAAACAACACAATGTAACTCCAAGTCAATCACACTTCTGTGAAATCAAACTGTCCACTTAGGAAGCAACACTGAGTGACAATCAATTTCACATGCTGTTGTGCAAATGGGATAGACAACAGGTGGAAATTATAGGCAATTAGCAAGACACCCCCAATAAAGGAGTGGTTCTGCAGGTGGTGATCACAGACCACTTCTCAGTTCCTATGCTTCCTGGCTGATGTTTTGGTCACTTTTGAATGCTGGCGGTGCTTTCACTCTAGTGGTAGCATGAGACGGAGTCTACAACCCACACAAGTGGCTCAGGTAGTGCAGCTTATCCAGGATGGCACATCAATGCGAACTGTGGCAAGAAGGTTTGCTGTGTCTGTCAGCGTAGTGTCCAGAGCATGGAGGCGCTACCAGGAGACAGGCCAGTACATCGGGAGATGTGGAGGAGGTCGTAGGAGGGCAACAACCCAGCAGCAGGACCGCTACCTCCGCCTTTGTGCAAGGAGGAACAGGAGGAGCACTGCCAGAGCCCTGCAAAATGACCTCCAGCAGGCCACAAATGTGCATGTGTCTGCTCAAACGGTCAGAAACAGACTCCATGAGGGTGATATGAGGGCCCGACGTCCACAGGTGGGGGTTGTGCTTACAGCCCAACACCGTGCAGGACGTTTGGCATTTGCCAGAGAACACCAAGATTGGCAAATTCGCCACTGGCTCCCTGTGCTCTTCACAGATGAAAGCAGGTTCACACTGAGCACATGTGACAGACGTGACAGAGTCTTGAGACGCCGTGGAGAACGTTCTGCTGCCTGCAACATCCTCTAGCATGACCGGTTTGGCATTGGGTCAGTAATGGTGTGGGGTGGCATTTCTTTGGAGGGCCGCACAGCCCTCCATGTGCTCGCCAGAGGTAGCCTGACTGCCATTAGGTACCGAGATGAGATCCTCAGACCCCCTTGTGAGACCATATGCTGGTGCTGTTGGCCCTGGGTTCCTCCTAATGCAAGACAATGCTAGACCTCATGTGGCTGGAGTGTGTCAGCAGTTCCTGCAAGACGAAGGCATTGATGCTATGGACTGGCCCGCCTGTTCCCCAGACCTGAATCCAATTGGGCACATCTGGGACATCATGTCTCGCTCTATCCACCAACGTCACGTTGCACCACAGACTGTCCAGGAGTTGGCAGATGCTTTAGTCCAGGTCTGGGAAGAGATCCCTCAGGAGACCGTCCGCCACCTCATCAGGAGCATGCACAGGCATTGTAGGGAGGTCATACAGGCACGTGGAGGCCACACACACTACTGAGCCTCATTTTGACTTGTTTTAAGGACATTACATCAAAGTTGGATCAGCCTGTAGTGTGTTTTTCCACTTTAATTTTGAGTGTGACTCCAAATCCAGACCTCCATGGGTTGAAAAATTTGATTTCCATTTTTTTTTTTTGTGTGATCTTGTTGTCAGCACATTCAACTATGTAAAGAACAAAGTATTTCAGAAGAATATTTAATTAATTCAGATCTAGGATGTGTTATTTTTGTGTTCCCTTTATTTTTTTGAGCAGTGTATATATATATATATATATATATATATATATATATATATATATATTGTATATAAAATAATAAGAAAAAAACTAAAAACAAAAAAAGGAGTAGCAGCATAGGAGCTGACAAAGTGCGAAAATGGTGCCCACAATCCAGACCCTGATCCCCAGGTCAAAGGAATAAGTTCTAGAAGAGATCACAGCACTCCAACCACAATACTGTAAAACTATTGATTTATACTCTAGTGTCCATAAACATGCATGTTTATGGACACTTGAGAATATATATATATATAGAGAGAGAGAGAGAGAGAGAGACAGAGACTATTCAGCACCTTAATAGCAATACAACTTTCTACAGTGGTTAGCCTTATTTTATTGTGTTAGAAGACCAATGTTCCCTCTAAACTGTGTTCTCTGGCATTGAAAGAGTTAAGAATTCCAAACTCTGCAGCAGGTAAAGCTGTTATTAGGCTCGCTAGTCCTCCTTAGGTAGAGTTCACATCATTGTTATTTTTTTTTGTTTTTCTGATCCGTCAGAGGAACAGAGAAATAAAGAAAAAAAATGGATCCTGTAAAAAAAAAAAAGATCCTGTGCATCAGTGATACGCATTTGGCATCTGTTTGAGCCATTTCCATCAGAGATCCAATTTTTTAGCCGTTAAAAAAAGTCCTGCATGCATGACTTTTTTCCATCTAAAATAACAGATCTCTGACGAAAATGGCTCAAATGGTTACTAAGGGTACTTTCACATTAGCGGCAGGGGACTCCTTCAGGCTGTTCCGGCTGCATGTCGTACTTTTAGTCCGGCTGCCTCTTGCCGTGCGCTGCCATGCTGCCGCTGGAACTCCGCCCCCGCTCCCATTATAGTCAATGGGGACGGAGCGGCAGTCCAGGGGCACACGTGAACTAGAGGCAGGACGGATCCGACAGGCTGTTCACCCGCCGGAACAGCCTGCCGGACTCCCCTGCCGCTAGTGTGAAACTAGCCTAAATGTGCATAACTGATGCACAGGATCCGTTTTTTTTACAGGATCTGTTTTTTATTTATTTTCCTGTTCTTCTGATGGATCAGAAGAATAGAAAATAATGGTGACCTTAATTCTCCCTCAGTGTGTTGGTTTAACCCTCTCCTTTCCCGAGCACACAGCTTAGAGGAAACACTGAGTCAGACCCCACTTTAACCCTTTAACTGTGTCAAAAGTGACCTCTTTTATTAGGACACAAGTCTTCCCGGTGGCACGATTAGGGACTCTACAATCAGGCCTGGAGACCTAGAAAGCAACACAGAGCCGTCTGTACTTTCAGCCTGTTATTATGGCAGATCAAGTGTTGCCTTAATGGTAGCCTGTGTCACAATGACAGAGCAATACTAATGCAGGATTTGTTCAAAAGAAGGAAATTAAATAATAATCTATAAATGGGATTAAAAAACTTAAACGGCACTTAAAATATAGGATTCATACCACTATGGCCCCATACCACTATGTCAATGGAAAATGGAAAACCGTATAGCTGCTGAAATGCAGAGCAGTCAGTGAGATTTGGCAAGAGATTTGCATTGTGTCAAGTGGCAGATTTAGAGTTGATTTTCAATATGGAACTACAGTTCAATGCATGTGAATTGGATTTAAAAAAACTTACACAGCAGGAAAGATGTACAGCATGCTCCATATGTCACAGATTTCTTCCAGATTATTGCAGCACAAAGTATGAAATCCATAACAAAATTCATAGGTTTCATCTCAGATTTGTGGCCATTACTGCTGCTAAAATGTTCTTGCCGTATCCACACCAATTCTGTGCCTACCATGGAGGCAGACCATGCGACTGCTATAAGGCTCAGGTGGGGGAATCCAGCTCTGAACACTTTCTTATTATCCCAACATAAAATAATGGCTATTTCTGTCAGATGCCACTAGGAGGAGCTCAGTGCAAAGAGGTGGTAATGCTATAAATTTCTATACACCGAGCTCCCCCTAGTGGTGGCTGCACAAAGCCAGTTTTATCATGTACAGAAGGAAAGCGAGAGATGTAGAGCTGTATGGAGGGGATTTATCAATGTTTTTACACCAGTTGTCAGCTGTAAATACATTGAGAAATATGGTGTTTAAACAGAGTGGCACATTTATGAAGTGGATTTTTCCAAGCGTGACTTTTTTCTCTTTAGTATTTTCCTTCATATAACTAAACAAAAAAGGTAATACATTTGTATTCGTTATGGAGCCCCAGATCTGACAACACCCTCATAATCTAAGGCCACTTTCAGACGAGCGAGTTCCATGCATTGGACTCCCAGCGTGAGTATGCAGCAGCTCCCGTCCTGACCTCCCAGTACTGATGGGATCGCATTGCATTATATTGATTTATGATGCTGAGTAACCCTTACAGTTCTGGAATGTATGGGATAGCACTGACATAATGCTGTCAGTGTTATCCAATACATTTCAGAACTGTAAGGGTTACATAGCATCAGAAATCAATATAATGCTATGCAACCAGTCAGTGCTGGACGGTCAGGACGGGAGCTTTGGCTGACACATGCTGCAAGTCCAATGCGTGGAACTCACTCATGTGAAAGGGGCCTAAGAGATGAGGAAAACTCTAGGCCAGAATATTTCTTACATCATCTTTTGGTTCTATCCTTTAAAAAAAATCATTATACTAGTTCCAAGAACCATAGACTAAAAAAAAAACACGATCTTACCTGAAAAGGAAAGCTTCTTCATTCTTACAAGTAAGACACATGAAGAACCTCAACTTCTTCAGCATCCAGTCTCAATATGACTCAATAGCCATTGTTTTCTGACATGCTTAGGCTCTGTTCACACAACTGCTATGTTGTATGTATTTTTGAATGGGTACAGACAGATTCTGAAGCACTCCACTGACTTGAAACATGTCATATTAGAAAATGATTCAGGAGAGTAGACGTACTGGCCACAGATTGAGCCATTGGACAGCTGATTGTATGGATTTCAGTCTGAAAGGAACTGCATGTGAACACACGTAGACTAAAGAAGATTTTTTTTATTGAAACCAATTACAAAAATGATGCATATCAGGGATCTTGCAGCTACACTAGCTTTTTGCACTTAGCTGAGCCTGTAATTCAAGGGTTGCTATTTTCAGATTTTGCTGTCTGGATCTCAAGAGAGTGTTTCCTCTGATTCTGAGGTCACCCTGCCCTCTTAGGCTTTATTTTGTCCTAATAAAAGCCAAACTCTTTATCTGGGGTAGTCGTCTTTAAACCTTAGATACAAACACTTCAAAAAATGTTGTAATTTACTTAAAGGTTGACCTCTTCAACTGAAAATAGATAGTATCGTCTTACCAAAAGCAAGTACAGTGCATTGGAATACAGCAGCAGTTTTAATATAATTTGCCAATAGGCTTGTCCTGAAATAATACAGACATTAGATACAGTGTAACTGTTCTACTAATGGCTGCAAATGTTTGTTGTTTCTGCAAAGTATAAGTGTTATCTCACACAAAATAATGGCCAACCAAACCCCCCCCCTTCCCCCATCACTTTATTTCATGTTTTCCCAAACAGCATCCTCTGCCCAAGAGTCTGTCAGGTCCCATAAATATGGATTTGACAGTAGATCCTGATCTCCAACCTGTGGATTTCCAGCAGTTGCAAAACTACAATTCCCAGTTCATGCTTGAAGATATACTTTTGGAACAGCTGAGGAGCTGTTGATTGGAAATGTAATGTATATGGTCAACTTTACTTGGGCTACAGATGAGAAGTTTACGCCTGCTACAATGAGCATTTCCATATTTTTCACTATTGGGAGGTTTAATGGAAAAGAAACAGGAATGCTGGCATGATATCTGTTCACTGTATTCCATTGTATGCCGTGTGGGCTGGTTGCCAGATACTGGTGGTGTGTATCTTATGGCAGTGCACACCGCCTCTGTCTTATGCATACTGGCTGCAGATACTTGTGGTTGTTCCATTGTATGCCGTGTAGGCTGGTTGCCAGATACTGGCGGTGTGTATCTAGGGCCATGTGTCAGTGTGGCAGTGCACACCTGCCTTTGTCTCATGCATACTGGCTGAAGATACATGTGGGTATTCCATTGTATGCCATGTGTGCATACTGGTGGCAAATACTTTGGGTGTGAACATGACCACTGAGTTAGTAGCTCTTCTCTGTTCAGTAAGGCAGGGGTTAATCTTGCTTGCTGTGTGTTCTGTTTGTGTGCACCTGCATCTGTTTTGAGCTAATGAGCTCAGCTATATGTTCTGTCTGTCTCTCCCACCCCTTGGCTGAGCAACAGCAACAGTTCCTGTATCTGCTTCTGTTCTGTTATCCTGTCCAGTCCTTGCCAGTGTGTATGTCTGATCTGTGTCTGACCTGATTCTGCCTGTGTTCCTGCCGTGGTCTGTCTGTGTTACCCTGCTTGTTTGGTCTCACTTCAATTCTGTTTATGTCTAGTCCTCCAGTCTGGTGTTCCAGTGACCTGTACTGTAGTCATGGTGCCTTTTCAGGTTGTGCCTGTGGTTTTGGTGTGCTTCCTGAGCCTTGAGGTGCTTGCACCAGAGTTCCTGAGTCCGAGGGTCAGCTGCCTAGTATACCGGGACCATCCCAGGAGGTAGTGGTCCTGTTGCTAACGCCCAGCAAAATTCACAACCCTGTATAGAGGTTAAAGGGTGAATACCAGAGACGCACCAGAATAACACCCTTAGGTTTTGACCCAACAGTAAACCAGTTACTTGGCACAGTGGTTCCACATTACCACTGATCTGTCTTGATCCATATCAGTGGATGTGTAACAAATGCCGTTATTTCCATTAGATATTTCCTCACAGCAAATTTTGTGTTCTTGCACTGAAAAAAGAAAAAAGACATGTTTAATTTGTTCTAGTCTTTCAAGATTGTAACAAAATATACCGTAGCACATATTGCTGCACTTATATTTTTAGGGGCCATAGTAGAAAAATGTTCACATATTTTGCTTTTGTTTTCAGCTATGTTTGATAGAGACTTTTGGTTGAATAAACCAAAAATACAAATGAGCAGTTGCCAGTCAAAATTAATCCATTTCCGGACCTCATTTTTGACAGGCCCTTTAGAGAAGCTCTCCAGTTTCTGGATATCTTCTCTACTTTCACTTAGCATCAGATTTTGATAAATCACCCTCTGTACATCAGAAGAGTTTAGAGACAACAAGTCCCATATTATTTACAACCAACCAACTGAAATGTGTTTTTTCTCAGACAGGTACAGATGAAGAATCATCTCGGGAAGATAACTTGTCGATGGATCCACAGCTGGAACGACAAGTGGAGACCATCCGTAACCTGGTATATTCCTACATGACCATTATAAACAAGTGCTTTAAAGATCTGATACCCAAGACATTAATGCACCTGATGATCAATAGTGTAAGTAGTTTTCGATCTAACAAAGGATCTGCTTGTTGGCTTGAAGCAACAATATCTCATCATGAGTTATACAATTTCAGATATGTCTGATGAAATAGATTGCATTTTAATGAAATTGTTATAGGAGATTGACTTTACCTATAAGTTATTGACAGTTATCTTATGACTTTACCTTCAAAATTAGTTTAAGACTATGAGGTAATGTAATATATTATATGCAAGATCCTCATTACCCAAGCAGAAAATATCTATCTCGCAACTTGATATATGTGTGAAAGGAAGCAAGAGAAACTAAATAGAAATGATTATACATTCATTGCTCAGGCTGCAACATTAAAAAGATGGAAGCTGCTAGGAGAATGGTTTCCAATCCTTCCCAACTATGAAGGAGCCCCTGGTAAAATGAATCCAGGCCAGATAAACCCCTACCAATATAAGGTTAAAAAAAAACTACTGCAAAACTACAGGTAGAAACTATAAATATTCAACAGGACACTTAACACCCCAAAATCCCCCAAAATGCATGGTCTCCAAATACATGGTCATGCAAAATGTAGGGAGTTGTAGTTCATAGTTGGATTTTGTATAATCAAATTTGATACTTGCTCTAGGACTTGCATTGGGTAGATGTAAAAACTAGGAACAATTTATCTAAAACCTGTACAGCAGCCCTCCTTGGATCTTCTCCCCTCTGCTGATACATCTGCTAAGTACAACTTCCTGCAGCTATCTCTAACACTAACAGACGTGAGGAGGTGAGCAGAGAGAGCCATCAGAAGCAGAAATGGGTGCACAACGCTGAAGGATTTATGTCACATTTAGCAGGACAGTCAGGTGAAGGGCTTACACATACCCTTCAGAAGCAAAATGGTAGGACATTTTTATGGAAGACTGTTTAGAATGTTGCCTAATTTTGCATTTAGGAAGCAAATGAACAGTGACAAAATTCAATGCCATAGCCTTTAAAGCTGAGAAGGGGGCACTTAGATAAGAACATGCTTCACATAACATTGGAGCAAAGAGCTGAAGTGGAGGCAGCCTTCCAAGTAAATCCAGTAAACACCACTGTTAATGCACAGTCATACTGCCACCATAAAAAAAAAGGTGAAAAAAATAAATGCCGGATACTTTTTGCCGGATGACATCAGAAAGACGGATCCGGCATTTCAATGCATTTTTTCGACTGATCAGGATCCTGATCAGTCTTACTAATGCCATCAGTTGGCATACGTTTTGCCTGATCCGGGCAGGCAGTTCTGGCGACGGAACTGCTTGCCGGATCTCTCTGCCGCAAGTGTGAAAGTACCCTAACTCTCCTTTCAGAATGCATGGGGATTAAACTGGTCAGTTCTTTTCTGGTATAGAGCCCCTAGGACGGAACTCTATGCCGGAAAAGAAAAACATAAGTGTGAAAGTGCCCTAAATTGTTACATTATCCAAATGCTAAATTATTTCAGGTACCCATAATATACAGCCATTGCTGCAACTTTAAGAATACTAAATCATAATTTCTTCTCCTTTTGGAATTTTTTTTTTATCCCCTTATGTTGAGCATAAAGATGTCTGCCCCCCTCCTTCGTCCCTGTTGGCCAAATGCTATTCTTCCCGATTCACCAGTACACATGGATGCTCAGCTAACCTATATTTTTCATTACGGCAGTTATCAGGATGACATGCTCTTCCATCTGAAGTCCCTTTTTTTTTATTCCAATATGATCAAGACGCCTATACACTGTAACTTCAAGTCCGCCAATGACCCCAACCAACATGCTCTTCCTATGTGAAGTCCCTTTTCATGGTTGTCATATGAAAATGCTTCATGTGGCTGCAAAATGGTCTTTTGCCGCCAGTCACAGAACATGTACTTTTGTCTAGCCACAATATATAGCAGTTCTTTTCCTATCAAGCCAGTTGATCCCCAGGAAGTAGTTTCTATAGCAATGTGAAAGCTCAGAAAAGCCCTTGAACTTCCTCTGTTTGCTCCCAGTGGCCTTTAGGCAGCTCCCACAAGTCGGCCAAGGAGACTGGCTGCATCTTATCAAATACTTCCCTTTGCAGATTACGAAACAGGAATCTCTTCCATGGGAAGACTTGTACTGAGCCTTTAAAAGGATATTCTAATAAGGCATCTCTTATCTATATTCACAGCATCCAGAACACCCTGTCTGTTGGCATCCTTGTTTATTGTAACCCTTAACTCTTACAGGAAACGGCATTGATAAGGCATGGGATATCACTGGAGAAATGTCATGTACAGTAGAAATGGCTGTGAAGTTTTGTTATAGACTGTATTATTCTGAAATTTCAGAACAGGAAAATGAGCTGAATGAATAAAAGCATGCATCTCTTTAGGAACCTTGGACTGTCATGTAGGTTTATGTTGACTTCTTTGTGTTCATACATTAAAATAGTTATCCACAAATACAGAGCCAGAAAGAGGATCTCCTTGGAGAATTTAAAGATGTATTCCCAGCTTAGAAATTTTTGGCATATACTCAGAATTTGCCATACTAGTTTAAAAGGTGGGCTCTAACCTTTGTGACCTTCTCCCAATGGGAGTGCCGGGGTCAGGGGAGATCAATGGAGATGCAGTTCATTCCACTGAAGTCTTTAGGAATTACAGAAAGAGGCAAAAGTTGCATTAAAGGGGTTGTCAATATTTTTTGAGTTTTGGAAATGTTAGTAGTAGTCTGACTGGGTAGAGAGCCTGGCTCTCTTCTGTGGTCTTCCGGCCCCCATCCTGTAAACTTCTGGATGGACAGGGTCAGAGGTGTATCTAAAGGCTCATGGGCCCTGGTGCCAGAGTTTAGCTTGGGTCCCCCTTCCCTCAGTGCTTTGTGGGCAGGGGCAGGGAAGCACATAGCCTTCCTGCTGCCTGAGGCAAAAATTGAAACGGCACCCCCCATGCCAAATTCTTGACCCTTCCCTCCAGCAAGAGGTGTAACTTGACCAGCATGCACTTTCTTTAATATATGTGTCTTCTTATGTGGCACAAGGGTCTTTGGGCCCCCTCAGGCTCCTAGGCCCGGTAGTGACTGCTGCCTCAGCACCTCCTATAGCTATGCCCCTGGACAGGGTCCAGTGTGTTGCTGGATCCAATGACTGTCATAAGCGGTGTATGACCCAAGTGGCACATGACCCAGCAGTGTGACAAAGACCAGTAGACTGCAGTAGGGAGCCGGAATGGTGCGGTGGTAAGCAGGTGTGTATGATTTTTTTCAACAGGTACGATAGGGTGCTACTGACGTAAAAAAAGTAGGACAACCTCTTTAAGTAGATGAATAGTGGTCCTATGAACCCAATTCTCCTGATTATTGTCCTATAAGATATTTATGGCATATCCTGTGGACCAAGCAACTATGCGGCTTACAGCGCCCTGTATGCAAGTTAAATATACCTTTATCTAAAGGGACAAGGTCTCATAATAAAGGTAAAATCTAGACAGTGAAAACATCATCACACCTAGCTCTGTAAATCAAGGTGGAGAGGGCGCAGCAGTGGCAGAAAGAGCAGAGCCTCTAAGAGTAACGGCAACGCCCCTGTTGCTCCTAGAGGCTCATTTGCATATATTAAAACTTAATTTTTCTCAGCAATGCGGGCACATATGAACATGGGACCAACACAGATGCCTTCAGCTGCGGAGTGCACATGTAACAGGTCAGCCAGTTTTATAGATATAAATCTGCTGACAGATGCCCTTTAAAGTTAATCTGCCAGGTGTCCTACGATCCCCTATCTAAGGGCAGCACATGTCAAAGCGGATGTTAGGGTGTGCTGACTTCAGGGATATATAGATATCTCTGATTGTATTCATTATTTTCACAGGTCAAACTGTTAATGACCAATGAAGAATTTTACAACTTTGAAAGTTGTTTGCCAATAATTTAAAATACCCAGATTTTTTTTTTCTAAATGGATAACCCAATTTTTCTAATTGCATAAAATCTGTCATTGTATGATATCATTGTATCTGGGTAGGATAGTTTGTGTGTACATAGTCAAGTTATATCTATTTAAATTAGAAAAGAAAGAATAAAAGGGAATTTGGTTGAACAAACACATTTAAATACAGAGAATATAGAAAATCTCTGTAATATACAGTTGCAAGAGAAAGTATGTGAACCCTTTGGAATGATATGGATTTCTGCACATATTGGTCATAAAATGTGATCTGATCTTCATCTAAGTCACAACAATAGACAATCACAGTCTGCTTAAACTAATAACACACAAAGAATTAAATGTTACCATGTTTTTATTGAACACACCATGTAAACATTCACAGTGCAGGTGGAAAAAGTATGTGAACCCTTGGATTTAATAACTGGTTGAACCTCCTTTGGCAGCAATAACTTCAACCAAACGTTTCCTGTAGTTGCAGATCAGACGTGCACAACGGTCAGGAGTAATTCTTGACCATTCCTCTTTACAGAACTGTTTCAGTTCAGCAATATTCTTGGGATGTCTGGTGTGAATCGCTTTCTTGAGGTCATGCCACAGCATCTCAATCGGGTTGAGGTCAGGACTCTGACTGGGCCACTCCAGAAGGCGTATTTTCTTCTGTTTAAGCCATTCTGTTGTTGATTTACTTCTATGCTTTGGGTCGTTGTCCTGTTGCAACACCCATCTTCTGTTGAGCTTCAGCTGGTGGACAGATGGCCTTAAGTTCTCCTGCAAAATGTCTTGATAAACTTGGGAATTCATTTTTCCTTCGATAATAACAATCCGTCCAGGCCCTGACGCAGCAAAGCAGCCCCAAACCATGATGCCCCCACCACCATACTTCCCAGTTGGGATGAGGTTTTGATGTTGGTGTGCTGTGCCTCTTTCTCCACACATTGTGTTGTGTGTTTCTTCCAAACAACTCAACTTTGGTTTCATCTGTCCACAGAATATTTTGCCAATACTACTGTGGAACATCCAGGTGCTCTTGTGCAAACTGTAAACGTGCAGCAATGTTTTTTTTTTGGACAGCAGTGGCTTCCTCTGTGGTATCCTCCCATGAAATCCATTCTTGTTTAGTGTTTTATGTATCATAGATTCGCTAACAGGGATGTTAGCATATGCCAGAGACTTTTGTAAGTCTTTATCTGACACTCTAGGATTCTTCTTCACCTCATTGAGCAGTCTGCGCTGTGCTCTTGCAGTCATCTTTACAGGAGGGCCACTCCTAGGGAGAGTAGCAGCAGTGCTGAATTTTCTCCATTTATAGACAATTTGTCTTACCATGGACTGATGAACAGCAAGGCTTTTGGAGATACTTTTATAACCCTTTCCAGCTTTATGCAAGTCAACAATTCTTAATCGTAGGTCTTCTGAGAGCTCTTTTGTACAAGGCATCATTCACATCAGGCAATGCTTCTTGTGAAAATCAAACTCAAAACTGGTGTGTGTTTTTATAGGGCAGCTGTAACCAACACCTCCAATCTCATCTCATTGATTGGACTCCAGTTGGCTGACACCTCACTCCAATTAGCTCTTGAAGATGTCATTAGTCTAGGGGTTCACATACTTTTTTCACCTGCACTGTGAATGTTTACATGGTGTGTTCAATAAAAACATGGTAACATTTAGTTCTTTGTGTGTTATTAGTTTAAGCAGACTGTGATTGTCTATTGTTGTGACTTAGATGAAGATCAGATCACATTTTATGACCAATTTGTGCAGAAATCCATATCATTCCAAAGGGTTCACATACTTTTTCTTGCAACTGTATATGTGTATGCAATAGTAAACTCCACGTACAGAACAAAGGAAACTATATAGTTGGGGAAGGAGAACTCTCGGGTCAAGCCTTGAAGCTGTACATACTATTCCAGTTAACATGCAGCAAGTTTATATGAAATTCTATTAGAAAGCGCACAAGTATGTATTCAATTAAGTGTCACGTTAGAGGTGATTGAGACAGTAGGCAGAATCGACATACAAGCGAGTCTAGTGTTATAAAGAACATGTGTTCTTGAAATCTGTGCAATCCCCGATCTTAGCTTTGTTTAAAGAATTTCTTCAAGAAGATTGAACTTGCCCTCGTTTTTTCTTTGTAAAGTGAAATCTTTGCCATAGCTGCATTTCTTGTTCTCAAGGTTTAAAACAGAAAAGCTCATTCACAAAATGTATTTCTAAAGATATCTTATGAGATGGTTCTAAGACATAATACTACTACCACTACTACTAATACTAATAATAATAATAAGTAGTAGTAGTCAGCTAATCAAACCTGACAAAGTGGAATTCGATCTGAATTCCAGGGAAAATTCGATTCACTGAGAAGCCAAATTTCCTTGTGCTTCGTTGTAATGAATTGGTTTTCCCTAAATGACGGTTTAAAAATAATACTTACCTCAACCATTTGAGCATGAGAAGTCGTCCGCCACCATCTTGATTGAAGATCCTGTGCAAAATCTCGTGCACGGTGATCTCGTCCACGCTGGATCTTCAATCAAGATGGCAGCGGCTGCCTCTTTGCAATCAAATGGATGAGGTTAATTATGATTTTATAAAAAAAAAAAAAAATGTTACACTGTAATAATAATGTCAGATCAAATATTAATGTCAGATGCCACGATCAGCTATGAACATGGCATCTGAGGGGTACAATGATGGGGAGCGGCGCAATCGCAGCTCCCTGTTATTGCACCCACTACTTACAAAGAAATACGCTTCCTGAGAAAGTAATTAATCACAAACAATTTTTTTTTGTAAAATACGGCGAAACAGCCCAATCGAATTTTCCAATACTTCGCTCATCTCAAATTATTATTAGTGTTATTATTAATAGAAATACCTTTTTATTTATAACTATTTTTCTTTGTGCTAATGCATCTAAAATAAAACACAAAGCAACTTTTCAAATAGTCTTCACTGAGAATACCCTACTGATTTGCGTCTACAGCTCCTATGCAAATCTATGCTTCTCCATGGTTACAAAACAAACTGTGAATAGTGTGACACAGTGAGGGGTTGTGTCTGGCAAGGCAGGTATTTTCCTCCCAACATGTGCGGCTGGGCTGGTTTACAGCCAGGTGAGGTCAAATACCGGACCAGAGTTTAAATGCCGGTCTCGGCTTTGGCAGAACCTGGCTGTCCTTAAATAGGCAGCTGGGCTCAGCAGAGAGGTCTCTGTTTTTGGGATCTGACGCTTTGTGCCGTGCTGGAGGTCTGAGAGCCGCACGCTGGGGAAACAGGCCCCCCCCCCCCCCCCCCCTAAAGCCTGCTGTGGACTACTGAAGGCAGAATTGCCAGCAAGGTGACTTGTATTATATGAACTTTCCATTGTGTGTGAATTAACACCATGACTGCAAAGTTACATGCTGTTTTGTGCAATTGCCTCAATTATGAATAAACACTGACGTTTTGAGTTAAGAACTTGTATTTTGCCTCTGTACTGCGCCAGCTTACCCTATCTACCAGAGCGAAACCCCACAATAGTCTAAGCCTACATTAGTTATATGTTCAGTTACTTCTCTTTATCTGACCGTCTTCTACTGGCTGTTGTCTCATCTAGTGATCAGAAAGCCCTGGCACTCCAGCTGTTCTGAAACTACAACTTCCAGAATCCTCCTTTCACTTCTATGGGAGATCAGCCAAGTAGGTGTGCATGCTGGGAGTTGTAGTTCCACAGCAGCTGGATGCCTGGTCTAATCCATTGATTGTAGCATCTTAGGTAAGCAAAAGTTGCTGCATACCAAAAGGCTAAGGGCCCCTTTACACAGGCCGATGGCTGGGGATGAGCATTCCTACAAACGCTTTTTTTGTCCGATTAATCCCCACTGATTCCCTGACAAATGAGCAAATGCTAGTTTGTCAAGAGGATCACATCCATATGTATTCCTTGGTTGTGGACAACACAATGCCCTGTGTAAATTGGGGTGTCATACAGACAGTAATGGGAGTTTATGTGCCCAAAGAATTGCATACAGTGCCAATGATGCTCCATGTGAACTGAGCTAAATAAGAGCTGATTGACTCGCTGTATGCTTTATCGGTGCATGTGTAAAAAGATCCTAAGGCTCCCAATATGTCTGCCAGACAAGTCCTGTGAGAGTGCCTGGTATGGTATAACTGTGCTAATAAATTATACTGAAAAAATAAGTGTAAGGAAAAAATAAGTTTATTCACTGAGGTAAACACATTTAAGAAAATGAAAAATGTATATCCTTGGAGGACTAAAAAATGTAATAAAGTAATAACCTATGGGTCTCAGAATATGGTGGTGCAAAGCATTAAAGTGTATTTATTAAAATTAATAAAGCATAAAAATTGTATAATAAAAATATAAAAATCATAATTGTATTGACCTGCAGACTAAAGTTAGCATGTTATTTTCACCACAAAGTGAATGGCATCAAAAAAATCCCCCCCCCCCCCCAAAAAAAAAAAAATACATAAACAATACAATGGCAGAAATGCATATTTTTTACCATTTCACCCCACAAAAATCTGATCTGTGATTGCTCCTGTTCTGTCCTCCACCCACCTTTCAATCCTGGTGAAGCCTACAGAACGGGCTAATACACATGTCAATCGCAGCAGTACAACTCGATTGGTGGAACCCATAGTTTGGGAGGGGATAGATAGTTTATTTAGGCAGGCGAAACAGAGTGTGTCACGCTATTACCCCAACTCCCCTGACGAAGCCACATCGCGGCAAAACATGTCAAAAAAGGGTGGGGTAGTGACGATCTCCAATTTTTAGACAGATTGCAGTATAGGCCAAGATCTACAACCAGTAGGGTCACAATTTATGTCCAGCTCAATACATATTGTGTAAATGTTCGGAGGGTAACTGCCTGATCTCCCAGTGTGTGAGATGTGCGAATGAATGATGGAGGTCTGTCGCATAGGGATATAGGAATACATCGTATCTATTTATAATAGAAACTCCTATACTTAGGACCTATAGGGACACCAAACAATTCACCATTGAAAACACACCTGGCAACCTGTGGTGATATATAGCCACAGAGTATCCATGAGGTTGGCCACCTCTTGAGTAGAGTGCAGAGCGAGCGACAGCGCCCCAGGAAAGACATAAAGTAACTGACTTAGCCCGAAACTGCAACCTGATATTTTTAAATGACCTTGTAGTATTGGATTCTCTAAGTATTTTCGTTTTAAAAGTAAATAATAAAGGTTAAAGTTTTAACCTGGTTCTGGTTCTTTGTTCTGATGTTTGCCGTGCCTCTCGAGACACACAGGAACTGCTTGCTCAGTCACTCACTGGCTGAGGCAAGTCACCTCTGCAGCCAGTGAGTGGTTGAGTAGGCCTTTTCTGTGTCTTGAGAGCCATCAGGAACCAGAGATCAGAGGGGACCTCGTGAGTAGAGGAATGGGAACAGGAATGGATCAGATTCAGAGGAGATATTTTATTTTTTAATTCCACTATGAGCCTTTAAGAAAAAAAGGCAGCCCCTTTAAAAGTTTTAATGCCCCATATGGCTACTTAAAAATAATATGGCTGTTAGAATGTGGAGAGAAAAACATGTCTTAATACATTATGCTTATTTTCAGGTAAGAAAATTCATACATGGAGAGTTACTGGCTCACTTGTGTTCTTCAGGGGACCAAAACACTTTGATGGAGGAACCATCTGAGCAGGCTCAAAAGCAAGATGAGACGCTATCTGTGGACCATGGGGCAACAGAAGCTCAGCCAATTATCAGTGAGAACAATGCTGGTTTCACCCCATTATCATCTCCTGGAGACTGTACATGGATGAAGTTTTGCTGGTATAGAACATTGTTAATAAACTACATACAGTATACTTAGAGGACAACATGAGAATGACTTGTAGCTCTGTGGCTCACAAGATGTTTTTTTTCTCGTGAAGTTGGGACCTCTCTAGAACTAAAGCCTCCTGATCCCAGTGTTTTCACAATGCCTATTATGAGTTTGATATACAGTACAGACCAAAAGTTTGGACACACCTTCTCATTCAAAGAGTTTTCTTTATTCTTTATTTTCATGACTATGAAAATTGTAGATTCACACTGAAGGCATCAAAACTATGAATTAATACATGTGAAATTATATACATAACAAACAAGTGTGAAACAACTGAAAATATGTCATATTCTAGGTTCTTCAAAGTAGCCACCTTTTGCTTTGATTACTGCTTTGCACACTCTTGGCATTCTCTTGATGAGCTTCAAGAGGTAGACCCCTGAAATGGTTTTCACTTCACAGGTGTGCCCTGTCAGGTTTAATAAGTGGGATTTATTGCCTTATAAATGGGGTTCGGACCATCAGTTGCGTTGAGGAGAAGTCAGGTGGATACACAGCTGATAGTCCTACTGAATAGACTGTTAGAATTTGTATTATGGCAAGAAAAAAGCAGCTAAGTAAAGAAAAACGAGTGGCCATCATTACTTTAAGAAATGAAGGTCAGTCAGTCAGCCGAAAAATTGGGAAAACTTTGAAAGTAAGGGCTATTTGACCATGAAGGAGAGTGATGGGGTGCTGCGCCAGATGACCTGGCCTCCACAGTCACCGGACCTGAACCCAATCGAGATGGTTTAGGGTGAGCTGGACCGCAGAGTGAAGGCAAAAGGGCCAACAAGTGCTAAGCATCTCTGGGAACTCCTTCAAGACTGTTGGAAGACCATTTCAGGGGACTACCTCTTGAAGCTCATCAAGAGAATGCCAAGAGTGTGCAAAGCAGCAATCAAAGCAAAAGGTGGCTACTTTGAAGAACCTAGAATATGACATATTTTCAGTTGTTTCACACTTGTTTGTTATGTATATAATTCCACATGTGTTAATTCATAGTTTTGATGCCTTCATAGTCATGAAAATAAAGAAAACTCTTTGTGTCCAAACTTTTGGTCTGTACTGAATAAAGCACCATACGGTCTCAGATAAACGGTACACTCCCAATACTTAGATCAACCACAAAAAAAGTGAAAAACACACCATTAATGAATCATAAAATGTAATATTTATTAATAACAATAGTTAAAAATGATGTTCACAATACTTGCTTGTGAATAAGCAGGGACAAAAACACAGTTGCACACCACCTCAAATGTAGACTCTCAGCTATAACAAGTTGCAGCAATGTAAGCGACCTCTAAGGAGAAAGGCAAAGACAGGGTGGTGGCGCTCCTCGACGCGCGTTTCGCGTGTGATCGCTTCCTCCTGAGGAGCGCCACCACCCTGTCTTTGCCTCTCTTCTTATTGGTATGTTGCCATTCATGTCGCATTTGTAGTTTAGTGAGCATACATGTTTGTTACTTCGCTGCTCTTTATATGCACTAGTCACTTTTTAGCACATCTTTATATGAATATGCACTTTATATAAACTCGACCGTCCTACCCTGAATTGGGATTTGTTATTAACATCCTTAGAAGTCGCTTACATTGCTTTTTGTTTTTGTCCCTGCTTATTCACAAGCAAGTATTGTGAACATCATTTTTAACTATTGTTATTAATAAATATTACATTTTATAATTCATTAATGGTGTGTTTTGCACTCTTTTTTGTGGTTGACCATGAGTTTGATATATGTCTATACAGACAAATTCAGTGATTTTCAGCATAACATTTACCACTATGAAGCCATGAAGCTCCTGGTGCACAGGTTTTGTGCTGATCTTAATGCCAGAGGAGGTTTGGAGCTTTTCAGTTATGGAGTCAGCAAGGCACTGGTGACTATTATGCACTATGTGTCTCAGCACTCAGAGACCCCACTCTGTAACTTTACGTGGTCTCCACTTTGAGGCTGAGGTTCTTATAGGCTTCCACTTTGCAAGTCCACAGTTCCATGGTCGATAAGGGAATATCTAGGAGCGAAGAATTTTCATGAACTGCCACTGACGACCATGGCATCCTTTTACAGAACCATGCTAGAATTCAGTGAGCTCTTTAGAATGAGTCATTCTTAAAAAATTGTTTGTCAAGGCAAACTGCATGGTTAGGGGCTGGATTTTATACACCTGTGGCTATGGGACTGAATGAAGCACCTGAGTTAAGTGATTAGAGGTGTGTCTCAATACTTTTGTCAATATACTGTATATCAGAAAAAAATGGAATAGGTGGTTCACAAATATGGTGTGCATTATAAACACTATATTTCTCAATGACTTTATACCAGACAACTCAGTACACAGGCATTTATACAGTATAGCCTTGAGGAAAGGAAGGGGGGGGGGGGGGCATGATCGAAACCTTTAAATATGTTAAAGGATTAGGAGAGAAGTCTTCTCAATAAGAAGGTAAACACAAGAACAAGGGGGCACAATATGAAATTAGCTGGGGGTAAGATCAGGAGCAATGTCAGGAAATATTATTTTACTGAAAGAGTGGTTGAAGCTTGGAACAAACCTCCAGCCGATCTGGTTGGAAAATCTACAGTGAGTGAATTTAAACAATGTCTGGGATAAATATACCGTATGTCTTTCTTAAAAAAAAAAAATATAATATAAAAGCAGTCTAGATGGACCAGGTGGTCTTTTTCTGCCGTCAATCTTCTATGTTTCTATGAGGCTTATTTTAAATTCCAAAATCAAACAATTTAGACATCCCAGCAATTTACTGACAATCCTGGCAGATATGCCTCTTCGTTGGGAATGCATTCTGTTTTATTATCCTCAGTTTTATTATCTTGATGGTCAGTACTCTTTTAAACAGTTTGCACCAGGTTCTAGTTCTATTGAGATGATGGACATGTCTAAATGCTAAAGTTCATTCTTAAATTCTAATTTGTTTTTCTTTGGCAGTTCTCCATCTTCAAGCCCAAAATTTCAGAGAAGGTATGACCACCATGCACTTAAAGGAAAGTCACCTTCTAGGCTGACAAGCTCTTCTCCTGCACTGGCTGCCTTATCTCTGGACTCCGGACATGAAATACCACATGTGCTTTCCAACCCAGGGCCTTTTCTTGGTATTAATGATCCTCTTCTGGTGGCATCACAAATCCCTTCTCGACCATTACGTGTTCCACCAAGTGTTCCCAGGTAATACACCATTACCAGTGAGTTGTTTTGGTCCTTCAGGACTAAATAGAATTGAAAGTGTTAAAGTGCCCAACTGGATCATTTTACATCTGTTCCGTGACTATAAATGGCCCAGAAAATGTAGCATCACATCTTTGTCTCTTGTAAAAAAAAATATATGATGATCTGTCATGATCCTGTTTTTTATTGCGAGTTCTGTCAACAATGGACTGGTTCAGAAAATTCTATTATTTTACATCATTAAGGGTGTAGTCACATGGCCGTGTCTATTTTGCCGACCACAAACCACGGATTTGCAAAACAAGGGCACAGGCCATCTGAATCCCGCATTGCGTTGCGTTAAAGTCAATGGCTCCACACTGCGATGCGGGGTGTTCAAGACTAGTGTTTGTGTTTTGAGGATCCGTGGTTTGAGGTCTGCAAAATGGACATGGCTGTGCGAATACACCCTAAGGCTGGGTTCCCACTCTGTGGTTGCCACATACAGCCAAAATCCTGCCTGCCTGCAACAGCCAATGACCACACAATTTAGTTGCACCTTCAAAATCGTGCAGCAATTGGCCGTCATTCGTGGGCGGAAAAAGGCTGCTATTCGTGGGCATCAGACGCAGCATGTAAACCCAGTGTTAATGTGTTGACTAAGAGGAGAAAAGTTTAATATGTTTTTTTATCTAGCAATAGCACCTAACATGCATTGCAAGTCAGCCTTAGGGCTCATGCAAACGAACGTAATTTTTGTACGTATCCGTTCCGTATTTTCTTTGCGGCCTGTATGCGGATCCGATCATTTCAATGGGTCCGCCCAAAAAAAACAGAAAAGTGTGCATTCTGTTTCCGTATGTCAATAAGGCCGTTCCGCAAAAAAACATAGAACATGTCCTATTTTTGTCCGTTTTGCGGATATAGATAGGCACACGGATGTCATCCGTATATTTTGTGGAACCGTGTTTTGCGGACCGCAAAATACATACGGTCGTGTGCTGGATCCCTTATTCTGTTAGGCTGCCATATTAGACACAGCCCATTGAGAAGAGTGGAGCTCTTTCTGGATAAAATACACTTGCAGACCCTTATTTTCCTTCCTTTAAAGAGGGCCTATCATCTTTCCTAACATGTTTGCGGACATTTTTGAATTTGCACCCTAATCAGATGCACACTGCACTAAGTAATTGCTCATTCATGGACAGTGCACTTTAATTCTGTGCATTTTATTGGCATTTACAATGTATGTAACCATGTTTTAAGAATAGTCGTCTATGAATGTATGCTAAGTCAATGGACAAAGAAGTAAATGAGTAAATATCCAAGAACAATATTTGTCTCAATTCACATTGCATTTATGGTATTTGTTTCATGCATACATTTGGACATGTTCTTGATGTATGTGCAGCTTTATTCCATAGACCACCAAGGTACTGTATATACAATATTTCGCAGTGCTGCACAGGAAGGAGCAGCAGGCTGTACTTTTCTATGTATGTGGGAAATAGTATTCTTTTGGCACCCAATTGCCCCTAGGGGGTCTGTAGACATGGTGAGTCAATCCATGGGAGCATTTTGTGATGCCAACTCCAAACCTACATGTATGGTGAGTGATGATCTGACACAGCATACAAAACTTCTCAGGAGGAATGGAGCACTTGGGATCTCCATCCCGTTCCAGTAAATGATGCGGCCCCCATCGATCAAACCTATATAGCCGATCCTGCGTATAGATGACAACCTGATTAATAGGATGAATGTGCAATCCCTCTCCTGTCGGCTAAATGAAACAATATTATGTGCATACACCCAATAAATTATTTTGTAAAATCTATGAGCACGGGTACAGTTGAGGGGTCTGCCCCCATATATGTAGCTACATTATTGATAATGATGTCCAAAAAGAGGACCCATCACCTTTCCTGACATGTCTGACTTAGTAACTACTTGCATTCCCCATGTAATAACAATTCTGGAAACTCTGCTGTGACTCTTTGTAGTTTATTTGCTAGTAATTTGTTATGAAGGTCCTGCTAGATATTACCAGTTGGGGGAGTGGCCTGCAGAGTCGGACATTATCCAATCAGCGCTGCTAGTGTCTGACTGTGCAGGGTCACACACCCCAACTGGTAACACCCAGCTGGACATTCATTGCAGACTGCTGACAATTCATTCATAACTTCTAGCAGGAATAATAAAGGAATGGCACAACCTGGAGGCATAAGAATAGAGGCCTCAGTATAGTTATTAAATGGGGAATGCAAGTACTGTAGTCACTAAACCAGTCATGTCAGGAGAGATTACAGGTCTGCTTTAAATTGTGAGCCCCTGACGCCTGGGTTCAGGAATTTTATTTCTAGGAACACCCATTGTATTACTCAAATATCCTTTGTAAAAACAGAAGGCGTTTTCGTCATTGATACCCACTGATTAGGATACTACACAATTCTGCTACAGCCATGGCTTAATACGCAGATACTAGTGAAAGTGTAGCTAGTCCACAACAGAGGCCAGGCGATATAAGTCAGAGGACTCCGTATAAATGACTTCTGATCAGACAGTCCAGACCGTTCTTAGGAAGTCTGCTCTGAAATGTCACATTCCTTTCTCTCCTCATAGCGGTTTATCCCAATAATTCTTCTCAAACCAAGCCCTCAGAGCTATAGTTCGTGCTGAAGTATTATATGTCTCGCTCACACAAGAACATGTTCATTTCAGGCTCTTGGTTCATTCCTTTGCACTTTTTCTAAATTTCACTCCCTTCCCCCCTCCCCCCTCCCATTTCCCCCGCTGAGACCCTTTTCTGGAATGCAAAAAATAGGCCATGGGACCATATATCATTAAGTGAGAAATCATTTCTATCATAGTGCGTGTCAAGACCCTTGCCAGTCCCGTATTTAAAATGTCTTGTGTGAATATGTTTCAGGGTGCGGTATTTGGCATACTTACTTTTATTAAGGGTTGTAGACATATTCTGTGGTGCGTCCAGCAAGAAAACAGGGCTTAAAGGTAAAGTGTTGTGGCGTAAAGGGGTTATTCTGGAATTTATATTGATGACCTATCCTCTGGATCAGCTGTAAGAAGAGGCAAGAGCTTTGTGAGGACCACGACCTCTTCCTAGGCCATGTGACATCATCATGCATAGCATCGGTCAATTGGTCTAGTTGCAGCTTAGCCCCATTGAAGTCAATGGGGCTAAGCTGCAACCCCAAGTACATCCGCTATACAATGTACGGCACTGTGCTTGGAAAGAGTTCTGGTGAGCGTGGGGCTCCCTGAAACAGCTGATCAGCAGGGATGCCGGGACTCAGGCCCCTGCTAATGTCATAATGATGACCCATCGTGAGGGTAAGTCATCATTATCGGTTCCTGGATAACCTCTTGAAAAGGGTTGTCTGGGTTCAGAAATCCGGACATTTCCTCTTCTTCACCTAGGCAGACCCTCTTCGACGAGCATTGGAGCATTTCATGCTCTCATGCTCTCCCTTGCCCTGCGCTGAATCGCGTAGGGTAAGGGGTTTTTCATTAGATCCTTTGACGTACCGGGTCTATGCTAGGCGGAGTCAAATGTAAAATGGCTAGGGAAAATGGCAGGGCAAGGGAAAGCATCGGAGCATGAAATAATGAAGCATGATGCTCATCTCAGAGGGGATGCCTGGGTGAAGAAGGGGATATGTCCGGTTCAGCTCTGAACCTGGACAACCCCTTTAACTTCTGGCGCATCTTAATATTAATACGTATTTTCTATCCAGCAAAACAAAAGTTATATTGATGTGTACAAGCCCACGGATGCCCCTGTATTTTTATTTAGAGTACCTGCAGAATATCCACATGAATTTATGAGCGTTTCTGGACCATATCTTCAATTTTTTAATTACAGTTTTTGGTGCCAATTTGATGCGGTTTTCCTGCAAATCTCACCCTTCATTTGAAAAAAGTGAAATCCGTAGGTATAACCGCAAACATAATTGACATGCTGAGGATTTGAAAATCCGCATGAAGGGTCAATTTCTGCACAGAAAAAATCTACAAAGTGAACATGAGATTTGTGTAACCTCATACACTTTGCTGGTACTGTATTACTCGGCCGGGAAAATCTGCACGAAAAAACTGCACATATATTGCACAGTGTGCAGGTACCCTTATGAGAGCAGTAGTTATGTGAAGACAAGCACGCGTGGCGAACAGGTTACGGATGGCCCAGACGGACCATCAATAGAGAGAATCGTTTGAGCAGCTCCCATAGTTTTTGGTTTCTACCATCCAGACACAGGTGGCACCTTCATTACACTCTTTTGTCTCTCTTTTTTCTAGGCACTTAGCAGAGGGAAATTTGGTGTCACAGTGGCCATAGTGGCAAACGACAATCGGTCACCCCTAGTAGTGATATGAGGGACACTCACAGCTCAGCGATATCTGCAGAACATCCTGTGGGCACGTGTTCCTCTCATGGCAGGGCTTCTAACTGGCATTTTTCAGTAGGATAATGCTAGCCCACACACAGCTAGGGTTTCCCAGGAATGTCTCTGCCAGATTACAACATATCCTGGACTGCCTGATCTCCAGATTTATCGCCAATAGAGCATTTATGGAATCAGCTAGGATGCCAGCTTCTGTAAACTATAAGTTGCAGTATCTACAGGCCCAGATGTAACATCTGTGGGCAAATGTGCCGCAGGAAACCATATGGAACCTGTATGCCTCCATGCCCAACCATATTTTATCTTGTATCCAGGCTCGTGGTGGCACAACAGGTTCCTAGATTACACTGAATGAATGTCACTGATATTTAGGATGCGCACACGTTAAACAGGAGGTACAGCGCAAGTAATGTCGCTGTCACCACCGCCTAATAAAAAATTACACTGAATGAATGTCACTGATATTTCGGATGCGCTAACGTTATACTGGAGATGTAGCGCAGGTAATGTCGTTGCCACCAGCAGCAAAAAAATTTGACTGAACTTCACTGATATTTTTAGGCTGCGCACACGTTAGACAGGAGATGTAGCGCAGATAATGTCGCTGTCTGCAGCGGCCAAACAATTGCAAATTATTTAGCGCAGGTTGCGCTAAAAATATATATTGCTGCCAGATACAACTATAGTCCTTAAAAGGACTTTTGGGTCTCTAACAAGTTTTAGCAATTTAGTGCAGGTTGCGCTAAAAATATATATTGCTGCCACACACAATAGTCCTTAAAAGGACTTTTGGGTCTATAACAAGTATAAAAACAAAAATATTGCTATTTCACTCCCTACGCTATCTCTCCCTTCTGCTCTCAAGCTCTTCCTGACTAATACCGAGCCGAACACGTGTCATCAGGTGCTATATAGCACCTGATGACGCGTTCTGGCCAGCCAATCACTGTAATGCCAGCAGCCAACATGGCTACGGCATTACAGTGAGGGCAGTACTTACCTGCACATTTATTGGCTGCTTAGCAGCCAACAAACGTGCGGGGAGGGGACTCAAGCATCGTATTCGAGCACACGCTGTATTCGGCTGAATACCGAGATGTTCCGGGCATCGCTATGCTCGAGTCAAACTAGTGTTCGGCCGAGCATGCTCGCCCAACACTACTAATAACCAATCCGAAGAATAAATTACAGTAGAAATTACCCAAGAGACTGTAGGATCAGACATGATTTCACCTTCCTTTGTGTGAAAGCTGGGTAATAAAGCTGAGGTGTAGCATACACCGTGGCACTCCGAATTAGAGCTGAGACATTGAGATTGTCCTTCTGGAGCTATGTGCATGGTCTGCGTGAGCCCCATGGAAAAGGACAATGTGCCTTTGTATGAGTCCAACAGAAGCTTGGCAATAGGTTAACCAAGCAGAGCTTTTTTCAAATCCCCACCTCCAACAACTGCAAAGAATTCCTTCATTATTAGCTTTCTCCCCTTCCTTTTTCTCGATTACTAACAAAACACAGAGGGGAAAAAAACCTTCCTGAAGGTCAGAAAAGTCAGGCCTCCTGTTGGACTCGCACAATAACCCTTTGAGCAAGAAAAGTCAATTATCATTGCTTTTCTGTTGATGTTTTGCATAGCATTTCTGGCATGCCACTTCTTAATATGCAGAATTCCTTACAGTAGACCACAAATAAAGCTCGACAGAATACGTCTGCTTAAGAAATCTGCAAATGACCTTTCCAGGAGCAGTCGAGTCATTTCAAGACGATAGCTACAATAGATTTATTCACGATTCAGCAGTGACCAGACCAAAGTGATGATACTGTCATTGTTATGGATTCTGCTTCTACAGCCACTAACATCCATCTGCTTGTAATAAGAAATATGTTAATAATCTGATAAACATATTCATTTCTATGCACTATAAAGCCTCATGCACAAGGACGTGTTTTCTTTCCATTTTTTTTAGAACCATATGCGGAACCATTCATGTCGATGGGTCCGCCAAAAAAAAATGAAGTTACTCCATGTGCATTCCGTTTCCGTATGTCCGTAAATCTGTTCCACAAAAAAATAAAACATATCCTATTATTGTCCGCATTATGGGCAAGGATAGGACTGTTCTATTAGGGGGTGGCTGTTCCGTTCAGCAAAATACGGAATGCACACAGACATCATCCATAATTTTTGCGGACCGCAAAATACATACGGTCGTGTGCATGAGCCCTAAGGCTGCATTTTTTGTCCATGTGTTGTCCGTTGTTCACACGAACCCATAGAAGTAATTGATGCTATTCACGTCTCAATTTTTCTGCATTGATGGCGAGTCTGTGTAGAGAAACTCAGGTCATACACCACTTTGGTCTGTGTCTCATGGAAAACAGACCTGGAGAACACTGGGGACAATCTCCTACACAGACATACACACCTCGGTGCCACATTACAAATTGTCCGTGCGTTGTGGCGGCAGAAAAAGTGGCTTAGTGGTTAATATGTCTACATGAAGTTTGAATGTTCTGCACATTTGTATTAAATGCAGTGCGCTCTCCAATGTAATTTTAACCCTTTTTGCTTTTTTTTTACTCACCTCATTGCAGCTCTGGTCTCTTCACTTTCTGTGGGTGGGCAGCAGCTTGCATCTTCCAGGAGTGCATTGCAGTCAGCTCTTGTTAACCCCTTCTGTTAAATCATAAAGCAGGCCCTCCCCCTAATTTCCTTGTCCACTGTCTGGGCCGCTTTGAGATCACTATTCCGGCACAGAGAGGAGGAAGGGAGTAGGGAAACTACTGAGCATGTACGTCCACCATTGAATGCATAACTAGATGGACCAGAATTTTGGCCACAAGAGAAACAGCTACTGGGAAGGAAAATGTAATGTACATAAGAAAAGAACAATATTTTCATTGCATATATATTACATGAATACTTCATATGAAATGCCCTATTTTTTGCATAGTAATACTTAGGATAACCCCTTTAAGCAAACTTAAAAATAATGAAGCACATGAATGAATTTATTAGAGTAAAAGGGGATGTGTTATTAGAGTAAAAGGGAATGTTAATAAAAGTAATTTTTAGCAGATTTTCCATCTTTAGGGCTGCTATAGAGGCCATGTGACCTGCACTGTACCTCTGTGTGCTTCCGTGCAAAATTAATTTTGTATACATCTATCAATGGGCACAATCCATTTATATTTCCACGGAGATGCTAACGCAAAGTTACAAACTCTTCATCTTTATCAGCACAAATTGATAAATTAAAACACATATATGTTAGGCTGAAGCATAAACCAGATAATAAATGCCATATTGGGTATGAATAGTAATCAACTGAAGATTATAAAAAGATGTAATATTACAATTATAAATATTATTACCTATGTATATATTTGCTGTATCTATCCAATACAAAATGTGCTCTCCACAATAAAATTTAGGAATAAATACAGACCCAAAATGTGGCACAGTGACAAAACCCAATACGCATTTCAAGTTGCTTCCTCAGGGGAATTGTTTCCCTGAGGAAGCAGTGTGCATTTCTAATCGGTAGTAAAATAAATTTTGTGAGGAGGCATATAGAGGTTTTTCCTGTCGCATCCCATATATATGGCGGTATCCTCCCCTATAACCATTGCTGAGCAGGCCCTGTTCTTAGTTGCAGAGCAGCTTGTCTCTGACCTCTGGTAGGATATAAGTTTAGTTATACCTTCTGCTTGTCATTAGGTTTTTAAAAAAGCTCAACACAAAGATGGAAGTTCTTCAAGAACATATTTTTAGAGATTTTTTTTTAAATTATGAATTTATTATTTTGATATTTATTCATGTAAGAATGGATAATTTATGGTGGCATTTAATTAAAATATGCAGCATACATGCACGCTTGGCCAGGGATAAATCTTGCACACATGGCTTGCCTAAAGTAAGTTAAAAAAAAATGTTAAAAGGCAGGGAAGGTGTTAAAACAATAAACAAAGTTCTACAGTACTTACCCATTTAAACCCACAGCACCGCTGCTCTTATCCTCCCAGCCAGACTATATATACATGCTTGGGTGCATAGGCGTGCGCACGGGGTGTGCCTGGGCACACCCTAATCAAGCCTGCTGCCCGGCGAATACTAATGAAGCGCTTCCATTTTGGAAGTGCTCATTAGTGCCAGAGGACCAAGAAGCGGTGGACGCTCTGTACTTACCGCTTCCTGGTCCTAGGCTGTGCAGGGCTGCGCACAGTGGGAGGTGCTTTGTGACGTCACGCTGTGCGCGCCAGTTCAGAGCACAGCCGACAGCAGGAGGAAGAGGATTGAGGGCGGCGAGGAGAAGCGGCGTCCAGAAGCAGAGAGGTAAGTGTTTTTTTATTTTATAAAAAATGAGGCTGCTGGGGGCATAATGGAGGCTAATGAGGCTAATGAAGCATAATGGGGGCTAATGAGAGGCATAATGGGAGCTAATGAGGCATAATGGGTGCTAATGAGGCATAATGTGGGCTAATGAGGCATAATGTGGGCTAATGAGAGGTATAATGGGGCTAATGAGAGGCATAATGGGGGCTAATGAGGCATAAGGGCTGATAATGGGGCTAATGAGGCATAAGGGCTGATTATGGGGGCTACTGAGGCATAATCGGGGCTACTAGGGCATAATGGGGGCTAATGAGAGGCATAAGGGCTGATAATAGGGGCTAATGGCATAAAGGCTATATATATATATACATGCATACACGCGCGCGGTGTGTGTGTTTGTTCTTTAGGGTGCACACCCTAATGCAATAGGCTGCGCACGCCTATGTTTGGGTGACATGCCTGTATGCCACACATGACCACATACCTGTATGCCACACATGACCACCATTCTTGTGCAGTATACCACTAAAGCCAGTGATTCACTGCAGTGGTCATCACTGCAGCCAAGAACATGACATTGCAACTGCAGCAGCAGGGGGGATTGATGCGGCGGTGCTGGAGCAGAGGGAGTTTGTAAGGGTGAGTATAACTTCCCTGCCTTTTAACATTTTGTTTTTAACTTGGTCAACCCCCTTTAAAAGAACCTGCCACCATGAAATGCAGTTCAGTCTGCAGGCAGCAGGTTAGAGCAGGAGGAGCTGAGCAGACTGAGAAGAAAATTCTATAAATCTTTAACTTTATTTAAGTTGCTGCTCTTTCTGAGTTCAGTTGTACACAGGGACCATCTTATCAGTGGTTGATAGTGATTCCCACTTGTCTAATGAGCTCAGAAAGAGCAGAGATCAACGTTCTAGTGCCGTATACGGCTGAAGCAAGTTATATGCTGCAGTGGTCGTGTGCAGTATACTGGACGTCATCACTGCAGCAGTAGAGAGGATCGGAAAGGTGGTGCTGGAGCAGAGGGAGTTTGAATGGGAGGGTATAACTCCTTTTATTATGTTTACACCTTCCCATCTTTAAAAAAAAAAAAATTAACTTGGACAACCCTTTAAAAATAATGGGGGAGATTTATCAAGACCGGTGCTGTCTGTGCCGGTCTTGATATCCTCTGCACTGCCGGAAGATGCGCCTAATTTATGACGAGGTACATCCCTGGCAGTCCTTGCGCCTAAACAGAAATCTACGACAGTTCAAAGCTGCCATAGATTTCTGGCTTCATTTTCGCCAGAAAACTGGCATAAATGAAGATAGATTTGTTGGGGAGGCTGGCCACGCACCCTTTCTGCCCTTGCTATTCTCTCGTTAAGGAAAGTGGCCAGGACGGCGTAAAATCTGAGAGATGTGACAATATTTAAAAAAAAACCACATAGTTTGCAACTTTTTAAAGCCACTTTTCAGGCACAAGGGAGATAATAAATGTCCCCCATTGTAGATAAGTTAAAAGAGAGTAGATATACAGGTGTAGGATATCTAAAATGTCATTACGACTTTACTGCCCTGCACTCTTTTCATACTGGATCTGTAAATCAAAGAGGTCTAATAAATGCCATTAGGTTGACTGGCTTCTAATGCACAGACCTTGAACAAGTGTGTGTACCAGTAAAACTGTAATGCATGATTGATCTCAGATTGGACCTGGTCTTCGACCCTTTACCAGTCACCATAATTATAACATTTTGCATTTTTTGGTGCTGTATCTGAGTGCCTACTGACATTGAGCTCTTGGGCACTTCACTAAAGGTTCATCCACCTCTGTAGTAATTGGTAGTATGTTAACTACAGCTGTGCCTGAATAAACCGTCCTGTAACTGTCACCTTCAGTATAACATATCTACATTGTTGCATTCGCCTATGCTTTTGATTCCTATATCACATTAAGATGTTCATTTGAGGCATATTTAGGCCCGACAACCTTATAAAGGAATCTATTTACTGCTCAGAAAGCGTCTGTAGAGCAAATAGGTATTCTAGGCGGGAATTTGCTCTCATCTGGTTTTGATATACACAATAGGAGTCTAGACGGGCATTTTTTTCTCCTAGTTGTTCCTGCCCTCACAAGCTCTTTACTGGAATATGCTTCTCTCTACCGGCTTTTTTTTTTTTTTCTGGCAGTACAGACACCGAGGCAAAGCCTACATTGCAGACACCAGATCTTGTTTCAGCCATGAGAGCACCTTCACATCTACTGCATGCAGAAGACCTATTAACCTCCACTGGTCACTCCTTTTTACTCCTAAACGAGGTTGTTAACTAATTCATTCCAGATCTGTGTCATGAGCATATTGACTAACATTCTATATGAATCCCGCACCCATTTAGTTGAGGCATTCTTAGATGGTTTTCCTATACAGTATGGTTTAATCCATCACTTATAGAGATTTTGCAGCATGACACCCATTGACCTCGGCTGGTCACTCCTCTGCTTTTTACTTCTAAATTAGGTTATTACCTCATTCATTCCAGATCTGTGTCATGAACGTATTGACTAACATACTATATTAATCCTGCACCCATTTAGTTAAGGCATTCCTCTGTGGTTTAATCCATCACTTATATAGCTTTTGTAGCACATGTAATCATTTTTCTTTAGGATATTTGAGATAGGGTGTATTGTTTCTTCAAACTTTCTCACCTGACTTTTATGGCTATTTTGTATCGCGGCATGGTTTTACAAGCACATAATCCTTAATGTTCTGCTTAAAAAGGGGGGATTACCTACTTTGTGACTGTGCCTCATGTGAATGTGCAGATAAACTGAAGTTTTTGGAGCGATTTAGCCTTTGGAGTGAATTTTCCTCGAGTTTAGAAGTTCTCCAGCATTTTCATATCCCATTATCAGTATTTCATCTTAACAGTCATTAATCCATTCACTCATCTACCACCATATGGTCCTTAAGCAACCTGTTCTACCAGCAGATAATGTGATATCCCTTTTATGGATGAACGACAGTGGTCGATGCATCGGGCAAGTCGTGCAGCATTTCAATATAAATGTCTATGAGAAAAGAAATGAACCGCCAGTTTTCATTTTTTTCTCCTATTAGGAACATTCAACTTTTCAACCATGTTAAGGCTTCTATAAATTAATAAATCTATTGTCATATAAAGTTTTCTCAATACTCTCGAAGGAAAAGATCGGTCTCGGTCACACATAATTTAACAATGCGTCATTTTGGGGAATTCGAAATCTGTGGTTTTTGAAGCAGAGGAATTTCTAACTAGCTCAGCTTGGTGGTCTCGAGCTCAGTAAAACAACAGTAATGTGCTTTTTGGCTTAGACTGTAGCAAAACTGTACAGCACATATTGTATATTTCCCAACCGTATTTCCAAAGAAACCATGTGAATGAATGGACTTCCCTGATAGGGCTTAAGTGCCTCGACTTAAAAGCCCTTAAGATATAGGCGATGGCTACAAATTCACAGAAACCAAGAGCCTCTTGGCCTCTGTCCAGTACCGAATAGAATTGCTTGCATTTGCAATCGTGGAGAATATAATTCCAGATAAGTTCTAAAGAGCCCTGCAATTTCCCTCTCCGCCTGTTTGTTATTTAACATTTATATCGAGCCGACTGTTCATGACATAACTAAGTGCCATGTGAGGAGAGATTAGAGCACAACACTTCATTAAAACTGTCTACGTAGTGAAAGGTTTGCTGAAATACTAGAACAAATCGCTGAATGAAGCTCTCGGACCTTTTCACGTTGGATTATACTCTAAATCAAATGTTGATACGTTGCGGCAAATAGACAACTAGCGCATGGTCTGGAACGCAACTTTTAGTTGAATTGCAAGGGGAATTTTACCTACAGCAATTAAAGGTGCCACTTGTGCTCTTGAGACTTTAGTTTTATAAACTGTATGACTATTGGTTTTTATTTTCGGGGACTAAGACTGTCCGGATCCATATATCTTGTTATATTTGAGTAGACATACTGTATTTGTAGTTGCACGTAACTAATGTGTTCTCCTTAACCTATTGTTCCTAAGATGAGCTCTTGGGGACTAATCTTGGGAACAGTGGGGGAAGGGGAACACATTCGTTACGTGAAGCCATTATAAGGTTTGTGCACTCATTTTACAAAATTATTGCTCATTTCATTAAAAATGTTGAGTTCCATAGAGCTTAGAGGAAAAAGTAATTGATAGCTGAGAAGTTTCAGAAAGCTGAGCAATATACATCAGTATTCACATCTCATCCCCATACTGCCCATATATACTTGAATGCAATCAAAACTCTCTGATCATCTAATTTGCATGTGGGTGTCCCGACTCTCCCCCAACAGTAGATGCTGGAGTAAAGAAGGATCGAACATGTTCTCAACATATCCAATCATTTGTTCTTATTGGAGATAAGATGTAAAAAAAAAAATTATGGAATTAAATAAGTCATACTCACCTTACTGGATCCCCTGCCATTCTCGTTCCAACCCAAACCAGTCCCCTGATGCTCTCTACTTCCTGCTGCCTCTCAGCAGGCAGGAATTTAGCACTCAGTAATTTGCTGGGATCCTTGGAGGATTGAAGGTAAGGTGCGAGGCAGCAACATTTTTGTTGAGCAAATATTTCAAAAGATCAATTCTCTATAGATCACTGCCAATTCAATTCATCTCTGTTTAAAATCTGCTTTTCGATACCCTGTGTTAAACCATATGTGCTGAATCACCCAAGGAATTTGGGGAGGATCATGGAGATTTTAAAGAATTAAAATTTTGGGAAGGGGCAGGAGGCTGAAGGGAATATTTGCTACATGTAGAAAGTGGGTCTAGGCGCCCGAATTTTTTCCTTTTCTCTCTCTGAAGAGCCATGTGCTTACCTGGTGAAACGCGTCGGAGGAGGACACAGATCACACCAATTAGGGAGGTAAGAGCATAGGGACATTTACTCTAGGCCCGAGGTTCCTGAGGCTGGGGGTCGTCCTTTTCAGGACGAGTGCTCCGACTACAGCCAGTGAGGCTATTTCATTGACCAGACTAGGCCAAGTAGGGTTAGCATACAGGGAAAGTTTACTGGTCCACCTAGACCCACTTTCTACATGTAGCAAATATTCCCTTCAGTCTCCCCAGCAGGCCCTACCCTATCAATAGAGTACCTATCCTTCTTTCCCTAACTAGGCAGGAATTCACTAGATTCCACAGTCTCATTTATTTTATATATATGAAATTAAAAGTTAAATCTTAATTTAAATACAATAAGGCATACTCAGTACAAGCTATAAACATTTTGAGACTACTGAGGATTATTTATGAGAGGGTCTACCGATACTTAGACACCAATCATAAACGTATTGAAAGGGTCAGGAGGCCCCAGAACACATTAGATAGCACCGCGCAGCAATGATTTTGCTACTGAGAGAAAAACATGTGATTTATACTAAAATGAGCACACTGATTCCAAATATAAACTCGGAATTTGCCTGATACGTCTAGATTTTAAGTTATACATGCAAAGCCTATTCAGTTATAATATTAATGCATTATATTGGAGATATTCTATTGGACATGTCCAGACCTGTCCGGACGCACTCAGGCTGATGTCAGCAGTAAGTATATAAGGTAAGCTGGAAAGATTTTGATAAAGTGATCTGTTATAGTGCTATCAGTTTTGAAACTACTTATGATCAGCGCAAGAATCTGACAAAGCGAGTGCGTCTTTCAGTTTGGGATGCATTTGTGCTAGTAGTGCAGAACTTCCTTGGGAACAGATGAGCTGCAAACTATGCTGAATTAGTAGACAACATGCTTACAGCATATGAACAACTAGGCTGCCGAATGTCATTGAAAGTGCATTTCTTACATTCCCATCTTGACTTTTTCCCACCCAATTTTGGACACGTAAGTGACGAACATGGAGAGTGGTTCCATAAAGATATTTCTACAGGTATCAGGGCTGCTGGAATCCCAACATGATGGGGGACTACTGCTGGTTTTTGCAACGGGAAAATATGACCGTTCACAAACGCAAAAGCAGATGCCTGAAGCACTTTTAACAGTAATGGGCCTTACTCAAGTAAGACTTTTAAACTGAAAAAATGAGACTTTTTGAAATGTTGTTATTCCATTACATTTTCATACACTGTTTACTACGCAAACTTTGATGTAGATCAGGTAATTGTTGGAGTAAAACTCATTCTGTTCAAAATTATTCAATGCTTTCCAAGTGCTTCATTCATTTAGGCATACTTATGCATAGAAAAATTTTGTGACTTGTTACAAAAATTCTGACTTCGGATTTGTAATCCGCACACTCGATTTAGTATAGGATAAATGGTTTTTGCCCAGTAGCAGATGAAAAGTTTTTTTTTGTTGCGTGGTGTAGTTGGTCTCAGAAGGTTTGGCTGACGTTCATCTAATGTGCATGGTCAGCTTAGGGCTGCCCTGAGAAGATGACTGTTAGGGTATACCTTAAGTATGATATTACAGATCCATGTGGATTTTGTATAGACAAGCAATAATGTATTGGAATATATAAAGTATTACAGTTAAATCATTAAAGTAAAAAATAATGTAAAAGTCCCTTAGTGGGACAAAAAAGGTCAAAGAAAGCTAACTAAAGTTTATGTTAAAAAAAAAGTCACAAAGTTAACAAAAGAATGAACACATTTATTTGGATAAACAGTTTTTACTAAAAGACAATATGACAAAACATAGAAAGACATAATGTTGGTATCCCTGTAACCATAAAAATCAGTACAATACATTTTACACGTAACTGTAAAAACCACAATAGTGAAATGGTATTTTGTTTTCTTTGCAACACCTTCTGAGAAAAGCAATAACTGAAGTTGTGCTCTGAAATTTATATAATCCAAAAGAGAAAATATGAAAATAGAAAAAAACTGAAGAAAATAGAGTTTGTCCAAAAAAATCCAAGTACATACACTGCGTGCAGAATTATTAGGCAAATGAGTATTTTGACCACATCATCCTCTTTATGCATGTTGTCTTACTCCAAGCTGTATAGGCTCGAAAGCCTACTACCAATTAAGCATATTAGGTGATGTGCATCTCTGTAATGAGAAGGGGTGTGGTCTAATGACATCAACACCCTATATTAGGTGTGCAGAATTATTAGCCAACTTCCTTTCCTTTGGCAAAATGGGTCAAAAGAAGCACTTGACAGGCTCAGAAAAGTCAGAAATAGTGAGATATCTTGCAGAGGGATGCAGCACTCTTAAAATTGCAAAGCTTCTGAAGCGTGATCATCTAACAATCAAGCGTTTCATTCAAAATAGTCAACAGGGTCGCAAGAAGCGTGTGGAAAAACCAAGGCGCAAAATAACTGCCCATGAACTGAGAAAAGTCAAGCGTGCAGCTGCCAAGATGCCACTTGCCACCAGTTTGGCCATATTTCAGAGCTGCAACATCACTGGAGTGCCCAAAAGCACAAGGTGTGCAATACTCAGAGACATGGCCAAGGTAAGAAAGGCTGAAAGACGACCACCACTGAACAAGAAACACAAGCTGAAACGTCAAGACTGGGCCAAGAAATATCTCAAGACTGATTTTTCTAAGGTTTTATGGACTGATGAAATGAGAGTGAGTCTTGATGGGCCAGATGGATGGGCCCGTGGCTGGATTGGTAAAGGGCAGAGAGCTCCAGTCCGACTCAGACGCCAGCAAGGTGGAGGTGGAGTACTGGTTTGGGCTGGTATCATCAAAGATGAGCTTGTGGGGCCTTTTCGGGTTGAGGATGGAGTCAAGCTCAACTCCCAGTCCTACTGCCAGTTTCTGGAAGACACCTTCTTCAAGCAGTGGTACAGGAAGAAGTCTGCATCCTTCAAGAAAAACATGATTTTCATGCAGGACAATGCTCCATCACACGCGTCCAAGTACTCCACAGCGTGGCTGGCAAGAAAGGGTATAAAAGAAGAAAATCTAATGACATGGCCTCCTTGTTCACCTGATCTGAACCCCATTGAGAACCTGTGGTCCATCATCAAATGTGAGATTTACAAGGAGGGAAAACAGTACACCTCTCTGAACAGTGTCTGGGAGGCTGTGGTTGCTGCTGCACGCAATGTTGATGGTGAACAGATCAAAACACTGACAGAATCCATGGATCGCAGGCTTTTGAGTGTCCTTGCAAAGAAAGGTGGCTATATTGGTCACTGATTTGTTTTTGTTTTGTTTTTGAATGTCAGAAATGTATATTTGTGAATGTTGAGATGTTATATTGGTTTCACTGGTAAAAATAAATAATTGAAATGGGTATATATTTGTTTTTTGTTAAGTTGCCTAATAATTATGCACAGTAATAGTCACCTGCACACACAGATATCCCCCTAAAATAGCTAAAACTAAAAACAAACTAAAAACTACTTCCAAAAATATTCAGCTTTGATATTAATGAGTTTTTTGGGTTCATTGAGAACATGGTTGTTGTTCAATAATAAAATTAATCCTCAAAAATACAACTTGCCTAATAATTCTGCACTCCCTTGTAGCTGTAGAAGGATTGTATCATCTGGTAGCTGATTAAAGGGACACTTAAGTCATAAATTGATTTTTTTTTTAACTCAATGTTCAATAAAAACTTTTTTATAAAGAATTTTCGGCATTTTCTTTTTCATTTTGGCAGTACTATACCATTGAAAATGACACATAAAATATTGTCCTTCTGTAGCAGCCAGCAGAGATAAGCAGCATGTTGTCAGTTTACCACTGCTGTGAGGGAAAGATTTGGATGTAGATTTAGAATGACAGTATGACAGCTCTATAGTTCTCTTGATAGGTCTAGATACAGATGGCCACAGGAGAGCATAATACTTATCAGTACAATGTGTGATGCTGTAATGGGTCACATCCCTTCTCTCTCTGGTCGAAGTGAATGGTCTGACTGAGAATGTCAAGCGAGGCTGCTTGCCGTGCTGAAAGTCCAAGCAAAGAGGAAGTTAAAGAGTCAGAGCAGGATGTAGAATACATGGAGTGACTTCAGAAAATTATATCCAGAAAAGCATCCACCAAATATATATTTTTAAATACATAGAATATTCACATATTGATTGTCAATGAGTGATAACATTTTTTTCACATACATCCGGTGATCCGGCTTAACTGGGAGCGGTGCAAAAAATGTCGGAGGGGAGCTGAAGCTAGAAATGATCCCACAGTTTTCTGATGATGCTGGATGTGAATTAGTGCCGGACAGAAAAACACTACACACTATGTCTTCCTGCCTGACGCCATCAGTGCATAGATGCTGGCAGGGGTGTAGCTAATGCCTTATAAGCCCTGGTACAAGAGTTCAGCTTGGGCCCCCTTCCCTCAGTGCTTTGTGGCCAGGGGCAGGGGACAACATAGCCTTCGTGCTGCCTAATGCAGAAATTAAAAGCAGCACCTTCCCCATGCCAAATTCTTTGACCTAACCCCTTCCCTCCAGCCAGAGGTGTAACTTGACCTACATGCACTTTCTATAATACTGGTGCTTTCTTATGTGGCACAAGGGTCTTTGGGCCCCTCAGGCTCCTGGGCCCAATAGCGACTGCTACCTCTGCACCTCCTATAGCTGTGCAGTGCACATATGTCAGTTATGTCCCAATCCAAGCTTAAAACAACTTAGCCGGGCACAACTGATATATGTGAAGCGGGCATTTAGGGTGCTGTCACTCCTGAACGTTTTTTTATGCAGTTCTTAAGCCAAAACATGAAGTGGATTAAAAAACTAAAAGTCATATCTGCCCTTTACTTTATCACATTTTATGATCCTCTCAGGATTTTGGTTTGGTGTAAAAAAAAAAAAAATAACTGCATGTGTGGCCGTCCGGTTATATCTGTTGCAACCAGTGGAACAAATGTCTTTTGGTTTATTATTCAATAGACATAATAATATCATTCTTGTATACGATCACCATTCTTTGGAAAGCTGCAGCATGAAATAGAACTTGTAAGAAAATTGCTGTTTTATGGTAATTATTCATTAAGGAGTCATTCCGACTTTTAAGCATTTTTTTTACCACTGCTGTGTGCTAAGTGAACGAGTCATAACACCAGTAATTGCACAGGGTAACAGCAGCATAATTTGAAGCTCCTGGGCACCGATGCAAAATCTGTAATAGAAACGTCGTCGCCTTCCCCCCAAATATCACACATCTTTAATAGTAATAGTCGTCTTATATAGGACAGGGGGTAATTTTGGCCCCAAAAGGCTCCGACTGCAGCCTCTACAGTTATGTTCCTGGCTAAACACTGTACGGTTGTATGAGGAGACAGTGTGCACATGCCCAGGGGTGCATGCCAATTTCTTAACCTAACCCATTTGCCACAATGAAAGAGCTCATAGCCCATGGCCCTTCCGCTGCCCCCCTCTTGCCCCTACCTGGTGCTGCCTGAGGCGATCGCCTCACCTGGCCTCATTGGTGGTGCACCCCTGCCCGTGCCATCTCCCGTCTCGGGATGCCAGGTGTCATCAATATGAAAAAGTCCGGAGAACCTCTTTAATAGTGACAGGCTGATCCGCTGTATTTGATGCACACCATTGTCACTGTAACCAGCATGCAGTGCTGACGCAGCCACAATGCGGACGGAGGAAAAGATGCGTGTTTTACGCCTTTTTTCCTGGACATCCCCTCTACACCTCTATGTGTCAAACCCGATGTAAAAAAAATATTAGGTTGTTTTTGGCCTTATATATGTATTATATCACATTGTTATCAAGTGGTATGTAATAAATAACTTTACATTACTGTATGATATGCCACGTGGCGAGGTCCTACGTGTCTCCTTTGGATACCTACTTACTTGTTTTACGGTCTTTAATTGTATTATTTTGTGAAATTCTAAAAAAAAACTGAGTAAACATAAAAACAAATATTGTCACCCGGGAGTGTAAAAAGTCTAAAAACAAAAGGGTTGTGTGACAATTTTATGCCAAAAAAAGGAGTAAAACTACACCTAGACTTTTTGTAGTACTACTTATTCATTTAACTATTGAACTACAGCTGTAACTTGAGTTGTATGCAATCGTGTGCACTGCCGTTGTCTGCAGTCTAGGTTTAGCCCCGCACTAAGCCTTATGTAACTTTTTTATTCAGCGGTGTTGGAGTTGGCTGAAGCAGTCAGGATTATTGTCAGCCTGTTGGCACTTTGCATCGAAGAACCACTGAACCACAAAGAATAAGGCCTCTTTCACACGGGCGTTGCGGGAAAAGGTGCGGGTGCGTTGCGGGAACATGCACGATTTTTCTGCGCGAGTGCAAAACATTGTAATTCGTTTTGCACGCGCGTGAGAAAAATCGGCATGTTTGGTACCCAAACCCGAACTTCTTCACAGAAGTTCGGGCTTGGGATCGGTGTTCTGTAGATTGTATTATTTTCCCTTATAACATGGTTATAAGGGAAAATAATAGCATTCTGAATACAGAATGCATAGTACAATAGCGCTGGAGGGGTTAAAAAAAATAAAAAATAATTTAACTCACCTTAATCCACTTGATCGCGCTGCCCGGCTTTTCTTCTGTCTTCTTCTTTGCTGTGTGCAGGAAAAGGACCTGTGGTGACGTCACTCCGGTCATCACATGGTCCATCACATGATCTTTTACCATGGTGATGGATCATTTGATGACCGGAGTGACATCACCACAGGTCCTTTTCCTGCACACAGCAAAGAAGAAGACAGAAGAGATGCCGGGCTGCGCGATCAAGTGGATTAAGGTGAGTTTAATTATTATTATTTTTTTTAACCCCTCCAGCCCTATTTTACTATGCATTCTGTATTCAGAATGCTATTATTTTCCCTTATAACCATGTTATAAGGGAAAATAATAATGATCGGGTCCCCATCCCGATCGTCACCTAGCAACCGTGCGTGAAAATCGCACCGCATCCGCACTTGCTTGCGGATGCTTGCGATTATCACGCAACCCCATTCATTTCTATGGGGCCTGTGTTACGTGAAAAACGCACAAAGAGGAGCATGCTGCGATTTTCACGCAACGCACAACTGATGCGCTAAAATCACCGCTCGTGTGCACAGCCCCATAGAAATGAATGGGTCAGGATTCAGTGCGGGTGCAATGCGTTCAACTCACGCATTGCACCCGCGCGGAATACTCGCCCGTGTGAAAGGGGTCTAAGAGGAAAATTCCAGTTTATGGGAAAGTGGTTATAAATATTTGAGATAATGCTATAATTTAGCTTCTCTCTGTAGCTGCTTTCAGTAGTTTAATGTGTGCATTTTATGTAATTAGCCACCACCATTTGCACTCTTTCCTGCTACATGGGTGGTGCTGCTTTGTCATATGGCTCATAAATTCAGTTGCAGTCAGAATGAGTCAGGAAGCACAGACTATCAATCAGGAACTAGAAAAGGGACACTTTCAAAATATACTCTTGTGCCAGATCTATGCACGCTCTTGGGACCTGAGGACAAGCGTCTGGCCGCAGCCTCCTGAACAGAGCACTGACACGTTCTTGGTCCAGATCCCTGTGACAGTTAACCTCTTCATAAGGCCTCTTGCACAGGAACTTTAATTTTTTACGTTCCGTTTTTTGCGTTCCGTATACGGACCGTATACGGAACTATTCATTTAAATGTATCCACACAAGAAAAACGTATGCCCTCCATTTCTGTATTTCTGTTCCGTTCAAAGATAGAACATGTCCTATTATTGTCTGCATAATGGACAAGGATAGTACTGTTCTATCAGGGGCCAGTTGTTCCGTTCTTCAAAAAACAGAATGCACACGGACGTCATCCGTATTTTTTGTGGACCGCAAAATACTGAAAAAGCCATACGGTCGTGTGCAAGAGGCCTAAAGACTATGGGGTTTAACTGAATGCGTCAGATGTGGCTCACAGTGCCACATGTAGCTTAAGGGAGTGAACCTATAAGTATTAAAGGGGTTGACCATTATTAGAAAAAAACATGGCTGCCTTATTTCAAAAGCAGTCCCTCACCTGTCCTTGGGTTGTGCCTGGTACTGCAGATCAGCACCATTGAAATGAATGGGGCTGAGCTGTAATACCACACACAACCTGTGGACAGGTGAGGTGCTGATACAGGGCATAGAGGGTCTTAGTTATGGGGAAAGATTAAAATAATTAAATTTATTTAGTCTTGAAAAGAGGCGTCTGGGGGAATGATAAACCTATACAAATACAATGGTCCCTTAAGGATACAATAATTTCAACATACAGTGACTCAGATTCGGATCCAATCACTCAAGGCCATTTCTCTGATAAAATAGCTGTTTTAGTTGCTGTTTAGCAGCTATTCCTGACTGTTGTATGTAAGGGATTGTTTTACGTGTTTTAGTTATCTGCTTATTTTTCTTAAATCTTAATTTTCTCTTATCTTGGATGGTATTTTGGGACTTTGGAACAGATTACTCAAGTTACAATGGTGTCAACATACAATGGTCGTCCTGGAAACAATTAATATTGTAATTTGAGTACCCACTGTTTATAAATGGGCCGTACAAAAAATATGGTGAAAAGCTGTTCCATGTAAAAGCCCCTCAAAAGACAAGGGGGCTCTGCTTCCGTCTGGAGAAGAATAAATTCAGTCTCCAGAAGTGTCAAAGTGTTGTTACTGTAAGAACTGTGAATCTGTGGAATAGACTACCTCGGGACGTGGTCACAGCAGGAACAGTGGATAGTTTTGAAAAAGGTTTGCGATTAATTCTGAAAATGAAATAAAATGAATGCTTATGAAGTCTGGGTCTCGGTCCCCTTTCCTAAATTTAACATCCCCCTCATCCCTTGGCTGAACTTGATTGACTTATGTCTTTTTTCAACAGTACTAACTATGTAAATATGTTTCTTTTTCTAGTCCTGGAAAACCACTTTAAAGAGGTTGGCCCATCTGGGACATTAATGGCATATCCGAGGATATGCCATCAATGTGAGATAGGAGCAGGGGGTGGGACCTTCACCTATCTCCAGAACAGGGCTCCCGAAGTGGATCGCTATAGGACTGCCAGAAAAAGTCAAGCCGGCGGACTGGCCATAGACCCTACAGGGCCATCTCTCGCTGGGCCGGTGCCCAAGGGGGCCACCTGACTCCTCTTCACTGCTGTGTTAACTTAGCATTAATTAACCCTAGGAGCATCAGGTACTTATGTACCTGGCTGGCGGCCGCAGGTGCCCTCAGAACAGTGATGCAGTTGAATAATGTGGTGGCTCCCTGTCATGCTATTTACCCTCATACTCCACTATATAAGGTAGTATACAAACGGTGCAGAGACACAGGTGTTTCAAGCCCAGGCTGGAAAAAACCTGAGGCTGTGACCTGCATCTCACCTCCTAAGCCCTCTTCTCCATATCATAATTAGAGAAAACTGGAAGGGGAGGAGGGCAGAATGAGGCAGATATTGATGGACAACACAGAGGGACAGCCTCTGGGGAGATATTTTTTGCTGCACTGTGGCATTTGGTTCCGCTGGGGCACTATTTTGTGCTGCACTATGGTATTGCTGACCTCACATACTTCCATTAGCAACTTTTAGTTTCCAGGGCAATTTTAGTGTAGATCCAGGATTATGAACTATTCTATATTTTAGGGAGGAAATAGTATAAAACCTAACTTTTATGGAATCTGTTTAAAATAATGTAGTTTATTAATAAATGCACAAAGTATATGTGTAGTGCAGCAGGATATGCTTCAGACCCCATCCCGCACTGGTACCTAGATCCTAACCTGAGAAACCTGACAATAGTGAAACCTGAATTATATCTCCTGAACAATTCACCGATTAGGGATCTTCAGGGAGAAATAGCTTACATGGTTCGTGCATAAGTAAAAGTGGCAATGGCAGTATACCCCTGCCTCGCTCAATCTTTTAAATGTGAAGCTCCGCCCCTGAGGGCTCGGTCATCAAGCTGAGCAATCAAGCAGTCAACAGAAACATGTCCCCTTTACTCACGTCACTCAGATCTTCATTGTATCATAGAGTGGGCGGGTGATAGCTCCACCTCCATGGCGGCACATTTTGGCAGCTCTGTCAAATGAGGGAACGAGTGTAGTGTCCCACTAGGTAGGGGTGGGCACTACACAAGGGTCAATTGGGTCACGTGTTACTCCTACTCCTAAGGGACAGTAATATTATATTTGACCATGTATGTTAATGTGTTTTCTATGTGCTTTTTCATGTATATTTCCCCTGTGACATGCATAGCAGGCCTATTAGGGTGTAGTTAGGCATCCTAGACACTAGAGGGAGATAGGGAGCCCCTAGTATAAATGTTCAGGCCCAGACAGGGAGGAGTTAGTCTGTAGTCAGGAGTCTGTGGACATAGAAGTGAGAGGGCATCTTAGCCAGAGATATGCTGAGGGCCTCCTCCTGACATGCAGCTAGATAGTCCAGGCTTCTAGTTGCCACCAGGAGGCTAGTGGAGAAGTACAATCTGCCTGGAGACCCTGAATCCAGCTAGCACAGATGAAGTAACCCCAGTAGTAGAGATGGTCCTTCTGGGAGAAACCTGCAGCCACCTACATACCAAGCAAGGACAGTACAACCAGCTCAGATAAGTAACCTGATGGGCAGAGGTACTATAAAATAGAAGCAAGGGTCAATACGGGAGGAAGATTTATTTACCAAGGATTAAAGCCAGCATTTAGGCATCCGGGCCTTGGGATACAGCCAGCCAGAATAGCTGTGGAGATAGTGCAGCCTGGACTGTGAAGCATTAATTGTATTACCCTCCAAGTATCTTGCAAGATTATACCTGCCATTATTGAATGTAAGCCTGCTTGTGGAACATATGCTAAAAGGGACTGCATCATTACCAACTGTATGTACAAAGTTTGGACTGTTTTAAGTAAAGCAACGTTTGGTTCATCATACCATTTGTGTACCTCAATTACTGCTCCTATAAATCGGTGTGCCACCGTTACAGGCACTGGCGTCACGATCCTTAAAGGGACCTTGCCCCAGTCACTCAAAATACCTGTAACAGCCAGGGCACCTCATCCACCATCAGGCCTGGTCCCTACATACAGAGTGTGCCCCAGAGGAACTTGTGTCTACCTCTCCTTCACTGCCGCATGCCTGCCCAGGGTTCTCCAATACAGTGAGTAACCCTCGATTGCCCATAACCGTGACCTCACTAATCGCAATACTCTGCAGGTCTGGCGTGCTGCACGAGGAAAACTATTCTCCTCCCCATTGAGGCAGCCCCTTGTGTCGCTCCTACAGAAGAAGAAACATCATGTTACTATGGAGCACTACAAAGTGTGTCTCCTAGCCGGCTGAATTGCTATCCACCGATCAATGAACATTAATGGGAATGAGGGGCCTGGAACGTATATGAGAAATGTGATCCTCAGATATTACTATGATCGTGTAACCATAATTTGTTACTTTAACCTATATGTGGTTAAATGAAGCATGTAAAGCTGAAACTCTCTTTTAGACCATGAGGTGTATATGACTTCATTTTGTGTATCCACCTGCATTCAGTTTGTGCTACGGTCCCAGTGTCCACCCCTGGTATTATAGGGTACAAGCCCACAAATGTAATAGATCCAACATCATTTCCATGATATTTTTTTACATGGTTCGCAATTGAAGTATCTCTTTCATTTACGATGTCACTTCACGTTTTGTCTTGTCCACGTAATCACGTAGGCAAGTGCATTTTAGTAAATATATTACCCCTACCGATGTATAATTCATAAAGACATGTATTTTGTATGTACGACCCGTAGTGGTACTCTGAATAGATTTTGGGGGGGGGGGCAATGTTACTGCAGGCTACACATGATCTAATGATCCACAATGGAATGAGCCCGTCATGATCATGGATCAGGAAAACCCCCGAACATATCACAAGCATAAACAGAACAGATCCAGAGAAAGCCAAAACGAATGTCAATAAACAAAAGTACCAGACACAAACAATCAGAATAAACCAGGCCAGGAAGGAAATGCAACTAAGGAAAACAGGTTTCAAAGCTGAGGAAGCTGTATGGATCAGGCAGATCAGTGGCAGAAGTGTAACCACTGTGCCAAGTAACCGGTTTGACTTGGACCAAACCCTAAGAGCATTATTTTAGTACTCCCCTGGATTTCACCCTTTAACCCCTGTAGAGGGATCTGGTCTGAAGGGGGGTGATGGACCACTACCTCCTGGTATAGTCCCAGTACACTTGGAAACAGTACACTGGAAACAGAGACGCTGGTGCAAGGCACCATCAATCCAGGCATACAATAAAGCACACTATTCAGAAACAAAACCAGGATACATTATCACAGACAGAGCCACATAGCCAGCAACCTATTCAATTAAGGATACATGGAGCGAACATAGACAGATCAGAACATAAGCATCAAAATGCAAACATGCCTGGAACCCATGCGGAACAGGGAGCATGTCTGTCTCAAACATACCTAGAACCCATGGGGAACCGGAAGCATGGTGTTCACAGAGAGATCAGGACATAAAGACATTACAACATAGAAACATTGTTACATAGCTTGGAACCCATGCGGATTAGGGTACAGAAAGCATGGTGTTTACAGACAGATTAGGACACAAAGACATTAATGAATAACCAGGCTGACCACACAGGTCAGGGTGGAGTAACAAAGGCACAGGTAAGGAGAGCATGCACCCTGCACTCAACATTCCTGGAGACAGACTGACTGCCAGGCATACTGCACACATGTCTAAATAGCAGGGTGATTAATGCACCTGACCACTAGAGATGAGCGAATTTCTCAAAAATTCGACCCAGCCGGTTCGCCAAATTTTTTGAAAAAATTCGGTTCGATCCGAGTTTATTTGCGGCGAATAGCGTTAAAAAATGCAGAGAGCCTTTACACTGTGCCTTGTAGTAACACGCATAGGGAGTCTGCTGTGATAGTGAAACAATACTGTGAGTCTGTATGACATACAGATGACAGGCGTCGCTCTTAGAATCACTGCACACTTCACTTATTTGGGCAGTCACGGGGCCAAAACTGACCAAATAACTCAAGTATGAACTCAGCCTTACAGGTCGATGTTAGCGCCAAGAAGAAGCGCACTCCTTTTACACCATCGGAAGCTGATTTCACCTAGATTTCTACAGAACCTGTTTCATTAAACGCTTATACACGTAGAGCCACCCCCCCACCCCCACCCCGACAGAGTGGAGAGGGTGTCAGCAGTAAGTTTGTGTTAATGTCACTGATTATTTTGCCCTTCCTCTAATCCATCAGAAATATAACCCCCAAAAAATGGATCCTGTCTGTGGAGCATACGCCTTCACTCGGTCAGCATTTGGTCAGTAATCCATCAGTATCCCTAAAACCCCCAAAAAACAGGAGTGGATCTAAAACAGAGATGACACGTGAATGGAATATTTGCATGTCTTCTGTGTTTTGTACCCACTCCTGCTTTTGACTACCAAATCATAAGCCAATTCTGATGTAAAATAGGGACCATGTCATGTAGGCCTTACAGCTGTTACACAGACAGGATCCATTGTGCGTCTCATTTTTCCTTCCTTCTGACAGATCAGAAGAAGGGTCAAATAATTGATTATGTCAGCCAGGCTGAAAGACAAAATAGTGGTCCACTCGTGAAGTGGGGAGGGTGGGAACAGTATGAGAAGTCGACAGAGTGGCCCTATGACATAGTGGTGAGGTGGAAGCAGCATGAGGAGACCACAGAGTGGCCCAATGACAGAGTCTGGAGGTGGCAGCAGCATCAGGAGGAGGCCACAGAGTGGCACAAAGACAGTGTGGAGGTTGCAGCAGCATCAGGAGGCCACAGAGTGGCACAATGACAGAGTGTGGAGGTGGCAGCAGCAGTATCAGGAGGAGGCCACAGGGTGGCACAATGACAGTGTGGAGGTGACAGCAGCATCAGGAGGAGGCCACAAGGTGACACAATGACAGTGTGGAGGTGGCAGCGGCAGCATCAGGAGAAGGACACAGGGTGGCACAATGACTGAGTGTGGAGGTGGCAGCAGCAGCATCAGGAGGCCACAGAGTGGAACAGTGACAGAACGTGGAGGTGGCTTCTGATCACTGTGAGACCTCAGCACACGTTTTGTCAAGCGGCTTTTGTGGGTGCACGTCTCCTGACAGATTCCTTCCACCCGAGGAGTTAATGAGTAGCTTGCATTAGTAGTTCGGAGACAGCACACCAAAGACAGCAAGTAGCTTTGTATTCAATCTTTATGTTATCAGTGGTATAATCTCATAACATTTATTGCTTATAGCAATGTTTCGGGCCCAGTTCAGTGCCCTTTGTCAAGCAAAAAATGTAAACACAGAACAATACAATTAAAAATACATCAGTATAGACATCAATTCTTATGTGGTAATTCATCTTCATGCTAATAACACGGGCCATACTTATATGCCATTGAAGTACATGATTGGACAGACGGAAAATACATGATTAGAGGGAAAGAAGGCAGAGACTTCAAGATGTGACATGATTGGAAAGCATAGTAGTGTCATGGTTACGGTCCATGATTACAGCCCGGTGTCATAATGACAGCAAATGGTTGGTAGGGTACTCCCCTGGGAGAGGTAGTCATTAACTGGCTAGATTGGCATAACCGCTGTATTCTCAACTATGTTATACAGGGGGGTAGGGTTTAGCAGTATTCATGAGCATGAAATCACCATATGTGAACACAACACCAGGCACCATATATTTAGAACACAGAGCCCTATATACTGTCGGCAAGCATACAGGGCTATGAATGTATCCCACAATGGTCCCGATATAATTACCTGTGAGGCCGGTCATAACATTTCCACGGCGTGCAGTGCACAGGAGGCACGCCATGGTGCTTTATGCAGGGCAATGCCAGTCACATGTGGGGCCGGACGTCCACTGTTAGCCGGCGTACGTGGGAGGCGGAGGCAGAGGGCGGTGCGCCGGAATTCGGCGCATGCGCTCTTTGCCTCTGGATCTAGAGGCGCCATGTTAGTTGCTGGTGCTGTATGGGAGAAGTGGGCGCATGCCCAGTAATGTCTTAAATGCCCGACGGCCATTTTGGAACCTGGAAATGTCGATAGTTCATAGATATTTCCACACAGTGTTATTGGGGATGGTATATCCACTGATTTAACAGCGCTCACGTTAATTTCTTTTGCCACTTTAGTCACAATAATCGTTCTATGGGGTGCTACTGTTTTGTGTATCAAACATATGTGTTTTTCATGTGTGTAATCATGAGTTCGGGGTGTTAGTCTCTCCTGGGAGTATATACTATACCCAATAGCCGCAATACATTACATCCGACAATAGATGCTGATTGAGGGTTGCCTATAGTTAAGGTTCTACTTGGAATCATGGCATTATGCTGCATAGGATGGACCTATTGGAAAGAACATAAAAAAGGCGTATGAGTCAGAGTACTGAGCATTATAAAATTAGGCAAATTTATAGTCCTTGTTAAGGCCTCCAGGGCTCAAAGTACCCAAGCGGCGGATCCATTGCATTTCCCTTGAATGTAACATGTCTTCGCGATTCCCCCCTCTCTGGGGATTTGAGACCCAGTCAATAACCTGAAAACGGAGTTGGCTGGGTGTATGTTTATGTTCCTGAAAGTGCTGTACTAGTGGAGCTTCCTTTTTGTTAGTACGAATGTTTGACTTGTGCTGACTGATTCTGTCTTTTATTTCCTGTGTGGTTTCACCCACATACCCCAGACCACAGGGACATTTAATGAGGTAAATGATGAAACTCGTCATACATGAAAAGTGGGCTCTAATGTAATATTTCTTTCCTGAATAAGGGTGCGTAAAAGTGTTACCTTTTGTGACATTACCACACTTGGCACATCCCAAGCACGGGTAAGTACCCAAGTTGGGTGATCCCGTGATGGTGCGTTGTGGATCATTTTTTCTAGATCCAAGATCGGATCTCACCAAGCGGTCGCGGATAATGGGTGGACGTTTGTAGGACATCAGGGGTCTAAGGTGAAAGATACTGGGGATACTTCTCTGTAAGATCTGCCAGTGTCTATTTACGATTTTTTTGATGGAAGCACTCCAGGTGGAGTAGGTGGTCACACAGTGGATTCGGGTGTTGTGTTTGTTTTCAGGTGAGGATTTGGGTTCCAGGAGATCATCTCTATTCGTATTGTTCACGCGTTGCGTGCGTTCTATCAATACTTTAGATGGGAACCCACGATCAGAAAATGTATTATTCATTTGGGTTAACCTTTTCTCTGCTATCTCAGGATTGGAAACAATTCTTTTGACCCTCATTAATTGTGATAACGGGAGGGAGTTGATTAGGCCTGGTGGTCGGTAGCTATTGTATAACAGAAGGCTATTTCTGTCTGTGGGCTTGGAATACAGGTCATAATGTAGGAGATTATTTTCTACCTTGAGCAGGACATCGAGGAATGGAATCTTAGTCTGACTAGTCTCCAAGGTGGAATCAATGGATCCCACCGATGAGTTCAGGTCAAGATGGAAGTTCTGCAAATCCTCTAGTGACCCCTGCCACAAACAAAAGACATCATCAATATAACGTAGCCAAGTCTTGACACATTTGTGAAACAGATGATGTGTATAGACATAATGTTCTTCAAAAGCATTCATATATATGATGGCAAATGTCGGTGCCACATTACATCCCATCGCGGTACCTGAGACCTGTAGATAGAATTCATCCTCAAACAGAAAGTAGTTATTTTTCAACACAAATCTTAATAACTCTATAATGAAGAGATTTTCCTTGTGGGAGTATTCCTGGTGTTGTACCAGGATCTCCATGACATGTCTTGATGCCATCCTCTGTGGGAATGATCGTATATACACTGGAGACATCCATGGTAACCATGATTGTATCAGTTCCGTGGATGTCCAAACCCTTAGTTTTATAAATAAAGTCTGTGGTGTCCAAAATGAAGGATTTTCCTGATTGGGCATAGGGGCGTGAGAGCTTATCCAAAAGGATTGCAGCTGGTTGAAAGACTGAATCACATCCTGAGACTATGAAGCGGAGGAGGTGGTGGCAGCAGCAGCATCAGGAGGAGGCCACAGGGTGGCACAATGACAGTGTGGACGTGGCAGAAGCATCAGGAGGCCACAGAGTGGCACAATGACAGAGTGTGGAGGTGGAGATAGCATCAGGAGGAGGCCACAGGGTGGCAAAATGACAGTGTGGAGGTGACAGCAGCATGAAGAGACCACAGAGTGGCACAATGACAGAGTGTGGAGGTGGCGGCAGCAGCAGCATCAGGAGGAGGCTACAGGGTGGCACAATGACAGTGTGGAGGTGGTGGCAGCAGCAGCAGCAGTAGCATGAGGAGACCACAGAGTGGCACAATAACAGAGTGTGGAGGTGGCAGCAGCAGAATCAGGAGGAGCCAACAGAGTGGCACAATGACAGTGTGGAGGTGGCAGCGGAAGCATCAGGAGAAGGACACAGGGTGGCACAATGACAGTGTGGAGGTGGCAGCAGCATCAGGAGATCAGGAGGCCACAGAGTGGCACAATGACAGAGTGTGTAGGTGGCAGCAGCATCAGGAGGAGGCAACAGGGTGGCACAATTACAGAGTGTGGAGGTGGCAGCATCATCATCAGGAGGCCACAGAGTGATACAATGACAGAGTGCCGAGGTGGCGGCAGCAGCATCAGGAGGAGGCCACAGGGTTGCACAATGACAGTGTGGAGGTGGCAGCAGCATCAGGAGGCCACAGAGTGGCAAGATGACATAGTGTTGAGGTAGCAGAAGCATCAGGAAAAAACAGAGTGGCAAGGTAGTGGCAGTGTGGAGGTGGCAGCAGCATCAGGAGACCAGAGAGTGGCAAGGTGACATAGTGTGGAGGTGTCAGCAGCATCAAGAGACCACAGAGTGGCAAGGTGACATAGTGTGGAGGTGGCAGCAGCATCAGGACACCACAGAGTGGCAAGGTGACATAGTGTGGAGGTGGCAGCAGCATCAGGTGACCGCAGAGTGACCAGGTGACAGAGTGGGGAGGTGGGTGGCAATACCAGTACCAGCTGAAAATGGTGGGTGAAAGAAGGAGCACTTGGCATCAGATGTGTGGCATCAGGCAGGTAGTAGCATCAGAATAGCAGCTGAGGCAGGTAGCCAGAAGAAACCGGTCTCTTTTGTCAAAGTGTTGGTGTGGCACCATGGATGATCTAGTCTGATGCATCAGGCATTGATGGGTGGAAATCCTGGCTGATCCACGCCTGATTCATCTTGATAAAGGTCAGTCTCTCCACATCTTGTGTGGACAGGCGAGTTTTTCTTGGGGCAACTATGGCCCCCGCCGCACTAAACACTCGCTCTGATGCCACACTACTTGCCAGGCAGGACAGCTTTTCCAGGGCAAACTCTGCCAGTTGTGGCCACAAATCCAGTTTGACTGCCCAGTAGTCCAGCGGATTTTAATGTGGGGTGGCAGGGTGCTGTCCAAGTATGCCACCACCTGCTGGTTCAGGTCCTGTTCCATGTTTAGCTGCTGCTGCTGCTGGCGAGTAGTTTCTACACTAGGCGGGTGAAGAAAGCTGCTCATCAGCGAATCTAGACTCAAGTTGCTGCTGATGGAGCTGGAACTGCTCCTATCCCCCTCCCTGCCACAGCAGCCATGGCAGAGGAACATGAGCGCAGAGGGCCCCCCCAGTCAGACCTACGAGAGGATGGACAATGGCGCAGATAGGCAGCAGCCAACTGACTACATAGGATGTCTCTATAGTAGTTCAGTTTCTCCTCCCTCTCAGCGGGTGTAAAAAAGGCCCCCATTTTGGATCGGTCGCGAACGTCCAACAAGGTGGAGAGCCAGAAGTCATCCCTCTGCCGAATGGTGACAATTCGGCTGTCACTACGCAAGCCAGTGAGCATGCATCGGGACATTTGTGCAAGAGACTCCCTGCCTCCATCTCCACTGCATACTGCCACGGTGTGTGTGGGTCCTCTGCCTCGTCTTCCTCATCACCCTGTAGCTCCTCTGGCTGCTCCTGCTCCTCCTTTCCTGTCACCTGTGTAGAAAAACCACCCATTTCGCTACACATTGCTTGTGCTCCAATTTTCCTCCTCCTCCTCCAATTCAGCCCCCAAAAGTCTCATGTGGCCGTGAGATCTAGGCGCCACGTCTCCAGTCCCCTGACCAGCCAGATTTACCAGCATCTGTACCAGGACATGAAGCAGTGGAATTACGTTGTTCATCCCGTAGTCCTGGGGACTGACAAATAACGTGGCCTCCTCAAAGGGCCTGAGCAAACGGCAGGTGTCACGCATGAGCTGCCACTGGCTGACATCGAAGTTACACAGGGGAGTACTACTGTCCGCTTGGATCATCAAGAAATCATTTATAGCCTTTCTGTGTTCGTTTAGTCGGTCCTACATATGGAGGGTGTAATTCCAATGGGTGGAAACGTCACATATCAGCCTATGTTGGGAGATGCCGTTCTGCCGCTGCAGCTCAAGGAGGGTGTGCTTTGCGGTGTACGAGTGGCTGAAGTGGCAGGTGAGAGCTGCAGTGATTTCCTTTCACTTAATTATCGAGTGGCTGAAGTGCATGCAAAGTTTCCTGGCCATTTTTAGGATGTCTTGCAGATGGGTAGAAGACTTCAGGAACCGCTTGGCAACCAGATTGAACACGTGTGCCATTTAGTGGGCCATAAAGGACATGTATTGTCCCTGACCGTAGTTGCAGCTCCACACGTCGGCGCTGTCGTGCACTTTGGCAGACACCGACAAGCTCAAGGACTGGCCCACCTTCTGTTCTACATACGTGTGCAGGGCTGGTACTGCCTTTTTGGAAAAGAAATGACGGCTAAGGACTCGGCTCGGCACAAGCCATCAGTTCTCTGAAAGGTGTAGAGTCCACCACTTGGAAAGGGAGGGACTGCAGCACCAGCAACTTGGCCAGGAGCACGTTCAGCTTCTGCGCCTTTGGATGACATCACGCATACTGTTGTCTCTTGGAAATCACTTCGGTGATCAATTGCTGACAGAATGACTTAGGAGGAGTAGGAGGGCGAGGAGCAGGAGCATCAAGTCCGGTAAATAATGGGAAGGACAGACAGCTCCCTTCGGCTGAGGTGGTGAAGCCTTGACTGCCTGAATTCGGGTGCGTGCCACTGGGTGATGCAGAGGTTGCTGCGGCAGGCTGGACAACCACATCGGAGCCATGGTTCTCCCAGGCCACTTTATGGTGACCCAGTATATGTTGACGCAGGGCCATGGTGCCAACATTGGCACCCTGGCCACGCTTCACCATCTGCCCACAGATTCTACAAATAGCAATGCTAACCTCCTACCGGCGGCTTAACAAATTTTTTTTACCCCCAACACTACGCACTCACTGACTGCTACCTCCGCTGCTTCCGTGAACCCCTGCACCACTACTTTATGGGCAGGTAGGATCCTGCGTAGCGGTTGGTCTACCCCAGGCACGTTTGGCTCCCGATCTCCCACTGCCGCCACCCTGCTGACTCCCGGCCACGCTAGCCTCACAGGCAAGCTGCCACCCTCTTCTCCAGATGATGATGAAGCCCCTAATTCAATCGGCTGCCAAGTGCGATCAGCTACATCATCATCATCATCGAGTACTGTCTGCACATCACTGATGTCCTCTTCAGCGGTCTCTGGGTCAGGAGCCTGACCGCTCGCAACACCAGCTCCCATGCCATTCTCCTGATCACTACTTGCCTGCCTACCGGAGGAAGCGGCGGATGTCTCCTCCACATCTTGGCTGGCCAGTAGCTGCTGACTGTCCTCTAGTAGCTCATCCTCGCTGTATAGTGGAGCTCAGCCCACAGCATATAATACTTCTCTGGCTGAGGGAACAGAAGAGGACAGGGGTCGGTTGAGGACAGGTGAGGGCACAGGGCCTGCTCCTGAGCCATGCCAACTAAGGGTTGTGTCCGACGAACCCACCGACTCTTGGCTGGGAGGTGTCTGATGTCACTTGGGACAAAGTGGATGATCGAGTCAACCATTCAAGAACCACTGGGTTGCTGGTCAAGATACGACCGCTAGATGACACCGGTAGCTCAGGCCTCTCGCTATGACTCCTGCTGCCACGCCCCCTTACTCTGCTGCGACCTGTACCTGTGCCAGAGACATTTAGGCCTCTGCCACTCCCTTGTGCAGGGCCTGGCACCCCTCTGTTTGACATACTGTTAGATCAAATAAATAAATAAAAAGGAAATTAAAACACTCCAAAAAAGTCTGTAATTTTCTCACTACACCACACAACGCCTAATAACTTATTAGCCGTTGGGTGGTGAAGTAAGAAAATTACAGACTTTTTTGGGGTGTTTTAATTTCCTTCATTAGTAATAATCCCTTTTTTCCACTAATACATAGTATAAAAGGGCTTTAGAACATATAACTGCACCACTGAACGGCAAATATATATTTATTTTGCCACAAATACACACCAAAAAGGGCTTTAGAACATATAACTGCACCGCTGAAATACAAATATTTTTTTTTTGCCACTAATACACACCAAAAAAGGGCTTTAGAACATAAAACTGCACCGCTGAACGTCAAATAATATACAGTCAGGTCCATAAATATTGGGACATCGACACAATTCTAACATTTTTGGCTCTATACACCACCACAATGGATTTGAAATGAAACGAACAAGATGTGCTTTAACTGCAGACTGTCAGCTTTAATTTGAGGGTATTTACATCCAAATCAGGTGAACGGTGTAGGAATTACAACAGTTTGCATATGTGCCTCCCACTTGTTAAGAGGCCAAAAGTAATGGGACAATTGGCTTCTCATCTGTTCCATGGCCAGATGTGTGTTATTCCCTCATTATCCCAATTACAATGAGCAGATAAAAGGTCCAGAGTTTATTCCAAGTGTGCTATTTGCATTTGGAATCTGTTGCTGTCAACTCTCAAGATGAGATCCAAAGAGCTGTCACTATCAGTGAAGCAAGCCATCATTAGGCTGAAAAAACAAAACAAACCCATCAGAGAGATAGCAAAAACATTTGGCGTGGCCAAAACAACCGTTTGGAACATTCTTAAAAAGAAGGAACACACCAGTAAGCTCAGCAACACCAAAAGACCCGGAAGACCACGGAAAACAACTGTGGTGGATGACCGAAGAATTCTTTCCCTGGTGAAGAAAACATCCTTCACAACAATTGGCCAGATCAAGAACACTCTCCAGGAAGTAGGTGCATGTGTGTCAAAGTCAACAATCAAGAGAAGACTTCACCACAGTGAATACAGAGGGTTCACCACAAGATGTAAACCATTGGTGAACCTCAAAAACAGGAAGGCTAGATTACAGTTTTCCAAACGACAAAAAAGCCTTCACAGTTCTGGAACAACATCCTATGGACAGATGAGACCAAGATCAACTTGTACCAGAGTGATGGGAAGAGAAGAGTATGGAAAAGGAAAGGTACTGCTGTTAATCCTAAGCATACCACCTCATCAGTGAAGCATGGTGGTGGTAGTGTCATGGCGTGGGCATGTATGGCTGCCAATGGAACTGGTTCTCTTGTATTTATTGATGATGTGACTGCTGACAAAAGCAGCAGGATGAATTCTGAAGTGTTTCGGGCAATATTATCTGCTCATATTCAGCCAAATGCTTCAGAACTCATTGGACGGCGCTTCACAGTGCAAATGGACAATTACCCAAAGCATACTGCAAAAGCAACCAAAGAGTTTTTTAAGGGAAAGAAGTGGAATGTTATGCAATGGCCAAGTCAATCACCTGACCTGAATCCGATTGAGCATGCATTTCATTGCTGAAGACAAAACTGAAGGGAAACTGCCCCAAGAACAAGCAGGAACTGAAGACAGTTGCCGTAAAGACCTGGCAGAGCATCACCAGGGATGAAACCCAACGTCTGGTGATGTCTATGCGTTCCAGACTTCAGGCTGTAATTGACTGCAAAGAATTTGGAACCAAGTATTAAAAAGTGAAAATTTGATTTATAAATATTATTATGTCCCATTACTTTTGGTCCCTTAACAAGTGGGAGGCACATATGCAAACTGTTGTAATTCCTACACCATTCACCTGATTTGGATGTAAATACCCTCAAATTAAAGCTGACAGTCTGCAGTTAAAGCACATCTTAGTTTCATTCCAAATGCATTGTGGTGGTGTATAGAGCCAAAAATGTTAGAATTGTGTTGATGTCCCAGTATTTATGGACCTGACTGTATATATTTTTTACACTAATACACGCCAAAAGGTGCTTTAGAACATATAACTGCACTGCTGAACGGCAAATATATATATTTTTGCCACTAATACATGCCAAAAGGGCTGTAATTTTCTCACTTCACCACACAACGGCTAATAAGCCCTTTTTTCTCACTAATACAAGACAAAAAATGCTTTAGAACATATAACTGCACCACACAAGGGCAAATAAGACGTAGAAATATTTCCTTGTAATAAACTCTGTTAATGGCTGTATCAAACAGCACTTGCACCCCAATAACAAGAACAGTTTGCTGGAATTACAGAGCTGTATAATGGCAATTTGGCTCCGCAGTCAGTAAAAAAATTTCAATTTTATTTATAAGAAAATACCTAATTTACCAAAAATGTGGAAAAATTAGCAAATTTCCAAATTTCAATTTCTCTGCTTTTATAGATAGTAATAACTCCAAAAATAGTTACTACTTTACATTCCCCATATGTCTACTTCATGTTTTGCTAATTTTGTGAATGACATTTTATTTTTTGGGGACGTTAGAAGTTTAGAAGCAAATGTTAAAATTTTTCAGAAAATTTCCAAAACCCACTTTTTAGGCCCCTTGCAGACGAGCGTGTCCGGATGCGTCCCGATGCATTGCGGCAAACCCGCTAGAGTAGGTACGCAATTGCAGTCAGTTTTGACTGCGATTGCATTCCGATATTCAGTTTTTATCGCGCGGGTGCAATGTGTTTTGCACGCGCGTGATAAAAAACTGACTGTGGTACCCAGAATGCATAGTAAAATAGGGCTGGAGGGGTTAAAAAAAACGTAAATTTTTTTTAACTCGCCTTAATCCACTTGTTCGCGCAGCCGGCATCTCTTCTGTCTTCATCTGTGAGCAATAGGACCTTTGATGACGTCACTGCGTTCATCACATGGTCCATCACATGATCCATCACCATGGTGATGGATCATGTGATGAGCGTAGCGACGTCATCAAAGGTCCTATTGCTCACAGATAAGACAGAAGAGATGCCGGCTGCGCGAACAAGTGGATTAAGGTGAGTTAAATTTTTTCTTACTTTTTTTAACCCCTCCAGCCCTATTTTACTATGCATTCTGTATTCAGAATGCTATTATTTTCCCTTATAACCATGTTATAAGGGGAAATAATAATGATCGGGTCCCCATCCCGATCGTCACCTAGCAACCGTGCGTGAAAATCGCACCGCATCCGCACTTGCTTGCGGATGCTTGCGATTTTCACGCAACCCCATTCATTTCTATGGGGCCTGCGTTACGTGAAAAACGCACAAAGAGGAGCATGCTGCGATTTTCACGCAACGCACAAGTGATGCGTGAAAATCACTGCTCGTGTGCACAGCCCCATAGAAATGAATGGGTCAGGATTCAGTGCGGGTGCAATGCGTTCAACTCACGCATTGCACCCGCGCGGAATACTCGCCCATGTGAAAGGAGCCTTAAGGACCAGTTCAGGTCTGAAGTCACTTTGTGAGGCTTACATAATAGAAACCACCCAAAAATAACCCCATTTTAGAAACTACACCCCTCAAGGTATTCAAAACTGATTTTACAAACTTTGTTAACCCTTTAGGTGTTCCACAAGAATTAATTGAAAATGCCAGATGAAATTTCAGAATTTCACTTTTTTGTCAGAGTCTCCATTTTAATGATTTTTTTTCAACTAACAAAGCTAGGGTTAACAGCCAAACAAAACTCAATATTTATTGCCCTGATTCTTTAGTTTACAGAAACACCCCATATGTGGTTGTAAACTGCTATACAGGCACACGGCATTGCGCAGAAGGAAAGGAACGCCATATGGTTTTTGGAAGGCAGATTTCACTGGGATAATTTTAAGCTGCCATGTCACATTTGAAGACCCCCTGATGCACCCCTAGAGTAGAAACTCCAAAAAAGTGACCCTATTTTAGAAACTACACCCCTCAAGGTATTCAAAACTGATTTTACAAACTTTGTTAACCCTTTAGGTGTTTCACAAGAATTAATGGGAAATGGAGATGAAATTTCTGAATTTCACTTTTGTGGCAGATTTTCCATTTTAATAATTTTTTTTCCCACTAACAAAGCAGGGGTTAACAGCCAAACAAAACTCAATATTTATTGCCCTGATTCTGTAGTTTACAGAAACACCCCATATGTAGTCATAAACTGCTGTACGGGCACGCGGCAGGGCGCAGGAGTAAAGGAACGTCATATGGTTTTCGGAAGGCAGATTTCACTGGGATAATTTTAAGCTGCCATGTCACATTTGAAGATCCCCAGATGTACCCCTAGAGTAGAAACTCCCAAAAAATAACCCCATTTTGGAAACTACAGGATAAGGTGGCAGTTATTTTAGGGTAAATATGATTTTTGGTTGCTCCATATTACACTTTTTGTGAGGCAAGGTAACAAAAAATAACTGTTTTGCCACCATTTATATTTTTTGTTATTTACAATGTTCATCTGACAGGTTAGATCATGAGGTATTTTTATAGAGCAGGTTGTTACTGACGCGACAATACCGAATATGACTACTTTTTTGGTTGTTTCAGTTTTACATAATAAAGCATTTCTGAAAAAAAAAAATTTTGTGTCTCCATATTCTGAAAGCCATAGTTTTTATTTATTTTTTGGGCGACTGTCTTATGTAGGGGCTAATTTTATTCAGTATGAGATGATGGTTTGATCGGCACTATTTTAGGGTGCGTATGACTTTTTGATCGCTTGCTATTACACTTTTTGTGATGTAAGGTGACAAAAAATAGCTTTTTTTTGCCACCGTACACCTGAGGGGTTAGGTCATGTGATATTTTTATATACCAGGTCATTACGGACGTGGCAATACCTAATATGTATACTTTTTTTTATTTATGTAAGTTTTACACAATGATATCTTTTTTGAAACAAAAAAAAATCATGTTTTAGTGTCTGCATAGTCTGAGAGCCATAGTTTTTGGGTGATTGTCTTAGGTATGGTATAATTTTTACGGGATAAGATGATGGTTTACTTGGGACTATTTTGGAGTGCATATGACTTTTTGATTGTTTGCTATTACACTTTTTGCGATGTAAAGTGACAAAAAATGGCTTTTTTGACACCATTTTTATTTTATATTTTTTACGGTGTTCATCCGAGGGGTTAGTTCATCTGGTATTTTTATAGAGCAGATTGTTACGGATGCGGCGATACCTAATATGTCAACTTTTTTTATTTTATTTTTACATTTAATACAATAAAAGCATTTTTGAAACAAAAAAAAACATATTTTAGTGTCTCCATAGTCTGAGAGTCATATTTCTTTTTATTTTTTGGGCGATTGTCTTAGGTAGGGGCTCATTTTTTGCAGGATGAGGTGACGGTTAGATTGGTACTATTTTGGGGGGCATATGCCTTTTTGATCGCTTGGTGTTGCACTTTTAGTGATGTAAGATGACCAAAATACGACTATTCCGAAACGCGTCGGAGGTATTGTGGACCAAAGAGGCTTCTGTAGCTCTCGAGTGTGACGTCACACGCCAGGTTACCAGGACAACGAACATTGCTTCCAGGAGCGCGCGCGTGCTACCGGCCGGAGCTACGCGCGTGCCACCAGGTAAGCAGAAGACAGCAACAGAAGACAGAAGCGGCGAACATATTTAACAAGTTCATCCAAGTATCAGCTTCACATCAAGCGGGAAGAAACTTCTAGCCACAAATCTTCAAGACGGCTGAGCAGTAAGTACCTGCAGCCTTTTGTTTTATGTATGCTTTGTGACTTTATTCAGGTGGACTCTGAACGTTGCTCTCAGGCACCGTAGGAAGGAATCGGGTGTCATCTGATTGCATTGTCCCAGTGGACTTTATATTTCTTCAACCTTTACAAGATAAACTAAACTATACATAAGTGTCTCCCTCTGTCACTTAGTCAGCGCGGGTTCTATTTTTCCTTTTGTTTATACTAGGTTTTCCTACTTATACCGGGTTTTTTGGCAATTATCCCTGTTTCAGAACCCAGCAGCGACACGCCCCACTGTAACCCCCTCGCAGTGTGGGTGATCCCTAAAATACCACCCCCCCTCCCCAATAGACGGCAGCGCTAGTATCTCTGCTTCCTTTTATTTAAAAAATGTTTACGGTGTTCACCTGAGGGGTTAGGTCATGTGATCTTTTTATATAGCTGGTCAATACGGACGCGGCGTTACCTAATGTATCAACTTTTCTTTTTTTCCTTATTCTTTACAAAAAAAGGACGCTTTTTTTTTTTTTTACTTTAAACTTTCAATTTTTTTCTGTAAAACTTTATTTTTTTACACTTTATTTTTTGTCCCACTCTGGGACTTCAACTTTTGGGGGTCTGTTCCCCTTTACAATGCATCACAATACTTCTGTATTCTGATATTGATTTATGATGCTATGTAACCCTTACAGTTCTGGAATGTATTGAATAACACTGACATAATGCTGTCAGTGTTATCCAATACATTCCCGAACTGTAAGGATTACATAGCTATTCAGACCCTTAAGTGCTGGGAGGTCAGGACGGGAGCTGCCGCATACTCACACTGCGAGTCAAATGCGTGGAACTCACTCGTCTGAAAGACACAGACAGCACGCAATTCACAGGGCACAGTTCCCACGTTATAGTTGACCACACACGCACACACCACACAAGAAACTAGCATACACGGGAACATCAACCGCAGCCAGTGCACAAGACTGCATGCAGCCAGCCTACACAGCAGCAAGTGTCACAGTGAATCGCACTGTGACAGTGCCCTGTGGTTTTCTATTCAGCCATGTGTCTGTTTTAGGTATAGGAACAAAATGACTGTGTACCAGCTAGTCCCTAAGATTTGCTCCTCTCCAGTATGTAATTTAAATTACCCAGTCAGTCCCTGAAAGTATTGATAATGTAAGTAGATCTAAGGGTACCCATGCATCTTATCCAATTGATGGCCGAACCTGTGGTTTTCAGCAGGATCACCAAAACATTTTATATGAATAGGGGTCACGAGATTCTTCTCCAAAGGCAGAGAGTGGGGTGAAAAAAGGATGTGGCATCTCACACTTCAGCATGTCGGATCCTTTGGCCTGGCGGGAGATAAGACACTGTTAGAGGGGTCTGGAAGTAGCTCATTCCTTCTCCCCATTGAATACATATGTGCAAACAGCCGAGCCAAGAGTGTATATGTATGGGGGAGTAGGGATTTGAAACTGTGGGCCAAACGAGAGTTAGGCTGACATTCATCAGAAAATGCAGTAGATTTATTGCAAAAGGGCATAAACGATTGTATAGACTCTAGCTATGACTCAGAACATTTTCAGTTGACTGCAGCATAAACATGTGCTGCTAAATGTAATTACACTTCTGAGCAACGCTCCCTCCACCCAGCTCCACATTTCACAAAGATCCCTCTCTGAACAACTTCCAGATGGTAACAATTTTTGTTTGCTGCCAACCTGAACTTGAGTGTTGTCCCGGTGGCTCCAGGCTCAAACATTCCCCTGTTTGTTCCACCACAAGTATGCAGCATTTCCTTGTACTCTTGGCCGGCTGAAGTTCTGTGGCTCGGTTTGGCAGCTAAATTGGGCAGAAAAAAACTTTTTTAGAAGTTAGGTGGATCTATATGTAAGGAGCGATGGCACTGATTTTTGGGGGAGGTTTTCTGCTTTTGTCTAGGCATGTAACAGGCTACATCCTAATGTAGAAAGAGAAGAATGACAGGGTTACATTTTCACTTGATTGTACAAATTATTTTCTTCTTTACTTCTTGTTCATTGATTTTAATTTTATATTTGTAGAGTTTCTCTCTGATGCAGCTTAAGAAGGGTACTAGATGTCCTTAAAGAGACCACTCCTGCATGGAGACTTACTGGGGGTGCTTCATTGGCAATGCTCCATGGGAAATCTCCTGAGAAAAGAGAACCATCTTGCTAGCATCACCTTGTGGAAGTGGCTCCCTCTGAGTCAAAATCCAACTTTGAAACAAGCCTTGTGACATGACAAGGGAAAAAAGCCAAGCCAGGTATCCATCCATAGAACGCTGTTTTGGGGTGCTTGCCCCTTAACAATAAGAGTAGGATTCTGGCTGTCTCAGTGCAATGGAGGCAGCTTAGCCAGGGTACTGGCTCTCCTTAAAAAGACCAGCTCTGTGTGGAGACTTCCTGGAAGTGCTCCACGGTATGGAGACTTATGGAGACCAGGGCAAAAGAATATGCAAAGAGGTGTCTCCTAAGAAAAGAGAACCATCTCACTAGCACCATCTTAGAGTTTCTGTCTAAAAGAAGAGAGATTATGGGCATATGGGGGTTCATGGATCTTGTGGACTGCACTGGTGAACTTGGCATGGCCATTAATTTGCATGGACACCTTGTACTAACACATTTCTACAGTAGGGTGTTGCAGGACAAATGTGTGGCTGAGTTCAATGTAAATCCCATTAGAGGTTTGCATTTGCATTGAGGAAAACTGTCCTTGGCTTCATCTGCACAATGTGAGAAATAAATAAAAGACAAGTTGCTATGTGACAGTATCTGTTATTTTAGGGCTAATATCCTACATTTTAGGAAACTGACCGAACCCTTAAAGGGGTTCTCCAAGAATTAAAACTTTTTCTGTATCGCTTGCAGCCTGCCTCCGTAAATAGAATATTGATACTTACCAGTTCCCTAAAGCTCTGGTCCTCTGTGCTGGCTCCAACATGTCCATGTTTCGGTACCCATGCTGTATACATCCAGCGGTTGCATGGGCATGGTCACATGCACTGCTCCAGCCAATAACTGGCTTTAGCAGTCACATGGCTACAAGCAGCACATCACTGCTGAACCCAGGTATTGGCTGCAGCAGAGCAGACTGTTAGTATTTTTACTATTATAAAATTAAAAATAATTCAGCGCTGGACCACACAAGAATATGACCCATTTTGATTTTTCTGGGAAATTACAGGTTGAAAGGTATAGGCAGGCACCATATTCTCTCCTGTAAGCTATGCTTATAGGAGCAAATATCTTCCTAAGACAGCATGTGAAGGAGCATGTTCTTGTTTTTTTCTCATCATTCGGAGGTCCACCGATGCATTATGAGCACGGTATTACGTAAACCATTATATCTCAGTTTAAGGGGTATTCCAGCAACATTACCCCCTATCCACGGAATATTCTCCATTGGTGGGGGTCCAACGGCTGGAATCTTCACTGATCTTGGAACAGGGGTACTGTGTTTCCCCATATACATAACTCATATTCATCCCGGATCCAACAGGACAGTCCCAGGCTTTGGAAGCCGTCCCATTGTCCCGGGACAGGGGAAGTATGTCCCTCAGCTCTCTGATCCACCATGCTCTCCCCAGCGGGTGAAATGCTGTGATCTCATCGCACCTGCAGGATTGAATAACAGTGCCCATAGGCAGGGTTGGATTGGCCATAGACCTGACAGGGAAATTGCCCAGTGGGCCGATGCCCTGGAGGCCTCTTGAGCCCTCTTCACGGCCAGCCAGTGGATGTTTTTGGGGATGCATTTTGTGCTGTTGGCGGCAGTATTTTGTGATGGACTGTGGTATTTGGCTCTGCTGGGGCAGTATTTTATGCCACAATATGGTATTGCTGGCCCTGCCTTCCATCAATTTGGACCCGACTACAAAATGGGGCCACTTTTAGTTTTTTTTTCCAGGGCCACTTTAGGTTCCCAGTCCGTCCCTGCCCATAGGCATCCTCTGAGCACACTTGTGCTTAGTGCAGCAGGCGCGATGATGTCACTTCCTTTTGCTTGTTGCTGGGGACAGCAGAATAAGCTCTTTTCATCTGGGGTAATGGGGTGAGGTGAGTGTTATTTTTTTATTTTATTAACAATACAGACTTCACTATTGTGAGGAGGCACATCTACTGTGTGGGGCCACAAAGGGGGCATTACTACTGTTTGGGGGCACTAAAGGTCACCATACACATTGGTCTAAAGTTTAAAAAAAAAATGGATGATTTAAACCAAAGCAAGCATTCGTTGGGTGAAATTTACCAATGAATGATTCTTTTAGCCGACCAATGACAGACTATAATTTTCAGAAAAAAAAAGTTGACCATGTTTAATATTTTTGTTTGATTTATTATTCTGTTCAAAGAAAGAATGTTCATGTAGGAAAGATTTTTTTTTTTAAAGAATGTTCCTTAAAGATCTTTCGTTCATCGGCCGGTTTCATTGAACATGTATGTCCACTTTGATCACTGTAACGGCCAGTGGCATAACTAGAAATGACTGCTTCCCACAGCAAATTTTTAAAAGTGCCCCGCTATCCCCCAGCAACTTATTTGCAAACCCCTCCTCTCATGCAACCCCTAATCCTATGACTAGTCAAGATCGATCTCTCAGATGAAGCCCGACAGCCACTTGGTCCATTTTCTACAGTTTCACTGTTTATAATGTCATTGTATAATACTGTTGAGGGGGCCCTGACAATAAAACCTTTTAGTCCTCATCCTGGGTGGGTCCCTTCTGAGTTCGGGCCCTACAGCAGCCACTTCTCCGGCTTCCCCTATAGCTACGCCCCTGGTAACTGCCGATATGAACTAAAATGTGTATGGCCGTTTCTGTGAAACGATCATTTACCAGATGATTGTTCAACTGATGCTAAGTCGACCTCTATCTAATGTGTATGGCCACCTGAGGGGGGCATAACTACTATCTGGGGGCACTAATGGGGCATATGGTACATAACTACTGTGTGAGGGCACAAAGGGGACTTGGCGGCATTGGGCATCTATTAATAGGTGGGGTTAAAGGCGTGGCTTAGTGTAAAATAAATGCAGCTACGGCTAGGTACATTTTTACAGAGAGAATGACTTGGTTCCATTACAGGTTGGTGTTAAAGCTCTGTATGTCTTTTGTGTACCCCAGATGAAAGCTCTGCACCAGTCTTACGGTGGACTGAAATCTCAGATTTGACCTCATCATTAACCACCTCCGGACCGCCTAACGCAGGATCGCGTTCCGGAGGTGGCAGCGCTGCGCACAGTCACGCATATACGCGTCATCTCGCGAGACGCGAGACTTCCTGTGAACGCGCGCACACAGGCGCGCGCGCTCACAGGAACGGAAGGTAAGAGAGTTGATCTCCAGCCTGCCAGCGGCGATCGTTCGCTGGCAGGCTGGAGATGTGTTTTTTTTAACCCCTAACAGGTATATTAGACGCTGTTTTGATAACAGCGTCTAATATACCTGCTACCTGGTCCTCTGGTGGTCCCCTTTGTTTGGATCGACCACCAGAGGACACAGGTAGCTCAGTAAAGTAGCACCAAGCACCACTACACTACACTACACCCCCCCCCGTCACTTATTAACCCCTTATTAGCCCCTGATCACCCCTAATCACCCCTGATCACCCCATATAGACTCCCTGATCACCCCCCTGTCATTGATTACCCCCCTGTCATTGATCAACCCCCTGTAAAGCTCCATTCAGACGTCCGCATGATTTTTACGGATCCACTGATAGATGGATCGGATCCGCAAAACGCATCCGGACGTCTGAATGAAGCCTTACAGGGGCGTGATCAATGACTGTGGTGATCACCCCATATAGACTCCCTGATCACCCCCCTGTCATTGATTACCCCCCTGTCATTGATTACCCCCCTGTAAAGCTCCATTCAGACGTCCGCATGATTTTTACGGATCCACTGATAGATGGATCGGATCCGCAAAACGCATCCGGACGTCTGAATGAAGCCTTACAGGGGCATGATCAATGACTGTGGTGATCACCCCATATAGACTCCCTGATCACCCCCCTGTAAAGCTCCATTCAGATGTCCGCATGATTTTTACGGATGCACTGATACATGGATCGGATCCGCAAAACGCATCCGGTCGTCTGAATGAAGCCTTACAGGGGCATGATCAATGACTGTGGTGATCACCCCCCTGTCATTGATTACCCCCCTGTAAAGCTCCATTCAGATGTCCGCATGATTTTTACGGATGCACTGATAGATGGATCGGATCCGCAAAACGCATCCGGACGTCTGAATGAAGCCTTACAGGGGCATGATCAATGACTGTGGTGATCACCCCATATAGACTCCCTGATCACCCCCCTGTCATTGATTACCCCCCTGTCATTGATTACCCCCCTGTAAAGCTCCATTCAGACGTCCGCATGATTTTTACGGATGCACTGATAGATGGATCGGATCCGCAAAACGCATCCGGACGTCTGAATGAAGCCTTACAGGGGCATGATCAATGACTGTGGTGAGCACCCCATATAGACTCCCTGATCACCCCCCTGTCATTGATTACCCCCCTGTCATTGATTACCCCCCTGTAAAGCTCCATTCAGACGTCCGCATGATTTTTACGGATGCACTGATAGATGGATCGGATCCGCAAAACGCATCCGGACGTCTGAATGAAGCCTTACAGGGGCATGATCAATGACTGTGGTGATCACCCCATATAGACTCCCTGATCACCCCCCTGTCATTGATTACCCCCCTGTCATTGATTACCCCCCTGTAAAGCTCCATTCAGATGTCCGCATGATTTTTACGGATGCACTGATAGATGGATCGGATCCGCAAAACGCATCCGGACGTCTGAATGAAGCCTTACACGGGCGTGATCAATGACTGTGGTTATCACCCCATATAGACTCCCTGATCACCCCCCTGTCATTGATCACCCCCCCTGTCATTGATCACCCCCCCTGTCATTGATCACCCCCCCTGTCATTGATCACCCCCCTGTCATTGATCACCCCCCTGTCATTGATCACCCCTCTGTAAGGCTCCATTCAGATATTTTTTTGGCCCAAGTTAGCGGAATTTTTATTTTTTTTTCTTACAAAGTCTCATATTCCACTAACTTGTGTCAAAAAATAAAATCTCACATGAACTCCCCATACCCCTCACGGAATCCAAATGCGTAAAATTTTTTAGACATTTATATTCCAGACTTCTTCTCACGCTTTAGGGCCCCTAGAATGCCAGGGCAGTATAAATGCCCCACATGTGACCCCATTTCGGAAAGAAGACACCCCCAGGTATTCCGTGAGGGGCATATTGAGTCCATGAAAGATTGAAATTTTTGTCCCAAGTTAGCGGAACGGGAGACTTTGTGAGAAAAAAATAAAAAATATAAATTTCCGCTAACTTGTGCCAAAAAAAAAAAATTTCTATGAACTCGCCATGCCCCTCATTGAATACCTTGGGGTGTCTTCTTTCCAAAATGGGGTCACATGTGGGGTATTTATACTGCCCTGGCATTCTAGGGGCCCCAAAGCGTGAGAAGAAGTCTGGTATCCAAATGTCTAAAAATGCCCTCCTAAAAGGAATTTGGGCACCTTTGCGCATCTAGGCTGCAAAAAAGTGTCACACATCTGGTATCGCCGTACTCAGGAGAAGTTGGGGAATGTGTTTTGGGGTGTCATTTTACATATACCCATGCTGGGTGAGAGAAATATCTTGGTCAAATGCCAACTTTGTATAAAAAAATGGGAAAAGTTGTCTTTTGCCAAGATATTTCTCTCACCCAGCATGGGTATATGTAAAATGACACCCCAAAACACATTCCCCAACGTCTCCTGAATACGGCGATACCACATGTGTGACACTTTTTTGCAGCCTAGGTGGGCAAAGGGGCCCATATTCCAAAGAGCACCTTTAGGATTTCACAGGTCATTTACCTACTTACCACACATTAGGGCCCCTGGAAAATGCCAGGGCAGTATAACTACCCCACAAGTGACCCCATTTTGGAAAGAAGACACCCCAAGGTATTCCGTGAGGGGCATGGCGAGTTCCTAGAATTTTTTATTTTTTGTCACAAGTTAGTGGAAAATGATGATTTTTTTTTTTTTTTTTTTTTTCATACAAAGTCTCATATTCCACTAACTTGTGACAAAAAATAAAAAGTTCCATGAACTCACTATGCCCATCAGCGAATACCTTGGGGTCTCTTCTTTCCAAAATGGGGTCACTTGTGGGGTAGTTATACTGCCCTGGCATTCTAGGGGCCCAAATGTGTGGTAAGGAGTTTGAAATCAAATTCTGTAAAAAATGACCTGTGAAATCCGAAAGGTGCTCTTTGGAATATGGGCCCCTTTGCCCACCTAGGCTGCAAAAAAGTGTCACACATCTGGTATCTCCGTAATCGGGAGAAGTTGGGGAATGTGTTTTGGGGTGTCATTTTACATATACCCATGCTGGGTGAGAGAAATATCTTGGCAAAAGACAACTTTTCCCATTTTTTTATACAAAGTTGGCATTCGACCAAGATATTTATCTCACCCAGCATGGGTATATGTAAAAAGACACCCCAAAACACATTCCTCAACTTCTCCTGAGTACGGAGATACCAGATGTGTGACACTTTTTTGCAGCCTAGGTGGGCAAAGGGGCCCACATTCCAAAGAGCACCTTTCGGATTTCACAGGTCATTTACCTACTTACCACACATTTGGGCCCCTAGAATGCCAGGGCAGTATAACTACCCCACAAGTGACCCCATTTTGGAAAGAAGAGACCCCAAGGTATTCGCTGATGGGCATAGTGAGTTCATAGAACTTTTTATTTTTTGTCACAAGTTTGTGGAATATGAGACTTTGTATGAAAAAAATAAAAAAATAAAAAAATCATCATTTTCCACTAACTTGTGACAAAAAATAAAAAATTCTAGGAACTCTCCATGCCCCTCACGGAATACCTTGGGGTGTCTTCTTTCCAAAATGGGGTCACTTGTGGGGTAGTTATACTGCCCTGGTATTCTAGGGGCCCAAATGTGTGGTAAGGAGTTTGAAATCAAATTCAGGAAAAAATGACCTGTGAAATCCGAAAGGTGCTCTTTGGAATATGGCCCCTTTGCCCACCTAGGCTGCAAAAAAGTGTCACACATCTGGTATCCCCGTACTCAGGAGAAGTTGAGGAATGTGTTTTGGGGTGTCTTTTTACATATACCCATGCTGGGTGAGATAAATATCTTGGTCAAATGACAACTTTGTATAAAAAAATGGGAAAAGTTGTCTTTTGCCAAGATATTTCTCTCACCCAGCAGGGTTATATATAAAATGACACCCCAAAACACATTCCCCACCTTCTCCTGAGTACGGAGATACCAGATGTGTGACACTTTTTTGCAGCCTAGGTGGGCAAAGGGGCCCATATTCCAAAGAGCACCTTTCGGATTTCACAGGTCATTTTTTACTGAATTTGATTTCAAACTCCTTACCACACATTTGGGCCCCTAGAATGCCAGGGCAGTATAACTACCCCACAAGTGACCCCATTTTGAAAAGAAGAGACCCCAAGGTATTCGCTGATGGGCATAGTGAGTTCATAGAACTTTTTATTTTTTGTCACAAGTTAGTGGAATATGAGACTTTGTAAGAAAAAAAAAAAAAATAAATAAATCATCATTTTCCGCTAACTTGTGACAAAAAATAAAAAGTTCTATGAACTCACTATGCCCATCAGCGAATACCTTAGGGTGTGTACTTTCAGAAATGGGGTCATTTGTGGGGTGTTTGTACTGTCTGGGCATTGTAGAACCTCAGGAAACATGACAGGTGCTCAGAAAGTCAGAGCGGCTTCAAAAAGCGGAAATTCACATTTTTGTACCATAGTTTGTAAACGCTATAACTTTTACCCAAACCATTTTTTTTTTACCCAAACATTTTTTTTTTATCAAAGACATGTAGAACTATAAATTTAGAGCAAAATTTCTATATGGATCTCGTTTTTTTTGCAAAATTTTACAACTGAAAGTGAAAAATGTCATTTTTTTGCAAAAAAAATCGTTACATTTCGATTAATAACAAAAAAAGTAAAAATGTCAGCAGCAATGAAATACCACCAAATGAAAGCTCTATTAGTGAGAAGAAAAGGAGGTAAAATTCATTTGGGTGGTAAGTTGCATGACCGAGCAATAAACGGTGAAAGTAGTGTAGGTCAGAAGTGTAAAAAGTGGCCTGGTCATTAAGGGTGTTTAAGCACTGGGGGCTGAGGTGGTTAACATTCCCAGCACAAACTTTGTGGTTAAATGATCTAAGTGATAGGTCTATGAGTCAGGGTGTCGGCGCACACTCGAATATCTCATGAGCATGAACCACAGATAGTGGTTGAAACATCAGCATAATACGGACAGTCTATGACTTTCTCCGTTCTCCAGGACATGGGATAGCCCATCAAGAAGATTCAATCTTCAACCACAAAGCCAAGTTATATGTGGTCTTTATGGTTTTCCCCCAAGAAATAAATGCATAAAAGAAATCTATTTCTTTTTTCAGTGGTCCCCATACAGCTGCCCTCCCGTTTCCATCCTAAATCCCAGCCCCAACCCTTCTCCTCCCCATCCCCCATTCTTTACCGTTTGTAATATTGCACTAAACTTATTAAAAGCACTTATAAATCTGAAGTAAATATATAAAATATTTCTAAAAGAAAAAAAAGTAAGTAGGGCTGCTGCCAAAAAAATAAATAGAAATCACAGCATAAAACCCACCATAGGGTCCATCTGGGACTTTCTGACTTTAGGAACATGCATGACGCCATGTGCACACCTGGCAAAACAGGGCTTTATATGACCCCATATTCCGGGGATAAGTTTATATAAATATGTTACTTCAGAGAAGATGGAGTGCTCGGCTTTTAAAGGCTGGAGCACAGAAGTCTATAGAGGTCCCGAGGCTCTGTACTGCTTCTCCATTGACGCTGCCATTTCTTCAGGATTCGAGAGCTGATACTACAGCATCAGTAGTTCAGCAAAGTTCAGAGAAGACTGGACATTTTTACTCTATAAATGATTTTGGTAAATAGTTTTTTTTTTTTTTAAGGATGTGGACACATTTACCAGGTATGTGATTATTTCTGTGAAGAAAATGAGGGGGCAACACCATTTTTCAGTGTTCTCCCCCCTTTTCACCCTCCTCCCCATCCCCATGTCCTCTAGAGACTGTCTCTTGGCTTCAGACTAAACATATAATCAGGCTGAGTCATATATTTACTCAGAGCTATGGCAGGAGCAGCCGGGAGATGCTTTCACTTGCTTGAGGTGACCCAACAGTCACTTCTGAATTCAGCTCTGAAGCCAGAGCGCCCTCTGTGGCTCGTGTCGTGTAACAGATTTTAGCATTCGGCTGGATTCATATATCAATTTATAGCACTTTTATGTTGCTCTTGATAAGATATTAGAAAATGTTAAATTCTTGCTTGCAGGAGGATTAATTGGGTAACAGAGCATTAAAGCGGTTATATCACAAATAATGTAAAAAATGAAATCAGACATAATACGGTACATGACAGTCTCTTTCTAACAAAGCCAGAACCAGCCCTGTACCTTAAATGGATCAAGAGTACCCCCCCCCCCCCCCCCCCCCCCCCCCACTGTCAAAGCCTCGAACTGTGGATATGACCGGTGGCAGTTGAAGTGTGGTACTATTTATTTGTGGAATGGCCATGCAGACATACGGACACGGAATGCACACAGAGTGATTTCCATTTTTTGCGGCCCCATTGAAGTGAATAGTTCCACATACGGGTTGCAAAAAATGGAATGGACACAGAAAAAAAAGCTGTAGCTACACACTTTGTGGATTACCCTCAGTTTTTCCGCTTGGATTTTCGCACAGAAGACTCACAGAGTAGTACAGTACCAGCAAAGTAAAAGGAAATTTGCCAAATATCACATAAACTTTATGTATATTTTCCGTGTGGAATTCAAAATCCACAGCATGGCAATTGTTTGTGTGATTCCGCACCATATATATAGTGGTTTTCCCCATATACTTCAGAGAGGTTGTTTTTAACATAAAGATACATCAAAATCTACAATAAAAAACTTATACAAACTGCACCAAAACCACGATAAATCGTGCAAATTTATTAGGCATTTGCGGTTTTGGTGTGGCTTTCATGCAGATTTTCTGCATACAAATGTGCACCGTGTGCAGGTAGCCTTAAAAGGGTTATCCAGGCGGCCGTGCGGGCATCTGGAGCAACGCGGGTGCTGGGGAACAGGGTAAGTATAACCTGTATGAGGTGCCCGGGCATTTTGGGGGCATTATAGGGGTTGGATAACCCCTTTAATGGTGCCTCCAATAATGCCTATAGTTCCTCTTCTCTGGTTTCCTTATGACAACACTTCACTTCATTGTTATCAACAGAAATTTGTCTATTTGTTGGCATATCTGTTGCACAGATTTCCACCACAACCGGGTCTAAAAAAAGGGGGTGTGGCGTGGATGGGGAAGGGTAAAAAATGGTCTAAATTTAAGCCAGCAAGTAAGCTGACATAGATTTAGACTTGTCTCAGATGGAGTAGCCTCCCCTGGGAATTCATTCAGCATTGCGACTTCCTCATCTTCCAGCTCCTGCTCCTCGACGGCTTGATCAATGACACGACGCAATGCACGATCCAGAAAGAAGGAGTAAGGTACGATGTCACTGATGGCACCCTGGCTGTGACTGGCCAGTTTAGTGATCTCATCAAATGGCTGCAGAAGTCTGCATGCGTCTCGCATGAGCAGCCACTGGCGCGGTGAAAAGAAACGAAGCTCCCCAGAACCTGTCCTGCTACAGAGTTCGTACAGGTAGTTGTTAACGGCACGTTGCTGCTGGAGCACCCTATCAAGCATATACAAGCATATACAAGGTGGAGTTCCAGCGTGTCGGGCTGTCACAAATCAGACGTCTGAGGGGAGGTGGTGTTGCCGCTGAACATCAGCAAGGCGAGCTATGGTCGTGTAAGATCTTCTAAAATGGCTAGAGATTTTCCTGGCCTGCCGCAAGATGTCCTTGGTATTTGGCAACGAATCGCTGCATGACTAAGTTCAGTACGTGTGTCATGCACGGCACGTGTGTCATTTTGCCCTGTTTCAGCACGCTCAGCAGATTGGCACCGTTGTCGCACACCACTTTACCAACTGTCAAATTGAGCAGGGTTAGCAACTGATCGCCCTGTGACTGCAGAGCTGAAAGCAGTGCAGGACGGGTGTGGCTCTTGGCTTCCAGGCACAACAGCCACAGCACAGCATGGCAACGTCTCACCAGGCACGTCGAATAGGTTTTGGGGATCTTGGGGGCCGCAGCGGAAGAGGTGGTAGCAGTGGAAAAGGAGGAGTCAGCCGAGGAGGAAACGGAGGATGGAGTAGGAGAAGGAGAAGAAGAGGCAGGCCTGCATGCAATCCGTGGTGGTAACACCAAATCCACGGGTTACATGCTTGACGGCCTTCAGAAGGTTCACCCAGTGGGCAGTAAAAGTTATGTTCCTTTCCAGCCCGTGTTTGCTAGACCACGTGTCTGTGGTCAGATGTATCTTGGCACTAACACTGTGTGCCAGAGAGTGGCCATATAGCTCTGGGATGCCCTTATGGGAGAAATATTTCCTTCCGGGCACACCGCGCCAATGGACACAAATTTTCTAAAGGCCTCCGAGTCCACCAGTTTATTTGGTAGTAGTTGGCGGGCTAGCAGTTCCGACAAGCCAGCGGTCCGCCGTTGGGCAAGAGGGTTATCCGGCGTCATCAACTTTTTACGCTTGAACATTTGGGCCACGCAAGCCTGCCTTCTGCCAGATGAATGTGACAGCGGCACGGTGGAAGGTGGAGTGGAGGACAAATAGGAGGAGAGACAAGAAGGAGAAGAGGCCTGACATGGAGCGCCGGGAGTGTGGCTTTGTGGGTTCTGACGGTGTTGCTCCCACTGGGCTCGGTGATGGGAGGCCAGGTGCCTTCTTAAGGCAGTCGTCCCTAGGTGAGTGTTGGGCTTACCGCCACATATGCGTTGACAGCACAGGCTGCAGATGGCAACACTATTGTCAGCAGCTGACATGTTAAAAAAAGCCCACACTGCGGAGCCATGTGCCGGCGTCCTGGGAGCACCAGAAGTGACTGTACATGGTGGATGGCTCGCTCCAGATACATTTGCAGTCTGCTTTTTGCCTCCTGACCCTGCGAGCTCTGCCTGCTTCTCCTCCCTTTCTGCTGCTCTGTCTCTCCCTCTGAACTCTCCTCCTTTTCCTCTCTTGTGGGCACCCATGTGATGTCCATCGAAACGTCATCATCGTCACCTTCACCACCACTGACATTTGAGATCTCTGAGTAGGCAGCAACAGCGGGGACCTCCCTCCTTGGGCTGATCTGGGTACTGTCATCAGACCGCTAGGGTGGCAGCCGTTGCTACCTCCTCTTCCTGATCTGATGTCAAGAATGGCTGTGCATCGGTAAGGTCTGGGAATGTATGGGAAAATAATTCCTCTGACTCAAGTGGATGGGTTATGGTGGTGGTGGTGGTGGTGTCTTTGGGGGTGCACATAGCAGAGAGTGAGGAGGTTGCAGATAAGGAGGATGAGGAGGGTGCAGAAACGGAAGGCTGAATGAGCTACTCAACCAACTCTGGTGCGTCCTTTAAAGTAATCGCATGTGCCTTCTCCAACTTCCCACTTAGGCTCCGGCCTGGTGCACCTGGAACGGCCTGCCTCTTCCTCTGCCTGTCATTTTCAAAATGACCCTGTGCCCCTAGTCCCTAGAGAAGAGCAGTATTTGTGGAAGCAGGTATATCGCAGGCCTCAATCAATATTTGGTGGAAACAGTTATATCAAACCCCTTAATCAGTATTTTGTAGAAGCAGGTATCTCGCAGGCCTCAGTCAATATTTGGTGAAAGCATTTATATCAATCCCCTTAATCTGTATTTTGTAGAAGCAGGTATATCAATATTTTTAATCAGTATTTTGTGGAAGCAGGTATATCAATCCCCTAATCAGTATATGTGGAAGCAGGTATATCGCAGGCCTCAATCAATATTTTGTGGAAGTAGGTATATTAAACCCCTTAATCAGTATTTTGTGGAAGCAGGTATCTCGCAGGCCTTAATCAATATTTGGTGGAAGCAGGTATATCAATCCCCTTAATCAATATTTGTGGAAGCAGATATATCGCAGGCCTCAATCAATATTTGTTGAAATCTGGTATATCAAACCCCTTAATCAGTATTTTGTGTAAGCAGGTATATCGCAGCCCTCAATCAGTATTTTGTGAAAGCAGCTATATCAATCCCCTTAATCAGTATTTTGTGGAAGCAGGTATATCGCAGTCCTCAATAAATATTTGTTGGAAGCAGGTATATCAAACCCCTTATTCAGTATTTTGTGGAAGCAGGTATATCGCACCCCTCAATCAATATTTGGTGGAAGCAGGTATATCGAACACCTTAATCAGTATTTTGTGGAAGCAGGTATATCACACCCCTCATTTTTTTTTTTTTTGCCACAACAGTTATATCACATCACCCTGTTTATTTGGGGCAACAGGTATATCGCAGCCCTCAATCAGTATTTTGTGGAAGAAGGTATATCACACCCCTCAATCAGTTTTTTTGGAGGCAACAGGTATATCACACCCGTTGCAAATAGTTGTTCCAATAGCGCTTGTCCCTCTATATAGCTGCAGTATAGCAGCAGAACCGCACACAACTGCTGCACAATACAAATGCACTATATACTTTCTATGTTACAAAGTATATTATAAGTATATTACACCCCTCAGTATATCACACCTATAGATAGCACACCTATACCAGTTCTCAAAAGGACCTTTGTGGCCCTATTAGCTAGTGTTTGGTGTCCCTAAAAGCCTGTCCCTACTCTACAAAGCAACCTCTCATGTAAAATGGCTGCCAGATCGGGTTCTGTGATAGGGTGGGGGTGTGTCTATGTGCTGAAACGTCTCAATTGGCTGTCCTGTCCCACCTGATGGATGTGTCATGGGTCAAAGTTCGGCACAATGCAAAAGAATATGGGGCCGGCGGACATCGCCATATGTTCACATGTTTGGCGAATCGCGAACGTGCAAAGTTCGCCTCGAAACGACCGCCGGGCGAACCGCAAGGCCATCTCTAATAACTGACCCCCATTGTGCGGGTCCAAATCACTAACTACATGAATGCTATCACTGACACTGATTCTGTTCTTTCTTTTGCTTGTTTTCTAGTCGAAGAACACATCCATCGCCAAGACTCTCCACCGTTATCTGCCCGTCAGAATCCTCCCTGTCAGAGTAACCAGGGTTAATGTGCACTAATAGTATACATGTAGCATACTCTACCAACTGATTTGATGTCACCATCACCTGGCTGCTTTCAAAGGGCATCTGTCAGCAGATTTGTATCTATGAAACTGGCCGACCTGTTAGGCTACTTTCACATCTGCATTTTTCTTTTTCCGGCATTGAAATCTCAATACCTGAGAGGATCTCAATACCTGAGAAAAACGCTTCCGTTTTATCCCCATTCATTGTCAATGGGGACAAAACTGAACAGAACAGAATGCATTCCGTTCCATTTGGTTGCGTTCCCATACCAGACAGAAAACCGCTGCAAGCATGGGATACGGAGCAAAACGGATCTGGCATGACACACAATGCAAGTCAATGGTGCCGGACACATAACAAAATGGATCCGGCGTCCATTGACTTTCAATTGTTTTAATGCCGGATCCGTCATTGCTTTTTGAAAGATACCGGATCTGTTCGTAGTGGATGCAGCCGGTTGTATTATCAATAACGGAAGCGTTTTTGCTGATCCATGATGGATCAGGCAAAAACGCATATGTGAAAGTAGCCTTACATGTGCACTTGGCAGCTGAAGGCATCTGTGTTGATCCCATGTTCATATGTGCCCGCACTGCTGAGAAAAATGAAGTTTTATATATGCAAATGAGCCTGTAGGAGCAAATGAGCCTAGAGGCTCTGCTCTCTCTGAACTTTGATTGACAGGCCAGACAGGTGTTTTCACTTTCTGGCTCTTTCAATCAAAGCGCAGAGGGTGCACCAGTTGCAGAGAGAGCAGAGCCTCTAGGAGTAATGGTAACGCCCCCGATGCTCCTAGAGGCTCATTTGCATATTTTAAAACTTAATTTTTCTCAGCAATGCGGCACATATGAACATGGGACCAACACAGATGTCTTCAGCTGCCAAGTGCACATGTAACAGGTCAGCCGGTGTCATAGGTACAAATCTGTTGTCTCCCTGTTTCTTCATTTTATGTTTTTATGTTGTATTTGATCGGTTTGGGAATTTCTGGAATAAATTAATTTCTTTGTTGTTTATTACTATGCCTGCCGACCAATGCGGCCTGCTGAAGGTCACCTCCACATCTCTGCCTGTTATCTGCTTGTGTGTATACTTACAGAATGACATCCTCGCTTCCTGATAATTCCTGCTATACAGTATTTGCTTTTTATGTCTTTAACCATCAATTAAATTCTGGAGCTGGAGGAAGTATCTTGCTTCTGTAGTCACGGAGTTTTATTTTTTTTTTTATCGTCACCGGCACAGCTACATACAAGTTGGACATTTCTGCCCATGCATTATCTAAGCTCTATATAGCAATGGGGTCCAACCCGTGATTCTGCAGCTATCGGACGGCAGGACTCGTACTTGCAGTATTTTGGTGGATGCTTTTTTAAGCCAAAGGTAGGTTCACACATGGCAGAATTGTTGTGGACATTTCTGTGACGGTCCTACTCATCTGAACGAACCCATCAAAATACCCTGGTTCTGATAAACAAAACTGATTTTCAGTTGCTGAAATGAGAGCAACAAAATCTGCCGCGTGTGAATTCACCCTAATTTGACAATCCGTGGCAACAAAACCTACCCATAGTTGGCAACTGTCTGCAATTTGGTGGGACTGTCCCTGATTTTTAGAGACAGTCCCAGGAAAATTCAGGCCGTCTTGGGCTGAAATGGGCAGAGCTAAAATAAACCCTGCCCATAAGTGGGCATTCCTGGGCGGGGGTGGGTCATTCTCAGAGGCGTGGCTTAGATGCCTCGATTTTACCGAAGGGCTCATGAACATGAACGTACTTTTCTTCTGTTTCCCTTCGTTTTTTTTTTTTACAGGTCTGTATGTGGAACCATTCATTTCATTGGGGCTTGAAAAAAACAGAATGACTCAGTGTACATTCCATGCCCGTGTGTCCGCGTGTCTTTACCAAAAAAATAAAAATAGAACATGTCCTATTCTTGTCCGTTGTGACAAGGGCAGGCATTGTTCCAATGGATCCCCAAAAAAAACTTATGTCACACGGATGTCATGCGTTTTATTTTGTGTTTCCGTGTTTTGAAGACCGCAAATTACATACGGTTATGTGCATGAGCCCTAAGGCCTCATGCACCCGGCCGTGCCTGTATTGCTCACCGCATCACAGATGCGGACCCATTAACTTGAATGGGACTGGATCCCTTGTGGCAGCTGCACGGGTAGTGCCCGTGCATTGGGGACTGCAAATTGTGTTCCCCAATGAACGGAACGGCCGAGTGCATGTGCCCTAAGGCTGCGCTCACAGTTGCGTCAGCTGTTCCGACAGGCTATTCCATTAACTTGTTCCGGCATTAATGCCGGGTGTTTGCTCAGCCGAAGACTGACATTTACCTTTAGGATAAGAAGATAATTTGAAGGTGATATTAGGCGTTTTCTATCAATGGGATAACAATCGGGTGTGAGTGGGCGCCCTGTTTTATTTATAAAACAGGAATCTATCAAAGTTTGAGCTTCACAACACATGTATGTGGAAGTGTATCATGGCATGAACAAAGATTTCTGAGGACCTCAGAAGAAGCGTTGATGCTCATCAGGTTAGAAAACAAACTCTAAAGAGTCTGAACTCCACCAATCCACAGTCAGAGTGTGTAAAAAAAAAGGAGTAAATTAAAGACCATTATCCTCGCCCCCCGGAGTGGTCAACCAACAAACAACACACAAAGAGCAAGGTGTGTAATAGTCTGTAAGTTCAAAAAGGAATTTAAGGTAACCTCTAAGCAACTAAAGGTCTTTCTCACATTAGTTAATGTTCTCCATCAACAGGACAATGAACCAGGGGCGTTACTATCATTCATAGGGCCCCATAGCAAAATAAGATGGGGCCCACACTACTTAGTGTGAGAAAATTAAAACAGCAGCATAAGTAGCAATAAATAAAGGTATGTATAATAGCATCAAGTATCAGAAAACTTGCATTATAGCAAAAATCCACTATATTGTTATTTCCCACAAAAAGTTAGAATGTTCTTATACCTGACTGGGCCCCCCCAACCTCTAGGCCTCATAGCAAGTGCTATGGCTATAGTTACGCCCCTGTACTGGTGTGCATGGCAGGATTGCAAGAAGAAATCCACTGCTCTTCAAAAAGATTCAAAATATATTGCTGCTCATCTGCAATTTGCTATACATCACCTGAATAAGCCAGAAGGCTACTGGAACAATGTTTTGGGGACGGATAGAACTTTTTGGTTTAAATGAGAAGCGTTATGTTTGGAGAAAGAAAAACAGCAGGACTAATCAACAATTACCAAAAATGTTTAGTTGCCGTTATTGCTGCACAAGGGGGTCACACAGATACTGAAAGCAAAGGTTTACATACTTTTCCTACTCACAGACATGCGATACTGGATCATTTTCCTCAATAAATAAATGACCAAGTCTAATATTTTTGGACCACTGTTTGACTTAGTTATCTTTATCTACTTGTGTGAAAATCTGATGTAGTTTTAGGTCAAATGTTTGCAGAAATAGAAAAAAATTCTTTCAAGCGCCACTGTATGTGGAATTCCGCATCAGTTTTTTCGGGATCTTTTTTTTGGGGATCCGCAATTCCGTTTCTGAAAAAAATAGAACACGTCCTATTGTTGTCTGCAATTGCGGACCAGAAAAAGCGTTTTCTATTATAGTGTCTGTGATGTGCGGTCCGTAAATTGTGGATCGCACATTGCAGGTGTCCGTGTTTTGCGGATCTGCAAAAACACTTACGGACGTGTGAATGGACCCTTACTGTATAGAACACATCCAGCACATGCATGTGAACCATGGGACGTGTGAATAAGCCCTTACACACAAAGTTATCTTTCCACAGCTAAATCTGCATGAAAATCCACACCACAGTCCGCTTCTGGTACTTGACAATTTTATTGTAACTTTTGCTGTGGGTTGAGCTGCAGATTTAATGCTCTTTATGGCAATGAGTGCAACAGACAGGAGATGTTGGAGACTTCGTACCATGCCTGGAGTCTGCAGATAATTTTATTTGTGCTCGGATCGGCTCATGCTGAGAGGGTACCCTACCCAAGCCTATACTCCACCCCCCCAACCTAGAAGCAGCAGAGTTATGCCGGAACTGCTTATCGAAGGGTAGCCTAAAGGGGGCTACCCCAATGATGAGACCTGAAAGAAGGGAGGGCTCCTGGGTGGGTTGAAATCGTTCGAACCGACAAGTGGGGGGAGGAGGGCCAGGTTTAAATAGTGAACGCCCCGCCTCCCCTCACACAAATGCGGCACTCTTAATTGCCTACCACTTGTGCTCGGATCGGCTCATGCTGAGAGGGTACCCTACCCAAGCCTATACTCCACCCCCCCAACCTAGAAGCAGCAGAGTTATGCCGGAACTGCTTATCGAAGGGTAGCCTAAAGGGGCCAAAAGAACCATGCATAGGAGTTAGAAAACTTGATAACAGAAACTACAGACCAAAACTCGAAAGCCAATGATATTTCGTATAAGGATCCGGGATATTACGCATGGAACACGCGGAACTGCGACAACCCAACCGTTTGATGACATGTACTGGCACCTTATGCATGGACACGGCCGCTGCCGCGCCCATGCGGAAGGAATGTCCTGTGATCCAGCGAGGACCGACCCCTGAACCTGTCAACTAACCTGAAAGTACGTAAGAAAGGCCGCGGTGGTTAGCCGGGCATTGCCTAGTTCGAGTACGGGAGAACATGCCGCTTGGACTAAATACTACGCAGCCAAGCCTCCAAGGCCTGCACCGGACACCATCTGCTGTCCGTGGGAAAGTATCTGACCGCCACTGGTAGCCCCGGCCGTGACGTCTTGGACGAGGCCAAGGTGAGGACATAGATGGACCCGCGCCGGATGAGCTGACCTTTCCGCAGGCACCCAGCCAGCGTATTGGTGCCCATGAGCTCCCCTGACCTGAGGAATCCATGGAAGGCCAGGTACAAGGCTGTTTCTACCAGAGCGCTAACCTGTGGCCCGAACGGTTTGCCCCTGCAGTTTGCCTGTCACGGCCTGAACAAGCTACCGGTAAATGGCTGACGCCCATGTCGTTTCACAACAGACATCTTGCGCAAACCCTTCAACGCCGCTTTGATCGGGTGGGCGGAGAAGAGTGACGGTAGGTCCGGATGTAGCCTGTACCAATGGTGCTGAATACCTGCCATGTATAGTTAACAATGCTATAGGACAGGTTTAATTGAGAGTGGCAAAAACCCTGACAAAGCCCAATAGGTGAGTGATAGGCCCCCTTTTTTTATTTTTTTATTTTTTTTAATCTCCATGCGTGAGAGACTCTAATAGCGGAGTCCTGTGTGTAAACCTAAAGCGGAGAAGCCATGCGTGAGAGACTAATGGCGGAGCCATGCATGAGAGACTAATGGCGGAGTCATATGTGTAAAACTAAAACGGAGAAGCTCTGCGTGAGGGACTCTAATGGCGGAGTCATATGTGTAAAACTAAAACGGAGAAGCTCTGCGTGAGGGACTCAGATGGCGGAGTCATTTGTGTAACCTAAAACGGAGAAGCCATGCGTGAGAGACTCTAATGGCGGAGTCATATGTGTAAACCTAAAACGGAGCAGCCATGCGTGAGAGATTCTAATGACGGAGTCATATGTGCCAACCTAAAACGGAGAAGCCAGGCGTGAGAGACTAATGGCGGACTCGTATGTGTAAAACTCACATTGAGAAGCCATGCGTGAGAGACTCTAATGGCGGAGTCATATGTGTAACCTAAAACGGAGAAGCCATGCGTGAGAGACTCAGATGGCGGAGTCATATGTGTAACCTAAAACGGGGAAGGCATGCGTGAGACTCTAATGGCGGAGACATATGTGTGAACCTAAACGGAGAAGCCATGCGTGAGAGACTAATGGCGGAGTCATATGTGTAACCTAAAACGGAGAAGCCATGCGTGAGAGACTCTAATGGCGGAGTCATACAGGGAGTGCAGAATTATTAGGCAAGTTGTATTTTTGAGAATTAATTTTATTATTGAACAACAACCATGTTCTCAATGAACCCAAAAAACTCATTAATATCAAAGCTGAATATTTTTGGAAGTAGTTTTTAGTTTGTTTTTAGTTTTAGCTATTTTAGGGGGATATCTGTGTGTGCAGGTGACTATTACTGTGCATAATTATTAGGAACCTTAACAAAAAACAAATATATACCCATTTCAATTATTTATTTTTACCAGTGAAACCAATATAACATCTCAACATTCACAAATATACATTTCTGACATTCAAAAACAAAACAAAAACAAATCAGTGACCAATATAGCCACCTTTCTTTGCAAGGACACTCAAAAGCCTGCCATCCATGGATTCTGTCAGTGTTTTGATCTGTTCACCATCAACATTGCGTGCAGCAGCAACCACAGCCTCCCAGACACTGTTCAGAGAGGTGTACTGTTTTCCCTCCTTGTAAATCTCACATTTGATGATGGACCACAGGTTCTCAATGGGGTTCAGATCAGGTGAACAAGGAGGCCATGTCATTAGATTTTCTTCTTTTATACCCTTTCTTGCCAGCCACGCTGTGGAGTACTTGGACGCGTGTGATGGAGCATTGTCCTGCATGAAAATCATGTTTTTCTTGAAGGATGCAGACTTCTTCCTGTACCACTGCTTGAAGAAGGTGTCTTCCAGAAACTGGCAGTAGGACTGGGAGTTGAGCTTGACTCCATCCTCAACCCGAAAAGGCCCCACAAGCTCATCTTTGATGATACCAGCCCAAACCAGTACTCCACCTCCACCTTGCTGGCGTCTGAGTCGGACTGGAGCTCTCTGCCCTTTACCAATCCAGCCACGGGCCCATCCATCTGGCCCATCAAGACTCACTCTCATTTCATCAGTCCATAATACCTTAGAAAAATCAGTCTTGAGATATTTCTTGGCCCAGTGTTGACGTTTTAGCTTGTGTGTCTTGTTCAGTGGTGGTTGTCTTTCAGCCTTTCTTACCTTGGCCATGTCTCTGAGTATTGCACACCTTGTGCTTTTGGGCACTCCAGTGATGTTGCAGCTCTGAAATATGGCCAAACTGGTGGCAAGTGGCGTCTTGGCAGCTGCACGCTTGACTTTTCTCAGTTCATGGGCAGTTATTTTGCGCCTTGGTTTTTCCACACGCTTCTTGCGACCCTGTTGACTATTTTGAATCAAAAGCTTGATTGTTCGATGATCACGCTTCAGAAGCTTTGCAATTCTAAGAGTGCTGCATCCCTCTGCAAGATATCTCACTATTTTTGACTTTTCTGAGCCTGTCAAGTCCTTCTTTTGACCCATTTTGCCAAAGGAAAGGAAGTTGCCTAATAATTATGCACACCTAATATAGGGTGTTGATGTCATTAGACCACACCCCTTCTCATTACAGAGATGCACATCACCTAATATGCTTAATTGGTAGTAGGCTTTCGAGCCTATACAGCTTGGAGTAAGACAACATGCATAAAGAGGATGATGTGGTCAAAATACTCATTTGCCTAATAATTCTGCACGCAGTGTATGTGCCAACCTAAAACGGAGAAGCCAGGCGTGAGAGACTAATGGCGGAGTCGTATGTGTAAAACTCACACGGAGAAGCCATGCGTGAGAGACTCTAATGGCGGAGTCATATGTGTAACCTAAAACGGGGAAGCCATGCGTGAGAGACTCTAATGGCGGAGTCATATGTGTAACCTAAAACTGAGAAGCCATGCGTGAGAGACTCTAATGGCGGATCCGTATGTGTAAAACTAACACGGAGAAGCCATGCGTGAGAGACTCAGATGGCAGAGTCATATGTGTAAACCTAAAACGGAGAAGCCATGCGTGAGAGACTCAAAAATGTATTTTTTTATTTTTTATTTATATATATATATATATATATATATATCAATATCAACCACTTAAGCAGCTCTCGTATGGGCACAGCTCTGAGTACGAGCATGAAGAGCATGGTATAACGCAGATCACCTGCACGGACTAACTAACATCCTGTGCCTAAATAAGGGCTCTTTCACACTTGCGTTATTGTCTTCCGGCATAGAGTTCCGTCGTCGGGGCTCTATGCCGGAAGAATCCTGATCAGGATTATCCTAATGCATTCTGAATGGAGAGTAATCCGTTCAGGATGCATCAGGATGTCTTCAGTTCCGGTACGGAACGTTTTTTGGCCGGAGAAAATACCGCAGCATGCTGCGCTTTTTGCTCCGGCCAAAAATACTGAACACTTGCCGCAAGGCCGGATCCGGGATCAATGCCCATTGAAAGGCATTGATCCGGATCCGGCCTTAAGCTAAACGTCGTTTCGGCGCATTGCCGGACCCGACGTTTAGCTTTTTCTGAATAGTTACCATGGCTACCGGGACGCTAAAGTCCTGACAGCCATGGTAAGTGTAGCGGGGAGCAGGGGAGCAGCATACTTACCGTCCGTGCGGCTCCCCGGGCGCTCCAGAGTGACGTCAGGGCGCCCCAAGCGCATGGATCACGTGATCACATGGATCACGTCATCCATGCGCATGGGGCGCTCTGACGTCATTCTGGAGCGCCCGGGGAGCCGCACGGACTGTAAGTATACCGCTCCCCCGCTCCCCGCTCCTACTATGGCAACCAGGACTTTAATAGCGTCCTGGGTGCCATAGTAACACTGAAAGCATTTGGAAGACGGTTCCGTCTTCAAATGCTTTCAGTACACTTGCGTTGTTACGGATCCGGCAGGCACCTCCGGCAACGGAAGTGCATGCCGGATCCCAACAACGCAAGTGTGAAAGAGGCCTAACCTCCTTGGAACCTAATGTACGGCCGGCAGCAGGAAGCCAGCCACCGCCTATGATCTGCTCCCCCTGACCGAGCCTAGTACTCCTTTCCCTGATCCCTGCCTACCTAACGGCACGGCGGCCCGTGCCAGACTTTATTGAAGATGAGGAGCCTTACCCCCCAGCCGCGTGGGGAGCTCACGCTGCTCCCTGGCAGAATGCACCAGTGCGGGGGAGCCCCCCTCCTCAGCTAGGGCCGACCCACCGCCGGCTGGACACGCGTACCACGTGGGGAGCAGCGCCACTCCCTGGCAATGTGCACCGGATCAGAGGGAGCCCTTCCTTTACCGTGGGCCCCGGCCCCCGCTGGTTTAAACCGTGTGCCGCGTGAGGAGCCGCACAGCTCCCTGGCATTGTGCGCCGGTGCGGGAGTGCCCCCCCTCACCTAGGGGCTGGTTATTGTGACTGGAACCCGCTGGGAGACTGAAGCCTAACTGGACCTACCTGTGACCGTGAAGGCTGACCTCCCAGGCCGTGGCTGACCCACGTGCGTAGTCGTGACACAACTACCCGTAGATGCCCACCCAGTGCCTGTAGTTAACGGGAGTGCGACCGAGTCTGTGGATGTGACCGACTAGCCCCTGTAGTCGTGAGGGGACCCTACATCGAGAGTAGCGGTAACGGACCATCGCCTGTAGACGTGGTAGTATTACCTCATGAGTCTGTTGACATGAGACTAATGCCTGCAGTCGTGGCCGGTCTTAATAATGAGTCTGTAGTCGTAACTAATTTGTGCCTGCAGTCGTGGCAGGGCTTTAGAGCGGGTCTGTAGTCGTGACAGACTGATGCCTGCAGTCGTGGCAGGACTTTATAACGAGTCTGTAGTCGTGACAGACTGATGCCTGCAGTCGTGGCAGGGCTTTATAACGGGTCTGTAGTCGTGACAGACTGTTGCCTGCAGTCGTGGCAGGGCTTTAGAGCGGGTCTGTAGTCGTGACAGACTGATGCCTGCAGTCGTGGCAGGGCTTTATAAGGAGTCTGTAGTCGTGACAGACCTGGCAAAGCAACATTCCTATCTATACCATCATTATTATTATTATTATTATAATTTTTTTTTTTTTTTTCTTTCCCCCCCCACCAAAGGCCACGACTGTAGGCGCCACCCTGTAAGAGATGCGCCAGAGGCCTGGACATAAAATAGTCCACCATCCCCCGTGCCTATGCAGGAGAAAAGAGGGGGTTGGCCCCCGCATGCACCACCCCTGACTCACCTGGCGGCCATGACAGCCACGAACCCCACAGTATCGTAAGTTAGCCCACCACCTGTGGACCTGAACAACCAAGAACAGACGTGTGAGTGAGCGCACGCCAGCTGGGCGACACTTCACTCATGCCACCGCTCCCTAGCTAACCACCGGATTATTGTGACTGCGCCCAAACCAACCCCCTGACTGACCGTATGGGCTTACGGGCGGCCCGGCTGCGTGCGCAAAGTGACGTGGCCAGCCCCCCTCCTTGAAGCCCTCTTTATATTTGATCCTTGAACATATTCCAAATTTTATTTAAATATTTTTTTATTTTTTTATACTCCTGCCTTAGTACATAGCCACTGTGCCTGAGCAGAGGAGCCCTGCACCTGGACTGCAGTACCAGTATGGGCCTGTAGGTGTCGACCATCCCCCGCCCTCTCTCAAGCCAGGACCTGCTGGAGCGCAGCAAGCCAGTGATTCCCTTCTAGGTTAGAATTAACCATTGAAATCATAACTTGTTATACAGTGCACATGTCTGAGTATCTGCTTATCTCGTCTTGCCTGAGTTTGGCGCAGTAAAGAAGACGAGTTTATTCTGCAGCGGATTCCTAGACATGACTGAAAGTCACATAAGCATGTCCACCTTCACAGCCTCGCTAATTGTAATTACCAGGAGAACGTGCATCAGGATCGGCTGTGAGGGATTTGCGCTCCGCCATGTGGAACATTGCATCCCGTGCCCACCGCTATCGACTATTTGTACAGGGAAAGCCGCGGCGTATTAATTGCCTATAGGTTTCGGCTTCCGCCCCCTGATCCTGCAGCTGGACCTCCGCTTACTGATTGCAGCTAATGAATAGATCCCTGTGTGAGCGGACGGCGTTTTCCTCTACGGCGGAACGTTCTGATACGGGAGTGAGTGATATATAACGCTGCGTCGTGGAGCCGACGGCCGGCGTGACCGATGCTCAGGGTATGCGAGCGGACGTCGTGACCCGTCGCTGCTGAGCCACAGGTGAGGGGTGCCCGCCTGGGGGACGCTGCATGTGGGAGCGGGGGTGCTTAGCGCAGGGCCTGGAGCGGATCGGGGTGCCTGTCTCGGGGTGCCGGAAGCGGTCGGGAGTGCGGGCAGTCTCCAGCGCAGCTGGGGACCGGCGGCACGCTCGGAAGCCCCACATGTTATACATAGCGAGACGGGTGTGCAAACCACCCTGCCTACCTAATCACCGTAGCGACGAGCTCGACGCAGCCGATCCCCCGATCCTCCAGTGACGCACGCCCTTCTGTGGCACCAACCCACAAGCCGATTCGAAATCGTTCGAACCGACAAGTGGGGGGAGGAGGGCCAGGTTTAAATAGTGAACGCCCCGCCTCCCCTCACACAAATGCGGCACTCTTAATTGCCTACCACTTTACAGTGTGAATGAATACGCTTTGTTAAAAACTCATTCACCGACATTGTCCTGTATTTTGGTGACGAATTCCAATGCAGATTTTGCAACTGGAATTCCAGAAAAAAGCATGCGATGTGTGAACAATCCCTTGTGGAACTCGTATAGTAAGGTTTCCGTTTCTTACTCACTCAGAGCCACACTTTGCTATGATCCTCATTACTGTTCAGCTTTTTAGTTTTTTTACTGCTCCATTAGTTACAGTCGGTTGCTTTGTTGTATCTAGAAGATTGGAGAGGGTGTAGGACCTGCCCTCTGCACCGTAACCATCCTGCTTACAGGGAAGTGTACAGAACCTACCTTCATAGAGGATCTGACGCACCTGGATAGTAAGACTTACCTTAATGTCATCTCACCCCATGGCAGACGGCTGCAGAGCTGGAAATGCCAGGAAGGTAAGAAGCAGAACATAGCAGCTCTATGGGGTTGTGAGAGAAGCTGTACCTGGGCAAGGTGTGTCTATTTCTAAGGAAACAAGCTTTACAATGGCTTCCTTCCAGAAGTGTCTCCATGACTGGTGTAAATCACTGACCACTGGGATTTAACCTTACCACAGGCGACACTTTTTACACGGGAGCTGCACCTGGTTTAGTTCCTGACACCCCCGGAAAATAGAAAGCCTAAGAACTCACGCATATGGCCATATTTTTCTTCAGGATGCTAGGTTTTCTTCACAGATGGCACACTGACCCATTCATTTTTATGGGACTATGAACGCCTCCTTTTTTTCCCCACAATACAAGTTTACCTTTTGCAAACTTTCTCATGTGTATTTCTACTGGGAGCTATCAGCGCAGCCTGTGTAGAGTCTGTTGGCCCCCACCATTAACCCTGGCGAGGGCAGCAGGGACTGAACAGAGCCCACACCCTGTGGGAGCCTGGCACTGACTGATGCTTATCCCCATAGATGCAGGAGTCAGTAGCCACAGGGGCATGCACCCGCTCTGTCACCATCGCGCCCCCTCCCCCAGTGAATGCCATTGTAGCGTGCCTCCCATGCCATAGGCATTGCCCAGGCCCCCAACCACCCAGATCCTTCTTCACCCTAGGCCTCTAGCCACCATATCTCATAATTTATTTATTTTTTACACTATGATAATATACAGTGGCATTAGTTGGCTGTATACATCAGGAAATCCTTTCGACATACACCTCTGATATACACTTCAAAGGTAGTGTGAACGTAGCCTTAGGGGTGTACAATATGTGGGGGGGATACAAGAATGGAACTGCATGGTGCTACAATATTTACAGGCAGCAGTGCTCCGGTCAGCAGGCACCAGAAATAGGGAGAAAGTTGTTTTTAAAGGGTTTCTACCACCAGAAATACCGCTATGTAGCTGACTGACATTAGCGTTTTCCAATATGCTAATGAGCCTCTAGGTGCTATGTGGGCGTAGAATCAGCACCTAGAGGCTCCGTCCACTCACGCTTTATCCCGCCCAGGTCCTCCGCCTAGGCCACCCCGCTCCTCTTGATTGATGTCCAAGTTCCACGCAGCGTTGAGGAAATCCCGCGCCTGCGCCGTTCACTTCTGTATTCGGCGCAGGCGCAGTGAGTGAAGGCCGCGCTCCTGGTGCCGGCTTCCTCACTGCGCCTGCGCCGACTACGTCACAGTGAGGAAGTGTATTTTAGGAGAACGGCGGCAGGGACACAATTATAAATCACACTGTTATGTACTGCTGACAATAGCACATCACTAATGTCAGTCAGCTACATAAGGCCCCTTTCACACGGGCGAGTATTCCGCGCGGATGCGATGCGTGAGTTGAACGCATTGCACCCGCACTGAATCCTGACCCATTCATTTCTATGGGGCTGTGCACACGAGCGGTGATTTTCACGCATCACTTGTGAGTTGCGTGAAAATCGCAGCATGCTCCTCTTTGTGCGTTTTTCACGTAACGCAGGCCCCATAGAAATGAATGGGGTTGCGTGAAAATCGCAAGCATCCTCAAGCAAGTGGGGATGCGGTGCGATTTTCACGCACGGTTGCTAGGTGACGATCGGGATGGGGACCCGATCATTATTATTTTCCCTTATAACATGGTTGTAAGGGAAAATAATAGCATTCTGAATACAGAATGCGTAGTACAATAGCGCTGGAGGGGTTAAAAGAATAAAATAAAATAATAATTTAACTGACCTTAATCTACTCGTTTGCGCCGCCGGCATCTCTTCTGTCTTCATCTGTGAGCAATAGGACCTTTGATGACGTCACTACGCTCATCACATGATCCATCACCATGGTGATGGATCATGTGATGGACCATGTGATGAACGCAGTGACGTCATCAAAAGGTCCTATTGCTCACAGATGAAGACAGAAGAGATGCCGGCGGCGCGAACGAGTGGATTAAGGCAAGTTAAATATTTTTTTTTTTTTTAACCCCTCCAGCCCTATTGTACTATGCATTCTGTATTCAGAATGCTATTATTTTCCCTTATAACCATGTTATAAGGGAAAATAATACAATCTACACTACAACTAACCCAAACCTGAACTTCTGTGAGGGTCTGGGTACCACAGTCGGTTTTTTATCACGCGCGTGCAAAACACATTGCACCCGCGCGATAAAAACTGAACGTAATGCAATCAAAACTGACTGCAATCGCGTTCGCCGCAATGCACAGGGACGCATCCTGACACGCTCGTCTGCAAGGGGCCTAACAGTAATTCTGATGGTAGAAACCCTTTAAACAAGTAACTTAAAGGGGTTGTCCGGGTTCAGAGCTGAACCCGGACATACTGATAATTTCCTCCAGGCAGCCCCCCTAATGTTAGTTTCAGTGCATTTCATGCTCCGATGCGCTCCCTTGCCCTGCGCTAGGTCGCGCAGGGCAAGGACTCTTTTGTTTACAATAACACACTCCCAGGCAGAAGCTTCCGCCCAGCAATGTGTTTGGTGATGTCACCGGCTCTGATGGGCGGGCTTTAGCGCTGCCCTAGCCTGTAAAACGGCTAAAATCCGCCTATCAGTGCCGGTGACTTCACCGGGCTTCCTGACAGCGCTATGGGGAGCCCTGTTCATCACCGGAACTCCAGAAAATACCTTTGCCCTGTGCAATTTAGCGCAGGGCAAAGGAGGGCATCGGAGCATGAAAAGAAAAAATCTCAAAAAACTTGCAATCTCACTCCAGGAGAAGGATGGAGTAGGAAAACTGGAGTAGCTTTTCTAGACAAAAGTGTTAGGTCTAAGGATAAGACAGATTTATCAAGTAACATAAGACATTTGATAAATGTCTCCAACAAAGACTCAAGCAAATCTGACTTCAAATTTTCCCCTCATGATAAAATTCCCCCCATGGTCCCTTTCACATGACCCATAATCCTTATGTTAAAGGTGTCTTCCCCGGAGATAGACTGTCACGTCCAGCTTTTGGCCCATCTTAAAGGCAGAGATACGTGACAGAGATGTGAGCTCCTTGGTTACACAGTAGTTGCAGATCTCTAGTCATCACCTACAATAAAATAAAATTGGAAATGCTGATCGGAACTGTAAAGGTGGCCAATTTCGTGGGACAGGCTGACCATCTATCTATTGGGTATGGAGGTGTTAGAGGGCTCCCGAAAGAGGCCAAGCACAAGAACTGCTACTTATCATGCAGAAAGACATAACTACAGAAGAACGTGTATTTTGTTAAGATATAAAAGAAATGATCTTGTAGGATGGAGTTCTGATTCCCTCTAGTGGTAAGAAATGAACATGACTCCTCGAATAAATGAAGTGAAATGCAAGACATTTATTTTGATAAAAACCCGACCATCTTACATCTCCAATGACTTGAACACTTCACTTGCCATTAAATTAAAATATATACATTTAAAAACAATGTGAAATATACATTTTATAAACAATTAATCAAGAAAACGAGAAAGGTCTTCCTTGATTTCTGCCTCATCCCAAGGTCCATGAATGTTGTCTTTGAAGAGTTGTAACCTGATTAAACAGTATGGACATAGAAACGCCACTGACATCAGCAGCAGGAAGAAGAGAAGGGCCCCGACTCCAGATATACTCAACAGTCCAGCCACAGAGAACAAAGCAAAAAAAAATGTCACACAAATATATGTACGGGGAGTGTAAGCCCTTAGTTTTCTCTGTAGACTGGGCCACAGGGCAAAAATCTGGATGGCAAAGGTCACCATGGTAAAAGCATGGAGGGAGCGGGGAAGTCGGGAAGCCAGACACACGGAAGCAAAAATCGCCATATTTATTGACACAGTGCTTGAGACAACTGCCGCATTGGCTCCATAATCAAAGAAGACAAGATGTCCTATAAGCATCAGAACAGACATGGCATATATGGTGTCTGTGCTGATTGACTCCGTCAAGGTCTTCAGTACAGGAGAGAAACCATATGTAAATGCTATAAACACCAGAGAACTCTTTAAGTCATCCCAGCGGGTCCGACCACATTCCTTCCGGCCTGCACCTTTGTCAACGGCATCAAAGAGAAGGTAACCAAGCAGCGTGAAGGCCAAACCAACCCCACACAGCTTCTGAGGGGAGAGAAGATCTTGGTCCATGTACCACCAAATAACGGAGAAGGAACAGACGCTGCACAGCTGCTGAATGACCATGGCCGATTCAAAGACCACAGTCCAGTAGCTATAACGTCGCACATAGATGTTCTTCCTCAGTTCTTCCAGGAATCTCTTATCAACATAATTGTCTGGAAAGGGCTGCCGTTCATACAGGACCTTCTTCCATCTTGGAGGATCGCTCACAGGGTCTGGTGGAGCACTACTTTCCCATTTTACACTTGTATATGGTCCAGAGTTGGGGCTCTGCAGAACTGGACTCATCTTAGATCTTCAGAAGATGGATTTTAAAAGTCGATTAAAAAAATCATTACCTGCAATAGAAAAATATTAAAATACAATATTAAGTTCAGCGTAAATCCATAATCTTTTTAGGATCAACATATTGAACTTGTCTTTTTAAAAAAAAATCTGATCTGAGTTCTCCAATGGAGTATGAAAGATACAAAACGCAATGGTCACCATTTGATCACAGAGCGCTGGGAGGTGACCACAGGCTTGTGGAAAGATAGGTCATCAGTATCTGATCGGTGGGGGGCTGACACATGATCAGCTGTCTGAGAAGGCACTTGTAGTTACCCTAGGCCATGTTATATTACATTTAAATCGGTCACATGTCCTAGGAGCAGCTGAGCCCTATTGAAGTGAATGGGACTGAGCTGTGATACCAAGCACAGCCGCTATACAATGGACAGCGCTGTGCTTGGCGAGCTGCGAGAAGGCCGCGGCACTACTGCGAGTGCTGCCTTCCTAAACAGCTGATTGGCGGGGGTCCTGCGTGTTGGACCCCCACCGATTAGATACTGATGACCTATATAGAGGATAGGTCATCAGTTAAAAAATCTTAGAAAACCTATTTAAATTATAGAGCTGGTTAGTGAATGTAATGTAAAATGTGGAGATAGGAGAGGGTCTCGGAGGTCCTAGCAATAGGTAACAAATGTTCCCAATCACCTACTTTCCTTCAAAGAGGCATCCAGTTAAAGGGGTTCTGCAGTTTGTTTAAACTGATGATCTATCCTCTGGATAGATCATCAGCTTCTGATCGGCGTGGGTCCGACACCTGGGACCCCCGCCGATCAGCTGCTTGAGAAGGCAGCGGCGCTCCAGCATTGCCGCGGCCTTCTCACTGTTTACCGCAGGCCCAGTGACGTCACGACTAGTATCAATGGCCTGGGGGCGTGGCTAGGCTCCATTCAAGTGAACTGAGCTTAGCCCCGCCCAGGCCAGTTGATACTAGTCGTGACGTCACTGGGCCAGCGGTAAACAGTGAGAAGGCTGCGGCGCTTCTATAGCACCGCTGCCTTCTCAAACAGCTGATCGGCGGAGGTCCCGGGTGTCGATCATCACTGTGCATGTGCAACCACCCTCCATTCAGTTTTTATGTGGCTGCCGCAAATAGCCGAGCACTGGCTCGGCTATTTCCGTCGGGCCCATAGAAGTAAATGAGAGAAGTGGCCGGTCATGCGCGGTGCGCTCCCATTCAATTCTATGGGGAGAGTGCTTGGTGGTGGTCCTTTAGCCACCACTTTGCGGGCCTCTGTTCCCAGCGGTGGGACCCGCACCTATAAGACAATAGGAGCATATCCTAGAGATATGCCCCCATTATCTGTGATGAGACAACCCCTTTAACGTCACTGTGTGAAATTTTCCTTGCTTGTTACTGCTTAGAGTGCCTTCACATATATTCGGCATAGTTTCCCTAGTGATTTTTGATCTGACAGGTCCGGGTCCACACCCCACCCAAACCTTTAGAGAACTGGAGGGGAGGTTAAGTGCAAGGCATCCAGCTTCTGGCATTCTCAACCAGGATGGTTCTGGATTGATGGACATATGTGAACACACCCTTAGAATAAAGCCAGAACACCACCCCACGAGCTAAACAGGAGAAATAGGTTTTATAAATGGCAGAAGTCAATGTCCATAAAAAGGTGTAATCTGCTACTACAGATTATACATTCAGTCGTGTAACATAGTAACATAGTATATAAGGCTGAAAAAAGACATTCGTCCATCCATTTCTACCTGTTATCCTGCAAGTGTAAACACCTTGCTTGCAGTTCCTTTGGTCCAGCCTCCATTGATACATGTTGACCTCCACTTTTAATCGCATTGTAACCTTTCCCATGGTACACACAGGACATATTATCAAAAAACAGCCCCCTCAACAACAAAAAAAAAATCAACCCTAGTGATGAGTGACTGGAACCAAGGTCACTTGCAAATGGGGTTGTCCACTACTGAATCTTTGAGGTCCATTTGTGTCCACATTGTGACCGATCCTGGGCCCACAGAAGAATCCTTTGGTGCTTTGGTGTGTCAGTCTGACCCTTCACTCCCAGTTGGACAGACACTACAGTAAGTCTAAAGCTCTTCTCATACTTCATTTATTTTCTCTAGGTGGCAATTTTAAACATTGACAGGATACCAAGACCAGAAGAGTTCTCATGGCAATCCAATGGAAGAAACACATCTCGTGCTATTCTACAGCATAGGAAAAGGTGAATAATAAGTACTGTGTCTGCCCAAGACTAGTTGTGTGATATGATACAGTAACCTGGAGGAAAAAAAAGTGTTAAAGAACCTTTAACCATTTCCCTGCCAAGGATAAATCTCATACGGCCTTGCTACTGATGGCTGGCTCTTTGGCTTTATAGTTTTAAAACAAGACCAGGATTGCAGCGCTAGCCCCGAAATATCGGGAGCTACAGCATTTTAGAAACCGGTCCCAGTAAGGGCAGCATATATAACCTGATTTATAAGGGCTATATCTCCCGATCTAGAGGATCTTGTTTTAAAGCTTAAACTGTCAGCTTTAAAACACAGCCCAAGATATGCCCTAATAAAGCAGCGCTCCCCCTTAAGCCAGCTGAGATGTCAGCCATGTCTAACCGTACTTGTCCATAGGGTGATGATAACATGGATTTTTGTTCATGTTATCAATCCCAATTCCCCCATCAATCAGAAAGCATATTCTCACATATGGGGGGGGTCTATTTTCCCCAGAAAAGGAGTGAAAAGAGCGCTTGCTCATCTAATCACCTCTCTGTGCCTAAGTAGGCCATTTACTGACACCTTGACACACACGTTTACCAGCGTCCAGATCACGGTGCCAAACAAGTTCCACTAAATACACTACACTACAATAAAGTTTACATTTTACACTGTCCATATCATTTTGATACCCAATCTTTAGAGTAAGATATACAGACGGCTTCTCTAGCCATATCGTTACGCTCTGCAGTAACAGCAATAATGAATATCCCTAGAGAGGAGGATCTGATATATTTCTGACAAATGGATGAAGCAAGTCTCGCAATATTTGCAGCAAGATTGCAAAGACCTCAGCAGAGCCCATAACTTTACACTAGCACGGAGGCTATATTGTCAATGAAGTTTTTAAACTAATCGGGTTCGGATACAGCAGTTCGAACCAGATTTGCTCAACACTAGTCATCATATAAAATTATTTTCAATTCCCAAATATATTTTTTTTAAGCAACAGTATTCAGACGCTTTCAGACAGGTATAATACAGGGGCCTTTTTTTTTGTGCCCATATTACAAATGCAATACCCGGACCTTGCGCTGTTCATCAGAATGAGAGGTATGGCACTCTAACTCATTTTCTGATGAACTGTAGGAGGTTCTGGTGTGGTGTCCATAATACGGGAGTAATAAAGCACCCATATTATATTATACCAGGCTAAAAGAATGGCCTTATTTAATGCATTACATTAGGTTTAGAAATGTATACTATTAAATTAGGATTACCAGTTTGTACAGGGGGATGGAAGACATTACCAGGGATGGCTGAGCGAGTGATGGCATGAGTGACTGTCGCCATCTTATGTCCTATGGACAGCATGTATACAGCCCATACATAGGCTTCCATAGAGAAACTGGTGTGAAGTATAATGAGATACAGAACAGACTGTGTGATCTCTCCTCCTCCTGAAGAGCATGCTATGGGTGATTCTTCACCAATCTAGAAGAAGACAGGGGGATCAGACACAGCATGCACTCTTCCCTGACAGAAGCAGCACAACCAGCTAGGTAAAGAAATGCACAGACTCTACAGAAACTACATTTTTTAAATGAAGGATATTTAGGTAGTTCTCTAATATTGCCTTTAGAAAGCAAGTGAACAAAAAATGCTGTGCACAGGAGCCCATGGCCTATATGTCATAATCCAGGTTTATATTGATGGACTCGGTATCAGTGGAATGTATTGTAAGTAACATATTTACAGAATTACCAGCTTTTTGAATAGAATAAAGGGGTTTTCTGGGACCATTTTTTTTATTTTTATTGTCTCTTTGTTTCAATACTAGCTTGTAATGTTCCCCCAAATACAATTTTTTGCACTTCACTGGTTCCTCTTTGTAGTTCATGAGGTCCAGGCTGCACTGCTGGTTGTTTACATGCCGGACTTTAAGGTTCAGCTTCTTCTGACAGGCGCTCTCCTCCAAATCCAGCAAGAATAGCCCTGCACAAACCTCCCCACAAGCTCTGCCCACTCCAAGCTCCTGCTCACGCTGCCTCCCTGCACCCTCGAGACTCCCAACTCACCCTCCTGCACTTTTCTCGCACCTCTGCTGGCTCATGGCCAACAAGTTTTCACCAGCTCCCTGCTTCCTCCTATAATTGCTCTGCACCATACAGATAGGTCTGGGATTATTAGGCATGTACTGCAGCGAACTGACTTCCAATGTGGAAGTCACCCCCCAGTACACATGCCAGTAAGACAAGTGCCAGGAAAGTGCTGCTTACCCATCCAAAGCTTCCAGCCAGCAACGTATGTGATGTCAGTGATGATGCCTGTACATTGCCCGGAAGATCTCAGATCCGGCACAGCATGCACAGATAGAGGAATTGGTGAGGCTTAGGAGAGGTAAGTATTTTTAAAGACTTTTGCTTTACAAAGGTACTAGGGATTCCATTTAGAAAAAAACGGTACTGGAGAACCCCTTTAAATAATAATGATATATTCTATATGAAAATTATAACGTGCCAAACAAGGGTACTTTTACACTAGCGTTATTCTTTTCCGGCATAGAGTTCTGTCATAAGGGCTCTATGCCGGAAAAGAACTGATCAGGCATATCCCAATGCATTCTGAATGGATAGAAATCCGTTCAGTTTGCATCAGTATGCCTTCCGCTCAGTCACTGTCAGGCGTTTTGGCCGGACATAATACCGCAGCATGCTACGGTATTATGTCCGTCCAAAATGCCTGATCAGTCGCCGGAATGCCAGATCCGGCATTAATTCCCATTGACTTGCATTAGTGCCGGATCCGGCATTGCAAAACAACGGAAGGACGGATGCGCAGACCGGGAAAACTGTGAAAAAGACTGCAAGACGGATCCGTCCATCCGCATGACAAGCGGAGAGACGGATCCGTTCTTGCAATGCATTTGTAGACGGATCCGCACCCGTCTACAAATGCTGTCAGTTGTCACACTGATCGGCGGATCCGGCAGGCAGCTCCGACGACGGAAACTGCCTGCCGGATCACACTAACGCTAGTGTGAAAATAGCCTAAAGGTGAACATACACTGTAAAGGGGTTCTTGCCATAGAGGTTTATACCAGATGTACTTGATGTTGACTTTTACAACAAGAAAACTCATTTTATAAAAGTTTTATATTTTAAGATTAAAATAGAATTGATACGGCGAAGACGGGGGCGGGAGCACATTTGCAAACATTTGGTTGCTCCAATGCCCTTAAAGGGGATTTCCAAGATTTTGATAATGATGGCCTTTCCTCATGATAGGCCAACAATATCAGATCGGTGGTGGTGTCCAACATCCTGCGCCCCCTGCCTATCAGCATTTTCCAACACATTTACCAGAAAACTGTCGCACATTACATCTGAAATCTACTCCAGCTCCCTGCTGGCACTGATTTCATTTTCTGGTGAAGGGAACCCTAAAAGATGCCCCAGAAATATTACCTCTTAATACTTCTGGCACATTCTCTGCCTGAGGAGGTGGTGATGGGGAGTACAATAAAGGAATTCAAGAGGGGCCTGGATTAGGGATCGACCGATATTGATTTTTTAGGGCCGATACCGATAATTTGTGAACTTTCAGGCCGATAGCCGATAATTTATACCGATATTCTGGGTATTTTTATTTTTGAGAAAAAATCTATTTTCCTACACAAATCTGCAGAAAATTAATATGTTTATTGTTAACGTGTATTTTTTATTTTTTTTGTAAATCTTTTTCATTTATACTTAATATTTTAGTGTTTTTTTTTTACTAACTTTTAGCCCCCTTAGGGACTAGAGCCCTTGTCCTATTCACCCTGATAGATCTCTATCAGGGTGAATAGGATCTGACACTGTCCCTGCTGCTCTGTGCTTTGTGCACACAGCAGCATGGAGCTTACCATGGCAGCCAGGGCTTCAATAGCGTTCTGGCTGCCATGGTAACCGATCGGAGCCCCAGGATTACACTGCTGGGGCTCCGATCGGAGGACCAGGGGAGAGGGGATCCTGTGGTCACTGCCACCAATGATTAATACTGGGGGGGGCGCACTGCGCCACCAATGTTTTTACTATTGGGATGGGGGTGGGGAGCGCACTGCGCCACCAATGATTAATACTGGGGGGCTTGGGGGGGGGGGGGCGCACTGCGCCACCAATGAAGATAAGTCTCTCAATCATTCATATACAGGAGGCGGGAGTTGGCTGCAGAATCACATAGCCGGCGCCCGACCTCTATGAGCGGTAGCTGCGATCCGCGGCACCTAAGGGGTTAACTACCGCAGATCACAGCTACTGCTCATAGAGTTCGGGAGCCGGCTATGTGATTCTGCAGCCAGCTCCCGCCTCCTGTATATGAATTAATGAAAGACTTATCTTCATTGGTGGCGCAGCGGCCACAGCCCCTCCCCTTCTCTTATCTTCTCTCCTCTCATTGGCGGCGGCAGCAGCAGCAGCACAGGGGGAGGAGACACTGCTTCCTTCTCCCCTGTGCTGCTGAGGGAACACGGAGAGCGATGAGAGCAACGCGATCTGTGTTCCCCATACGTTATCGGTATATTGGCAAAATAGATGCCGATAACTGTCAAAATCCTCAATATCGGCCGATAATATCGGTAAAACCGATAATCAGTCGATCCCTAGCCTGGATGTATTTCTGGAGTGTAATAATATTACAGGCTATAGCTGCTAGAGAGGGGTCGTTGATCCAGGGAGTTATTCTGATTGCCTGATTGGCGTCGGGAAGGAATTTTTTATTCCCCTAAAGTGGGGAAAATTGGCTTCTACCTCACAGGTTTTTTTTTTTGCCTTCCTCTGGATCAACTTGCAGGATAACAGGCCGAACTGGATGGACAAATGTCTTTTTTCGGCCTTACGTACTATGTTACTATGTTACATTCCCCATGCCATGTGCACAGTAATACCAGCATTTCATATCAGCCTGAAGATGATCTTAATAAAACTTTCTCTTTATGAGATCTGTTGTGTATGTTGGAAGCAGTCCTAGATTCCGGCGGCCGCTCCAGGACCTGGCACGCGCTGATCAGAGCTCGGGAAGCCTGTGCTCCACTCCTCAGAATCAACTCTCATTCCTAGTGACGTGTCTATTCAAGCAGAGCCAAGAGGAGAATGTAAGTGACAATCCAAGGCAAAAAACAATTCTGACATGTTTATAGCAGCCAACAATCCTTCTTGCAGACAAGTCCTACAGCAACCATTCTGCAACAAGGCCACAGATTGTCAAAAAAATGCAAAACTCAGCTCAGGGGTTACAAAAGTCCACCAAGCCTCGTAGAAGTTAAGTGGAATCCAGCTTTTAGTTTTTAAAACTGAGCTACCAGAATGCAGGAACATGAAGTGTTGTCATGGGGGCGCAGACTCAGAAGTTTGTAAACTCTGACAACACATAGATGTCTATTAAGAAGCCTTTAATCCCCAAATCATTTTTTACAGTGGTCATAAAGAGGCCTTAGTATAGAGCGCCAACCTTTTACTAGGCTATCTAATCAGAGGTCCCGAGGTCTGCCATTAACGTGAACGTATTAGGCCCTGTTTAAAGGCAAGGTCTAATAGGCGGCCTGTCATTATAGTACGGACAGGCCTAATACACTGCAATACATAAATAAAACAAAAACATGATCTAGTCCCCTTGTGGGACTAAAAAAAAAAAATTAAAATGATGCAATAAAAATGAATGAAAAAAAAAACCCACACATTTTCTTTTGGCAATGACCCAGAATTGATGTTTTTTGCTCATTCCGCCTCCACAAAAAATTGAATAAAAAGCAATAAAAAAAAATAATATGGTACCAAAACGCTGCATTGATGGGGAAAATAAAAATGTTATTGCTCTTGGAATGTAGCAATGGAAAAACTGTGCTTTTATTGCGCACAAGCAGTAGAATATAAAACAGTATAAATCTGGCATTGCCCTAATTACAGTGGTTCCCACAAGTCACAATATTAATTGGTTCCAGGATAACCTTTGTATGTTGAAACCATTGTAAGTTGAGTAATCGGCAGTAGCCGATGCAACCCTACTGCCCACCGGACCCGTTGACTATAATGGGATTTGCCAGAGATCCAGCCGCCACCTGGCAAATATGGTGTGAAGTGGTCGGACAAAAACTGCTGCACCCAACGGTTTTTGTCCAGCCTATTCTTTGCATTCTATGCTGGAACAGCCTCCCGGAGAGGACGGCCGCAGATGAGAAAGTAGCCTTACACTGCGTCAGCATGGATGGTAATTATCTAACTTAAAGGGGTTCTCCGGGAATTAAGAAAATGAAAATACTTAAATATTACTTTATAATAAATATATTCCCAAATACCTTTCACCATAGCCACCAGAGTGGCTAGGTTTGTCTACGGAGCAATCACTAGGAGAAATAAAATGTCTGCCGTCCTACCAGTACACATAGAATCTGTCCTAATCACACAGCAGGACAAGTTACTTCACAACACTGAGCTAAAGAGCTGCCTAATCCTCCTCTCTGCTCTGTGGGAATGGAAATGATGAGGAGACATGAAGTACAGAGAGGAGGGTAGGGGTAATGAGCAGCAGAACTTGTATGCAGTCTCCATTACAGCTCCATATCACCACAGTCTGTCCTGTCCATCCTCTCTGCACTTCAGGTCTCCTCTGAACTAAATTCCCCACAGATTCAGCTAAAGTTCTTATCAGCTGCATTCAGGATCATAATCCCTGACAAGTATAGCAGAGAGGAGGATGAGGCATCTCTGTAGCTCAGTGTTGTGAAGTAACTTGTCCTCCTGTGCGATTAGGACAGGTTCTGTGTGTGCTAATAGGACAGCGGCCATTTTATTTCCCGTGATGATTGCTCCCCCAACAAAACGAGCCATAAAAAAATAATGAAAGGTATTTGGAAATATATTTATTATGAAGTAATACTTAAAGGGAACCTGTCACCAGTTTTATGGTGTCCTAACTAAGGGCAACATAAATAAGTGACTGATTCTCTTAGCACAATGCTGGGTCACTTTCTTTAATTGACCCAGTCAATCTGCCAACATCTTGTATTGAAAAGCTCCAGCTGATAATGAGGAGTCCTGAATATTCATGAGCTCCTGACTCTTCCCGCCAACCGGCTGCTGAATGACAGTTATTTTCCATATGAATCAGCAGCAGGTGGGCAGGGGAGTGGCTATAGCTCTGAATTAAATATACGCTGGACTCAATGACATCACGCTGGACTCAAATCAGCTCATTAGCATGCGGCATGTGGCATCTTTGTGTGTATATTATGAGGTAACCATCTGTCACACCAGTAAGTGAATACATCTAAGGCACTTTTTAGTAGTTAATGATTGTATATAATTAGTTAGATTATAATCAAATATCCACATGACAGGTTCCCTTTAAGTATTTTTATTTTCTTACTTCCTGGGGAACCCCTTTAAACATGGTTTAGATTTTAGAGCAAGAAAACATGGTTGTGAGGGTGGACATGTCTGTTTTAGTAACTACTTGTATTCCACATAACAAATCTGCAGTATCTATTTTTATGGCTCTGTGATGTACAATTTCTTTATTATTCCTTGTACAAGTTAGGCTACTTTGGAGGGTCTGTCACAGTTCTGCAAAAACGGATCTGTTACAATAATACAACCACATGCATCCGTCATGAACAGATTCGTTTGTATTATCTGTAACATAGCCAAGACGGATCCGTCTTGAACACTATTGAAAGTCAATGGAGGACGAATCCGTTTTCTATTGTGCCAGATTGTGTCAGAGAAAACGGATCATCCCCATTGACTTACATTGTGTGCCAGGACGGATCCGTTTGGCTCAGTTTGGTCAAGCGGACAGAAAAACGCTGCAGGTAGCGTTTTGGTGTCGGCCTCCAGAGCGGAATGGAGACTGAACGGAGGCAAACTGAGGCATTCTGAGCGGATCCTTTTCCATTCAGAATTCATTAGGTCAAAACTGATCCGTTTTGGACCGCTTGTGAGAGCCCTGAACGGATCTCACAAACGGAAAGCCACAACGCCAGTGTGAAAGTAGCCTTAAGAATTAATTGCTGGCAGCACTGATTGGATAATGTCAGATTGTGCAGGGACACACTCCCAACTGGTAACACCCATCTGGACCTTCACTGGAAACTCTGAGTAATTAATTTATAAACTTCTAGAAGGAATAATAAAGGAATGGTAGGTACATCATAAAATCATAATATTAGATGCTCCAGTATTATTATTATATGGGGGATGCAAGTAGTTACTGAGGCCCCTTTCACATGACAGGATTTTTGGTCCATATCCAATCCGCTTTTTTGTGCATAGGATGGGGACCCATTCATTTCAATAGGGCCATGAAAAATACAGACAGCACACCATGTGCTGTCCTCATCCATATGATTGCTCTGTAGTCCCCTCAAAAAAGATAGAACGTGTCTCTTACTTGTCCATTTTGCGGACAATAGGCATTTTTACATTGGGCCCTCGTAAAAGCGGATGTCATCCGTATTTTTGGCGGATCCACACTTTGCGGACTGCAAAATACATAAGGTCACGTGAATGCACCCTAAAAAAAGACATGTCAAGAGAGGTGACAGGTCCTTTTTAACACACACAAAAAAAAAAAAAAAGTGGTATATTAATTCTTCTAAGTTAGGCCCCTTTCACATGGGCGAGATTTCCAATGCGTGAGTTGAACGCATTGGACCCGCACTGAATCCGGACCCATTCATTTCTATGGGGCTGTGCACATGAGCGGTGATTTTCACGCATCACTTGTGCGTTGCGTGAAAATCGCAGCATGCTCCTCTTTGTGCGTTTTTCACGTAACGCAGGCCCAATAGAAATGAAAGGGGTTGCATGAAAATCGCAAGCATCTGCAAGCAAGTACGGATGCGGTGCGATTTTCACGCACGGTTGCTAGGTGACGATCAGGATGGGGACCCGATCATTATTATTTTCCCTTATAACATGGTTATAAGGGAAAATAATAGCATTCTGAATACAGAATGCATAGTAAAATAGGGCTGGAGGGGTTAAAAAAAATAAAAAATATTTTAACTCACCTTAATCCACTTGTTCGCACAGCCCGGCTTCTCTTCTGTCTTCTTTCTTCAGGACCTGGGTAAAGGACCTGTGGTGACGTCATGATGATGGATCATGTGACTGACCATGTGATGAGCGTAGTGACATCATCAAAGGTCCTTTTCCTCACAGATGAAGACAGAAGAGATGCCGGCTGCGCAAACAAGTGGATTAAGGGGAGTTAAATTATTTTTATTTATTTTTTTAACCCCTCCAGCCCTATTGTACTATGCATTCTGTATTCAGAATGCTATTATTTTCCCTTATAACCATGTTATAAGGGAAAATAATACAATCTACACAACCTTGAACCCAAACCTGAACTTCTGTGAAGAAGTTCGGGTCTGGGTACCACATTCAGTTTTTTATCACGCGCGTGCAAAACACATTGCACCCGCGCGATAAAAACTGAACAACAGAACGCAATCACAGTCAAAACTGACTGCAATTGCGTACCTACTCGCGCGAGTTTGCCGCAATGCACCGGGACGCATCCGGACACGCCCGTCTGCAAGGGGCCTAAATAGTGTAAAATAAAAAAAATTATGTGCTACCGGTCCTTCTGGCGCTGCTTCTTTACATAATGGCGGTGTGATGTCCAGGTATATGGAACATTATTGGCTGCAGAGGTGACGTGCCGTATACTTGTACATAATTGCTGCACTATATATACAAGCAGTGGCAGGAGGACTGGTCCAGGGGTGCAGAGAACGGTGCTGGAGAAGTGTAGTATCTCAGACAACCACTATAACCGGGTATTCTATTTCAGCTATTTCGAATTTCCCGGAATTAACACTGCTCCTCTGCGCCAAACTCACAGCGTTTAAAAGGACTTATGACGCTGTGTGTTCCTGCCTGACCGCGGGTTTACTGTACTGTACTCATGGCATTATGCGAGCACAAGTACAACCGGCAGGAACACACAGCATCACAGATCATTAGGATGCTGTGAGTTCGCAGCAGTGTTCAGCCCGGGAAATACAGCCTTCGGAACGGAATCTGTTTCTTGGACTGAATACACTCATGTGAAATTGGTGAATAGGAATCTGTGTATTGTAAGAGGCGACATGAATGGCATTATTTAGTGCATAAGAAATATGGTGTTTGATCAGCAGTGTCACGAGGTTACACCAGAGGAGGGAGTAAAATGTGAGCAGTGTGAATACACGCCATCCGCCATTCAGCCTCAGCAGGGGCGCCTTCTAAAAGCTCGGTAAGTCGCCATGACCTGTACCTTGACTCTAGCTAAATTTTTATAAGGCACATAAAAACACCTTCGATAAAACAAACTTATAGTAGAGGAAACACCGTCTTATATGGGGGTCATATCTTATTCAACCTAACCAATGCCACTGAAAGCTGCTGTATGCTTAAAGGGGCTGTCTCACTTCAGCAGTTGCATTTATCATGTAGAGAAAGTTAATACCAGGCTCTTACTAATGTATTGTCATCGTCCATATTGCTTCCTTTGCTTGCTGGATTCATTTTTTCCCATCACATTATACACTGCTCGTTTCCATGGGTACGACCACCATGCAATCCTTCAGCGGTGGCCGTGCTTGCACACCATAGGAAAAAGCGGCCTCTCTGGTGACAGGGACCTCACATAGGCTGGTGCTTTTTTCTATAGTGTGTAAGCACGTCCACCACTGCTGGATTGCAGGGTGGTCATAACCATGGAAACGAGCAGTGTATAATGTGATGGAAAAATGAATCCAGCCAGCAAAGGAGGCGATATGGACAATCACAATACATTAGTAAGTGCCTTGTATTACCTTTCTCTACATGATAAATGCCATCTGCTGAAGGGACACAACCCCTTTAAAAGGTAATCTACCACTATCAAACTGTTGGCATAGACACATAGCTGGGGTTCACCAGATTAAAACTGTGTTTTTCTCCGGTTGATCCAAGGCTCCCTTCCTGAGTTATGATACTTTTTCTTAATATACAAATTAGGCCTTTTGGGCAACGAGGGCGTCACCTTTGCTCTTGTTGCCCTCAAGCTCCACTACTTTCTGTGGCTAGCTCATACCTCGCTGCTTATCCACCGCCCGGCCCCGGCAATCAAAGTAACCAGGGAGGGGCTATCCACAGAAAGGAGCAGAGCTTGGGTGACCAGTATATGTGAAAGAAAATAGCGCTTTCTTTTACGGCTTTTTTGACCTAACAAGTCCTGGGATATCTTCTCCAAGCCAATGTTGGTCTTGAAGATGTTCCTGGAAATGCCAGTATAAAAAGAGCCATCAGCGATCTTTGCAGCATAAGCTCCCAGTACATTGCATGGGCCTCTCATCGATAGTACTTTCCTATTAACATGAAGTCCTGTAAGCCACTTGACAAATCAGCGTGCAGGGAGGGTTCATCCTGTGACGCATCATGCAGACAAGTCAGAAGATGAGATCAGCGGGCGTCTGTCAGCTTGGACCAGGACTTCCAAAATAAAGGGGCTGTGACGGTGCCTGGAGGTTTCTGAGACTGGATCTCTCTCACAGTCCATGTAGAAATGCATCACTGAAACCAATAGGCTCACACTCTAGTTGTCCTGTCCACAGATATCAGGCCGGCCATAGCTGTGACACAATGGTCAATCTGAAAAACATCCAATCCCACTTTTGACTTTAGCACTTAGAAAGCCCATCACGTCCAATCAATGTCTTTAGGTCCATAAATCTTTTTTTAGGGCTTGCTATACATTGCAGCATGTACTACTTCACCAGAACTACCTCTGCTAACTGTGGTCGTAGTATTACTGGCTTTTGTTCTTCACACTACATGTGGCCTTACTGTTAGTACCACATATTCTGGCCCTCAAGAACATACAGGACCGGAGAAAATGTCACCGAGGCGACTGCAAAATTAGATCTCATTTGTATGACTTTTGTTGCTTTTACAATACAGTGCCATGCGTCCTGTTTGCACAGCTATAAGGCCAGACGCTCGCTGACAGGAACCTGTAAACTGAAATACACTATTTCTATTATGGGGCGCAGTGTTAAGTACTTTCCTGCCTTATGGAGCAAAACAAAATGCACTTAATGGAAAAGTACACAGTCAGTAACCGAAAGGGTGTACAGAAATGAGCACGGGCCACCAATGTGCTCACCAATCCTCTCCATGAAGGATATCCGCTAGGCCTACACTGTAAAACAAGCAGATATATCGCCCAAATCCACGTCACCTGATTTACCAAGCACTTTACACGTGTACAGCAACGCAAGTCTTCGTCTGAAGGGTGGATACACCTCATGTATGTCTAGTGGGCATCTTGTACCCGATCAGGATCTGGCACTGCTGGGTGTAACTGGCCTTCAATAATTACTGTCTTGCTGTTTTTAAGACTGAAGACTCCATGGCCAGTGGACGTTAACGGGCCGACCATTGATGCCTGTCAGGGCATGCTGCCAGGTAAGTTAGGAGGCTTCATAGACGCATATTTTCTACTACTGGCGATGAGGTGGACTAACTCGGTAACTAATAGATTTGGTGACGGACTAAAGTCTATAGAATCTATAGTGATTCTGAGCCACAACCAGGTGCAAATATTTCCATTATCCCTCTGTAGGCTCCACTACTGGTTCTGGCTCACAATTAGGCCCCATTCACGGAACCGCTGGTCTGCAAAACACGAACAGCGGCTGTGTGAACTCCTGATTTCGGTGGGTCCGCGATCTGCAAGATGCGGCGAAAGATAGGATATCCTATCTTCGGTAGGATAGGGGATAACTGTCAGAACAGTGGGGGTCCTAACGCTGGGACCCCCACCGATCACAAGAACAGGGGCCCTGTACCTCTTGCAGCTCTCCTGAAATGAGCGCTGTGCTCGGCTACTTCTGGAACTCCTATAGAATTAACGGAGCGGCCACGCATATATGTGACCGGCTGCTCCGGTCATTTCAGGAGAGCAGCAGGGGGCCAGGGGTGAGGGTCGCAGCGGTTGGACCCCCGTCAATCTGATAGTTATCACCTATCCACCGGAATAACCCTTTAAGTAAACATAACACAGGGAGCTTTACTAATGCACAAAATGGGCCACTTTAGAGGTATTTTTCTAATAGAAATGAACGATTTCAGTAATTAAAGTATATTACAAAAATGGTCAGTATCGCTGCCCCTACACACTCCAAAAAAACAAAAACAGACAGTTGCACTTTAATTAGGACCGTGCCTTGTGGTCGTACCTATGCTGCGTCTGTGCAGCGGGATCAAATTAACTAATTAGAATCAAACGGTTTATTCAGTGTTGCTATTGGCCCGTGGTGACCTGCAAAACTGTGCGCCATTAACCATGAACACTGAAAAAACGATTCGGCTCTAATTAGTTAATTTGATTCCACTGTGGGTCATACAGCCTCGCGGTACTATGCCGCATCCCAACTGCGCCGTGTGGCTGCATCGTTAAAGGGAACCTGTCACCAGCGACCTCACTATCCAACTCCATAGCTGTAGTTCACCTGATTAAAACACTTTTTTTCCCCCCATCAGAAGCTCTTTTTCTTAATATGCAAAATGAGGCCTTTGGTGCAATGACGGTGGTCCCCATTGCTCTTGTTGCACCCAAGCTATACTCCTTTCTGTGACCAGCCCCTCCTTTGCTTCTAGCCTTGTCAATCAAAGCAGCAGGGGAGGGGCTGGCCACAGAAAGGAAAAGAGGTGCTGTGCAACAAGAGCAAGGGTGACGCCCTCATTGCACCAAAAGCTTACTTTCCATATATTAAAAAAAAGTATAACTCGGGAACGGAGCCTCAGATCGACAAAAGAGAAACAGCGATTTAATCAGGTGAACTACAGCTATGTGTCTATGAAACCATCTGGATAGGGAGGTCGCTGGTGACAGATTCCCTTTACAGGGATTTTCCAGGTTCATTTTCGGCTACTAAGTACACGACATGCGGCCAGGCGGCCCCATATAGACAATCTGCTTTGGTCCCCTCAAACAGATGATCGGCAAGGGTGCCAAAAGTTGGACTCCCACACATCTGACACAAGGCTTCTCTTGAATATAGGCTGTCAATTCCAAATCCCCCTTTAATCTACATACGGTGAGTAGTGGTTCTATGCCTGTCATTTACATTGTCTGTGCCTTTTGCAGAGAGGACGCAGCGTGTAACCCACCTACAGCATGAAATATTTGGAAATGCACCAGCAGAACTTCAGCACCCATTTACCAGTATCCATTACACCTCCCTCACCTCATTAGCAGAGCCAAGGGCCAAGTAAGCGGTTGGACATACGCTGTCTGATGACTGCGGGGAGATACTGGAAACGTGTCCTTGTTGCCAACAGGGAGCAGAGTTCTCCTAGAAATTGTACTGGGAAAAAAAAAAACTATCCGAAGGGCAACAGGGCAACTCCGAGGACTCCACGCAATCAACGTTCTGACATATAATTAACATTACTTTTAATTTTATCAAATGTTTTAAAAAGTGTTGTAATTCAGTGGGCTTGCATGTATTAAACGCATACATGGCTCTGCCACACTGGCATCAAGGCGTCAGCTTCTGTTCAGAATCATGAAACCATAGGCACGAGTGTCGCAGTATGGCGCCTCCATGAGGTATGAAAAATAACCTTTCTAAGCCTTCATATAAGATCAGATGGGGGCACAGTACAGGCTGAGTAGTCTATGACCACCATATTACAGATCAATACAGCACTGATCCTTAAAGGGGTTCTGCAGTTTGTTTAAACTGATGATCTATCCTCTGGATAGATCATCAGCATCTGATCGGCGGGGGTCCGACACCCTGGAGCGCCGCTGCCTTCTCAAACAGCTGATCGGCGGGGGTCCCAGTTGTCGGACCCCTGCTGGTCAGATGCTTATGATCTATCCAGAGGATAGATCATCAGTTTAAACAAACTGCAGAACCCCTTTAACCACTTCAGCCCCCAGTGCTTAAACACCCTGAAAGACCAGGCCACTTTTTACACTTCTGCACTACACTACTTTCACCGTTTATTGCTCGGTCATGCAACTTACCACCCAAATGAATTTTACCTCCTTTTCTTCTCACTAATAGAGCTTTCATTTGGTGGTATTTCATTGCTGCTGACATTTTTACTTTTTTTGTTATTAATCGAAATTTAACGATTTTTTTGCAAAAAAATGACATTTTTCACTTTCAGTTGTAAAATTTTGCAAAAAAAACGACATCCATATAGAAATTTTGCTCTAAATTTATAGTTCTACATGTCTTTGATAAAAAAAAAATGTTTGGGTAAAAAAAAAAAATGGTTTGGGTAAAAGTTATAGCGTTTACAACCTATGGTACAAAAATGTGAATTTCCGCTTTTTGAAGCAGCTCTGACTTTCTGAGCACCTGTCATGTTTCCTGAGGTTCTACAATGACCAGACAGTACAAACACCCCACAAATGACCCCATTTCTGAAAGTACACACCCTAAGGTATTCGCTGATGGGCATAGTGAGTTCATAGAACTTTTTATTTTTTGTCACAAGTTAGCGGAAAATTATGATTTATTTTTTTTTATTTTTTTTTCTTACAAAGTCTCATATTCCACTAACTTGTGACAAAAAATAAAAAGTTCTATGAACTCACTATGCCCATCAGCGAATACCTTGGGGTCTCTTCTTTCCAAAATGGGGTCACTTGTGGGGTAGTTATACTGCCCTGGCATTCTAGGGGCCCAAATGTGTGGTAAGGAGTTTGAAATCAAATTCTGTAAAAAATGACCTGTGAAATCCGAAAGGTGCTCTTTGGAATATGGGCCCCTTTGCCCACCTAGGCTGCAAAAAAGTGTCACACATCTGGTATCTCCGTACTCAGGAGAAGGTGGGGAATGTGTTTTGGGGTGTCATTTTATATATACCCATGCTGGGTGAGAGAAATATCTTGGCAAAAGACAACTTTTCCTATTTTTTTATACAAAGTTGTCATTTGACCAAGATATTTATCTCACCCAGCATGGGTATATGTAAAAAGACACCCCAAAACACATTCCTCAACTTCTCCTGAGTATGGGGATACCAGATGTGTGACACTTTTTTGCAGCCTAGGTGGGCAAAGGGGCCCATATTCCAAAGAGCACCTTTCGGATTTCACTCCTCATTTTTTCCTGAATTTGATTTCAAACTCCTTACCACACATTTGGGCCCCTAGAATACCAGGGCAGTATAACTACCCCACAAGTGACCCCATTTTGGAAAGAAGAGACCCCAAGGTATTCCGTGAGGGGCATGGTGAGTTCCTCGAATTTTTTATTTTTTGTCACAAGTTAGTGGAAAATGATGATTTTTTTTTTTTTTTCATACAAAAGTCTCATATTCCACAAACTTGTGACAAAAAATAAAAACTTCCATGAACTCACTATGCCCATCAGCGAATACCTTGGGGTCTCTTCTTTCCAAAATGGGGTCACTTGTGGGGTAGTTATACTGCCCTGGCATTCTAGGGGCCCAAATGTGTGGTAAGTAGGTAAATGACCTGTGAAATCCGAAAGGTGCTCTTTGGAATGTGGGCCCCTTTGCCCACCTAGGCTGCAAAAAAGTGTCACACATCTGGTATCTCCGTACTCAGGAGAAGTTGAGGAATGTGTTTTGGGGTGTCTTTTTACATATACCCATGCTGGGTGAGATAAATATCTTGGTCAAATGCCAACTTTGTATAAAAAAATGGGAAAAGTTGTATTTTGCCAAGATATTTCTCTCACCCAGCATGGGTATATGTAAAATGACACCCTAAAACACATTCCCCAACTTCTCCCGATTACGGAGATACCAGATGTGTGACACTTTTTTGCAGCCTAGGTGGGCAAAGGGGCCCATATTCAAAAGAGCACCTTTCGGATTTCACAGGTCATTTTTTACAGAATTTGATTTCAAACTCCTTACCACACATTTGGGCCCCTAGAATGCCAGGGCAGTATAACTACCCCACAAGTGACCCCATTTTGGAAAGAAGGGACCCCAAGGTATTCGCTGATGGGCATAGTGAGTTCATGGAACTTTTTATTTTTTGTCACAAGTTAGTGGAATATGAGACTTTGTATGAAAAAAAAAAAAAAAAAAAAAATAAGCATTTTCCACTAACTTGTGACAAAAAATAAAAAATTCTAGGAACTTGCCATGCCCCTCACGGAATACCTTGGGGTGTCTTCTTTCCAAAATGGGGTCACTTGTGGGGTAGTTATACTGCCCTGGCATTTTCCAGGGGCCCTAATGTGTGGTAAGTAGGTAAATGACCTGTGAAATCCTAAAGGTGCTCTTTGGAATATGGGCCCCTTTGCCCACCTAGGCTGCAAAAAAGTGTCACACATGTGGTATCGCCGTATTCAGGAGAAGTTGGGGAATGTGTTTTGGGGTGTCATTTTACATATACCCATGCTGGGTGAGAGAAATATCTTGGCAAAAGACAACTTTTCCCATTTTTTTATACAAAGTTGGCATTTGACCAAGATATTTCTCTCACCCAGCATGGGTATATGTAAAATGACACCCCAAAACACATTCCCCAACTTCTCCTGAGTACGGCGATACCAGATGTGTGACACTTTTGTGAAGCCTAGATGCGCAAAGGTGCCCAAATTCCTTTTAGGAGGGCATTTTTAGACATTTGGATACCAGACTTCTTCTCACGCTTTGGGGCCCCTAGAATGCCAGGGCAGTATAAATACCCCACATGTGACCCCATTTTGGAAAGAAGACACCCCAAGGTATTCAATGAGGGGCATGGCGAGTTCATAGAAATTTTTTTTTTTTGGCACAAGTTAGCGGAAATTGATATTTTTAATTTTTTTCTCACAAAGTCTCCCGTTCCGCTAACTTGGGACAAAAATTTCAATCTTTCATGGACTCAATATGCCCCTCACGGAATACCTGGGGGTGTCTTCTTTCCGAAATGGGGTCACATGTGGGGTATTTATACTGCCCTGGCATTCTAGGGGCCCTAAAGCGTGAGAAGAAGTCTGGAATATAAATGTCTAAAAAATTTTACGCATTTGGATTCCGTGAGGGGTATGGGGAGTTCATGTGAGATTTTATTTTTTGACACAAGTTAGTGGAATATGAGACTTTGTAAGAAAAAAAAAAAAAAATTCCGCTAACTTGGGCCAAAAAAATATCTGAATGGAGCCTTACAGAGGGGTGATCAATGACAGGGGGGTGATCAATGACAGGGGGTTGATCAATGACAGGGGGGTTGATCAATGACAGGGGGGTTGATCAATGACAGGGGGGTTGATCAATGACAGGGGGGTTGATCAATGACAGGGGGGTTGATCAATGACAGGGGGGTTGATCAATGACAGGGGGGTTGATCAATGACAGGGGGGTGATCAGGGAGTCTATATGGGGTGATAACCACAGTCATTGATCACGCCCCTGTAAGGCTTCATTCAGACGTCCGGATGCGTTTTGCGGATCCGATCCATCTATCAGTGGATCCGTAAAAATCATGCGGACGTCTGAATGGAGCTTTACAGAGGGGTAATCAATGACAGGGGGGTGATCAGGGAGTCTATATGAGGTGATCACCACAGTCATTGATCATGCCCCTGTAAGGCTTCATTCAGACGTCCGGATGCGTTTTGCGGATCGGATCCATCTATCAGTGCATCCGTAAAAATCATGCGGACATCTGAATGGAGCTTTACAGGGGGGTGATCAGGGAGTCTATATGGGGTGATCACCACAGTCATTGATCATGCCCCTGTAAGGCTTCATTCAGACGTCCGGATGCGTTTTGCGGATCGGATCCATCTATCAGTGCATCCGTAAAAATCATGCGGACATCTGAATGGAGCTTTACAGGGGGGTGATCAGGGAGTCTATATGGGGTGATCACCACAGTCATTGATCACGCCCCTGTAAGGCTTCATTCAGACGTCCGGATGCGTTTTGCGGATCCGATCCATCTATCAGTGGATCCGTAAAAATCATGCGGACGTCTGAATGGAGCTTTACAGGGGGTTGATCAATGACAGGGGTGTAATCAATGACAGGGGGGGTGATCAGGGAGTCTATATGGGGTGATCACCACAGTCATTGATCACGCCCCTGTAAGGCTTCATTCAGACGTCCGGATGCGTTTTGCGGATCCGATCCATCTATCAGTGGATCCGTAAAAATCATGCGGACATCTGAATGGAGCTTTACAGGGGGGTGATCAATGACAGGGGGGTAATCAATGACAGGGGGGTGATCAGGGAGTCTATATGGGGTGATCAGGGGTTCATAAGGGGTTAATAAGTGACAGGGGGGGTGTAGTGTAGTGTAGTGGTGTTTGGTGCTACTTTACTGATCTACCTGTGTCCTCTGGTGGTCGATCCAAACAAAGGGGACCACCAGAGGACCAGGTAGCAGGTATATTAGACGCTGTTATCAAAACAGCGTCTAATATACCTGTTAGGGGTTAAAAAAAACACATCTCCAGCCTGCCAGCGAACGATCGCCGCTGGCAGGCTGGAGATCAACTCTCTTACCTTCCGTTCCTGTGAGCGCGCGCGCCTGTGTGCGCGCGTTCACAGGAAATCTCGGCCATCGCGAGATGACGCATATATGCGTGACTCTGCGCAGGGCTGCCACCTCCGGAACGCGATCCTGCGTTAGGCGGTCCGGAGGTGGTTAAAGAGGTTATTCCATGACTGATGTAAAAAATGAACATCAGACATCATATACTACATGATGCTCTCGCTAATAAAGCTGGAACCAGCTCTGTAACTCACATGGATCCAGAGATCTCCCCATTCATTGCTCCAACTGCTCTGCTAAATTTACAGTTGCAAGAAAAAGTATGTGAACCCTTTGGAATGATATGGATTTCTGCACAAATTGGTCAGAAAATGTGATCTGATCTTCATCTAAGTCACAACAATAGACAATCACAGTCTGCTTAAACTAATAACACACAAAGAATTAAATGTTACCATGTTTTTATTGAACACACCATGTACACATTCACAGTGCAGGTGGAAAAAGTATGTGAACCCCTAGACTAATGACATCTTCAAGAGCTAATTGGAGTGAGGTGTCAGCCAACTGGAGTCCAATCAATGAGATGAGATTGGAGGTCTTGCTTACAGACACACCAGTTTTGGGTTTGATTTTCACAAGAAGCATTGCCTGATGTGAATGATGCCTTGCACAAAAGAGCTCTCAGAAGACCTACGATTAAGAATTGTTGACATAAAGCTGGAAAGGGTTATAAAAGTATCTCCAAAAGCCTTGCTGTTCATCAGTCCACGGTAAGACAAATTGTCTATAAATGGAGAAAGTTCAGCACTGCTGCTACTCTCCCTAGGAGTGGCCGTCCTGTAAAGATGACTGCAAGAGCACAGCGCAGACTGCTCAATGAGGTGAAGAAGAATCCTAGAGTGTCAGCTAAAGACTTACAAAAGTCTCTGGCATATGCTAACATCCCTGTTAGCGAATCTATGATACATAAAACACTAAACAAGAATGGATTTCATGGGAGGATACCACAGAGGAAGCCACTGCTGTCCAAAAAAAACATTGCTGCACGTTTACAGTTTGCACAAGAGCACCTGGATGTTCCACAGCAGTACTGGCAAAATATTCTGTGGACAGATGAAACCAAAGTTGAGTTGTTTGGAAGAAACACACAACACTATGTGTGGAGAAAGAGGCACAGAACACCAACATCAAAACCTCATCCCAACTGTGAAGTATGGTGGTGGGGGCATCATGGTTTGGGGCTGCTTTGCTGCGTCAGGGCCTGGATGGATTGTTATTATCGAAGGAAAAATGAATTCCCAAGTTTATCAAGACATTTTGCAGGAGAACTTAAGGCCATCTGTCCACCAGCTGAAGCTCAACAGAAGATGGGTGTTGCAACAGGACAACGACCCAAAGCATAGAAGTAAATCAACAACAGAATGGCTTAAACAGAAGAAGCCTTCTGGAGTGGCCCAGTCAGAGTCCTGACCACAACCCGATTGAGATGCTGTGGCATGACCTCAAGAAAGCGATTGACACCAGACATCCCAAGAATATTGCTGAACTGAAACAGTTCTGTAAAGAGGAATGGTCAAGAATTACTCCTGACCGTTGTGCACGTCTGATCTGCAACTACAGGAAACGTTTGGTTGAAGTTATTGCTGCCAAAGGAGGTTCAACCAGTTATTAAATCCAAGGGTTCACATACTTTTTCCACCTGCACTGTGAATGTTTACATGGTGTGTTCAATAAAAACATGGTAACATTTAATTCTTTGTGTGTTATTAGTTTAAGCAGACTGTGATTGTCTATTGTTGTGACTTAGATGAAGATCAGATCACATTTTATGACCAATATGTGCAGAAATCCATATCATTCCAAAGGGTTCACATACTTTTTATTGCAACTGTATTTCAGGCTGAAAGCTCAGACGGCGTGTACTTTCTGCTTCAGCATTCTCCCTATGGCCCCTTTCAGAGTGAACTCCCAGCACTGCCGGGGTCGCATAGCATTATATTGATTTATGATGTTATGTAACCCTTAGAGGTCTGGAATGTGTTGGATAACATAATGCTGTCAGTGTTAGCCAATACATTCCAGAACTGTAAGGGTTACATAGCATCCTAAATCAATATAATGCTATGCGACCCCGGCAGTGCTGGAAGTTCAGGACGGGTGCTGCGCTGGGAGTCGGGAGCTCATCTGAAAGCGGCCTATTACAGCTCAGGGGGTGTGTGCTTCCTGCTACAGCTCTCTACCTATCACAGCTCAAGGGGCATATCTTTTTCGCCGTAGCTCTCTCCCTGTAACTGCCACAGCTTCTAACAGACGATATGGTTGGAGGCAGTTGAAGATTTAAACTGGGCATGTGTGACCTCCTTAGTGAGGTGGACAAGAAATAAGGCAAAGAACAAACAGCAGGTGGCGCTATACACATACATTATATTGAATAACTCTGTGTCTATCCTAATTTTTTAATTACATGCAATTAAAAAAAGTATTCAGATCCATGGGCTGGTTTGAAAACTGTAGAATATTTTTGTGGGACAACCCTTTTAATACAGATATGTTAAAATGATACACAATCTTATTTTAGTTAAATCCGTTTTTTGGGACACCTGGGTGACAGGCTCAGTAAGGTATAACAACCACCAAAGGTCTTGCCATACAGTTTTCCCATAAAGGGGTTTCTCTATGAAACAGGGACTATTTGTGCACAGACGTTATAACAAGGGATCCCCTGCTCTTGACTCCCCTCTATAAGGCTACATTCACACGTCCGTGGTGTGTTGCGGACCCGTAAATTGCGGATCCGCAACACACCCGCCTGGCACCCCTATAGAAATGCCTATTCTTGTCCGCAAGCTGCGGACAAGAATAGGACATGTTCTATCTTCTGCGGAGCTGCGGACCTGAATATCGGGGCCGCGCTCCGCAAATGCGGATGCTGACAGCACACTGTGTGCTGTCCGCATCCATTCCGTCCCCATAGAAAATGAATGGGTCCGCACCCGTTCCGCAAAATTGCGGAACGGATGCGGACCCATTTGCGGACGTGTGAATGGAGCCTAAGGCTTTATGCACATGGTCGTGTCCGTATTTTGGTCCCCAAGAAATGGATCCGCACAATACAGATACCTTCTGTGTGCATTCCGTATTTTTTGCACTTCCATCAATGGAGGAAAGGGCTATTCTCTTTGGCAATACGGACAAGAATAGGCCATGTTCTATCATTTGCAAAACAGCCGCACGAATCTGCAAAAAGCACTGATGTGTGCACGGTCCCATAGAAATGAATGGGTCAGTGTGCTATAAGCAAAAAAAAAAAGCAGATCGCACACGGATGAAAAATATGATCATGTTCCATCTCTGGGAGAAGGGGGCTCCCATCCATTGCTATAGGAGTTCCAAAAACAGCTGAGTGAGCATGCGCTGCAATTTTCAGAAGTCCCATAGTGGTGAACGGAGAGTGCACCATGCAAGCTCGGCCATCTCTTCATTCACCGCTAGGGGACTGCTGGAAATAGCCGATCCAGCGCTTGTCTACTGTCACAGCGGTGAATGAAGAGTGGCCGCACATGCGCAGCTGCTCTCTGTTCACTTTATGGGCCCTGTTCTGGAGATAGGAGCAAGTCCCAGGTGTGGGACCTGCATCAATCTGACATTGAAGGCATATCCTAGCGTTATGCCATCAATGTCCCAGAAGGGAATACCTCCTTAACATAAATCACTTTAATGACAAATCTGCCTACTTATACCATGATTCTCCTATAAAACGCCATAACTAGGCACATAGGACATTGAGGAGTCTGGGTATAGTAGGTGACAACCCCTTATGGAAGTTATGAATATGCCCAGGCTGGTGGTCAACCAATGGTCCCAGAAGCAGATGTGAGATTTGGCTCAACAGGACTTTTAAAGGGGTTTTCCCATCTCAGAAAATGGGGGCATATCGTTAGGATATGCCCCCATTGTCTGATAGGTGCGGTTCCCACCGCTGGGACCCGTACCTACAATGAGAACGGAGCGGGAAAATAAATATAGGGCGCACTGCACACGCGCAGCCGCCCTCCATTCATTCATTCATTTCTATGGGGCCGCCGAAAATAGCAATGCGCTGGCTCGGCTATTGCCGTCTGCCCCATAGAAATGAATGGGAGCATGAGCCGCGCGTGCGCGTTGCACTCCCATTCACTTCTATGCGAGCAGCGCTTGGTGGTGAACGGACGCGGACCCTGGGAAATCCAGGGTCCTCCAGCCACAGCGCTCCCCGCTTCGTTTTCGTTGTAGGTACGGGTCCCAGCGGTGGGACCCGCACCTATCAGACAATGGGGGCATATCCTAGCGATATGCCCCCATTGTCTGAGATGGAACTACCCCTTTAACAAGTTGAAGGATAATTCAATAGGTTCTATTTTGACTTTTGGGAGAAAGGCTCAATATTAACACATAGAATCTATGTTAAAGGTTCCTGCCTGACTAGGTGAAGTGATGACAAGCGGTGCAGACATTGATGACGTCATCTCGCTCTTTACCTCTGCAGTTATCCTCTCTGAGGTCTACACACTTATCAGCACTTGATTCATTTTCTTATCAGGAGTGACCTGCTCTCTACGTGGCACTGGATGTGTAACCGGACATGTATGTACTGATCAAAGTCTAGGGGCCCACACCGGTATCAGCGGCCCGTCCTGGATGAAGAACGAGCAGCAGTCATATCCTTCACCGTGGGATATAATTAGATGGTTTTATCTTCACCAAGGCTCCAGCTTCTTACAACTGCTTAAATTACAAGTTGGTTTTCTCACCCAGCGAGAAGTAAGATGTTATCAAGTTGCTCACACTTACAGTACATGAAGTTCACCCTCGTTTCTGACAATTAGCAACATATTTGGTTACATAAGAGATGAGTCCATATGAGAACGTGAAAGAGGCATCAAGTCCAGTACAAGTGTCCACTAAACGAATAAGACAATATAAATTTGCTAATAAGGAGCATACTAATGTTCAACCACATTCAAATACTATCACAACCCCACTGCTCATCACCATACACAGGGCAGCAACACAGCATACAAAACTTTTTACACTTAGAATCCTTCATCAAGGTGCTTCCATGTATAGGTTTTGCTGCTGCTTTTTAGCACTTTTATGACATTTTTTTTAGCACTTTTATGACATCAGTGGCAACTAATGGCAGGCCAAGATAGGAATGAGCCTCCCTAGAATCATCCACGATGCTAGGGAGGCTCGTCCCCATCGCGGCCTGCTATTTGCTTCCCACCAGTCCCTGGAAGTTTTGATCCATGCGACAGGAAGATTCAGCGGCGGCCGTGCGGGCAGCAGGAGCGAAGCGGGTGCTGGGGAGCAGGGTAGGTATCAGGGTGGATAAAAATCAATGATTTAAAAAAAAATATAATCAGATTTTTTTTATTTAAATCAGATTTTTTTTTTATAAAATGCTTTTTGAGGAAAATATATTACCATCCAAAGGTTATTCCATCATGAAATAAAGATTCGTTTTTAATTATGTAGAATAAGGCTGTACGTGGACTCCCATATTGTTGAATGGATTAGGCAGTGGCTGAGGGACAGACAACAGAGGGTTGTAGTCAATGGAGTATATTCAGACCAAGGTCTTGTTACCAGTGGGGTACCTCAGGGATCTGTTCTGGGACCCATATTGTTTAATATCTTTATCAGCGAAATTGCAGAAGGCCTCGATGGTAAGGTGTGTCTTTTTGCTGATGACACAAAGATTTGTAACAGGGTTGATGTTCCTGGAGGGATACACCAAATGGAAAAGGATTTAGGAAAACTAGAGGAATGGTCAAAAATCTGGCAACTAAAATTTCATGTTGATAAGTGCAAGATAATGCACCTGGGGCATAAAAACCCAAGAGCAGAATATACAATCAGTGATACAGTCCTAACCTCAGTATCTGAGGAAAGGGATTTAGGGGTCATTATTTCAGAAGACTTAAAGGTAGGCAGACAATGTCATAGAGCAGCAGGAAATGTTAGCAGAATGCTTGGGTGTATAGGGAGAGGCATTACCAGTAGAAAGAGGGAGGTGCTCATGCCGCTCTACAGAGCACTAGTGAGACCTCATCTGGAGTATTGTGCTCAGTACTGGAGACCATATCTCCAGAAGGATATTGATACTTTGGAGAGAGTTCAGAGAAGAGCTACTAAACTAGTACATGGATTGCAGGATAAAACTTACCAGGAAAGGTTAAAGGACCTTAACATGTATAGCTTGGAAGAAAGACGAGACAGAGGGGATATGATAGAAACTTTTAAATACATAAAGGGAATCAACAAGGTAAAAGAGGAGAGAATATTTAAAAGGAGAAAAACTGCTACAAGAGGACATAGTTTTAAATTAGAGGGGCAAAGGTTTAAAAGTAATATCAGGAAGTATTACTTTACTGAGAGAGTAGTGGATGCATGGAATAGCCTTCCTGTAGAAGTGGTAGCTGCAAATACAGTGAAGGAGTTTAAGCATGCATGGGATAGGCATAAGGCCATCCTTCATATAAGATAGGGCCAGGGGCTATCCATAGTACTCAGTATATTGGGCAGACTAGATGGGCCAAATGGTTCTTATCTGCCGACACATTCTATGTTTCTATATGTGTAATTTTTTTGGTAAATAAATTCCATTAATCCATTCACAATGTCATGCTCTTTCAGAGGTTTTTGTAAGATTATTGGGCTGTTTTTCTGCCTACAAGATATTATCACAGATGCTTGGTTTACTTTTGCAGTTCTCCAAACTGAATTTGACTCAGCAGAGATCACATGCCTCTTCTTCACATCAAAAATGTTATAACATGAACAGAGTTGAGAAAAATGCCTTAATCCTAACTTCTACAAACCTACGAATGCAGAATCAACCTAATATAAAAAGTTGAGAAGAAATAAGACCAGGCACTCAAATATGGAATCGAACGAGATAACTATTTATTGGAGATTATACTCCCTAAAATGGCAGTGTATAACATAAATAAAATAGGAAATATCAATTCCACTGAGGAAGGGGTTATTCAAAAAACCCTGAAACGAGTATGGTTTATACCTTGCACCGGCATGCTGGGACAGTAGTTTCCCTGGATTTTAAAGTTGAACGGCCGTGTTAAAGACCGGCGATCACTGGAGGAACCTTCGCCTAAAAGCTCCGATCATATGAAGCTCAAACAAGTCACGTGAGCGGACATTCAGTTGGCGTTTGGTTCATTGCGAACATTCCAAGTCCCTGTATGGATAAGAGGACACCGGCTGGACTTAGGTAAAATTTATACAGTTGCGTTAATAGGTGGGACGCCACCTCGATACATCATCGCACTGTGTCTGTCTGACTTCCTGCGATTATCTGCTTATGCTCTGTTAACCCTTGGTAGGAGAGACATACGGGACTGATTACCCTATTGAAGCTGAATGTAATCCACTAATATATGAATTGCGGTTTTTCATATTTGGACCTTCTGATGGTTATCAACTGATTGCGGTCTCATATGCTGTATCTATTGCTGCTATTAATGCGATTTATTTATTTATTTATATGCTGCTATTGTGTATATGTATTGATATTTGCTATTTTATTTATTTTATACACTGCCATTTTAGGGAGTATAATCTCCAATAAAGAGTTATCTCATTCGATTCCATATTTGAGTGCCTGGTCTTATCTCTTCTTTGTTTCCTGTGACTGGGTCACAAAGACCAAGAGCACCTTACCCTAATTACTGTAGTGATCCACAGACACAAGTTGTTATTCTAAAAATCTTCATCTACTTGCATATTAGAAGTTATACCAGCAAGAATTAGTCTTTATGTAGAAAACTATGATTTAAATCAAGCCTTACTGACTAGTGATTTAAATCGTGATCAAATCCACCCTGGTAGGTATAACCTTATGAGGTGCCCAGGCATTTTTTGGGGGCATTATAGGTGTTGGATAACCCAATTAAGCCTAGGGGGGCTCATGCACATGGCCGAAGGTGTTTTGCAGTCCGAAAATTGTGGACCCGCAAAACATGGATCCCGGACGAGTGCATGCTGCAATGTTTTTTTTTTTTTACTCCAGCAGAAATGTAGTATCCTTGCCCGTAAAACAGACAAGAATAGGACACGTTCTATTTTTTTTGCGGGGCTGAGGAACAGACTTACGGGTGTGCTGTCCGCATCTTTTGCGGCCCCATTGAGATTAACGGGTCCGCATCCATTCTGCAGAAAATGAGGATTAGATGTGGACCAAATTTACAGCAGTGTATATGAGCCCTTATGGCTCATGCACACAACCGTATGTATTTTGCAGTCCACAAAAAACGGATACACAAAAAATGCAGATGACGTCCGTGTGCATTCCGTATTTTGTGAAACAGAACAGCTGGCCCCTAATACAACAGTCCTATCCTTGTCCGTAATGCAGACAATAATAGGACATGTTCTATTTTTTTGCGGAACAGACATATGGACATACGGAAACGGAATACACATGGAGTAACTTCAGTTTTTTTTTGCAGACTCATTGAAACTAATGGTTCCACATATGGTTCGCCAAAAAAAAAACGGACACAGAAAGAAAATACGTTCATATGCATGAGGCCCTATTCACATGGTCAGTGATTTCCATCAGTGATTTTGAGCGAAAACCAGGTGCGGCACTAAACCCAGAACAGGAGCAGATCTTTCCCTTATACCTTATGTCTGTGGAGGCTCCAATCCTGGTTTTGGCTCACAACCACTGATGGAAATCACTGACCAAACACTGATGTGTGAAATGAATAAGGCTTTATACTTCACCTTCCTTCTGGCTTTAGCTCAAAGACCTGCAGAAAAATCTGCCTCAAAATCTCCTGCAAAAAACTCTGTGAGATATTACCCTTACGCCTTAGGCACACAGCCGTTCCATGCATTGGGGACCGCAATTTGCGGTCCCCAATGCACGGGCAACATCTGTGCGGATTTCGCAGACGGATCCAGACCCATTCAACTTGAATGAGTCCGTGATCCGTCCACACCGCAAAAAAATGTTCTATTTTTTTGCGGTGTGGAGGCACGGAGAGAAAACCCTACAAAGAGAGAAAGGAGGCACGGAGAGAAACCCCACAAAAGCACTATGCTGTGCTTCCGTGCCTCCGTTCTGCACCGCAACTTACGGACCGATTCAAGTGAATGGGTCCGCATCCGCTTCAGCGCTGGAATTACACAGTTCTGTCCATTGTGTAGTGGATGGAGCTTGTAACTGCAGCCCAGCTTCTATTCACCTCAATATGAGCATCATCCACTACACTATAGATGGAGCAGTGCAGTTCCCAAACGCCAGAGCTATTCGGAAACAGATAATTGGCGTAGGCACAGGTGTCAGACACCACCAATCTGAGGGTACGCCATCAATATTAAAATTCTGGACAAACCCTTTAAGCTAGTGTAGGAAGGTGTCATTGATGGAAGGTATGTGTTGGTTGACACTGTTTGTTGTTAGTATGGCTGTAAAGCCGATCTGGGCCGGCTCTTACTGGGAGTAGCCAAAGTGCTGGGTGGGTGGCTTCTCCCCACGCTCCAGGCCAGGTCTTTGTTGGCCTATATAAAACCCAGCCAGCAGTCTCAGCTGCGTGTGGATAATCCTCCATCTGACAGTGGAGCGCTGTCAGGTCTCTGTGTGGTTTTGGAATTGAGAACTTGTGCCGTGCTAAAGCCTGCTGGGAAACAGGCCCTAAAGCCTGCTGGGAAACAGGCCCTAAAGCCTGCTGGGAAACAGGCCCTAAAGCCTGCTGGGAAACAGGCCCTAAAGCCTGCTGGGAAACAGGCCCTAAAGCCTGCTGGGAAACAGGCCCTAAAGTCTGCTGTGGACTGCGGGTGTAAAAACTGCTGACCAGGTGAAGGCTTTTGTTCTGTGGACTTTTTATGGTGTGAACTAACACCAAGACTGCAAACCGTTACTTTTTGTTTTTCCCTATGTGTGAAAAAAAACAAACACTGAACTGTTTAAGTTAAAGACGTTGAAGTTGTCTCTATACTGCGTCCGCAAGCCTGTCTACCAGAGCAAATCCTCACAACTGGTGTCGGATGGGGGCAAACGCAGTGAGGCAGGCCTGAAGGCCGAAAAGTTTTTTTGTTTTCCTGGGCACAAGTGCATGTCCTATATTAAGCCGGCAAGGTTACGGTTACAGGTTTGTCCCCTGACAAAATGGAGGCGTTCGTGAAAGCCCTCGTGGAGGCTAACTTGCAGCAGCAGGAGGTCAACAAGCAGCAGCAGGAAACTAACCAGCTGCTTTTACAACATGTGATGGCGTTGCAAGCGGCAGGAGAGTCCCAGAACATCCACGATGCCCGGAAAGCTGCCCGTGCGGCGATCCCTAAGAGGACGTCGAGACCTATCTGGCGGTGTTTGAAAAGGTGGCCGTGAGGGAGAAGTTACCCTGAGACCAGTGGGCTGAGGTCGTCGCTGCGTTCCTGGCGTCTGGACCCCAGCAAGTGTTTTTTGATCTCCCCGATGATCAAGCGGCCAACTACCCGAGCGTAAAAGGTGAGATCCTAGCCAGACTGGGGGTGAATGTATTGGTCCGGGCCCAGCGGGTGCATCAGTGGGAATTTAACCTGGCTGAACCTGCCAGACCACAATATTATGACCTGCTACACCGGTTGCAAAAATGGCTACAGCCTGACATACTGACTCCCACTGCTATGCTGGACCGTCTGTTGGCGGATGTATTCTGGAGGGCTTTTCCGTACCCTCTCCAGCACTGGATTGGCCAGGTGTCTCCTGGTAATGCTTTAGAGATGGTCGACCTGGTGGAGCGTTACGAGGCCACCAGAAATCTGCAGGGGGGTTCTTTTGGGAGGGGGCCAGTCAAACCCCCGAAAAACCCACCCCAGACCCGGCGTCTGGTGCCAGCCAAACCCGCCCCGGGACGTACCCCCTGCAGACCAACCCCCGGTGGTCTGCTGGCGGTGTCACGAGTCTGGACACATAAGGGCCAACTGTCCCCACCGGGGTGAATCCATGGATACCAACTATGGCTACCGCCACTTATTGTATGCCAGGAAGCTGTGCGCCACAGGTACCTCTGAGACTGTAGACAATAGCCACCTGTGCCAGGTGGAAGTGGGGGACACTCTGGCGGTGGCACTGCTGGATTCAGGGAGCCTGGTGTCCCTGGTAAGAGCTGCTCTGGTGCGGCCCGTCGAGTATACTGGCCGAAAGGTCGGCGTTGTGTGCATTCATGGGGACTTAAAAGACTATCCCACCGCACTGGTCTCTCTGTCAATGGTGGCCGGCAGGTGGACTCGTGAGGTAGCAGTCACCACAAAATTACCGTATGAACTAATAATTGGAAGAGACTTCCGGTTACCGATACCCGTGAGACAGATGTAACCCTAGCAGAGTGGCTCGACTCAGGGGGGAGACCAACCCTGGGAAAATGAGTCCGAAGGGCCAGCGGTAGGGGTGACCGCCACTTCGGTGGAAGAGGGGGAGACAACCCCGCTAAGTGTGATGGTGGGAGACATGGAGGACTTGCCGCCGGGTCCTGAGCTGGCAGACCTCAATGTCTCCGGAGATAATTTTGGTACTGCACAACACCGGGACCCAACCCTATCCCGAGCCTGGGAAAATGTGTTAATAATAGATGGGGAACAACAACAACAACCGGGGGCAGAGACAATGTTTCCCCATTTTGTGTTTCATCAAGATATGTTGTTTAGGGTAAACCAGCTGTGAGGTGAATCCATTGAACAGTTGGTGGTGCCCAAGGCTTATCGCAAACTTGTGTTCGAGTTAGGCCACCAGCATGTTCTCGGGGGGTCATCTGGGAATGCAGAAAACACAGGACCGGATACTACTGTACAACGGTTTTACTGGCCCGGTGTGTTCAGAGAGGTAGAAGAATATTGTAAGTCTTGCCCAACCTGCCAGATAACGAGCCCCCAGCCACATTTCCGTAGTCCCCTGGTACGCCTCCCGATTATCGAGGTCCTGTTAGAGCGAATCGCTATGGATCTCGTAGGCCTGGTACCGAAGTCCGCTAGAGGGCACCAACACATCTTGGTCGTCCTCGACTACGCCACTCGGTACCCGGAGGCGGTGCCACTGCGTCATACATCAGCCAAACTCATAGCTAAGGAGTTAATGGAGATGTTTTCTCGAGTGGGTCTGCCTAAGGAGGTTCTGACTGACCAAGGGACCCCGTTTATGCCCAAGGTCATGAGGGAACTCTGTAAGTTGCTCCACATAAAACAGCTACGAATGTCCGTGTATCATCCGCAAACAGATGGCCTGGTAGAGAGGTTTAATCAAACATTAAAAATTATGTTAAAAAGAGTGGCGTCTAAGGATGGGAGGGACTGGGACCTTCTTCTGCCCTATCTTATGGTCGCAGTGCAAGAGGTGCCCCATATCTCTACTGGGTTCTCGCCCTTCGAACTGCTATACAGCAGACACCCTCGCGGTCTGTTGGCGTGAGAACAACAACCCACACCGCACAAAAGTGTGGTTGAGTACGTCACCCAGATGCAAGGACGGATAGAAGGCGCTGGTACGGAACTTTATCCCGGGTGATCAGGTGTTGGTTCTGGTACCAAACGTAGACAATAAGTTCCTAGCTAGGTGGCAGGGGCCCTACAAAGTACTTGAAAAAATTGGAGAGGTAGATTACAAGGTACATCAGCCAGGGAGGCGAAAGCCGGAGCAGGTGTACCATGTGAATCTGCCTAAACCATGGAAAGATAGGGAAACCGGTAGGGATCGACCGATATTGATTTTTTAGGGCCGATACCGATAATTTGTCAACTTTCAGGCCGATAGCCGATAATTTATACCGATATTCTGGGTATTTTTATTTTTGAGGAAAAAAAAAAAATTTCCTACACAAATCTGCTGAAAATTAATGTTTATTGTTAACGTGTATTATTATTTTATTTTTTTTGTAAATTTTTTTCATTTATACTTAATATTTTTGTGTTTTTTTTTTTTTTACTAACTTTTAGCCCCCTTAGGGACTAGAACCCTTGTCCCATTCACCCTGATAGATCTCTATCAGAGTGAATAGGATCTCGCACTCTCCCTGCTGCCCTGTGCTCTGTGCACACAGCAGCATGGAGCTGACTATGGCAGCCAGGGCTTCAATAGCGTCCTGGCTGCCATGGTAACCGATCGGAGCCCCAGGCTTACACTGCTGGGGCTCCGATCGGAGGAGCAGGGGAGAGGGGATCCTGTGGCCACTGCCACCAATGATTAGAACTGGGGGGGGGGGGGGCGGCGCACTGCGCCACCAATGTTTTTACTATTGGGATGGGGGTGGGGGGCGCACTGCGCCACCAATGACTAATACTAGGGGGCTTGAGGGGGGGGGGGGCGCACTGCGCCACCAATGTTTTTACTATTGGGGTGGGGGGCGCACTGCTTGAGGGGGGGGGGCGCACTGCGCCACCAATGAAGATACCTCTCTTTCACATACAGGAGGCGGGAGCTGGCTGCAGAATCACATAGCCGGCTCCCGACCTCTATGAGCGGTAGCTGCGATCCGCGGCACCTAAGAGGTTAACTACCGCGGACCGCAGCTGCCGTTCATAGAGGTCGGGAGCCGGCTATGTGATTCTGCAGCCAGCTCCCGCCTCCTGTATTTGAATTAATGAAAGACTCATCTTCATTGGTGGCGCAGCGGCCACAGCCCCTCCCCTCCTCTTGTCTTCCGTCCTGTCATTGGAGGCAACGGCAGCAGCATCACAGGGGGAGGAGACACTGCTTCCTTCTCCCCTGTGCTGCGGAGGGAACACAGAACGCGCTGAGAGCAGCGCGTTCTGTGTTCCCAATACGTTATCGGTATATCGGCAAAATAGATGCCGATAACGTTCAAAATCCTCAATATCGGCCAAACCGATAATCGGTCGATCCCTAGAAACCGGTACTGAAGACAGCCCACGACCGGGGTTCCTACGGGAAGCAGTTTCGGCCCCTCTGTCTGAAGCAAGGGAAGCGGCTGCCACAGTGAAAATTGCTGACAGCCTCTGCTCTAAACAGGCTCAGGAAGCCAGGGAGTTCATTAGTCGGAACACGGATGTGTTCTCGGACCTTCCTGGACGCAGGTCCGTAATCCGGCATGACATTATCACTGAGCCTCAGGCAAAAGTCCGGTTAAAACCATACCGGGTACCCGAGGCTCTGCGACAAGCCATCGCAGAGGAAGTGCAGCTAATGCTCCAGCTAGGTGTCATTGAGGAGTCAAAAAGTGAATGCGCCAGTCCGATAGTCTTAATACACAAGCCGGACGGGACATTTCGGTTCTGTAATGACTTCCGCAAACTGAATGAGGTGTCCAAGTTTGATGCATATCCCATGCCCCGAGTAAGTGAGCTTATTGAGAAGTTGGGCCAAGCCCAGTATTTTTCTGTGTTGGACCTCACCAAAGGGTACTGGCAGGTACTCTTCACGGAGGCTGCAAAGGAAAAAACAGCTTTCATCACGCCAGAGGGGCTCTATCAGTACAAGGTATTATCCTTTGGTCCACATGGCGCTCCCGCCACGTTTCACAGGCTAATGGACATCGTACTCCGTCCACATCGTCGGTACGCTTCGGTGTACCTGGACAATATCGTTATCCACAGCACCGACTGGGAAAGTCACCTACCTAAAGTACAGTCTGTAGTGGACTCCCTTAGGAAGGCTGGCTTAACCGCTAACGCAAAAAAGTGCGCGATAGGGTTAGAAGTAGGGATCGACCGATATTGATTTTTTAGGGCCGATACCGATACCGATAATTTGTGAACTTTCAGGCCGATAGCCGATAATTTATACCGATATTCTGGGAATTTTCATTTTTGAGAAAAAAAAAAATTCCTACAGAAATCTGCTGAAAATTAATATGTTTATTGTTAATGTGTATTTTTTTTGTTTATTGTTAATGTGTATTTTTTTTTTATAAATCTTTTTCATTTATACTTAATATTTTTGTGTTTTTTTTTTACTAACTTTTAACCCCCTTAGGGACTAGAACCTTTGTCCTATTCACCCTGATAGATCTCTATCAGGGTGAATAGGATCTCACACTGTCCCTGCTGCTCTGTGCATAGTGCACACAGCAGCATGGAGCTTATCATGGCAGCCAGGGCTTCAATAGCGTCCTGGCTGCCATGGTAACCGATCGGAGCCCCAGGCTTACACAGCTGGGGCTCCGATCGGAGGAGCAGGGGAGAGGGGATCCTGTGGCCATTGCCACCAATGATTAATACTGGGTGGGGGGGGGGCGCACTGCGCCACCAATGTTTTTACTATTGGCCGGGATTGGGATGGGGGTGGGGGGCGCACTGCGCCACCAATGATTAATACTGGGGGGCTTGGGGGGGCGCACTGCGCCACCAATGAAGATAAGTCTCTCGATCATTCATATACAGGAGGCGGGTGCTGGCTGCAGAATCACATAGCCGGCTCCCGACCTCTATCAGCGGTAGCTGCGATCCGCGGCACCTGAGGAGTTAACTACCGCGGACCGCAGCTATTGCTCATAGAGGTCGGGAGCCGGCTATGTGATTCTGCAGCCAGCTCCCGCCTCCTGTATATGAATGAATGAAAGGCTTATCTTCATTGGTGGCGCAGCGGCCACAGCTCCTCCCCTCCTCTTATGTTCTATCCCCTCATTGGCGGCAGCGGCAGCAGCAGCACAGGGGGAGGAGACACGGCTTCCTTCTCCCCTGTGCTGCGGAGGGAACACAGAGAGCGCTGAGAGCAGCGCGTTCTGTGTTCCCAATATGTTATCGGTATATCGGCAAAATAGATGCCGATACCGATAACGTTCAAAATCCTCAATATCGGCCGATAATATCGGCCAAACCGATAATCGGTCGATCCCTAGTTAGAAGAGACCTCGGGTATGTAATTGGGCGCGGAATTATCAAACCTCAGGTGAACAAAATTGAGGCAATTAAGAATTGGCCTCGACCTGTCACTACTCGGCAAGTAAAGTCGTTCCTAGGTATGGTGGGGTACAATATGAGGTTTGTCCCCAATTTTGCTACAGTCGCCGCACCATTGACAGGCCTTTTGAAGGGACGCAAGTCAGTGACGGTCCACTGGAATGAGCAGGCGGAAAAGGTTTTCTCCGCTTTGAAGTCGGCTCTGTGTGGATCCCGGGTATTGGTGACGCCGGACTTCAAGAGTGAGTTTGTGGTACAGACCGATGCCTCTGAAATAGGCCTCGGAGCTGTACTCTCTCAGGACATCAATGGGTAGGAACATCCTGTTGTTTTCCTGAGCCGAAAGCTTACCCCAGCCGAGACTAGGTACAGTATAGTGGAGAGAGAGAGTGCCTGGCCATCAAATGGACACTCGAGTCTCTCCGCTATTATCTGTTGGGGAGAATGTTCCGTCTGGTGACCGACCACTCCCCTCTCAAGTGGATGAGTCAGGCCGAAGAGAGGAATGCTCGGGTCACCAGATGTTTTTTGTCATTACACAACTTTAAATTTTCCGTGGAATATAGGGCAGGCAGGTTACAGGGAAACGCGGATGCCCTGTCCCGGGTACACTGTCTGGCGGGTGTTCACCCTCTTAGGGTTGAACAAAGGGGGGGAGGTATCTAGGAAGGCGCAAGCGGCCGTCATTGATGGAAGGTATGTGTCACCGAGATTCCTGGCCTCTGTGAGGTAAGAGCCGTTAGTTTTAAGTGTCAGCGGCAGCTAGTGCTGGTTGACACTGTTTGTTGTTAGTGTGGCTGTAAAGCCGATCCGGGCCGGCTCTTACTGGGAGTAGCCAAAGTGCTGGGTGGGTGTCTTCTCCCCACGCTCCAGGCCGGGTCTTTGTTGGCCTATATAAAACCCAGCCAGCAGTCTCAGCAGGGTGTGGATTATCCTCCATCTGACAGTGGAGCGCTGTCAGGTCTCTGTGTGGTTTTGGAATTGAGAACTTGTGCCGTGCTAAAGGGCTGAGAGACGCCTGCTGGGAAACAGGCCCTAAAGCCTGCTGTGGACTGCGGGTGGAAAAACAGCTGACCAGGTGAAGGCTTTTGTTCTGTGGACTTTTTATGGTGTGAACAAACACCAAGACTGCAAACCGTTACTTTTTGTTTTTGCCTATGTGTGAATAAAACACTGAACTGTTTAAGTTAAAGACTTTGTGGTTGCCTTTGTATTGCGTCCGCTAGCCTGTCTACCAGAGCAAATCCCCACAGTAGCCACACACATTAGGTGTACATTGACCATATAGTAGGGCTGCTTAACCTTTCCAGGATGGCAGATATCGGGGAAGAGAAAGTTTGGGCTGTTGCATTACAACATGGCCGATCTATTAGGTATTGGGGAAATAAGCGGACATCAGAGGAGTCAGCCATATAATTTGTATGGCCAGGCATAGACAACCCGACTTCTCTGCTCATTCCTATGAATGACGTGGAGGGAGGTTCAGGATTTCAGTACCTCATTAGTATTCCAATGAAATGTGAGCCATTGGTAATCTGTCACATCACAGAGAAAGGACAGATGGACTGACGTCAGCGATATGACGCATATGGGCATATGAAAGCCCGCTACCAGTAAGTCTGAAGGTCCAGCTGCAGCTCATGACTTCATGGATACAATTGCCAGGTTTCCTGGGGCGGTGGAGAGATCTTACAAATCAGAATAGACTGGAAATAATGCATAGCCATTAGTATCTGGTAAGCGGAAAGCTCTCCGTGTCCGAATTACCTTCACATTGATCTGGAGAGGATGTGGAGGGATTTAGTGATCTGGAAAGATGCCATTAGCAGATCTGAGCGGCCGGTCTCTCACGGAGAACTAATATCAATGCCGCGCAGAGGTTATCGGCAGGCTGGAAAGGGGGTTAGGATTTAGGAGACGTCATCCCTGTAATAAGGTGATCTGCTGGTTTTTCGGTCATAGACGACCTGCACAGCGGGTGGAATAACTGACCTTATTGTACAGCATTATACTCAATGCAAACTCCATTGCAGTACTTGACAGGGGTTGTCTCACTTCAGGGAATGGCATTTAGGCCTCATGCACACAACCCTTCCGTTTTTTGTGGAAGCAATTTATGGAACGGAACAGGCGGCCCATTGTAGAAATGCCTATTCTTGTCCGCAAAACAGACAAGAATAGGACATGTTATATTTTATTTGCGGGCCCACGGAACGGAGCAACTCCGTGTGCTGTCCGCATCTTTTGCGGCCCCATTGAAGTGAAGGAGTCCGCACCCGAGCCGCAAAAACTGCGGCTTGGACAACGGTGGTGTGCATGAGGCCTTATCATGTAGACTACAGAAAGTTAAAGGGGTTGTCTCATCATGGACAATGGGGGCATATCGCTAGGGACCCGCACCTATATTGAGAATGGAGCCCCGCAAGGTGGTGGCTGGAGAACTCCGGTCCGGCCACCACCGGACTGCGCATAGGCTGGTGCTTTTTCCTATAGTGTGCAAGCACGACCACTGCTGCTGGATTATAGGGTGGTCGTGACCCCTGGAAACAAGCAGTGTATTAGGGTACTTTCACACTAGCGTTATTCTTTTCCGGTATTGAGTTCCGTCACAGGGGCTCTATACCGGAAAAGAACTGATCAGTTTTATCCTAATGCATTCTGAACGGAGAGTATTCCGTTCAGGATGCATCAGTTCAGTCCCTCTTACGTTTTTGGCCGGAGAAAATACCGCAGCATGCTGCACTTTTATCTCTGGCACAAAATCCTGAACACTTGCCGGAATGCCGGATCCAGCATTAATTTCCATTGAAATGTATTAGTGCCGGATCCGGCATTAAAATTGCCGCATTGACGGATCCATTCTTCCAGTCCGCGCATGCGCAGACCTTTTAAATATGTGAAAAGAATAAATACCTGATCCGTTTTTCTGTATGACACCAGAGAGACGGATCCAGGAAATTTCAATGCATTTGTCAGACTGATCCGCATCCGGATCCGTCTGACAAATGCCATTCGTTTTAGTCTGGATTGCCGGATCCGTCAGGCAGTTCCGGCGAAGGAGCTGCCTGCCGGAATCCTCTGCCGCAAGTGTGAAAGTAGCCTTATACAATGGAAAAATGAATCCAGCCAGCAAAGGAGACATTATGGACAATCACAATTTGCTGAAGTAAGACAACCCCTTTAAAGCATTTTCCATATTAAGCTACTTCCACATCGGAGTTTTCCTTTCCGGTACTGAGATCCATTAGAGGAGCTCAATACTGGAGGAAAACGCTTCATTTTTGTCCCTATTAATTGTCAATAGGGACAGAACTGAACGGAGTGGCGTGCAGCAGAATGCGTTCCATTCCATTTGGTTGCGCTCCCATACCGGACAGAAAAACTCTGAAAGACGGATCCGGCATGAAAGACAATGTACGTTTTCTCGGACACAAAAGAAAATGGATCCGTCCCTAATTGACTTACAATGGTTTTAGGGACGGATCCGTCAGGGCTATTTCAGACATAATATAACGGATGCAGCCGCTTGTATTATAAATAACGGAAGCGTTTTTGCTGATCCATGATGTGAAAGTAGTCCTAGTCAGGCTGCTCCGGGTCATCAGACATATTCTCTCGTATCTTTCTTTTAAACGCTCCCTCGTATTATCCACATTTTCCCCGCTATCTGAGGCACAATTAGTTAACATATAACATTAATAATGCAAAACGGCAACTGAAGGAGCGCACTGCGCCCGAGAGACGGGCTTCTGGGAAGGGGCAGAAATGTCAGTAAGACAGCGGGGTTACAGTTGGAGCGGCATGAAGTGTAACATATTATAAATCCACCACTCCATTCAAACGGGGAGCATGGGGCCTCAGCGGTCAGCCCTCCGCCTAGCTTTACGCGATGGTCATGGGACTACTGCTTTAATGAGGATACATTATCAGATACGGGTTCCATTCCCAGCACCCCTGGGGTAAGGCAAGGCTCGCCAGGCATTGTAGTATAACATAACCCTGTCCATATGAGCTATCCTGGCTGTTGTTCAGTAAAATGACATTGGGGGTCATTTATCAAACTGGTGTAACGTAGAACTGGCTTAGTTGCCCATAGCAACCAATCAGATGCCTCCTTTCATTTTTCACAGCTCCTTTGGAAAATGAAAGGTGGAATCTGATTGGTTGCTATGGGCAACTAAGCCAGTTCTACTTTACACCAGTTTGATAAATGACCCCCATTGTTTTCTGCAAAAACAAAACATATAATAAAAGCGTTAAAAAAGGTGATGAAATGGAAAGTAATGCTGATGCTGCTGGTCTAGATTAGAATGAAATGCTGCACAGCATTGGGAACGATGAAGGGGATGTGCACCTTTGGGTGGGGGGAGTTTAGCAAACCTCACCTCCTGGGTAGACCTACGTAGGGAAGAATACTTACCTGCTCCCCCGGCCTCAGCAGCGGTGACCTGCCCCCCTTGTGTCATGTCAAATGGTCACGTAACGCAGGTAAGTGTGCAGACCAGCCTAGGGTGCTCATCTGTGGCAAGATTATAAATAAATAAACAAATCTATGTTAACCACTTGCCGCAACTGTAACGCCGAAAGGCGTCATCTCTGCGGCTCCCCCAGGCTACGCTAACGCCGATTGGCGTCATCTCGCGTGAGCAGAGATTTCCTGTGAGCGCGCGCACACAGGCGCGCGCGCTCACAGGAACGGAAGGTAAGAGAGTGGATCTCCAGCCTGCCAGCGGCGATCGTTCGCTGGCAGGCTGGAGATGTGATTTTTTTAACCATTAACAGGTATATTAGACGCTGTTTTGATAACAGCGTCTAATATACCTGCTACCTGGTCCTCTGGTGGTCCCCTTTGTTTGGATCGACCACCAGAGGACACAGGTAGCTCAGTAAAGTCCCACCAAGCACCACTACACTACACTACACCCCCCCCCCCCGGTCACTTATTAACCCCTTATTAGCCCCTGATCACCCCATATAGACTCCCTGATCACCCCCCCTGTCATTGATCACCCCCCTGTCATTGATTACCCCCCTGTCATTGATCACCCCCCTGTAAAGCTCCATTCAGATGTCCGCATGATTTTTACGGATCCACTGATAGATGGATCGGATCCGCAAAACGCATACGGACGTCTGAATGGAGCCTTACAGGGGCGTGATCAATGACTGTGGTGATCACCCCATATAGACTCCCTGATCACCCCCCTGTCATTGATTACCCCCCTGTAAAGCTCCATTCAGACGTCCGCATGATTTTTACGGATCCACTGATAGATGGATCGGATCGGCAAAACACATACAGGCGTCTCCCTGGAGCCTTCCAGGGGGGGTGATCACCCCATATAGACTCCCTGATCACCCCCCTGTCATTGATCACCCCCCCTGTCAGGGTGCATTCAGATGTCCGTATGATTTTTACGGATCCACGGATACATGGATCGGATCCGCAAAACACATACGGACATCTGAATGGAGCCTTATAGGGGGGTGATCACCCCCCTGTCATTGATCACCCCTCTGTAAGGCTCCATTCAGACATTTTTTTGGCCCAAGTTAGCGGAAATTTTTTTTTTTTTCTTACAAAGTCTCCTATTCCACTAACTTGTGTCAAAAAATAAAATCTCACATGAACTCACCATACCCCTCACGGAATCCAAATGCGTAAAAATTTTTAGACATTTATATTCCAGACTTCTTCTCACGCTTTAGGGCCCCTAGAATGCCAGGGCAGTATAAATACCCCACATGTGACCCCATTTCGGAAAGAAGACACCCCCAGGTATTCCGTGAGGGGCATATTGAGTCCATGAAAGATTGAAATTTTTGTCCCAAGTTAGCGGAAAGGGAGACTTTGTGAGAAAAAAATAAATAAAATCAATTTCCGCTAACTTGTGCCAAAAAAATAAAAATTTCTATGAACTCGCCATGCCCCTCATTGAATACCTTGGGGTGTCTTCTTTCCAAAATGGGGTCACATGTGGGATATTTATACTGCCCTGGCATTTTAGGGGCCCTAAAGCGTGAGAAGAAGTCTGGGATCCAAATGTCTAAAAATGCCCTCATAAAAGGAATGTGGGCCCCTTTGCGCATCTAGGCTGCAAAAAAGTGTCACACATCTGGTATCGCCGTACTCAGGAGAAGTTGGGCAATGTGTTTTGGGGTGTCATTTTACATATACCCATGCTGCGTGAGATAAATATCTTGGTCAAATGCCAACTTTGTATAAAAAAATGGGAAAAGTTGTCTTTTGCCGAGATATTTCTCTCACCCAGCATGAGTATATGTAAAAAGACACCCCAAAACACATTGCCCAACTTCTCCTGAATACGGCGATACCACATGTGTGACACTTTTTTGCAGCCTAGGTGGGCAAAGGGGCCCACATTCCAAAGAGCACCTTTAGGATTTCACAGGTCATTTACCTACTTACCACACATTAGGGCCCCTGGAAAATGCCAGGGCAGTATAACTACCCCACAAGTGACCCCATTTTGGAAAGAAGACACCCCAAGGTATTCCGTGAGGGGCATGGCGAGTTCCTAGAATTTTATATTTTTTGTCACAGGTTAGCGGAAAATGATGATTTATTTTTTATTTATTTTTTCCGTACAAAGTCTCATATTCCACTAACTTGTGACAAAAAATAAAAACTTCCATAAACTCACTATGCCCATCACGAAATACCTTGGGGTGTCTTCTTTCCAAAATGGGGTCACTTGTGGGGTAGTTATACTGCCCTGGCATTTTAGGGGCCGAATGCGTGAGAAGTGGTTTGAAATCAAAATCTGTAAAAAATGGCCGGTGAAATCCGAAAGGTGCTCTTTGGAATGTGGGCCCCTTTGCGCACCTAGGCTGCAAAAAAGTGTCACACATGTGGTATCCCCGTACTCAGGAGAAGTTGGGCAATGTGTTTTGGGGTGTCATTTTACATATACCCATGCTGGGTGAGAGAAATATCTTGGCAAAAGACAACTTTTCCCATTTTTTTTATACAAAGTTGGCATTTGACCAAGATATTTATCTCACCCAGCATGGGTATATGTAAAATGACACCCCAAAACACATTCCCCAACTTCTCCTGAGTACGGCGATACCACATGTGTGGCACTTTTTTGCAGCCTAGGTGGGCAAAGGGGCCCACATTCCAAAGAGCACCTTTCGGATTTCACTGGTCATTTACCTACTTACCACACATTAGGGCCCCTGGAAAATGCCAGGGCAGTATAACTACCCCACATGGGCATAGTGAGTTCATAGAAGTTTTTATTTTTTGTCACAAGTTAGTGGAATATGAGACTTTGTAAGAAAAAAAAAAAATCAAAAAAAAAAAAATCATCATTTTCCACTAACTTGTGACAAAAAATAAAAAGTTCTATGAACTCACTATGCCCATCAGCGAATACCTTAGGGTGTCTACTTTCTGAAATGGGGTCATTTGTTGGGTGTTTGTACTGTCTGGCCATTGTAGAACCTCAGGAAACATGACAGGTGCTCAGAAAGTCAGAGCTGCTTCAAAATGCGGAAATTCACATTTTTGTACCATAGTTTGTAAACGCTATAACTTTTACCCAAACCATTTTTTTTTTACCCAAACATTTTTTTTTATTAAAGACATGTAGAACAATAAATTTAGAGCAAAATTTATATATGGATGTCGTTTTTTTTTGCAAAATTTTACAACTGAAAGTGAAAAATGTCATTTTTTTGCAAAAAAATCGTTAAATTTCGATTAATAACAAAAAAAGTAAAAATGTCAGCAGCAATGAAATACCACCAAATGAAAGCTCTATTAGTGAGAAGAAAAGGAGGTAAAATTCATTTGGGTGGTAAGTTGCATGACCGAGCAATAAACCGCTAAAGTTGTGGAGTGCCGATTTGTAAAAAAGGGCCTGGTCTTTAGGGGGGTATAAACCTGTGGTCCTTAAGTGGTTAAATTAATTAAAAATATTTATAATTCCTGATGTTCAAAATAAAACAAAAGAAGCTATCCATATAAAATACTGGATGAGGGGGCGGAGCCAATATCCTAAAACTGCGCCGTACGCCTATAATATAGTCTTAGTCTGGGAGCCGCGGGGGCACACACCTTACACTCAGGATGCACATTTAGATGTGTCAATGTACAGTATATGATGCCTGTGATGGGCGATAGTGGCCTCGGGCACCCACAGCGTCCGCCGATATTGTGGTCCACCTTTCATGCACGACTCACCCATTCAAGTCAACGAGTCCATCAGCCATTTGTGTGAAGCCAGATTTTTTATATTTTTTTTTATGGATGTGAAAACAGGCTGAGGTCACAGGGTGGGTTCACGTCACATTCTTCCCATCCTTTTAACGTATACAAAAAACGGAAATGTTAAACGTATGCCTCAGACGGATGCCTTACATGTTTTTGTTTTTTTTCCCAGACTGTGCAGGATACAAGAATGTGGTGTGTGGCGTTTTTTTTTAAAATCCTTTTTTTGTAATGTATACGTCACCTTAAAACGTACAATGAACGCACCCATATTCCGCTGGTAGCATCCACTCAGAAAACACACGCAGTCCACCCCCATTGAGTTCAGCAGGAAATGACATGGTGGCGTGTTTCTTTTCTCCCCCACTGGCGGGAACAGTCGTTTTCAATACGAGGCAGCACTAAAGTATGTGGGTCGGCGGATGAAGGCGACGCCTGCGCCAAAAGGGGACATTATTGACACGGTGGCTGTCTGCTGGCGGCTTCGCTCCATTTAATGGTGGGTCCGCGGCGTATAAAGTGAACTGCGGCGGATTTTGACAGTGTCAAAATCCCCTGTGTGAACAGAGCCTTAAAGCTACAACCGCGTGGCCCTTCTTGGCGCGTTGTCCGCCCAGACCCTCAGCGGGCGCCGGGAGTCTGCTGGTTTTTCAGCTCTATTCAACAGTGGCGAAACCACAAGTGGACCCGCAGTATTCAGTGTGAACAACCATGGCGGCTTCTGCTGTGGGACCCGCCCTATAGGTAGGATCTGTAGCAGGAACCATGCGGACCGTCCTAATGTGCCACAGGCCTGACCCAGGATCTGGATATAACTATGTGCTGGGGGGCTCACCCTGCCTCCAGTATACATAAGATGAGGGTCCCAATGTCCCACCTCAGACACTGGGTACCACCCATAGACAGGCAGCTGCTAGGCAACCAGACTATATGTCAAGCTACAGAAAGCCCCCGCAGGAGGGCTGTCCTTCCAAACGCCTGCAGGAAACGTTACCGCGGAGAACTACCGGTTCACCGTGTACACCGTGCTGTATATGACTGGTATGCTCCTGACATCACGTTTAGCCTTCCCGGGAGCTTACGAGCCTTACCTTTGTCGTATAGCAACGTCGGCGATCGTCGTAACCAGCAGCACGGCCCATCCAGGCGACACTACAGTTCCCAGCATGCCTTGCGGTGTCATGTGACACTACAGGCAGCGCTCCTGTATACAGGAAGTAACGTGTGCTGCTCACGTCAGTCTTTCTGACACGTGTATCTAACACGTGACTGACAGCTGTATTGTATAGAGTCTGTCTGTCTGGGATATGTAGTAACTGCTACTATGTGAACCTGGATTAGAAACGTTTTATTTAAAGGGGTTGTCTATGTTATTTATCGTTTGTACAGTTATGACGGGGGTGTGACAACTGAACACAGGGACTGTGACACAAAGTACCTTAAAGGGATTGTCCGTGTTATTTTTTTATTTTATTAAAGAGGTTGTCTCACTTCAGTAAGTGGCATTTATCATGTAGAGAAAGTTAACACAAGGCACTTACTAATGTATTGTCATTGTCCATATCGCCTCCTTTGTTGGCTTGATTCATTTTCCCATCACATTATACACTGCTCGTTTCCATGGTTACGACCACCCTGTAAGGCTACTTTCACACTAGCGTTCGGAGCGGGTCCGTCTGATGTTTCATCAGACGGATCCGCTCCTATAATGCAGACGTTTGCATCCGTTCAGAACGGATCCGTCTGCATTATAACTTAGAAAAATGTCTAAGTATGAAAGTAGCCTGAGCGGATCCGTTCAGACTTTACATTGAAAGTCAATGGGTGACGGATCCGCTTGAAGATTGAGCCATATAGTGTCATCTTCAAACGGATCCGTCCCCATTGACTTACATTGTAAGTCTGGACGGATCCGCTCGCCTCCGCACGGCCAGGCGAACACCCGAACGCTGCAAGCAGCGTTCAGGTGTCCGCTCACTGAGCGGAGCGGAGGCTGAACGCTGCCAGACTGATGCATTCTCAGTGGATCCGCCTCCACTGAGAATGCATTAGGGCTGCGTTCGGGGCCGCTTGTGAGCCCCTTTAAACGGAGCTCATGAGCGGACACCTGAACGCAGGTGTGAAAGTAGCCTAATCCAGCAGCAGTGGCCGTACTTGCACAATATAATAGAAAAAAGCGCTGGCCTCTTTGATGGCTGGGACGTGCACAGTCGTGTCCTATTTCCTATAGTGTGCAAGCAGGACCACCAGTGCTGAAATGCAGGATGGCCGTAACCATGGAAACGAGCAGTGTATAATGTGATGGAAAAATGAATCCAGCCAGCGAAGGAGGCGATATGGACAATCACAGTACATTAGTAAGTGCCTGGTATTAAAGGGGTTCTCTGGGCTTTTAATACTGATGACTTATTCTCAGGATAGGTGATCTACAGTTGCAAGAAAAAGTATGTGAACCCTTTGGAATGATATGGATTTCTACACAAATTGGTCATAAAATGTCATCTGATCTTCATCTAAGTCACAACAATAGACAATCACAGTCTGCTTAAACTACTAACACACAAAGAATTAAATGTTACCATGTTTTTATTGAACACACCATGTAAACATTCACAGTGCAGGTGGAAAAAGTATGTGAACCCCTAGACTAATGACATCTCCAAGAGCTAATTGGAGTGAGGTGTCAGCCAACTGGAGTCCAATCAATGAGATGAGATTGGAGGTGTTGGTTACAGCTGCCCTTCCCTATAAAAAACACACACCAGTTCTGGGTTTGCTTTTCACAAGAAGCATTGCCTGATGTGAATGATGCCTCGCACAAAAGAGCTCTCAGAAGACCTACGATTAAGAATTGTTGACTTGCATAAAGCTGGAAAGGGTTATAAAAGTATCTCCAAAAGCCTTGCTGTTCATCAGTCCATGGTAAGACTTATTGTCCATAAATGTCAGCACTGCTGCTACTCTCCCTAGGAGTGGCCGTCCTGTAAAGATGACTGCAAGAGCACAGCGCAGACTGCTCAATTAGGTGAAGAAGAATCCTAGAGTGTCAGCTAAAGACTTACAAAAAGCTCTGGCATATGCTAACATCCCTGTTAGCGAATCTACGATACGTAAAACACTAAACAAGAATGGATTTCATGGGAGGATACCACAGAGGAAGCCACTGCTGTCCAAAAAAAACATTGCTGCACGTTTACAGTTTGCACAAGAGCACCTGGATGTTCCACAGCAGTACTGGCAAAATATTCTGTGGACAGATGAAACCAAAGTTGAGTTGTTTGGAAGAAACACACAACACTATGTGTGGAGAAAGAGGCACAGCACACCAACATCAAAACCTCATCCCAACTGTGAAGTATGGTGGTGGGGGCATCATGGTTTGGGGCTGCTTTGCTGCGTCAGGGCCTGGACGGATTGCTATCATCGAAGGAAAAATGAATTCCCAAGTTTATCAAGACATTTTGCAGGAGAACTTAAGGCCATCTGTCCACCAGCTGAAGCTCAACAGAAGATGGGTGTTGCAACAGGACAACGGCCCAAAGCAAAGAAGTAAATCAACAACAGAATGGATTCAACAGAAGAAAATATGCCTTCTGGAGTGGCCCAGTCAGAGTCCTGACCTCAACCCGATTGAGATGCTGTGGCATGACCTCAAGACAGCGATTCACACCAGACATCCCAAGAATATTGCTGAACTGAAACAGTTCTGTAAAGAGGAATGGTCAAGAATTACTCCTGACCGTTGTGCACGTCTGATCTGCAACTACAGGAAACGTTTCGTTGAAGATATTGCTTCCAAAGGAGGTTCAACCAGGTATTAAATCCAAGGGTTCACATACTTTTTCCACCTGCACTGTGAATGTTTACATTGTGTGTTCAATAAAAACATGGTAACATTTAATTCTTTGTGTGTTATTAGTTTAAGCAGACTGTGATTGTCTATTGTTGTGACTTAGATGAAGATCAGATCACATTTTATGACCAATATGTGCAGAAATCCATATCATTCCAAAGGGTTCACATACTTTTTCTTGCAACTGTATATCAGATCGGTGGGGGTCCACTGTGCGCGCCGTCTCTTCATACAACTGTTCGGCGGGGGTGCCGTGTGTCAGACCCCCACCGATCTGATATTGATGACCTATCCTGAGGATAGGTCATCAATATTGAAAGCCTGGACAACCCCTTTAACTATCTCTACATAATAAATATCAATGGCTAAAGTGACAACCCCTTTAATGCAAACTGCGTGGACCCTGATAAAATAATAGCACGTCCGCTCACCTTTCCTGCCCGCTCCTTCCTCTCTGCAGGCTTTAGCCAGCAGACGTTCGGCAGGGGTGCCGGGAGTTGGACCCCCACCGATTACACACTGATGGCCTATCCTGAGGAGAGGTCATCAGTATAAAATACTCAGAAAACCCCTTTAAGTAAGTCATGGACGGGTCCGTTCAGATAATACAACCGTCTACATTAGTTCAGAACGGATCCGTTTGTATTATCTTTAACGGATCCGTTTTCTATTGTGTCAGCGAAAACTGATCCGTTCCCATTGACTTACATTGTGTGTCAGAACGGATCCGTTCCCGTTGACTTACATTGTGTGTCAGAACGGATCCGTTCCCGTTGACTTACATTGTGTGTCAGAACGGATCCGTTCCCGTTGACTTACATTGTGTGTCAGAACGGATCCGTTCCCGTTGACTTACATTGTGTGTCAGAACGGATCCGTTCCCGTTGACTTACATTGTGTGTCAGAACGGATCCGTTTGGCTCCGTTTTGTCAAGCGGACAGCAAAACGCTGCAAGCTCCAGAGCGGAATGGAGACTGATCGGAGGCAAACTGATGCATTCTGAGCGGATCCGTTTCCATTCAGAATGCATTAGGGCAAAACTGATCCGTTTTGGACCGCTTGTGAGAGCCCTGAACGGATCTCGGAAACTGAAAGCCAAAACGCCAGTGTGAAAGTAGCCTAATCCAGTCAAGTACCTCCAGCCTCAAAAAAATCACAGACACATCTATGTTCTTTCACGGACACAGGAAAAAAGTCGCCTATTTTTATAGCCTGTCAAGGAATTTCTGGACGGTTGGCGACCCTGCCTTTAAAGGGGTTCTGCACTTTGTTTTAACTGATGATCTATCCTCTGGATAGATCATCAGCATCTGATCGGCGGGGGTCCGACACCCGGGAACCCCGCCGATCAGCTGTTTGAGAAGGCATCGGCGCTCCAGCAGTGCCGCGGCCTTCTTACTGTTTACCGCTGGCCGAGTGACGTCACGACTAGTATCAACTAGCGTGGGCGGGGCTAAGCTCTGTTCTCTTGAATGGAGCTTAGCCCCGCCCACGCTAGTTGATACTAGTCGTGACATCACTGGGCCAGCGGTAAACAGTGAGAAGGCCGCGACGCTGCTGGAGCACCGCTGCCTTCTCAAACAGGACCCCCGCCGATCAGATGCTGATGATCTATCCAGAGGATAGATCATCAGTTAAAACAAAGTGCAGAACCCCTTTAAGTGCCATAGATTTTCTCACATACTTTCGGTAAGCTCCATTCAAACTCCTCTTAGTCACGTTCACGGACAGTGGAGTCTCAGCCGTTATGCCCCCATTCACTTATCAGTTATCTCCTATCCAGTGGATAGGTGATAGATGTTTCGGAGTACCCCTTTAGCTGTTGGCCAAAGCAGTCCCATACAGTTGAAAGGAGCGGTGGACATGTACATGTGTCTGCAGCTCCATTCAAACGGGGGAGCATGGGCCCCGTTCACTTCTCTCATATCCTGTAGGGTTGTGCCTTGTGGAAAAGATATGCTATAAATGTCCGACAGGTATGGGGTCCCACCTCTGTCACCTGCTCCTATCTCAAGAACAGGGTCCTGCCGAACTTGACTATTTTCAGACATCCCATGGCAGCGAAAAGACATACGGTAAGCTTACTCTCCACTCCTTGAAGAAGAAACAGGTTCCAGAGGTGGTGACAGATCCTATAAGGCCCCTTTCAGAAAAGTGACTTTGATGCATCTGACGCCCAGCGTGAGTATGCGGCAGCTCCCGTCCTGACCTCCCTACACTGACGGGGTCACACAGCATTATACTGCTTTATGATGCTATGTAACCCTTACAGTTCTGGAATATATCAGGTAACACTGACAGCCTTATGTTATCCAATACATTCCAGAACTGTAAGGGTTACATAGCATCATAAAGCAATATAATGCTATGCGTCCCCGTCAGTACTGGGAGGTCAGGACGGGAGCTGCTGCATACTCACGCTGGGAGTCCAATGCATGGAACTCGCTCGTCTGAAAGGGGCCTTATTGTCCAGATTGGACACAATTCAGACATGGGATTTGACCGCTCTATGTGAATAGACCCTTACCCAGATGGGGAGTCACGCATCATTGAGCCTCTATCAGGGGAGTGTGTATATTGAGAGGCAGACTCTCTGTGAGCTGAAGGATCAGCCATATTGGTCGTCCCTCACTTTTCAGAAGAGAAGAATGTAAAGAATTCTACTTTAGCTTTTATAGCAATGGAGGAACGCTGCTATTTATTTCATCCCGTGTAATGGAGACCTCAAGACGGCATCAAATTCGTCTTCACCAAGGAAATGACAGATGCAGCCATTCAGCAGTGAGACGGCTCTGATGCATGGTCCCGGCAGATGGTGAGGGGCATGGCGGCAGTGTTTGTGGTTACAGTCAGTATGCTTTCTAGGGTGGCTTAGCTATTCCTACCCATAGTCAGGGTATATTATACAGCCAGCTGGTACTACAGCCCTGGTGGGCACTGTTATCAGTTGTCATTAGCACTTCCCTGCACAGATAGGCCTCATGCACACAACTGCATTTTTACGGATAGCACACTGACCAGGCACACGTCCGGATTTTTGGCGGATCCGTGTGCCCTTTCAGGAAATGATAGCACATGTCCTATTCTGATCTGCATTGCGGACAAGATCTGTCTTAGGCTCCATTCACACGTCCGTGGTGTGTTGCGGACCCGCAAATTGCGGATCCGCAACACACCCGCCCGGCACCCCTATAGAAATGCCTATTCTTGTCCGCAAGCTGCGGACAAGAATAGGACATGTTCTATCTTTTGCTGTGCTGAAGATCGGGGCCGCGCTCCGCAAATGCGGATGCAGACAGCACACTGTGCGCTGTCCGCATCCATTCCGTCCCGATAGAAAATGAATGGGTCCGCACCCGTTCCGCAAAATTGCGGAACGGATGGGAACCATTTGCGGACGTGTGAATGGAGCATTAGGCCTCTTTCAGATGAGCGTGACTGATTAGGTCCGGGTGCGTTCAGTGAAACTCGCACCATTTTGCAAGCAAGTTCAGTCAGTTTTGTCTGCGATTGCGTTCAATTGTTCAGTTTTTTCCGCGTGGGTGCAATGCGTTTTTTCACGCGCGTGATAAAAAAACTGACATGTCTTAGCAACCATCAGTGAAAAACGCATTGCATTCGCACTTGCTTCCGGATGCAATGCGTTTTTTTACTGAAGCCCCATTCACTTCTGTGGGGCCAGGGCTGCGTGAAAAACGCAGAATATAGAACATGCTGCGATTTTCACTCGTGAAATTTTGCGGAACGGGTGCGGAAAAGATGCGGACAGCACACAGCATGCTGTCCGCATCCGCACTTCCGTTCCGCAAAAAAATAGAACATGTCCTATTCTTGTCTGCAGGTACGGACAAGAAAAGGCATTTCTATTAAAGTGCCTGGCATGTGTGGTCCGCCGGTGTCCGTGTTTTGCGGATCTGCAATTTGCGGACCGCAAAACACTTGCGGACGTGTGAATGGATCCTAGCAAAGCTAGAACCAGCCCTGTACCCAAGGGATGCACCACCAATGAGGCAAGGTGAGGCGATCGCCTCAGGCAGCACCAGGTAGGGTCCAGAGGGGGGGCAGCTGAAGGGCCATGGGCTGAAGGAAATGGGTTAGGTTAAGAAATTAGCATTGGGGAGAGGGGCGCTGTTTCAGTTTTCGCCTCAGGCAGCAGAAAGGCTAGGAGCACCCCTGCCTGTACCTCAGATGGATCCAGAGATCTCCCCAGTCATTGCTCTGCTAGATTTATATCAAGCTCACAGCCCAAGGGGAGTGTCTTTTCTGCTGCAGCTCAGGGGGCGTGTCCATGCTATATCACAGCTCAGGGGGCATGTCCATGTGCTATCACAGCTAAGGGGGCGTGTCCATGATGACCCTATCACAGCTCAGGAGGCAGTTGAAGGATGGAACTGAGCATGTGCGGCCATAGAAATAAGAAAAAGAACAACCAGCAGGTGGCGCTATACAGATACATTTTATTGAATAACTCACTGGATATACAAAATTTTCAATTAAATGCAATTACTAAAGTACTCAGATCCAGGTGATGGTTTGAAAACAGTAGAATCTTTTTTGCCGGAGAACCCCTCAGCCCCAGAGATACATATGGGATGTAATGCCCCCACAGTTTCCTCCTCCACTGTTTAGAGAGAGATAGAGCTATTTCTATGGATTTAGAAATAGGGAAGAATGAATGAAAACTGTCTGGACCGCTTCACAAAACCAGGACTGAGGGGAGGGGAGCGGGGAAGCTGGACCAGAAAGATCAACAGCAGGGGGCGCTACCAGAGAGGAAAATGCATGTTGCATGTACTGTATATACCACTAATACTTCCTTTGTAATGCTCTATTTATTGCACAGTAATACTTTTCGAGGCATAACCCCTTTAAGGATGGAAAGGCTATGGACATCTTTGGCGCCCTTTTTTTAATTATTACAAAATACATGTAAATCAATAAGTTTTTATTAAAAATTTTGCTCCGTTTGGTTTCTGCAGCTTCTGGGCCTTTCTGTGGTGAATCCCTCAGGCCTCTTTCACACGACCGCTTTTTTTTCCCCCGTTTACAGGCCATATTTTGAGTTCCGTATACGGAATCATTAATTTCAATGGTTCCTTAAAAAAAAGGGAATGTACTCCGTATGCATTCCGCTTCCGTATTTCCGTTCCGTTGAGAGATAGAACATGTCCTATTATTGCCCGCAAATCACGTTCCGCGGCTCCATTCAAGTCATGGGGTATGCAAAAATAAACGAAACACATACGGCTATGCAGCCGTATGTCTTCCGTATCTGTTCCGTTTTTGCGGAGCCATCTATTGAAAATTTTATGCCAAGCCCAATTTTTTTCTATGTAGTTACTGTATACTGTATATGCCATACGGAAAAACGGAACAGAAACGGGACAACGGATCGGTGGAAAACGGACCGCAAAACACTGAAAAAAGCCATACGGTCGTGTGAAAGAGGCCTCAGCCTGACAGCTGGTCCTTCAGCTCCTCTCCTGAATTACATTTGTATTGATGAAGGTGCAGTTGTGGCCTTTTACATGGGCCAATAGTGTGGGGAATGATCAGGAATGAGGAAGGGGCACTGCTCTCATCTACATGCAGCAATGATCACTGCTGTATGGAGATCAGCGATCTCACTGTAATCCTGATAGGGAATGTGTCAGTCCTTAAAGGGGTTATCCCACTTAGCAGTTTCATACTTACCTGCTGCCACCGCGCGTTCACTTCCTGGATTCTGGCTGGGGGCGGGCTTCATCTTGATTGAAGTCTTCTCCCGGCCGGGCCGCGCGCTGGACTGAACGCGCACGCTGCCGCGCATGCGCAATGTGACTTATTTCTGGCCAGTATAGTACAGAGCCGGCGTGCGCGTTCGCAGCTCTGTACTATTCTGGCCGGGAAGAAGTCACCGTCGCGCATGCGCGGCAGCGTGCGCGTTCAGGACAGCGAGTGGCCCGGCCGGGAGAAAAGAAGAAGTCTTCTGGGCAAGCGCGACCATCGGGATTTTGCGGAAGAGCGGTGGTCGTAACCAGGGGAGACCGAGTCACAACAATAAGGTAAGTGGGGATGAATTTTCTCCTAATCGGTGGGAATTTGTTAATAAAGTATATTTACAAAAATGATCACTGTCAAATCATTAACAGATTTAACAGTGATCATTATGATGGGATAACCCCTTTAACCCCTTCCAGACATGCTCCGTATATACATATATATGTCATTTCAGTTGCTTTTCCCTGGGAGTGCTGTGCTCCCGGGACCCCAACGGTTGGAGGCGACCACAGCAATCCTTTCCTATTGGGGTCCTGCCACAACGTATTGAATCTCTCATAGGCTGCAATGGGAGAAGTGATCTCACTATGACATATTCAAGTCCCCTAAGGGGACTTAATAAAATGTGTGTGTGTGTGGGGTAGTCTTTAAAAATTATATATATCTAAAAAATTCAGATCACCCCTTTGTGGTATAGCTGTAATAGTACTGACCCGGAGAATGAAGGGAACAGGTCAGTTTTACCGCACAGAAAACGCTGTAAAAAACGAGAACCCATAGAGCTGTGGCAGAATTGTAGATTTATTTTTTTTTCAGTTCCACCCCATTTGGAGTTTTCTTCCCCCACTAAAAAGTGCAACTTGTCCGGCAAAAATCAAGCTCTCATATGTCTATGTGAATGGAAAAATAAAGAAGTGATGGCTTTGGGAAAGCAGGGGGTTAAAAATATGTTTAACATAAAAACCTGATTTAAACATTATTTTCTGATTACACATTTCCTTTATAGGCAGTTTAGTGGCAATGCTTAATAAGCTCATGGTGACTTTCTCTGTGTGACGTCATGAGCATGTGGTGACGTCAGCGCCCTGGAGGGGCCACACTGGGGAAATCCATACACAGTATAGAAGAGAATACTGAACTGCCAATCAGGTTCCTGCTTTTATTTTGAAAAATAAGAACCGGCATCTGATTGGCTGTTAGTGACAGCGCCTCTTCCTCCTCCTCTTACTTCATCGTTCAGGTACACTACAGGTAGGATTCGTGTAAGTCCGGAATGGTCGGTCTCCACAGCAATAGAACAGGACTGCGCCACACAGAGGTTACCACGAGCTGTCACTGAGCACCCCCCCCATAACCTGCGTGTGGTTCAGTCCTGGAGCCTCCTCTCACCTTGTGTGACGGATGGATGAGTAACCCTGTCACTGCCGGAGGCACATCCAGCAGAACAGCTCTCTGTTGTTAGGAAAGTCTAAAGTCTCCACCCCCCTCTCCGGAGCAAACCAATACATTTCCAGAGGGTGGGGGAGGACGCACAGGCTTGCTTCTGATTTGCTTGCATTGACCTTAGTGACGCGACTACTTCCACCTCAGCTAGCTGTGACTGTGGAGGCGCCGGCTGGGTAACGGCCGCGTTGGACGTGTGGTCACGTGGTGCTTGTCAAGGGAGGCGGAGCCACCTCTTATCGCGGAGAAGACCCCCGGCTTCACGGGGCGGCCTGAGCGTGGGGAGATTGTGAAGTATTGGACATGCCGGGGAGGATGCGAGCAGGCGCCCGGGAGAGACGATGAAGCGGCTTGTGCCGATATGCGGCCTCCTCCTCGTCTCCTTGTTATGGTGAGACACGTCGTGTGCTGCTGTGTGAGGGAGCTGTCTAATGTGTGTGTGCTGGGGGGCTGTCTAATGTGTGTGTGTGCTGGGGGGCTGTCTAATGTGTGTGTGTGCTGGGGGGCTGTCTAATGTGTGTGTGTGCTGGGGGGCTGTCTAATGTGTGTGTGTGCTGGGGGGCTGTCTAATGTGTGTTTGTGCTGGGGGGCTGTCTAATGTGTGTGTGTGTGTGTGCTGGGGGGCTGTCTAATGTGTGTGTGTGTGTGTGTTTGTGTGCTGGGGGGCTGTCTAATGTGTGTGTGTGTGTGTGCTGGGGGGCTGTCTAATGTGTGTGTGTGTGTGTGTGTGCTGGGGGGCTGTCTAATGTGTGTGTGTGTGTGCTGGGGGGCTGTCTAATGTGTGTGTGCTGGGGGGCTGTCTAATGTGTGTGTGCTGGGGGGCTGTCTAATGTGTGTGTGTGCTGGGGGGCTGTCTAATGTGTGTGTGCTGGGGGGCTGTCTAATGTGTGTGTGCTGGGGGGCTGTCTAATGTGTGTGTGCTGGGGGGCTGTCTAATGTGTGTGTGTGCTGGGGGGCTGTCTAATGTGTGTGTGCTGGGGGGCTGTCTAATGTGTGTGTGCTGGGGGGCTGTCTAATGTGTGTGTGTGCTGGGGGGCTGTCTAATGTGTGTGTGTGTGTGCTGGGGGGCTGTCTAATGTGTGTGTGCTGGGGGGCTGTCTAATGTGTGTGTGCTGGGGGGCTGTCTAATGTGTGTGTGCTGGGGGGCTGTCTAATGTGTGTGTGCTGGGGGGCTGTCTAATGTGTGTGTGTGCTGGGGGGCTGTCTAATGTGTGTGTGTGTGCTGGGGGGCTGTCTAATGTGTGTGTGTGTGCTGGGGGGCTGTCTAATGTGTGTGTGTGTGCTGGGGGGCTGTCTAATGTGTGTGTGTGTGTGTGTGCTGGGGGGCTGTCTAATGTGTGTGTGTGTGTGTGCTGGGGGGCTGTCTAATGTGTGTGTGTGTGTGTGCTGGGGGGCTGTCTAATGTGTGTGTGTGTGTGTGCTGGGGGGCTGTCTAATGTGTGTGTGTGTGTGTGCTGGGGGGCTGTCTAATGTGTGTGTGTGTGTGCTGGGGGGCTGTCTAATGTGTGTGTGTGTGTGTGTGTGCTGGGGGGCTGTCTAATGTGTGTGTGTGTGTGTGTGTGCTGGGGGGCTGTCTAGTGTGTGTGTGTGTGTGTGCTGGGGGGCTGTCTAATGTGTGTGTGTGTGTGCGCTGGGGGGCTGTCTAATGTGTGTGTGTGTGTGCGCTGGGGGGCTGTCTAATGTGTGTGTGTGTGTGTGTGTGTGCTGGGGGGCTGTCTAGTGTGTGTGTGTGCGTCTGTCTAGTGTGTGCGTCTGTCTAGTGTGTGCGTCTGTCTAGTGTGTGCGTCTGTCTAGTGTGTGCGTCTGTCTAGTGTGTGCGTCTGTCTAGTGTGTGCGTCTGTCTAATGTGTGCGTCTGTCTAATGTGTGCGTCTGTCTAATGTGTGCGTCTGCTGGGGGGCTGTCTAATGTGTGTGTGCTGGGGGGCTGTCTAATGTGTGTGCGCGTGTGCGTCTGTCTAATGTGTGCGTCTGTCTAATGTGTGCGTCTGTCTAATGTGTGCGTCTGTCTAATGTGTGCGTCTGTCTAATGTGTGCGTCTGTCTAATGTGTGCGTCTGTCTAATGTGTGCGTCTGTCTAATGTGTGCGTCTGTCTAATGTGTGCGTCTGTCTAATGTGTGCGTCTGCTGGGGGGCTGTCTAGTGTGTGTGTGTGTGTGTGTGCTGGGGGGCTGTCTAATGTGTGTGTGTGTGTGTGCGTCTGTCTAATGTGTGCGTCTGTCTAATGTGTGCGTCTGTCTAATGTGTGCGTGTGCTGGGGGGCTGTCTAGTGTGTGTGTGTGTGTGCTGGGGGTCTGTCTAAGGCTACTTTCACACTTGCGTTCAGAACGGATCCGTCTGCATTATATTTCAGAAAAAATTCTAAGTGTGAAAGTAGTTCAGACGGATCCGTCCAGACTTTACATTGAAAGTCAATGGGGGACGGATTCGTTTGAAATTGCACCATATTGTGTCAACGTCAAACGGATCCGTCCCATTGACTTACATTGTAAGTCTGGACGAATCCGTTTGCCTCCGCACGGCCAGGCAGACACCTGAACGCTGCAAGCTGCGTTCGGGTGTCCGCCTGCTGAGCAGAACGGAGGCTGAACGCTGCCAGACTGATGCATTCTGAGCGGATCCGCGTCCACTCAGAATGCATTGGGGCTGGACGGATCCGTTCGGGGACGCTTGTGAGACCCTTCAAGCGGAGCCCCGAACGCTAGTGTGAAAGGAGCCTAGTGTGTGTGTGTGTGTGTGTGTGTGTGTGCTGGGGGTCTAATGTATATGCAGTATATATGTACTGGGGGTCTGTCTAATGTATGTGTGTGATGGGGGTCTGTAGTATATCGATAGATAGAGATATAGATATATCTCTCTATATCTCACACATGTACTGTTTATAAATGTGCAGAGATTTCGGATGAGGCTTGTGTTGCTGTATCTGACGTTTATGTTCCTGTGAACAGTTCGGGGCCGATTGCTTAGATTTGTCACCTGTTGCTCCCGGTGTCACTTTTCTCCTGTCTGTCACACGTGTCTGCAATAGGCACGCGCAGCCGCCTGGTCCGTGTACCGGAGAGGTCGTGTCTTGGTGGGACCCTTAGGCTCTACATGTGCCGCCACGATGTCCCCTCTTTCCCTGGATGCTCCACTAGAAAACAAAGGTGAAGATAAAATCGGAGGCATACGGGGGAACGCCCGTAGAAATGAATGGAGCGACTGGCTGCTCCGGTAATTTTAGGGGAGTAACAAGGGGCCTGCTGGAGGTACGGGGCCCCTGTTCTTGTGATTGGTGGGGTCCCATCGGTAGGACCTGATCTTATAGGGGTTAACTTCAAACAAGCGGAATACCCCTTTAAAGAATTTTTTGCGGACCGCAAAATACATACGGTCGTGTGCATGAGCCCTAAAACTTGTATTTCATTCATTTAACCTTCTGCTCTTTTTATGAATAAGTCATGTGGGCCAAATATGCAAATCTAAGCATGGAGGGATGGCCATCAATCACTAAGCGGCTCCGCCCACATGACTCCTAAGCATGAGAAGCAGCCGATGTTTAAAGGGATCCGTCACCGTGGTCTTGGACTATCATCTGCTGTAATACACGCATAGTGCTGCCGACACAGAGTCCTGATCGCCATTTTTTTTACTTTTTTACTGCCTCCCGTTCCACCGCTGTCAGCATTTAAAGGGGTTATCCGAGACTAAAAATTATCCCCCATATGCCTGGCCCCTCACAGTAATTCTACTTACCTGGCTCCCCTGGCAGCCAGTCGCTCCATTCATTTCTACGGGCGTTCCCCCGATTTTATCTTCACCTTTGTTTTCTAGCGGAGCATCCAGGGAAAGAGGGGACATGGTGACGGCACGTGTAGAGCCTACGGGTCCCACCAAGACACGACTTCTCCGGTACACGGACCAGACGGCTGCGCGTGCCTATTGCAGACTCGATGCCCAGATCATCTGTGGTTTGTGGTGCAGGGAGGTGGACGGTTCATCTCTAGCTGAATCTGCCATTAAAGGGGCCTCATAAGAGTGGATTTCTCACGTATTCTGGATTATTGGATCCTAGGTCATTATGTCATAGTAAGGCCTCATGCACACGACCGTTGTTTTGGTCTGCATCCGATGCAGACCCGTTCACTTCAATGGGACTCCGTGTGCTGTCCACATCCTTTGCTTCGTTTCGTGGCCCCGTGGAAAAAATGGAACACGTCCTATTCTTGTCTGTTTTGTGGAAAAGAATAGGCATTTCTATAATGTGTGGCCCGTTCTGTTCCTCAAACTGCGCGGCGCGGTTGTGTGCATGTAGCCTAAAGTTGATTAAACTTAACTACATGGTGGAGAATTATCATGGCGGTCATTACTTGGGCATCTTGGGAGAGACCAGATCGTCTTGTAGTTTTGTGCTGAAAGGACAAGTTAACCCTATTCAATTGTTTATAATCCCTAACGGGTTGATCTTGGTGACTAAGACGAGCCCTTATATGTAAATGAGTTGCTTGGAGCACCGTGGGGCTGTCCTAGCCTCTCAGAGCACCGCTTCACCTCCGACTCTCCCTGATGCCCCTCCCAGTGAGATTGACAGGGCCTGCAACGGCACAGTGGTCATCCTCGCTTTTAGATTTTCACTGCGCATGTGTCAGTGGTACTCAGCGGGCCGAAATAGCATCATCTATTACACTCTTCTATCTCTTTGTTTTTTGTAGAATACTGATCAACTCTTGGTGTCCGCCGGTCTAATGGATCCCTATGGACATGTTTAGTGAAATATGTTGGGTGCTTTCCTGGCATAATCACAAAATGTTGGCCAAAAAAAAAAACACAGTGGGGTCTTTTACTAAGAATGGGGTTTCACGCGCCAGTTTTGGAAAAAAAACAAAAAAAAAACACTTTTTTAAAATAAATTTGTTGCTGTCCGTCCTCCAGAACAGAAACCTACTCCGGCCCGGAGTTGTGATGTGCACCAGTTCTAATCGGGCCGTCAGAAAAAGCCAAAAAGTCTCGAATTGCACTGGCGACCCTTCTGACCCTCTGACCGGTGCGAAATGATTCTCTCAATGATCAGACATGAGAAAGTAGCCCCATTTCTGAGGTTGAGGAATCCATTAGGTGACCTGTTAATGCATGAATGGACAGTGTGTTATAGGTAAGTGACTGGGAGGATTGGGCGGAAGACGATTCATCGAGGTGGAAATACCCACATACCCGTCCAGCCGCCACTGATCGGGCACTTCCTGTGTGTCGAGACCAGCAGTGATGGGGATGTGTGGGGCGAGTAATCAATTTGATTTATTTTTTTGTTTGTAACCCACTCTGAGCCCTTTCCTCGCTGAACGTTAACCAGAATATTATTACCGTAAATCAGTGTAAAATGCAGGTAAAAATGTCAGTAATCTTGTCTGTTAGATTCGGCAGCGTTCCCATTCTTCTTCTGCCTCCTTGTCATTGCACTGACATATTTGGTGGCTTGTGCCGGCCACGGCAGTAGGGTGTTGTCAGCTGTGTGACCCGCTTTATTCCGTCCAGTTCACCGCCCTCCGTTTTGCTCGCCCCAGAAGTGTACTGCAACTTATTTCTTTATCCTAGCTGTTTCTTGCAATTATAACTTGTCCATTACTTTAAGATCCTCTTGGCAGTGGCCCCATCTTTTCTCACTCTTCTTGTCATCCTGTTTAACTGGAATTTCTGGTAACCTTTCAAGGGGTTGTCTAAGATTTAAAATATTTTTTTATTTTATTTTTTTATTACCCCACCCAGTGTGACTTGTGAAGAGAGCTATCTGCTCACAGTTCCTCCGTGGTTCCCATGTGGTCTTCACCAGACTTCTGGCCAATGCCTACAAACTTCCCGCAGGGACAGGGTCATATGTGCCGCTGCAGCCAGTGACTGGCCTCAGCAGTGACCCCCGCAGTAGCGTGCCTCTTGGGAACACTTCACCTCTGAGGCCAGTCATTGTCTGTAGCAGTGCACATGACCCTGTCCCTGCAGGAAGTTAACAGTGAAGACAGAAGCCATGGGGTGCGAACAGGGTGGCAGGGAGCAGGTTGGTGTAGCTCTCTTCACAGGTCCCACTGGGTGGGAATTAAAAATAAAAATAATAAATCCTGGACACCCCCTTTACTGATTATTTTTAAACAGTTTGTCTAGATTCCATTGTGACCTTTTAAAAGGGGTTGTGTGGTTAAAAGAATTTTCCCAGATTATAATATTGATGGCTCATCCTTAGGCTAGACTCCATATTAGATTGGGGGGGTCCCACTCTTGGCTCTCCCACCGGTCAACTGTTGGAAGGGGCTGGCATGCTCTCCTCCATTACAGTTCACTACAGCTTCGTTCCATTCAAGGGACTGATACCAGGCACAGCAGCTGTACAAATCAGTGTGGACTATCTCATACACGTCCCTTATTTGGGTGAAATGGAAGGGGGGTCCTCCTTCTGAGGGACTCTGTGATCAATTAAAGGGCATCTGTCACCAGATTTGTACCTATGACACTGGCTGTTACATGTGCACTTGGCAGCTGAAGACATCGGTGTTGGTCCCATGTTCATATGTGCTCGCATTGCTGAGAAAAATGATGTTTTAATTTATGCAAATGAGTCTCTAGGAGCAATGGGGGCGTTACCATTACACCTAGAGGCATTGAAAGCATGACATCCGCAGGCAGTGAAAACCCCATAATGGATAGTGTGTGACAGCTGCAGAGAGCAGAGCCTCTAGGTGTAACGGCAACGCCCCAGTTGCTCCTAGCGTCTTGTTTGCCCTGTATTAAAACCTCATTTTCTCAGCAATGCGGGCACATATCGTATGAACGTGGGACCAACACAGCGGTCTTCAGCTGCCAAGTGCACATGTAACAGGTCAGCCCTTTAATCATGCCATACATTTCTAACCTGTTGCTGTGAAATTACAACGTACACCCCCCTAGGAGTGTGGGCGTTCCTACTCGGTGATTGACAGCCCTCTCTATGTGACTCTGCATACAGGTAGCTGATGACGCGTAGGACCACCCACTGGACTCCTAAGTGCAGAATGAACAGACTTAAATGAATAAATTACAGTTGTTTCCTTTATAAAACTATCAATCTCTATAACCTGCTGCCTGCACTGCTTTTTAATGGTGACAGGTAGTCTTGAGCGAATCGCGCTTCAGATCAAAGATCCAAAGTCGATTCGATCAAAAACGTAAATTCTAATTTTGTCTCTGTACAGCATTAAAATGTATGGGCACCCTGTAGGCAAAATTCGTATTGCGTATTGGGAATTAATCCTGCATTCCTATTTGCGTCTTTAGGCCTCACGCACGCAGCCGTTCCGTGCATTTGGGGACCGCCATTTGCGGTCCCCAATACATGGGCAACGTCCGTGTGGCAGCCGGGCCGGATCGAGACCCATTCAACTTGAATGGGTCCGTGATCCGTCCGCACCGCAAAAAAATAGAACATGTTCTATTTTTTTTGCAGTGCGGAGGCACGGACAGGAACGCCTCTGAAGCACCAGAGCGTGTATGACATTGACTTGCTTTGTGGATTTCACCCTTTTCAAAGCTGAGATCGGCGGCAACACCCTATCAATCCTGCACCAAAAACCACAAGTAACACATGCAGGGTTTGGGGCAGAATTTCTGCAAGACAGCTGCACCCGTGTGGAGGGAGCCTTGGAGGCTTCTGGAAGGGGCATATGAAACTGCTATTCAGAGCTTCACCTCGCGTAACATCTTGAGGTTGGGCTGACGCTTAGTCGGCTCTTTTCCAGGTAAACGGCTCTAGATTGTAACCTGCGTGTCGAGGGAAGAGTCATACTTCACGCCTGAATTGCCTGTTCAAAAGTTGTCCTGATTATATGGAGGACTTCTCATCGTATCTGTCCCATCCTCTGAATATCACATTGTGATCCTGCTGCGTCACCTGGAAGCACCTCCCAAGCTTAGAATATGGAATCCATTTGCAAACATTGCCTTTGAGTCATCGAAAACAAATAAGCAGCATGTCAGACTGGTTCACAGCCAATGAGTCACTCTTGGGGTCCATTCGCACGTCCGCAAAATGGGTCCGCATCCGTTCTGCAATTTTGCGGAACAAGTGCGGATCCATTCATTTTCAATGGGGCCGGAATGTGCTATCTGCACTTCTGGATCCGCACTTCCGTTCCGCAAAAAAATAGAACGTGTCCTATTCTTGTCCGCAATTGCAGACAAAAAAAAAGGCATTTTCTATGAGAGTGCCGCCGATGTGCGGTCTGCAAAATGCGGAACGCACATTGCCGTTGTCCGTGTTTTGCGGATCCGCGAAACGCATACGGATGTGTGAATGGACCCTTAAAGGGGGTTCTCCACTTTGAATGGTCTCTTAACAATAAGCTGGCCACAGGTTGTCCCTCTGTGGGGATCCCAGCAACCACCTGTAATCTGTGATGACACCTAGCAGTAAGTGTTCAATTTTCCTGCAGTGCCACCGCTATGGTGGAAATTAAAGGGGTGCTCCAGGCTTTTAATATTGATGATCTATCCTCAGGGTAGGTCATCAATATCAGATCGGTGGGGGTCCGACACCCGGCTGAGACACCCACCAATCGCTAGAACAAGGAGTGAGAAGGGCTCGCCTATCGCACGGCAGGAGATGGAATGAAGACTTCTATTGAGCTTGTTTCCTGCTATGTGAGGACTTCTCTCTCCTCGCTCTTACCATCCGTTGGTTTCTCAGCGCTTGGATCCCCACCTATCACAGCTTTCAATATGTCTCTATGACCTATCAAAAGTTTTCTGAAAACTCTGTGACCCTTTGAGCATTACATGGTTCCTGTTCTTCTCAATGGAGATACAGGACAGGTCCTCTAGAGCCGGCAAGGCCGACCTGTGGCTTTCCAGCTGTTGCAAAACTACAACTCCCAGGATGCCCAGACTGCGTACAGATATCAGCCTACAGCAGGGCATGGTGGGAATTATAGTTTTACAACATCTGGAGAGCCACAGTTTGGCCATCCCTGCTCTAGAGGGTTTTATGAGCACCAAACATGACTATATATTGACAAAGGCCTCATTGAGTAGGCCGAAACGTTGCTGGGAGATTAAAGTTTGGGGTCTTCACCTTTTCATGCTAATCCGGAGTGCTGCCTCGTTCTTTGGGATTTATATACAGTGGAGGAGAAGCCTGTCTTCCTGGAGGAATTGCACCCAGTACACACCATCTGACTGTGCTGCTGCTGCGGTTTTTGCAAAAGTGTGTGTGTATATATACTTTTTTATATATATAAGTTCTACTTGAGTGTAAGGACATGGACACATGAGCGGTCTGTGCACATTAGGATTGTCTGGTATGTGCTATTTAGAGCCTACACTGCGAAGGACAGAAATTGTTTCCATTATGTTCCAGTACGTGGGGTGTTGGGTGTCTGCATACGTGACGGTGGGCAAATAATTTAGGGTGATGTGACTTTAATCCATTCCAATGTGTGCAGGTTTTGGCTTTCTAATAATGGCTTTCCCTCTTCTTTTTTTAAGTTCCCTGCCTATTACCGGTATATCTTTATTGGTCGATGGTTTCTATATCCCCTGTATAGCCAAAGTGGTAAATGGGTACTCCCATCTTATAAAGTGATGGAGTATCGCTAGTTTATCCTGGCCCTTTTATCTTCACTTTCATGGACAGTTCCCTGCGCAGAGAGTCTTCAGCACCCGCTGTAGAGTGAAAAAGAGACTGCACACCAGGGGTCCTAGAGATTAGACCCCCACCCTCCTGATCAGTGATTGCCTGTCCTAGCTTTAGAACACTGGTAAACCCCTTCATCTGCGCCAGACCTGCGGTCAGCCTGGATCTCTCAGCATCATAGATCATTATGATACTGTGAGTTCAGATCACCAGAACCTTGGTTGGTCCAGGAAATGTGTCCAGCACTATTTCCAGACTGATCTAATATAATGAAATTATTCTGCACAGAACGTGGCCAACATGTTGTCCCTCAAAGAGAATCATTGTTTCTGGGCATCAGATTTGCTCCCCAGCAACGTTGGTTTAGGACGCGTTTGCTCATTCACCAGGGGATCGATGGCATCTTTTCACAGGGCACTTATCAGGAATGAGGTTTCCTGTGAACGTTCCCTCCCATTAATTGCTCTGGTTGTATTGCCCATGTAAAGGGACCTTCAGATTTTGGTGCAGCTCTACCATAAGGTCCCCTGTTTGCTAAGGTAGTTTCCTGGCAACCCACATCATTTCAGTGTGGGAGGTCGTCTACTGGTATATCGCACATATATTTGGCATATCATGAGGGTAACCCCCTCTAATCTGCGGTGACCTCTAGGACCCCGGTGCTGCGGCAGGAGCTCGGCAGGACTTCTGCTTCACATAGCACAGTCATGCAGCGGGCGGCCTGTCAGACTCCATTAAGGTGATGACGGCTTTTCTTCCTGACCCCAGTCTGAGCGGACACAAGGAATCAAAGTCCCAATACAAAGAAAGTCGGTGAGAGCGCTAGGTTACCAATCTGATTTCGGGATTAATGTTGTTTGTATAGACCTCAGTGAAGTATAATTGTGCTGAGCTCATCGGTTTGGCCCTTTAATACGGTTACTGGGCATTAATCTGTGGAATGATGCCAGGACAGAGAGCTCTGCGCATTACTGCTGGGGGAAAAGGGCTCTGAGAGCAAAGCCTGAACGCCTACGTCACGCTGCCTGACCATACAGAGGAGCGTGGTGGGGAAAATGCATCGAAATCCAACTGGGAAAGGCTTGTGTCCACTGGAAAGCTTCTGCATTGCCTCATACTTGTGACCGGTGGAGCACCTGTCCATAGGCGCCAATTGTTCCCTGGACCTACACTATATAGTACACTAGTTCTTTAATATACAGGATGTTAAAGCTGCAGTGATCTGTCTTGCGAAATAGAAATTACATTTTTTCAGTGATTTGTGCTACATTCACTTCCTCAAACAGTTCTCACTGTTATTTATTCTGCTTTAAAAGTGTTTTCCGGGAGTACAATATTGATGACTTATTCTGAGTAGACTATGGATTACCTATCCTCAATATCTGATCGGTGGGGGTTCTGTTTGGGGAGGACGTAGTGCATTGGTGAGTGCTGTGGCCTCCAAGCACAGCGCCGTACGTTGTATAGTGGCTATGCTTGGTATTGCAGCCCAGACCCCTTCACTTGAATGGGACTGAGCACAGCAGAGCACTGTGGCCTCTTCAAACAGCTGATCGGCAGGGATGCCCTAACCGAACCTGAGGAGAGGTAATCGGTATTCTACTCCCAGAAAACCTCTAAAGTTTTTCCATCATAAGAAGTGTTGGCATACGGCTAGATAATCATGTCCAATAAGTTTACCTTCATCAGTCCTGAAAATTGAGGGGTCCCAGCACTTCTGAAGTTTGTGAATTGCCGAAAACGAACAAAGCTTATAATCTAAAACATAACTTGAGTGGGACTGAGCTGCAATTCCAGGCACAGCCACCGTGCAATGTACGGCGCTGTGCTTGGTGTAGTATGAAGAGGCCACAGCACTTGGACGAGCCGTGCAGACCCTTCATGGAGAGGAGTGGCATATGCTGGGAGCCTGAGCCCTTTAAGGGCTGTTCCCCAGTCACAGTAGTACCTACTAGTTCTGTTATTGATGTATTGTACAGATGTAGTTAAAGGGGTGGACTCACGACCGCAAACCATGTCCATATGCCCTATGGGGATGTCCTAGAGTAGGCGTGGGCAGCTCTAAGAGCCTAAAGTCCCCCTGTCCATGTATCCTCTCCCGCCTAGACTAGCCTCCCCATCGGGCACTCGCATCCCTCCAATCCAAGCGGTGGATTAGCTGGGCTCTCCCCATTACTCCGGTCTCCTCTCTCTGCCAGTCCCTTCACAGATTCCCCATTCCCTGGAGAATCCAGTACAAGACACTGACATACAAGGCCATCCACAACCTGTCCCCTCCATACATCCGTGACCTGATCTCCTGATACCGTCCTACATGCCATCTCCGATCCTCACAGGACCTCCTTCTCTACTGCCGTCCTCTCCTCTTCCCACAATCGCCTCCATGATTTCTCCCATGCATCCCCCATACTCTGGAAATTTATTCCCCAACATATAAGACTCTCATCCACCGTGGAAACCTGAAAAGTCACCTCTTCAGACAAGCCGACATCCTACAATAACCCTACCGCCATATAAGCACCTTCTACCCTCACCTACTGTCTGCTTCCCTCATCCCTAGATTGTAAGCCCTCGCGGGCAGGGTCCTCTTTTCTTCGGTACCAGTGTAAGTTATCTTGCTTACTGTACTCTTTGTGTGTACAGCGCCATGGAATAAGTGGTGCTATAATAGATAAAACTAACGTGTTCTGTGGATGGCTGACATGTAAATGCTAAATATCAAACCCCCATTTAGCGTAAAGGAGTCTTTCCTGACGACTGGGTCCCTTTTGAAATAGATATCTTGTGGTGCGGCAGTGATGACTGGTACGTTGAAGGGTTAATTGCGAGTGTGTAGACAGCTGAGTCTTCTGCTCCTTATGGCTTTCTCAAGAAATGTAAAAAGCCTCCAGTTCCTGGGCATGTTTGCAGAGCTGTCCCCCCCCCGGGCTTCCAGTCAATGAATGTTTTATGTATTTTTAGACTCTTCTTCATGCAGCTCAGGCCGTGAAGTGTGATCGCGTTCTGCTTCACTGCTGGGGTAGTGTGCAGGAGTTTGTCACCGGGTAATGGCGGGGGCGCTGCTGTGTCATCCTTCCTGCGTGGTACTGCAGGGGTCTGTCAGCTGCACACATCATGTGCTTTACTGGAGAAAACCATGGTCTCCATGAGCTGACCAGTATGGCACCAGGGCTATGGAGGCGGCGGGAATCGCTTCGTACATGGCTTTTATATTCCACCTTTCATTTTTCACAGCTACTTTGGAAAATGAAACTTGGAATCTGGTTGGTTGTTTTTGGGAACTAAGGCTACTTTCACATCAGCGTTTTTTTCTTTTCCGGCATAGAGTTCCGTCACAGGGGCTCTATACCGGAAAAGGACTGATCGGGCATATCCCCATGCATTCTGAATGGAGAGTAATCCGTTCAGGATGTCTTCAGTTCAGTCATTTTGACTGATCAGGCAAAAGATAAAACCGCAGCATCCTGCGGTTTTATCTCCGGCGAAAAAAAACGAAAGACTTGCCTGAATGCCGGATCCAGCATTTTTCCCCATAGGAATGTATTAGTGCCGGATCCAGCATTCAAAATACGCAGACCTTTAAAAATGCGCAGACCTTTAAAAATGGGAAGAAAATAAATACCGGATCAGTTTTGCCTGATGACACTGGAAAAATTGATCCGGTATTGCAAAGCATTTTTCTGACTGATCAGGATTCTGATCAGTCTGAAAAATGCCTGATCAGTCAGAATCAATGACATGCGTTTGCATACAGTTTGCCTGATCAGACAGTCAGTTCAGGCAACGGAACTGCCTGCCGGAATCAAACAACGCAAGTGTGAAAAAACCCTAAGCGAGTTTCTCTTTTAAACATGTTTGATAAATATCCCCCTATGTGTTGTAACTTCGTTGCGCACCTTAACCCTCTACCGTGACATCACTGTGTGCATTATCCCAATCCTGTGACATCACTTATCCATGTATTGTGGTTCTGTAAGGGTGTGTGCATTGTCACCGGACCGTGACCTAACTGTGCACCTTACCCCTCTACCGTGACATCACTGTGTGCATTATCCGTGTATTGTGGTTCTGTAGGGGTGTGCGTTGTCACCAGACTGTGACATCGCTGTACACATTGCTGTGCATTATTCCACTATTGTGACATCACTGTGTGCCTTATCCCACTACTCTGACATCACATCACACATGACCAGTGTCCTGAACGTAGTTGTCTCGCTTCAGCAAGTGGCATTTATCATGTAGAGAAAATGAATACAAGGCACTTCCTAATGTATTGTGATTTTACCTATTGCCTCCATACAAAAAAAGCGTCAGCCTACGTGCGCTCCCATGGTCCCAGCCACCAGAAAGGCTGATGCTTTTTCATATAGTGTGCAAGCACGTCCTCCGTTCCTGGATTGCAGGGTGGTCGTAACCTCTGGATATGAGCAGTGTATAATGTGATGGAAAAATGAATCCAGCCAGCGAAGGAGGCGATATGGACAATGACAGTACATTAGTAAGTGCCTTGTATGAACTTTGTTTGCTGAGGTGACACAACCCCTTTAAGGTTCCTCGTGTTCACTTGTCACACCTCGGTCATGATTGTACAAACGGCCCTTGGCATTTGTACTCTGCCACCCTCATTCCACCCAGTGCATTTGCTTAATGTGATAATAGTGATGACTTTTGGCAGCTGTTTCATACACAGACCACAAAAATGTATAAAGAGATCCAAGAAATGTTCCAGGAGTGCCCATAGACGGCGGGCATGGGTGCAGCGCTGCTTACTGATGACAATTGGGTTTCATTGCAATCCTATGTATTCAGCTCTTCATTTACAGCTGGATGGCAGCCTGTCGCCAAGCACCTGTCACCATCTGTGGTGGAGAGCAGAATAAGTGCCCTGTATGACTCTAATGCTCAGATAATGAATGTATGTGGGGAGGTCACGTCCTCGGTGGCTTTATTACACCGGTGCCAGGACAGGGGGAGCAGTGCTGTGCAGCGCTCCTGCCTGTCCTCGCCATGCTCCATTAAAGCCTGGTACGGCAGGGTATCCTGCACCAATGTATGTGCAGCGCTCCTGCCTGTCCTCGCCATGCTCCATTAAAGCCTGGTACGGCAGGGTATCCTGCACCAATGTATGTGCAGCGCTCCTGCCTGTCTGCGCCATACTCCACTAAACCCTGGCACAGCGGGGTATCCTGCACCAATGTATGTGCAGCTCGCTCCTGCCTGTCCTCGCCATGCTCCATTAAAGCCTGGTACGGCAGGGTATCCTGCACCAATGTGTGTGCAGCGCTCCTGCCTGTCTGCGCCATACTCCACTAAACCCTGGCACAGCGGGGTATCCTGCACCAATGTATGTGCAGCGCTCCTGCCTGTCCTCGCCATGCTCCATTAAACCCTGGCACAGCGGGGTATCCTGCACCAATGTATGTGCAGCGCTCCTGCCTGTCCTCGCCATGCTCCATTAAACCCTGGCACAGCGGGGTATCCTGCACCAATGTATGTGCAGCGCTCCTGCCTGTCTGCGCCATACTCCACTAAACCCTGGCACAGCGGGGTATCCTGCACCAATGTATGTGCAGCGCTCCTGCCTGTCTGCGCCATACTCCACTAAACCCTGGCACAGCGGGGTATCCTACACCAATGTATGTGCAGCGCTCCTGCCTGTCTGTGCCATACTCCACTAAACCCTGGCACAGCGGGGTATCCTGCACCAATGTATGTGCAGCGCTCCTGCCTGTCTGCGCCATACTCCACTAAACCCTGGCACAGCGGGGTATCCTACACCAATGTATGTGCAGCGCTCCTGCCTGTCTGTGCCATACTCCACTAAACCCTGGCACAGCGGGGTATCCTGCACCAATGTATGTGCAGCGCTCCTGCCTGTCTGCGCCATACTCCACTAAACCCTGGCACAGCGGGGTATCCTGCACCAATGTATGTGCAGCGCTCCTGCCTGTCTGCGCCATACTCCACTAAACCCTGGCACAGCGGGGTATCCTGCACCAATGTATGTGCAGCGCTCCTGCCTGTCTGTGCCATACTCCACTAAACCCTGGCACAGCGGGGTATCCTGCACCAATGTATGTGCAGCGCTCTGAGCGGAGGGGGCACAGGCAGGAGCAGCAATGTGTGCATCTGCCATCACGCTCCGCCTCTGGGGATCCATATACTGCATGGATTCTGGGCTGGCTAGTTTATACTACGAACAGTACCTGCGTGCAGCTAGTAATGAGCATTATTAAACGATCAGGCCCTGATCTCTGATAGTTTAGTATGTGAACATGGCCGCTTGTTGAGGGCTCCACACCAGGGATGGACTGCGCATGCATTAGTTCCCCTGTCAGTCCCCAGTGTAAGTGAATGGAGGCCGCTGATGGACGGGATTCTCTGTCAGCGGCCATGTTCAAGGCATGCCGCCTGCGTGTAAACATTAATTATTCATACTAATGCTTACTACTAGCCACATGCATATACTGTTCCCAGCACACAGACGTGCAGCTGGTAGTATGAACTGGTCAGCCCCTTTAGGGCCTCATGCACACGAGCAGGTCTGTTTTGAAGTCCGTATATGCCATTCCCCCCCCCCCCCCCCCCCCCCCCCCGTTTTTTTTTTATTTTTTTTTTTTTTTATTTTTTTTTTGCGGACACCTGGACTTCAATGGGTTTGTGGTTTGTGTGTTTTCTGCGGATGAAACATGGACGGTATCACATGCTTGTGGGCATAGGGCCCAAGGCTATCTGCACACAGGTGTGGGTTTCAAAACAGAAAAAGATTTTTTTTTTTCATACCAACAACCCCATGTGTTACTTGCAGTTTTTGTTAGCAGATTTAATGTGGTTTTGCAGCAGATCTCACCTTGCATTGAAAAGGGTTAAATCCGTAAAAAAAAAAAAAGACACAAAGAATTGATAAGCTGAAGATATCAAAATCTGCACAGCAGCGGTCAGTATCCGCACAGAGCAAACTGTACATGAGATCTGTCTGAACGCATTCACTTTGGTCATACTGTATTAGGCTACATGCACACGACCGTATGTTTTTTGCAGTCCACAAATTGCGGATGCGCAAAAAAAAACGTAATATGCCATCCTTCTTTTTTTTTTTTTTTTTTTTTTTTTTTTTTTTTTTTACTCGTATCCGTTTTTACCCGGATCCATTATAATAATGCTTATCTTTGTCCGCAAACTAGAAAAAAATAGGACATGTAGCGGGGCAACAGAATAGACATACTGATGCGGACAGCACATGGTGTGCTGTCCGCGTCTTTTGCGAACCCATTGAAATGAATGGGTCCGCATCCTATCCACAAAAAAACGGAACAGACATGGAAACAAACAACGTTTGTGTGCATGAGGCCTTAGGCCTCTTTCACACGACCGTATGGCTTTTTCAGTGTTTTGCGGTCCGTTTTAAACGGATCCGTTCCGTTTTTCCGTTCCTTTTTTCCGTATGGCATATACAGTATACAGTAATTTCATAGAAAAAAATTGGGCTGGGCATAACATTTTCAATAGATGGTTCCGCAAAGAACGGATACGGAAGACATACGGATGCATTTCTGTATGCATTCCGGTTTTTTTGCGGACCCATTGACTTTATTGGAGCCACGGAACGTGATTTGCGGCCAAATATAGGACATGTTCTATCTTTCAACGGAACGGAAATACGGAAATGGAATGCATACGGAGTACATTCAGTTTTTTTTGCCGAACCATTGAAATGAATGGTTCCGTATACTGACCGTAAACGGAACGCAAAAAACGGCCCGCAAAACGTAAAAAAAAAAAAACGGTCGTGTGCATGAGGCCTTACTGTTTTTTTTTCTGCACAAGAATCCACACTGAAACCGTGTGTAATCCGCATTGTGTAAATGTAAGGCTACTTTCACACTAGCGTTAATATTTTCCAGTATTATGATCTGTCATGGGGTCTCAAATTACCGGAAACAAACGCTTCCGTTTTGTCCCCATTCATTGTCAATAGGCACAAAATGTAACTGAACAGAATGGAAGGCTCCAAAATGCATTCCGTTCTCATACAGTTTGCTTTCCGTCCTGAGGATGCAGAGCAAGACGGATCCGTCATGACCCACAATGTGGGACTCAATGGGGACTGATCCGTTTTCTCTGCCACAATAGAAAACTGATCCTTCCTCCATTGATTTGCATTGTGGGTCATGACGGATCCGTCTTGGCCATGTTAAAGATAATACAACCGGATCCGTTCTGAGCGGATGCAGACGGTTGGATTATTAGTAACGGAAGTGTTTTTGCTGAGCCCTGCCGGATCCAGTAAAAACGCTGACGTGAAAGTAGCCTAAATCTATGAGCATGAAAGACGCTGGGACTGATCTCAGTGTGGCATAGAGACTGGTGGCTAATTTTTCAGGTTTTTATTCATTTTTTGCACATTGTGTTTCTAATGAGCAATATGTTCCTGTCGTGACCTTTTATTCTCCAAGCTCAGCGTGTGCTCATGTTTTTTTAAAAAGTCAAGCCGTGCTAATATCCAAGTAACCTCGGCATCCTCAGGTGAGCTGGCCACCGCTCTTCTCTTGTTGCTTGACCTTTTGGAAAGGCCTCCTGCACAGGACCGTCCCCCCCCCCCCGTTTACTGGCTGTTTTTTTTTGCGTTCCGTATACGGAACCATTCATTTCAATGCTTCCGCAAAAAAAAAAACGGAATGTACTCCGTATGCATTCCATTTCCGTTTTTCCGTTCCGTTTAAAGATAGAACATGTCCTATTATTGCCTGCAAATCGCGTTCCGTGGCTCCATTCAAGTTAATAGGTCCGCAAAAAAAGGAACACATACGGAAATGCATCCGTATGTCTTCCGTTTCCGTTTTATGCGGAACCATCTATGGAAAATGTTATGGCCAGCCCAATTTTATCTATGTAATTACTGTATATGCCGAACGGAAAAACGGAACAAAAACGGAAACGCAACAGAAACAAAAAACGGAACAACGGATCCATGAAAAACGGACCGCAAAACACTGAAAAAGCCATACGGTCGTGTGCAGGAGGCCAAAGTCTGATTGGTGTGTGTGTTTATTTTTTATTTTTCTTTTATACCGACATTCAAATTCATCTTAAAATAAGACTGCGCATATATATATGTATTAGTATGTGATTAGTATCTCCACGTTTTATGGCGCCCATAGAGGCCTGTGGTGCTATATTCTATTTTGAGACATCGTATTATTTCATATAATTATAATATAATCTATAGACATATATTATAATATATATTCTATTATTTTGCCTCATATGGCGGTATAGAGTATTTTTCCTGCTGGATTCATATGGATCCTTAAGAGAAATAATGGTGACCTGCTCCACTCAGTGCTCCGTTACGGGGATATTCTACCCTACGAGAAGATCTCCCCATCATGCCGTACAGAAGCACCAGATAGTGGTAGCTGTCCATCTGCCACTGTACTAAATCTGTGCAAGAGAAGGGCAGCCAGGATTTTTATTAGGATTTTGAACATGATGCTCGGGTAAAAGTCTGCATATTTTACTCCATTGAGGTCAAATGGAAATACCGTAATCCACTGCTTTTCAGCATAGAATCTATGACCGTAATATCTTGCTATAAAATACACAGCACAGTCCGGTTCTGCATGGACTTCATACCCCTTCATTGCTGGCAAAATGAGTGGGGGGGGGGGTCCACGGCCTGTGAATATGGCTTAATAAAGGACGCAATTTACTACAAAAGTAAAGTCCAGCGGTTCCAGACCGGCAAAATCTATAGAGGACTTGATCAGCATCTGAGGTTTTTTTTTCATTTTTATTTTTCCCCTTCCTTACGGTTTCCAAAAACTAAATGTAGACTATGTATAGCCTGTAACGTGAGGTTTCGCTCTGGTTTTCATATTTTCAGATTCGGTCGCATCTGTTGTGCCATCTGGCTTCCTCAAAGCCTTAGAATACATTGAGGCGCATATTATAGAAACTGTCAGCTGTTTCTGCATACATGGGATTACTGTGTAGTGACTGGTAACGTCTGGCCTATGGAGAATTGTGCAGATTTCAGCTCTGAAGCCTGTTGAGTTGTGGTGAATGCAGCTCTGAAGTGTATTACATGAACTACGGCTCCGTACAGCATAAGTAATGCAAAGTTAGGGTGGGTACTCGGAGAGCTTGTGAAAGCCACGTCCATATGTCCAGTGCTACTACACCAGATCGCTGGACATGTGTGTCACCGAATGCAACGCCAAAATCTGATTTCTGCTGAAGCCTTCGTGAACGCTGGCCTTGTCTATCCTGGCTGTAGTAGCGTTCTCCTTTGCTTGTAATCTTAATGCCAGTCTCGGAAATAGTAGTGGGATGCCCAGGGGCCATGAGGTGAATTAAAGAGCTTGTCTGACAGCAGACAAGTCAGTATTGTATTACAGTCTAGCTGTTCGCAGTGCCTCTTTTGTTTCTTTAAGATATCCCATTGTCTTACCTACGTCCCAGAGTTTACTTTCTGACATCCTGCGCCGGGACCAGGTGTGCGCAGATGTTGCTCCTCAGGTCCAGTCCTTCTCTTGGTGCTGCTTTTTCTCCGTTTTTCTGGTTCTCCGGTTTTGCACCCGTAAATGGCGAATGTGCAATACTGCTCATGCCAGAGGCTGGCAGTGATGTGCCCAGGGTTTCAGAGAGCGGACATGGTGATGTAGGCAAGATGGTGCCTTACAGAAAGAAAAGGGCTCGCTCTGGAGGGCATGGACACTTGCAGCACTTGAAAAGGCCCCTGAGCGATTGCTTATTAGTATAAATTTTTTAGCCTGCAGCTACACGGACAAGGGACAGAGAAGTGTGATTTGGAAATGGTTTATGGCGCCTGCAGTGCAGTGGCGGTGGTATAATATGTGTAAATGAGTGACAGACTCCAGTGTTATTGACAGTGAATAACTTGCGTTCTGTTGTATGTAGCTACTCTCTAAGTTTTGGTTTTGTGCTTCTCTTTTAGGCTTCCATCCCGCCATGTGTTCTGCACTGAGGACCCGGTTCTTCCTGCAGAGCAAGTCGCGGAGAACAGCAAGAGCGCAATAAGTGAAGATGAGGCCCCAAAGAAAGAGGTACGTGCAGAGGACATCTAAATCCAGCATGGAGGATGGCCAGGAACTTCATCCTCTTATGAAAGTGGTGAGACCTCCTGTCTGATCATTATGATGAGGACGGTTACTGCTTATGCTTGATCCAGGGTTGGGCAGCAGATCTCGCATCGCTGGACTGAGCACTGGTTTATCCTTGACCCTCGGGATATGGCTAAACTGTAAACTGTAAACAGTTTCGTAATGTCACCCTGACCGGTATTTGGAGAGCTGACCGTGTTGACTGACCTGCATGCAGACAAGAATCTGTCCTGTCCCACAGTGTTGGAATACAGGATTGTGGAGTCCCACATGGGGCCTAATGCCCTTCAGGGTGGGAATACCGTTTAGACACAACTGCCCGGAAGGAGTTCTCACGCACCCTTTAGATCAGGGGTGGGCAAACTCTGCCCTCCAGCTGTTGCAAAACTACAAATCCCATCATTCCCAGTCTGCCTACAGCTATCAGCCTACAGCAGGGCATGATGGAAATTGTAGTTTTAAAACAGCTGGAGGGCCGAGTTTGCCCATCCCTGCTTTAGATTGATGTGATAACAGATGAGCCTAGAGATAATAGTCTGCACAGGGCAGGAGTGATGTCGCTGAATCGTGCACTAGTCGACGTGCTAGAACGCAGAGGAAGTAGAACTTGATTTCATTGATGGTGTTTGATAGGTATCTCCATTAGTATGTCCTTACTCCACTGCTTTAGAGGGAACCTGTCTCCTCCTTTGAGCCGCTGAGCCACCAGCATGCCGTTATGCAGCTTGGGGTTTAGGGTCTCAAACCTTCCCCTAGCAAAAGAAAGTAAATTAAATTCCAACTTACCAGGTGAAGAGTCCAGGACTCTTCAGTTACATTGGGTGCATGCGCTCCATGCTGAAGGAACCAAGGAGCATGTGCTGAGTGGAAGCGTGGTGTCGTCGGCACAGTCCACGTGTGGCTTAAGCTGCTGGAGAGGAGTCCCAGACCCAGATCAGCATGCTGGTGGCCCCAAACCAGGCGACTCTGCACTGTTGGATTATATTTTCTTAATTTCTTTGGTCCTAAATCTCTCAGTAAATTCTTTGAACAGTTCTATGTGAAATGGACAGGTCTGTGGACAGCTTTTGTCTGTATTTGTAGTCCTAGTAAGGGCTCATGCACACGACTGTATGTATTTTGCGGTCTGCAAAACACGGATCAACTAAAAATACAGATGACGTCTGTTCGTAACACGTTTTGCATAGCAGCTGTGTGGCCGCCGTATGGCGCTGGCAAATGCAACCGTTTACCACGAATTGCCACAGCTTCTCTGCAAGGATAGGTGAAGCACCTGATTTTTATGCGCTTCACCTGCACTTGCTGTAAACTGGTGCAGTTGAGTGACGGGTGCAGTGCACAACATTGCATCCAGCTCCGATCACTACTGTCACCTGTAGCTTGATCAATCAGACGTGCTGCAAAAAGTGTCGGCGTAGCCCTGGCCTTGCGTGTCCCTTATGTTCAGCACGACATAGCTCTGCCTCCTGTGTAATGGCCGGAGCTGGTTACTGTAGTGTGTAGTGCCGCAGCAGGGGTGCTGGGAATACTTCAGTCTTGGAGAAGCCCTTTAAAACTCTTTGCTTTCTAGAAGAAAAAAAAAAAAAAACTTTTTAAGGGAAATTTGAACTTGTGTTGAATGCTTTTTAAAACGTTCACTTTCTTTGTGTTCTGTATGATACAGGAGGAAAAGGAGCCGCCTAAGATTTTAGAAACAGCAGAATCTGTATCATCTGGTCAAGCGGCAGAAGATGCCACATTAGATTGTGCTCAAGATGAGAAGGTAATTCTATTTTTGTCAGTTTCCCATCAGTTAAAGGGGTTTGCCCCAGACTGACAGCTTATCTACCCACTACATGGGTTATAAGTGCCTGATTAGTATGGGGGGTGTGACTGCTGAAACTCCCAATAAGGGTCCATTCACACGTCTGCAAAATGGATGCGCAAAATTGCGGAACAGTCGCCTACCCATTCATTTTCAATGGGGGCAGAATGTGCTGTCCGCACTTCCGGTTCCGCACTTCCGTTCCACAAAAAAAAAAATAGAACATGTCCTATTCTGGTCTGCAATTGCGAAAAAAAAAAAAAGGTATTTTTCTATGAGAGTGCCGGAGATGTGCGGTCCTGAAAAATGCGGAAGGCACATTGCAGGTGTCCGTGTTTTGCGGATCCGCAAAACGCATATGGACGTGTGAATGGACCCTAATCATGAGAATCGGGTCACCCTTTGATTAGAGCGCCTGTCGAGTATGTGCATAGTATTACATATGTAGCCTACTTGTACTGAGGGCTATGTAAATAGGGACTGGACGCAGGACAACACTTGATTTCAGTAGCAAACCTATGCTGCCATTGGTTCAAGTGAGCACAGAGTTAGGCTGCGTTCACACGGGCGAGATTTCCGCGCGGGTGCAATGCGGTAGGTGAACGCATTGCACCCGCACTGAATCTGGACCCATTCATTTCAATGGGGCTGTTCAGATGAGCGATGATTTTCACGCATCACTTATGCGTTGCGTGAAAATCGCAGCATGCTCTATATTCTGCGTTTTTCACGCAACGCAGGCCCCATAGAAGTGAATGGGGTTGCGTGAAAATCGCATGCATCCGCAAGCAAGTGCGGATGCGGTGCGATTTTCACGCACGGTTGCTAGGTGACTGTCTATACACTGTATTATTTTCCCTTATAACATGGTTATAAGGGAAAATAATAGAATTCTGAATACAGAATGCTTAGTAGGTGATCAATTGAGGGTTAAAAAATAAAAAAAATTAACTCACCTTGTCCTCTTGTTCGCGTAGTTCTCCCGGTCTTTAGTTCTTTAAAAAGATGAACTATGGGCTAAAGGAGAACTATGGGCTATGGACCGGGAGAACTACGCGAACAAGAGGACAAGGTGAGTTAATTTTTTTTATTTTTTAACCCTCAATTGATGACCTACTAAGCATTCTGTATTCAGAATGCTATTATTTTCCCTTATAACCATGTTATAAGGGAAAATAATAACATCTACACAACACCGAACCAAACCTGAACTTCAGTGAAGAAGTTCGGCTCTGGGTACCACAGTCGTGTTTTTTTATCACGCGTGTGCAAAACACATTGCACCCGCGCGATAAAAACTGAACATCGAAACGCAATCAAAACTGACTGCAATTGCATTCCTACTCGCGCGGGTTTGCCGCAACACACCGGGACGCATCCGGAACTAATCCGGACACGCTCGTGTGAACGCAGCCTTAGAGGGGATCATTAGTGGGCAAGCGCTGATGTTTGCATATATATTGGTCAGGTGTGCCGAGTGTCCCTTGCCCTCAGAAGTGGGAACTATATAAAAATAAGCCACTAACCTACACCCGTTGAGAATAGGGTGTGATGGTGGGTTTGGTGGTTATGTTTCCCCACAGCTATATATGAAAGAGGCAGACAGCACTGATATTTTAATCAGAGATTCCAATAAGGTTTTTGTTTTCTTTTTTTATATTTTTAAGCTCTATCCTTTACACATACAGTGCCTTGCAAAAGTATTCACCCCCCTTGATTTTTTATTTTTATTTTTCTTCGGATTTTGGTGTCTCACAACCTGGAATGAACATGGATTGTTTGAGGATTTGCATCATTTAATTTACAGAACATGCCCACAACTTAGAAGATGATTTTTATTTTTATTTTTTTTATTGTGAAGCAAACAACGAATAGGACAAAATAACAGAAAAAAATCAATGTGCATAACTATTCACCCCTCTAAAGTCAATACTTTGTAGAGCCACCTTTAGAAACAATCACAGCTCCAAGTCACTTTGGATAAGGCTAGGTCTACACGACGACATTTGTCGCGCGACATTTTGTTGCACTAATGTCGCTTGACAATTTTTATAATGGCAGTCTATGGTGTCGCACTGCAACATACTGCGACGCAACAGTCGCAGAAAATAATTTTTTCTGCGACTGTTGCGTCGCAGTCGTTGCATGTTGCAGTGCGACACCATAGACTGCCATTATAAAAATTGTTGCATGACATTGGTGCAACAAAATGTTGCGCTACGAATGTTGCAGTGTAGTTGTGCCCTATTGCGCGACAAATGTCGTCGTGTAGACCCAGCCTTAGTCTCCTATGAGCAGTTGCCACATCTTACCACTGGAATTTTCGCCCGTTCCTCCTTGCAAAACTGCTCCAGCTCCTTCAAGTTGGATGGTTTGCGCTTGTGAACAGCAATCTTTAAGTCTGACCACAGATTTTCTATTGGATTGAGATCTGGGCTGTGACGAGGCCATTCAAACACATTTACATGTTCCCCCTTAAACCACTCAAGTGTAGCTTTAGCCGTGTGTTTGGGGTCATTATCCGGCTGAAAGGTAATCCTCCGTCCTAGCCTCAAATCACGCACAGAGTGGTACAGGTTTTTCTCAAGAATATCTCTGTATTTAGCCCCATCCATCTTTCCCTCAACTCGGACCAGTTTCCCAGTCCCATCCATTTGGGTGATGTGATGTGTTGGGTTTGCGCCAGACATAGCGTTTTCTTTGATGGACGAAAAGTTCAATTTTAGTCTCCTCAGACCAGAGCACCTTCCTCCATACATTTTGGGAGTCTCCCACATGCCTTTTCACAAACTCACAACGTGCCTTTTTGTTTTTAGCTGAAAGTAATGGCTTTCTTCTGGCCACTCTGCCATAAAGCTCAACTCTATGGAGCTTATTGTCGTCCTATGTACAGATCCTCCAGTCTCTGCTGTGGAACTCTGCAGCTCCTCCAGGGTTACCTTAGGTCTCTGTGCTGCCTCTCTGATTACTGCCCTCCTTGCCCGGTCCGTGAGTTTTGGTGGGCGGCCATCTCTTGGCAGGTTTGCTGTTGTGCCACGTTCTTTCTATTTGGTTATGATTTGATGGTGCTCCTGGGGATCATCAAAGATTTGGATATATTTTTTATAACCTAACCCTGACTTGTACTTCTCAACAACATTGTCCCTTACTTGTTTGGAGAGTTCCTTGGTCTTCATGGCAGTGTTTGGTTAGTGATGCCTCTTGCTTAGGTGTTGTAGCCTCTGGGGCCTTTCAAAAAAGGTATGTATGTATATGTAATGACAGATCATGTGACACTTAGATTGCACACAGGGGACATTTCACTAATTATGTCACTTCTGAAGGTAATTGGTTGCACCAGAGCTTTTTATGGGCTTCCTAACAAAGGGGGTGAATACATACGCACATGCCAATTTTCTGTTTTCTATTTCAGAACAATAGTTTTTATTTATATATTTTTCTCATTTCACTTCACCAAGTTAGACTATTGTGTTCTGATCCATCACATAAAATTCTGATTAACAAGACATTGAATTTAAGGCTGTAATGTAACAAAATACGAAAAAAGTCAAGGGGGTGAATACTTTTGCAAGGCACTGTACATGATCGATGCAAACTTCTATATCACCTCCTTAGTTAATTGTTTCAGGCCATAAATGTCCCAGATGGGACAACCCCTTTAAATGCAGAGGAGCCACACATGGCTGACTGCGTTCACTGCCATCATTCGTGAGGATTTTGCACATGACTGGTCGGTTGGCTTTTCCTAGAAACCACTTTAAGGACCTGTAAGCCTTTGTTTGTAAAGCATAAGTAGATGATGCCTTATGTAGCCTGATGGTTAATTTGTCCATCTGTTTTCATTACTACTGTGTATTTTTTGTATTTTTTTCCTCTTTGTAATGTGACTGTGTAGTGAAATATGATTTTTCTGCAGGGTAAAAATACGGAGCAGGTACTTGATGTACCCCTTGGTGACATTGACACTAATAATGTGGAGAAAGCGGCTATGGACCTGGCTACAAATGTTGAGAACGTTTCCAGTTCCTCGACCTCAGAGACCCCTCCAGACCCACTGCCTGAGTAAGCCTGCCTTTATAGGTTCTGATATAAAATCTTGCTGTATTTTACTCCCTTGTTTTTTGTGCCGCCACGTCGTCTGATTTTGTTTTGCCTGTTCTGTATTCCCATTCTTAACTAAAATGAATACAGACTATAAAAAAAATATTTTACTACTGAAATATTTGGTAATAAGTGGTTTTGCAGAGCAATATAAATGTGTTGGTAGTGAACAGTAATGTTATAGTAGTAAATATTCTAGCTGTTAAAGGGGCTGCTGAGGTCGGAATCGAGACAGGCCCATAGACTTCTATTGAGCTCGTGCAGCGATAACCGAGAGCGTATTATGTGCCTCCTTCTAGAGATTGGCGGAGGGCTCAGCACTCAGATCCCCACCGATCGCAACTTTTGATATGTCTCTGACATGTCAAAAGTCTTGTAAAGTCAGTGACCCTTTAATGTAGGGAGTCAGTTTTTCCTACATCAGATAACTACAGCTTCATAGTTGGCCTGCGGGGAATGCCTGCAGTATTGAGTGTACAGCTCTGGAGCATTAGCCTGAAAGCGCACGGTTTGTAGTAACATGTCACCGTGTGGTAGACTGCACCCTTCTGTGTAACTAAAGAACAGCTATGGGAGCTTTCCCTGTGTATACAGCAATGGGAGACTGCAAGCAGTGTGGATTCAACCTTACACGCACTGCTGGGATTTTTAGCCTGCAGAATTGTGAGTGTTGCAAGGTACAAAAGTACAAGGTAAGGAATGCAATGGGTTTGCAAAGTAGCTTAACTATACATTCAAGCCAGTGCTCACAAAAAGACTTACACATGGATTCAAGGAATAGCGTAGTTTTTCTGGTTGAAAGGGTTGTTACAACCAGCTAAGGCCTCTTTCACACTTGCGTTGTCCGGATCCGGCGTGTACTCCACTTTCCGGAATTACACGCCGGATCCGGAAAAACGCAAGTGTACTGAAAGCATTTGAAGACGGAGCCGTCTTCAAAATGCGTTCAGTGTTACTATGGCAGCCAGGACGCTATTAAAGCCCTGGTTGCCATAGTGGGAGCGGGGGAGCGGTATACTTACAGTCCGTGCGGCTCCCGGGGCGCTCCAGAATGACGTCAGAGCGTCCCATGCGCATGGATGACGTGATCCATGTGAGCACATGATCCATGCGCTTGGGGCGCCCTGACGTCACTCTGGAGCGCCCCGGGAGCCGCACGGACGGTAAGTATGCTGCTCCCCCGCTCCCCGCTACACTTTACCATGGCTGCCAGGACTTTAGCGTCCCGGCAGCCATGGTAACCATTCAGAAAAAGCTAAACGTCGGGTCCGGCAATGCGCCGAAACGACGTTTAGCTTAAGGCCGGCTCCGGATCAATGCCTTTCAATGGGCATTAATTCCGGATCCGTCGATGCGGCAAGTGTTCCGGATTTTTGGCCGGAGCAAAAAGCGCAGCATGCTGCGGTATTTTCTCCGGCCAAAAAAACGTTCCGGTCCGGAACTGAAGGCATCCTGAATGCATTAGGATAATCCTGATCAGGATTCTTCCGGCATAGAGCCCCGACGACGGAACTCTATGCCGGAAGACAATAACGCAGGTGTGAAAGAGCCCTAAGGCTAAAATGTTCAAGCAGGCTGTATCGGTTTATCACATCCTCTGCCAGAACATTTTAGCGCTACTGTGTAACTAACCTAAGGCTACTCTTTACTTTTATTTAGGAAAACTGCAAAATAAATAAAATTAAATAGAAACAAATTTAATTGTGTTCTTTAAGGCTACTTTCACACTTGCGTTGTTGTTTTCCGGTTCTAAACCAGGGAAAAAACAGATCTGGCACTCAAAACAATGTAAATCAATGGTGACTGATCCGGTTTTTTAGGAGCCTAAAAAAAAAAAACGATCAGTCACCCATTGACTTAATGCATTTAGTGACTGATGCTTTTTTTTTTTCCTGTTTTGATTTCACACAACCGCATCCTAACGGAACGGATGCATCCTGACGTGTAAAATCAAAACTGATCCGTTTAATTCCGGCATTGAGATCCTCAAGTGTGAAAGTAGCCTGAATCTGTGAGTTGGCATGGAAATAAATTATAAAAATTAAATTAACTCTGTTGGTCGTATAAAAGGGTCAGCTATGGTGACTGTTTCAGTTGCATGGGCATTTTTTCCCTTTTGTATTTTATTTTAGATTTTTTTTTTTATTTACTTATTTTTATATAGTTTTGACTCTTATTTCGGATAAGGTTTTTTTTTTTATTATTTATTTATTTATTTTTTTATTATATATCGCTGGAAGGGAGTAAGCTGAGCAGTTCTCGCTGTACTTATTTAGTAATATTGCCCACTTGTATATGTATCTTAATATGCTTTCTTGTACCTAGGGTGTGCCAAGTTTCCCCATCTTATTATTTATTTCACATGAGCTTGTAACTGGCCTGCCACCTCTGGCTCCAGATACCAAAATAGCCCAAACCCCTTTGTTCAACAGGAAGGGATGTGGCTCATTGGCTGCTTCTACGGTTTGCCTGGCTCCATGGAGCATACTGATTTGCCGTTTTTTTTTTTTCTTTATATTTTTTTTTTCCCTTTTCGTTTTATGTTTCATTTATGAGTCTCAGAAATTTGTTCTCAGTTCAGTGTCTTGTTCTGTGACCTTCTGATTCTGGTACTTTGCACCAGCTGACTGTACAATACACGGTGTGTGCCCCTGTCTGGATGAGCAGTGGCTGTAGTGCTTCATCTGTGCCTTTTACTCCATAGTGCAGGGGTGGCCAACCCGCGGCTCTTTGCCGCTTCAAGTGCGGCTCTTGCGGTGGAGATGGGAAGCAGCTGCGCAGCCTAATAGAGAACATGGCATGTGCCGCTCTCAGCGCCTACCATGTTCTCTTCACTAGCATAGTGGAGAAGGGGGAGCGGCTGTAGCCACTGCACCACCAATGAATGTAATTAATTCAAGTATAGGAGGCAGCGGGTGCCGGCGGTGGGATCACATACCCTGCCTCAATAACAGGGCATGCGAACCGCGGAAATTAACCCCTCAGGTGCGTTAATTACATTCATTGGTGGCGCAGTGCCCCCCCCCCCCCCAGTATTATAAATTCTAACCATTGGTGGCGCCCCCCCCCCCCTAAGTATTAGTATCATTGGTGGCAGTGGCCACAGGGTCCCCTCCCCCCTCTTCATTGGTGGCAGTTCCGATCGGAGCCCCAGCAGTGTAATCCTGGGGCTCCGATCTGTTACCATGGCAGCCAGGACGCTACTGAAGCCCTGGCTGCCATGGTACGCTCCCTTCTGCTGTGTGTACTATGCACAGGGCAGCAGGGAGAGTGTGAAGTCCTATTCACCCTAATAGAACTCTAGTAGGGTGAACAGGACAAGGGTTCTAGCTCCTAAGGGGGGCTAATAGTAAATAAATAAAAGAAACACCAAATTACTAAGTTTAAATCGCTCCCTTTCCCAATTTTACATATAATAAAATTTACAAACAATAAAAAATAAACATCACACTTTTTTGGGCATGGTGATATGTAAACTATTAACATATGAAAAAATATTTCCTATGCGGTGAATGCCGTAACAGGAAAAAAAATATCACAACCGTGCGATTTATAACTTGTAGCTCCTGGTAGTCATAGGGTTTTTTTTTTTTTCTGGCTTTGTGTCTGTAAGGTTGGCCACCCCTGCCATAGTGAGACCACATGGGCCAAGTGCGGCCTCTAGAATAGGCGGTGGGGCAGAGTGCAGGCTGATGTCAGCCAAAGCTATTGCACTCTCGACATCTTCCCGTTGATTATATAGTCTCTTATGGTGTGGGTTTTCAAAACCTTCTATAGGTCTTTATAGCTTTTCTATACTTAAATTTTATCTCTGTCCTTGGGAGTTTCTGATCTGCCATCAAATATGTAGCTTGCAATATCAGTTTTTTTTAAAGGCTATGGACACCTTTTGGGGACATTTTTTTTATTATTGCATTGTACTTTTTGATCTAAAAATCACTTTTTCAATTGGTCTTTATTAAAAAATGTAAGGCCCTTTCTCTGTACAGACTTGAGATTCTCTAGTAGCATGATCTGCATTTTGCGGTGTTCCATCAGGCAGCTCAACTGACTGCTCCTTATATATGCTCTATGACATTATAAACACTCGTTAAAGCTCAATCCTTATCTTACTGATAAGAATGTGCCTTAGGCCTCTTTCACACTTGCGTTGTTGGGATCCGGCATGCACTTCCGTTGCCGGAGGTGCCTGCCGGATCCGTAACAACGCAAGTGTACTGAAAGCATTTGAAGACGGAACCGTCTTCCAAATGCTTTCAGTGTTACTATGGCACCCAGGACGCTATTAAAGTCCTGGTTGCCATAGTAGGAGCGGGGAGCGGGGGAGCGGTATACTTACAGTCCGTGCGGCTCCCCGGGCGCTCCAGAATGACGTCAGAGCGCCCCATGCGCATGGATGACGTGATCCATGTGATCACGTGATCCATGCGCTTGGGGCGCCCTGACGTCACTCTGGAGCGCCCGGGGAGCCGCACGGACGGTAAGTATGCTGCTCCCCTGCTCCCCGCTACACTTACCATGGCTGTCAGGACTTTAGCGTCCCGGCAGCCATGGTAACTATTCAGAAAAAGCTAAACGTCGGGTCCGGCAATGCGCCGAAACGACGTTTAGCTTAAGGCCGGATCCGGATCAATGCCTTTCAATGGGCATTGATCCCGGATCCGGCCTTGCGGCAAGTCTTCAGGATTTTTGGCCGGAGCAAAAAGCGCAGCATGCTGCGGTATTTTCTCCGGCCAAAAAACGTTCCGTACCGGAACTGAAGACATCCTGATGCATCCTGAACGGATTACTCTCCATTCAGAATGCATTAGGATAATCCTGATCAGTATTCTTCCGGCATAGAGTCCCGACGACGGAACTCTATGCCGGAAGACAATAACGCAAGTGTGAAAGAGCCCTAAAATAAGTGTTTATGACCTTCTTAGGGTACTTTCACACTTGCGTTGTTCTTTTCCGGCATAGAGTTCCGTCACAGGGGCTCTATACCGGAAAAGAACTGATCAGGTATGTCCCCATGCATTCTGAATGGAGAGTAATCCGTTCAGTTTGCATCAGGATGTCTTCAGTTCAGTCGTTTTGACTGATCAGGCAAAAGAGAAAACTGTAGCATGCTACGGTTTTATCTCCGGCTAAAAAAAACGGAAGACTTGCCTGAATGCCGGATCAGGCATTTTTTCCCATAGGAATGTATTAGTGCCGGATCCGGCATTCAGAATACCGGAATGCCGGATCCGTCCTTCCGGTATGCGCATGCGCAGACTGAAAAAAAGGTGAAAAAATAAATGCCGGATCCGTTTTTGCCGGATGACACCGGAAAGACGGATCCGGCATTTCAATGCATTTTTTCGACTGATCAGGCATTTTTAAGACTGATCAGGATCCTGATCAGTCTTACTAATGCCATCAGTTAGTATACTTTTTGCCTGATCCGGCAGGCAGTTCCGGCGACGGAAGTAGCCTAAGTAGTTTAGAGAGAAGGTTTATTTTTTGATAGGCACAAAGTGAAAGCAAGACAAACCGTTAACCCTTTGTGACAGAATTGAATATTTTTAATAAACGCCAATTGAAAAATGATTCTTGGCCCAAAATGCTAAAATACAATAAAAAATTAAATAAAAAATGTCCTGAAAGTGTACATATCCTTTAAAGCCTGGGGTCTTTTTTTCCCCTTCAATGCTCCAGTGTTTCGAACATAAATGAAGCAGCTTTGTTGTGTTAAAAATGGCGCTACTGTTCTGTGTCTACAGCACCTATGTGGGACTGATGTGGCACCATAGTAGCAGAGTACAAGCAAACTTTGTGTAGTCAAATCTTAAATTCATGTGCTGCCCTACTCATGTGAAAAGGGGGCAAATGGAAGGGAATTCAGAATCCAATTACATATAGGCAGGTTTACTATTAAAAATGCCCCAGTTTTTTGTGCAGTTTTGTACGTGTACTGGTGTACGTGCTTTGGCGTGCATTTGTCAAGTGTTTACGGAGCAGAGATTAAATGACGTCAGGATAGTGCAGTGAATAAATTGGGTAGTAGGCGGTGCTGGGCTCCGGATCGATGGGCGGTGCTGGGCTCCAGGAGATCGTGGGACGATCCCTTGGGCTCCTGACAGGGGATTTACATATGAATAAGATCGCTTTTTATAAGAATATAAGGCGTTGTAAACACTGCATGAAGGCTAATGGGCACATATAAATATCTACATATCGTTAATCCTGGTGACAGAATCCCTTTAAAAGGGTTTTCATTTTTTTTTTTTTTTTAACATGCATATATCAAGGGGAGAAAAACAGAACTAGATCACACATCCACAATGCTATGCTTTGATCTAATGAAACTCTCTTCTCAGCGCCATATTAAAGTGTACAGCCCCCCAACTGCATACTGTGTTTTTTTATTATTTTTTTTTTTTATTTAAACAGATGACCTATACTGTGGATAGGTCACCAGTATCTGATCGGTGGGGGTCCGACACCCAAGAACCCCTCCGATCATCTGTTTGAGAAAGCAAGTACGTTCACAGTAGCTCTTACGATGAGTGACGTCAGTCATTGGTCACATGGCCTAGGTGCATCTCAGCCCTATTGAAGTAATTGGGGCTGAACTGCAATACAAGCATAGCTGCTATACAATGTACAGCGCTGTGCTTGGTGAGCAGAAAGAAAGCCGCAGCACTGCTGTGAGCATCGGTGCCTTCTCAAACAGCTGATCGTCAGGGGTCTCGGGTGTCGGACCCCCTCCAATCAGATTCTCATGACCTATCCTGAATGCAAGTTATCAGTTCAACAAATCCCGGAAAGCCCTTTTCAAGTTGCATTTAGGCTCTGTTCACATATGTGTCATGCTTTCCAGAATAAGTACGGTGGCTCAGTGGACCAGAGTTTGAATCTGATCAGGGACAACATCTGCATGGAGTTTGTATGTTCTCCCCGTGTTTGTGTGGGTTTTACTTCAGTTTCCTCCCACACTTCAAAAGCATATAAATAAGCAAATTGGCTTCCTACAAAATTGACCATATTATGGGTTGGCATCGAGCATCTTTATGGCAGCCGCTGTCTTCCCAGGGAGTTGCTCTGGCCACACAGCTATCCCTGCACTTTGAGTCCCTATGAGAAAAGCACATTACAAATGTTTGTCATTGTCCTAAATGGACACCGGCAACAACCCACCTGCTTACAGCGTGGTCAATCTTTTTCGTCAGTGGTGTCCATTATGATGGAAACAAGTAGTGCTACCTGCGATCCTTGGCATTTGCTATGCAGCACATATTTTTATAGAATGGCTTTTACTTTGCTTAGCCCTTTAATCGAAGTCCTTTTAAGCTGCCCATGAATATCAGTGGAAAGCCTGATGGTAACAGTTGTCCCTCTACCTACACCCCCAGACGTATGGATTTTGCCCCTCCGAGTTTGTTTGCACCCTCACCATGGTTATTGGTCACTGGAAGACTTGCCCAGGACCGGACCAGCCAAGGGACCAAAAAAAATAAATCCCTTCTGACTGATGCCTGCTTAATACCTGCCCATTACTGCAGGCTTGACTCTGATGTCTTTGGGCAGCTTATGTCAGTGGTCATGCTCTGCGCAGCTCCATGCTATGATGAGGTCATTGCGTTGCAAATTTCTAAATCTCCTGAAACCTCAACTATCATTGAATGCAAACGTCTTCAACATTTCTGCCTCTTAAAGTGTAACTACATTTTAGGAAACCCATGACCTAGTTTGATCAGTGGGGTCTGAGTGCTGAGACCCCCACTGATAGCAGAAACAAAGGGGCAGAAGTGCTCAGTCTGTCTCTCCTCGCGGTCTGAAGACTAGCTTGTAGAAGGTCATTGAGGCTGTCCTCAGTAGAGTCTTCTTCAGCTAGTGACTAGAGACAGTGTTCTGGTAATTTCACCAAGTTAAATGGGGAAGGGGGGTTGGGTGGTATTCGTTCTTTCAAGCATACATGTGTAGCCCACGGGCTTGTATTACCCCTTTTCTCATTTACCATAATTTTTACTGCATGTTAAAAAGGGAACTTGTCATCAACTTTATGTTGACCTCACTGAGGGCAGTATAAAATAGTGACAGAAATGCTGATGTCAGCGGTGTGTCACTCATCAGCTAAAAGTAAGTGGTTGCTGAGAACCAGCATCATAATCATTGCAGCCCAGGCCTGGAAAAGAGTCAAATCTACCTGAGAAGAGTCCTGGTTATCCATAATCTCCTGCTCTCTCACCCATCTGTTATAGGTGTAGAAAATGGTCTAAATGTAAGACCGCTCAGAGACTTAGAAGCAGTGATGGATGCACCGGAGTTATGGAGAGGCCTGCGCCTGTACATAACTTCGTCGATCCAGCGCAGGTGCTTTATTAAGACCGGCGACTAAAACTCTGGTCTTAAATGTGCCCCAAAGTATTTAAGTTTTAACATGCACTAAAAATTTGGGTGGATGGGAAAGGAGTAATACAAGCCCATGGGCTACACGTGTATGCTAGAGGAGACGGTGCTCATCCCCTTTGTTTTGGCGCTCGGTGGGGGTCTCTGCAGCCAGATTCCCACTAATCAGAACTAATAACATGTCTATATGATGTGGAAAGTTTTTTCAGAAAATGCAGTTCCACGTTTAGTCATGTAGGAATTGATCTGGTGTGCCTTCTTATGCTTTCCTATCCTTTTTTTCTTTTTTTTTTTTTTTTTCTGGCCCCCTAGCCACCTTAGGGCTCTTTCACACCTGCGTTCTTTTCTTCCGGCATAGAGTTCCGTCGTCGGGGCTCTATGCCGGAAGAATCCTGATCAGTTTTATCCTAATGCATTCTGAATGGAGTGAAATCCGTTCAGGATGTCTTCAGTAACGGAACGTTTTTTGGCCGGAGAAAATACTGCAGCATGCTGCGCTTTTTGCTCCGGCCAAAAATCCTGAAGACTTGCCGCAAGGCCGGATACGGAATTAATGCCCATTGAAAGGCATTGATCCGGATCCGGCCTTAAGCTAAACGTCGTTTCGGCGCATTGCCGGATCCAACGTTTAGCTTTTTCTGAATGGTTACCATGGCTGCCAGGACGCTAAAGTCCTGGCAGCCATGGTAAAGTGGAGCGGGGGAGCAGCATACTTACCGTCCGTGCGGCTCCCGGGGTGCTCCAGAGTGACGTCAGGGCGCCCCAAGCGCATGGATCACGTGATCGCATGGCACGTCATCCATGCGCATGGGGCGCTCTGACGTCATTCTGGAGCGCCCCGGGAGCCGCACGGACTGTAAGTATACCGCTCCCCAGCTCCCCGCTCCTACTATGGCAACCAGGACTTTAATAGCGTCCTGGCTGCCATAGTAACACTGAAAGCATTTTGAAGACTGATCCGTCTTCAAATGCTTTCAGTACACTTGCGTTTTTCCGGATCCGGCGTGTAATTCCGGCAAGTGGAGTACACGCCGGATCCGGGCAGCGCAAGTGTGAAAGAGGCCTTAAATGTCCATAATGGTTTTTGCATGGTAAGCATTTTACACTCCCAATTTCCCCTGGGTAAAAAGGATGTTATTTCTCTCCCTTCAGTGCGATAGAAGCGTCCAGTGTTCCTCTCCCTGTAGTCAGCTCTAGTGAAACTGAACAGTCAGAACCTGACTGTGAGATTGGGGGGGCAGTAGAGGTTCCCCCTCAGAGCGAGCCATCCTTTATCAGTCCACCAAGGTGAGTACTGAAGTAGGTTGTGGTTCTTTAAAGCAAGAGTCATTCCAAAACGAAACCAGGAAAAGGTAACGCTTCATCCGCTACTAAGGCTCCGCAGCATCCAATGGCTCACCTGCTTTGCTTGCTTTTTTAATTCTTTGCGCCTTACATTTGCATATGGTCTATGCATGGAAGACATCAAAGCTCAAGTGCCCCTGAAAGGCTCCCGGAAAGCTTTACTGTAACAGTAAGATTTCAGCTTTCATACTTTTAGGGGAGAGCCTTATCCTGCCCAGCTGGCGCATGCGCAGTGAAGCGGGGTGTGCCGGCCCCAACTTCATCTGCGCATGCAGCGAATGCCTCAGGACTGCTTGACTACTCCTGATGTGGGCGCTGCCTCAGAGTGCTACTTTATAACTTTAGACAGCAATTTCCAATCTTTTAGAACAGTAGGGTGGCGGTATATTTGATGACCGGTTCCCTTTAAATTAGCCATAGGTTTTAGGCAGGGTCTTTAGTGTCAGTCACCTTTTTGCCTTTTTCACGCCTTTTCCTTTATGCTTTTGCTGCTGCACATTTTGCTTTTAGTTTAATTAATGCAAATATGTGATGAATAATGGAAATGACGTCCAGTAATTCATAAGAGCATGTGAAATGTTTGATGTTCCAGCGAGGGAGCTGTTGCGATCCATTTATTTGTTCGTCCCGTGTTGTTGCCGTGTCACAGCTTACTGCTCCTGTATGAAGTACACGTCTGTCAGTGCTCGCTCCCAAAGACATGCATGGTTTACAATTGGCAAACAGATTTTTTGTATATATTGTTTTTTTTCTTTTGTTTTTCCCCCTCTTCTTTCATCGACCCCTTTTTTAGTTTTGGCAGTGAACATGTCGAAAACATCTCGGTTTCAAACCAAAAACGGAAAGCGACTACCTCTGACGTGGAGGCCAAGGCATCAAGTCTAGAAAAGGACGCAGAAACCCAAAAGTTATCTCTTAATTTTTCACAAGAGTTAGATAAAGAGGTAAGTGGTGGTGAACGTCAGTGAGGCAGTGACCTGCTTGGAGTGTGTACACATACTCAAGGGGTTGGCCCTTCTTGCGCTTTGGCATATTGCTAGGATATGCCACCAGTGTCTGAAAGGTGTGAGCTCCAAAGGTCTCTAGAATGGGGGCTCCAAAGAGAGCAAAGGCGCACTATGCATGCGTGGGCTCCCTCCATTCATTTCTATGGGACTGACAAAAATAGCCAAGTGCCGGCTCGTCTATCTCTGGAACTCCCATAGAGGTGAATGGAGAGGTGTGGCCGCGCTTGCGCAGGGCATTCCCCAGTCAGTTCTAAGAGAGCTCCGGAAATAGTCAAGTATGCTCGCTAGGCTCTTTTGATCACTCCAAAGAAATTAATGGGAAGCACACAGTTTATGTGCCTGTGCGCTCCTTTGCTTTGCCAGAGGTGGGACCTGCACATATCGGACATTTGTGGCTGATACTAGCGGTTTGCCACCAAAGGATGAGATGGACCAACTTCTTTAGAGTTGGCTCTGCATATTACTTTCACGGTGGTAGTCAATCTAATGTGTATGGGGCAGCCCAACAGTCTCGCACAGCAGGCGTCTGATCCTCCATTCCTCAGCCTTACTGGTGTCTGGCAGCAGATTATTCCCTTATTAAAAATATACATTCACGTAAATAGGAGGGGAACGTTGGCTAATAGCCATCCAATGAGACTGGTCTTCAGGCTTCATACATGGCTCCATGTTCATTTTTTTGGCCTAAAATACAATGCATAAAGAAAAATGCATTATACAGTAGGTGAAACCTCACCAGAAGACCACCCTTTTAGGGTCCATTCACACGTCTGTTGTTTCTTTCCTGATCTGTTCAGTTTTTTGCGGAACAGATCTGGACCAGATCTGGACCCATTCATTTTCAATGGGTCCTGAAAAAAAATCAGACATTGAGCTGTCCGATTTTTTTTATTTTTTTTTATTTTTATTTTTTTTTATTTTTATTTTTTTCAGGACCCATTGAAAATGAATGGGTCCAGATCTGTTCCGCAAAAACGGAACAGCTCAGGAAAGAAACAAAGGACGTGTGAATGGACCCTTATCCAGACCAAATTTTGAGTGACAGATTTTCAGTTCCACGATATATTATGCCCACTGCCCGTTTTCTTTGTGAAATCCTCTCTAGAAGACTACTTTTCAGTGCAAATTTTGGGTGGTTTTCTCAAACGGCTTTCAATTTTTTTAAATCTGAAGTGCTGTATATCAAAGTTTTTCTCTTGAAGCCCCGAAAATGGTGGCGAATACAGTCCAAGATATAGCATCTCATCAGCTTGGTTATACCTTTTGAAGAAGAATACAGTGTGTACTAATGCCTATGTCAATTCTAGATGATCAGCAGCAAAGAAGTAACTGGAGAGCCGGTGGTTCCTGGGGACACCAAGGATGACATTCCAACCTTCGATGAATGGAAGAAGCAAGTCATGGAAGTAGAGAAAGAAAAGAGTATGTGATTACCACCAACACGGTGCTGTACTATATGAACTTTCCCCTGTGCAACATTTAGGAGGTCATTTATCAAACTGGTGTAAAGAAGAACTGGCTTAGTTGCCCATAGCAACCAATCAGATTCCACCTGTCATTTTCCAAAGAAGCTATCCAAAATGAAAGGAGGAATCTGATTGGTTGATTTGCCAGTTCTACTTTACACCAGTTTGATAAATGACCCCCTCAGTGTTTAACATGGTCTCCCAAGCTTTGTTCTAGGAGTTGAGCTGCATTAACCAGCATGACCACTACAATTTTAAGGGATCTGTGCCTCCAGCGCTGTTCAAAGTGGCCTTTCTGGCCGCTATAGGAACTGGCTAAACTGTGGGGGCATTGACCCCCGCTGACTGGATATTGATGACTTCTCCCATGGATAGGTCTTAAGTATCTAGAGCTCAGAAAAACCCCTTCAGTATCTGTGCAAAATGGTCACATAGACCAAATGATGATGAGCATGTCACTGAGGTCTCGGGGCCATATTTATCTTCAGAACAGATCCATACAAGTCACTCGGTCATGCACATACCCATGTGCCTGTCCGGTAAAATGGCCCTTCCTCTTGAAGGAATTGATAAAAAAAAAAAAATATATATATATATATATATATATAATATATATTCGGGTAGAATATATTCAGGCAATGTTCTGCCCTGTTATTCATGTCAGCAAGACCTCCCTTCTGTGTTGAGAACTGAGGGTATTTCAAGTTACAGTAAATTAACTTGAAGGGTCTCCTTTGAAGAACCTGTTTTAATTTGATAGATCCTCTGACAAGTGGCAAGAGATTACAGAAACTGGAGGCGCAACAAAGGGAGGCCTCCCAATTGGAGGGTCACCTTATGGCGTTGTGCCAATGATGGGCTGCACTCTATTGTAAGGTGGTCGTGTATGCAGCTGCAGGTTAGAATTCTAATTGTAACCTGAGGGGGAAGTGTGTATCCCTGAAACGCGTTGATTTCCAATAAGACATCACCTTCAAGTTGCAGTGGTTCTTTTCTCCGTGCAGTAACTCTACACGTACCAGATAGGGGTAGTGGTGCTGCTGGGATTCCTTGGTGGTGTTAACGGGGGGAACTAGTTGCATCAATGCTTGAAGGATTAGGGACTGTTCACACGTGGCAGATTTTTTTGCAAACCTTTCCAGATCCCACTCTCGCGTAAGAAACAGATTTGGAATTGCAGAAATTTCTGAAACAAATCTGCCGCATGCGGCTTCATGTGCCCAGGACTGGTTTTGATAGCTGCTCTTTGCGGTGGCTTTCCGCTCCTGGTAGATGTTGTCTCCAAATCCTTTAATGGGGCCCTTCTAACATGTTCTCCATAATTTGAAGAAGTATAGCATTTGTATTTCTAAGGGCCTGTTCAGATGGCAGATTTTCAGTGTGAATTTTGGTGCACACGCTATACTGAACAGTGTGTCTTCCGCCTCTTACTGTTTTCAGTGAGAATTCCCAGCGTAGTTCATATGGTGCGGATTTAAAATCCAAATTATGGAGAAAATGGTACAATTGTTGTGCAAAAATCTGAGGCCGCCTGAACACACTTCTTATGGGTCGAATAAGTGGCTTTTAGTTTGGTATTTACGAAATGTATACCCGGCCTTTTACTAGATTTTATAAGCGCCTGCCCAAGGCCAGACTGAGATTTTCACGTTCGACTGGCTTTATAATAAAATGTATCCATGTGAGAGACTGGAAAGGCCACAGGCAGCCAGACATCCTGGGATCAGCACCCTGGTCTAGTCCCGTCCTTTGTAGTATAATCTCTCCTCCAGAGCTTGCAGAGGAGGAGCGCGTCCTAGAATTTGAAGGCTTTTCGTTAACCAGAAATTTTATTATAATTTTTTTTATTTATTAACATTTTAGCAAAACTGGTTGTGAACTTAATAACATTTCACAGTTTCGATCTCTGTGAAAAATGTGGCTTCTTTGAAATACTTTCTGGTTTCTGTAACCAGTTCAGTTCCCGTCTTTTTCTCTATTCATACACATAGCAGTAATCAGAATTCTGCCGCTGCCCCCGTGTAATGGACGGTGAGACGTGTGACAGCAGCTCAGCCCGAGCCGAGTTACTGCTGGCCTTTGCTAAGAGAAAAAAAAATCTGAACATAGCGTTAGAATACATTGGAGAAGGAGACAACCTGTTAGTCACAATAGAATGACGGGATTCATGCCTTGGCACCCAGTTTTCAGGAGTTGGGGTAGGCTTCCCAGCATTCCATCCCCCCTTCAATCAATGATTTATGCACGTTTTCGGTCTTGCACAATTATTTTTTTAGATCTTGCAGCACACCGTATTTGGCCTGCCACTTCTGGGCAGGGTTAGGCGGTGGGACTAGCATTAGCGCTGCAGATTGAGTACAATTTACAGCGGAAATTGCAGCTCTAGATTTCAGTTTCTGGCGCAAGGACAGGCAGAGATTTGCCAAATTTATTAAGAGGGATGCACAATTTAATACATTTGCAGATCTTTCTCCAGCGTACTTTGGTTTATGGCTGGTGTATGATGTGAACGGTTGTAGTAAATTTCCCCCACATGCAGGGGGCATTTAAAGGCCTTGCAACAGGACTAAGGAAATCCGGTAAGAGACCCGTCCACAGACCAGTTCCTGGGTTCTAGCTCCTCGTCAGTACAGAGCTGGTTCCTGGTTTTCTTGGTGAGAGAAACTGGAGGATGCTGTTTCTCTATGTGGAGACCGCATCTCGTGAAGGGATTCTCAGGGCCAGTTCACACAGTGTTTTTGCACTGCTTTTGGCATGTTTCCACTTCCAAAATAGCCGCCTATTCCTTTCAAATGGAAACAGCACTTGCCTGTTTTCCACGTAGAAAAAAGAATCAGCATGCCCTATCTTGGGGTGGAATCCGCACTTGATCTCCCATTTGATATGAATGGGAAGCATAAAAAAAAAAATCTGTACATGTCTGCACGGTATTGGCTGCAGAACCGAGAGCTAAAAATGCAGTTTTATATTGAAGTAAATGTCAGTTGTTTTAAAAAAAAAAAAAAAACGCTGAAAAGCCAAATTAAACGCGTCAAAAACCACACTAAAAACACATAGGAAAACAATACAGTCGGATTCCACAGTGACTTTTGAAGGTGGATTTTCCGGATCCATCGTGTGAACATACCCTAGAGTCCCCTAGAGAAAAAGAATGCAAATAATCTCTCTTCCAAGGTGAAAAACTGTTCCAGGAGGAAGAAACAAACAGCCCATGTACGCAGGAGGCTGTCAGTTGGTTTTGATAAGTGCAGTCTCTGCAGTGGCATCCAAGCCAGTCCGAGCTTTCCATCATAAGTGAACAGTTTTCTAAGTTTTTGTGAAGATTGCAGATTTCACAAAATGTTCCAAAAGGGGTTAACCCATGATTAATGTAAAAAATGAAGAAAATCTGACATCATATAGTACATGACAATCTCTTTTTTAACAAACCCAGAACCAGCCCTGTACCTCACATGGATCCAGAGATCTCCCCAGTCATTGCTCTGCTAGATTTATATCAAGCTGACAGCCCAAGGGGAGTGTCCTTTCTGCTGCAGCTCAGGGGGGCGTGTCCATGCTCTATCACAGCTCAGGAGGATGGAACTGTGTGTGTGCGGCCATCTCAGTGAGCAGGTCAAAGAAATAAGAAAAAGAACAACCAGCAGATGGCGCTGTACAGATACACTTTATTGAATATCTCAGGGGCTAAGCTAAATTTTTTATTACATGCAATTACAAAAGTATTCAGATCCAGGTGCTGGTTTGAAAACTGCAGAATATTTTTCATGGGACAACCCTTTAAAAAGGCCATTTGTCGGCAGATTTGTACCTATGACCCTGGCTGACCTGTTGCATGTGCTCCTGGCAGCTGAGGACACCTGTGTTGGTCCCATGTTCATATGTACCCGCATTGCTGAGAAAAATGATGTTTTAATATATGCAAATGAGCCTCTAGGAGCAACAGGCTCAGTTCTCTGCAATGACAATGTCCCCGTTGCTCCTGGTGACTCATTTGCATATATAAAAACATCATTTTTCTCAGTAATGCGTTCACATATGAACATGGGACCAACACGGATCCTTCAGCTGCCAAGCGCACATGTAACAGGTCAGCCAGTTTCATAGGTACAAATCTGCTGACAGATGCCCTTAAACCTTTTCCGGACACAGGGCGTACCTGATGTCTTGGTACTTAAGGACACAGGGCATACCTGTACGCCCTGTGTATTTCCGATCACCGGCGAGCGGTGATCGGAACTAGGTGCCTGCTCAAATCATTGCGCAGGCACCTTGGCTAAAAGCGCATCCCCCCCGTGTTAGCAATCTGCACAAACCGCAGGTCAATTCAGACCGGTTTGCGGCTTTTCATGTTGCGGGCGGCGGCGGTGCCATTTGATCCCCATGGGGCTGTAGGGGGGACCCGATGGCATGAAAGGCAGCACGATGCCTTTCTGTGACGTGCCTGTGAGATCCACTGATAGATGGATCGGATCCGCAAAACGCACACGGATGTCTGAATGGAGCCTTACAGGGGCGTGATCAATGACTCTGGTGATCACCCCATATAGACTCCCTGATCACCCCCCTGTCATGATCACACCCCTGTAAAGCTCCATTCAGATGTCCGCATGATTTTTACGGATCCACTGATAGATGGATCGGATCCGCAAAACGCACACGGACGTCTGAGTGGAGCCTTACAGGGGCGTGATCAATGACTGTGGTGATCACCCCATATAGACTCCCTGATCACCCCCCTGTCATTGATCACCCCCCTGTCATTGATCACCCCCCTGTCATTGATCACCCCCCTGTCATTGATCACCCCCCTGTCATTGATCACCCCCCTGTCATTGATCACCCCCCTGTCATTGATCACCCCCCTGTCATTGATCACCCCCCTGTCATTGATCACCCCCCCTGTCATTGATTACCCCCCCTGTCATTGATTACCCCCCCTGTCATTGATTACCCCCCCTGTCATTGATTACCCCCCCTGTCATTGATTACCCCCCCTGTCATTGATTACCCCCCCTGTCATTGATTACCCCCCCTGTCATTGATTACCCCCCTGTCATTGATTACCCCCCTGTCAAGCTCCATTCAGATGTCCGCATGATTTTTACGGATCCACTGATAGATGGATCGGATCCGTAAAACGCACACGGACGTCTGAATGGAGCCTTACAGGGGCATGATCAATGACTGTGGTGATCACCCCATATAGACTCCCTGATCACCCCCCTGTCATTGATTACACCCCTGTCATTGATCACCCCCCTGTAAAGCTCCATTCAGATGTCCACATGATTTTTACGGATCCACTGATAGATGGATCGGATCCGCGAAACACATACAGGCGTCTCCCTGGAGCCTTCCAGGGGGGGTGATCACCCCATATAGACTCCCTGATCACCCCCCTGTCATTGATCACCCCCCTGTCATTGATCACCCCCCTGTCATTGATCACCCCTCTGTAAGGCTCCATTCAGACATTTTTTTGGCCCAAGTTAGCGGAATTATTATTATTTTTTTCTTACAAAGTCTCATATTCCACTAACTTGTGTCAAAAAATAAAATCTCACATGAACTCACCATACCCCTCACGGAATCCAAATGCGTAAAATTTTTTAGACATTTATATTCCAGACTTCTCACGCTTTAGGGCCCCTAGAATGCCAGGGCAGTATAAATACCCCACATGTGACCCCATTTCGGAAAGAAGACACCCCCAGGTATTCCGTGAGGGGCATATGGAGTCCATGAAAGATTGAAATTTTTGTCCCAAGTTAGCGGAAAGGGAGACTTTGTGAGAAAAAAATAAAAAATATCAATTTCCGCTAACTTGTGCAAAAAAAAAAAAATTCTATGAACTCGCCATGCCCCTCATTGAATACCTTGGGGTGTCTTCTTTCCAAAATGGGGTCACATGTGGGGTATTTATACTGCCCTGGCATTCTAGGGGCCCCAAAGCGTGAGAAGTCTGGTATCCAAAGGTCTAAAAATGCCCTCCTAAAAAGAATTTGGGCACCTTTGCGCATCTAGGCTGCAAAAAAGTGTCACACATCTGGTATCGCCGTACTCAGGAGAAGTTGGGGAATGTGTTTTGGGGTGTCATTTTACATATACTCATGCTGGGTGAGAGAAATATCTTGGTCAAATGCCAACTTTGTATAAAAAAATGGGAAAAGTTGTCATTTGCCAAGATATTTCTCTCACCCAGCATGGGTATATGTAAAATGACACCCCAAAACACATTCCCCAACTTCTCCTGAATACGGCGATACCACATGTGTGACACTTTTTTGCAGCCTAGGTGGGCAAAGGGGCCCATATTCCAAAGAGCACCTTTAGGATTTCACAGGTCATTTACCTACTTACCACACATTAGGGCCCCTGGAAAATGCCAGGGCAGTATAACTACCCCACAAGTGACCCCATTTTGGAAAGAAGACACCCCAAGGTATTCCGTGAGGGGCATGGCGAGTTCCTAGAATTTTTTATTTTTTGTCACAAGTTAGTGGAAAATGATGATTTTATTTATTTTATTTTTTTCATACAAAGTCTCATATTCCACTAACTTGTGACAAAAAATAAAAACTTCCATGAACTCACTATGCCCATCAGCGAATACCTTGGGGTGTCTTCTTTCCATAATGGGGTCACTTGTGGGGTAGTTATACTGCCCTGGCATTCTAGGGGCCCAAATGTGTGGTAAGAAGTTTGAAATCAAATTCTGTAAAAACTGACCTGTGAAATCCGAAAGGTGCTCTTTGGAATATGGGCCCCTTTGCCCACCTAGGCTGCAAAAAAGTGTCACACATGTGGTATCTCCGTACTCAGGAGAAGTTGGGGAATGTCTTTTGGGGTGTCATTTTACATATACCCATGCTGGGTGAGAGAAATATCTTGGCAAAAGACAACTTTTCCCATTTTTTTTTTATACAAAGTTGGCATTTGACCAAGATATTTCTCACCCAGCATGGGTATATGTAAAAAGACACCCCAAAACACATTCCTCAACTTCTCCTGAATACAGAGATACCAGATGTGTGACACTTTTTTGCAGCCTAGGTGGGCAAAGGGGCCCATATTCCAAAGAGCACCTTTCGGATTTCACTGGTCATTTTTTACAGAATTTGATTTCAAACTCCTTACCACACATTTGGGCCCCTAGAATGCCAGGGCAGTATAACTACCCCACAAGTGACCCCATTTTGGAAAGAAGACACCCCAAGGTATTCCGTGAGGGGCATGGCGAGTTCCTAGAATTTTTTATTTTTTGTCACAAGTTAGTGGAAAATGATGATTTTATTTTATTTTTATTTTTTTTTCATACAAAGTCTCATATTCCACTAACTTGTGACAAAAAATAAAAACTTCCATGAACTCACTATGCCCATCAGCGAATACCTTAGGGTGTGTACTTTCCGAAATGGGGTCATTTGTGGGGTGTTTGTACTGTCTGGCCATTGTAGAACCTCAGGAAACATGACAGGTGCTCAGAAAGTCAGAGCTGCTTCAAAAAGCGGAAATTCACATTTTTGTACCATAGTTTGTAAACGCTATAACTTTTACCCAAACCATTTTTTTTTTTACCCAAACATATTTTTTTTTATCAAAGACATGTAAAACAATAAATTTAGAGCAAAATTTATATATGGATCTCGTTTTTTTTGCTAAATTTTACAACTGAAAGTTTTGCAAAAAAATCGTTAAATTTCGATTAATAACAAAAAAAAGTAAAAATGTCAGCAGCAATGAAATACCACCAAATGAAAGCTCTATTAGTGAGAAGAAAAGGAGGTAAAATTCATTTGGGTGGTAAGTTGCATGACCGAGCAATAAACGGTGAAAGTAGTGTAGGTCAGAAGTGTAAAAAGTGGCCTGGTCTTTCAGGGTGTTTAAGCACTGGGGGCTGAGGTGGATAAACATATCATATGACCTAACCCTTCAGATGAACACAATAAAAAATAAAAACTGTGCTAAATAAACCATTTTTTTTTGTCGCCTTACAGCACAAAAAGTACAACAGCAAGCGATCAAAAAGGCGTACTCCTACCAAAATAGTACCAATCTAACAGTCACCTCATCCCGCAAAAAATTATCCCCTACCTGAGACAATCGCGCAAAAAAATAAAAAAAACTATGGCTCAGAATATGGAGACACTAAAACATCATTTTTTTTTTTTTGTTTTAAAAAAGCTGTTGTGTAAAACTTACATAAATAAAATTAAAAAAACTACATATTAGGTATCACCGCGTCCGTATCGACTGGCTCTTTAAAAATATCACATGACCTAACCCCTCAGATGAACACCGTAAAAAATAAATAAAAACTGTGCTAAATAAACCAATTTTTTGTCACCTTACATCACAAAAAGTGTAATAGCAAGCGATCAAAAAGTCATATGCACCCCAAAATAGTGTCAGCTCATCCCGCAAAAAATGAGACCCAAGCAAAGATAATCGCCCAAAAACTGAAACGACTATGGCTCTCAGACTATGGAGACACTAAAACATGATTATTATTTTTTTTTTTGTTTCAAAAATGAAATCATTGTGTAAAACTTACGTAAATAAAGTAAATGGTATACATATTAGGTATCGCCACGTCCGTAACAACCTGCTCTATAAAAATACCACATGATCTAACCTGTCAGATGAATGTTGTAAAAAAAAAACTGTGCCAAAACAGCTTTTTCTTGTTACCTTGCCTCACAAAAAGTGTAATATAGAGCAACCAAAAATCATATGTACCCGAAACTAGTACCAACAAAACTTCCACCCTATCCCGTAGTTTCTAAAATGGGGTCACTTTTTTGGAGTTTCTACTCTAGGGGTGCATCAGAGGGGCTTCAAATGGGACATGGTGTCAAAAAACCAGTCCAGCAAAATCTGTCTTCCAAAAACCGTATGGCATTCCTTTCCTTCTGCGCCCTGCCGTGTGCCTGTACAGCAGTTTACAACCACATATGGGGTGTTTCTGTAAACTACAGAATCAGAGCCATAAATATTGAGTTTTGTTTGGCTGTTAATCCTTGATTTGTAACTGGAAAAAAAATATTAAAATAGAAAATCTGCCAAAAAAGTGAAATTTTAAAATTGTATCTATTTTCAATTAATTCTTGTGGAACACCTAAAGGGTTAATGACGTTTGTAAAATCCATTTGAATACATTGAGGGGTGTAGTTTCTAGAATGGGGTCATTTTTGGATGGTTTCTAATATGTAAGCCTCACAAAGTGACTTCAGACCTGAACTGGCCCTTTAAAAAGTTGGTTTTTGAAAATTTCTGAGAAATTTCAAGATTTGCTTATAAACTTCTAAGCCTTTTAACGTCCCCCAAAAATAAAATGTCATTCCCAAAATGATCCTAACATGAAGTAGACATATGGGGAATGTAAAGTAATTATTTTTGTAGGTATTAATATGTATTATAGAAGTAGAGAAATTGAAACTTGGAAATTAGCTAATTTTTCCAAATTGTTGGCAAATTTGGTATTTTTTTTATAAATAAAAAATAATTTTTTTGACTTCATTTTACCAGTGTTATGAAGTACAATATGTGACGAAAAAAACTATCTCAGAATGGCCTGGATAAGTCAAAGCGTTAAAGTTATCACCACTTAAAGTCACACTGGTCAGATTTGCAAAAAATGGCCAAGTCCTTAAAGTGAAATAGGGCTGAGTCCTTAAGGGGTTAAGCCTCATGTGTAAAACTACAGCAGGCAAATTGGAGGCCATAGCAACCGCATTCCAGCTTTCTGCTCTCCTAGCTTTAGAGCCTGGTGGCAATGGTTCGTCTATATGACAGGTCATTTGGGTCTTTTCTACAGGCTGCTCTATGGGTGAGATATTTTTATTATACCCATAATCCTCTTATGTATTTCTTCCTTAGAAATATTTTTTAACAGTTTAGGAAATTTTACAGAAAACGCCTAACTGGTATGTCCCCCCATTTCTGACCATTTCACAAGAAATCTGTTGACGGCTGGAGAACTTTCTTCCATACAAGCAGCGGTTACTCAGCTTCTTTAGGTCGGATATTAATAACAAAAGGCATTTGTGGCATTGGATGACAGTCATATGAGCTTTATGTTTAGCTCCTGGAGCGAGGATCTGCCCTTCAGTAAACTTCTTTGTGTCATCACTAGCTTGTCTTGTAACATGGAATATAATTTATAAAGGGTCTTTGAGTTTCTGATATGTCATTTTGATCGGTGGTGGTCCGAGTGCCGAGACTCCCACCGTGCGAGGAGAGAGGAGCGCTCACATTTCACGCTCTCTCTCTCATCACATAGGAGGAGTGAGGGTCCATTCACACGTCCGTGTGTGTTTTACGGATCCGTGGATCCGCAAAACACGGACATCGGCGGCACTCTCATAGAAAATGCCTTTTCTTGTCTGCAATTGCGGACAAGAATAGGACATGTTTTTTTTTTTTTCGGGATCGGAATTGCGGATCTGAAGTGCCTAAAATCATTAGAGCAACGAACGAGGAGATCTCTGGATCAATGTCGGGTACAGGACTGGTTCTAGGTTTATTAGGAATGCATTGTCATGCACTATATAATGTCTGACTTTCACTTTTTACATCAATCTTGGCATAACCCCTTTAAAGGGTTTGTCAACTTTTGTTTTAAAGGGGCCGCATCTCTCAATCATGGAACTACTGGTCAGTCTTGTCAACCCCATTGGTTACGTTTAATTTTTGCAGCACAGTTTTACTCAAGTAAATGGGACTGAGCAACAAAACCAAACAGACGGCATACAGTACCGTACTTGGCATACCATGAAGAGGCCATACTGTGGCAAGGTTCCCACCGATCAGGTATTGACCTATTCTGAGGCTAGATCATTAGTATTCCTGGATATCCTCTAACAGCTCGCCAGTGGGACCGGACCAAAAATATTCTCCTCTCCTGTGTTTTTTTTTTTGTTTTGTTTTGTGTGCTTCAAGAACCATACAGCTTATGTTACATAACCAGACATGCTCAAACGTAATTCATAAATCGGAGTGAACATTGATCAGGTATACAGGTTGTCTATAATAATGAGCCAAAAAAAGCATATTTTTCTGTAATGGGAGAAAAAAGAACTAAAGCTCTTTTGAAAAAATAAAATAAAAAATACAATGTAATAAATCTTAACTATTTCTTTCTAGGCCAGTCCATGCATCCTTCAGTCAATGGGGTGCAACATACTGTAAAGGTCCAAAAGAATAGGAACAATTATGCTTCTGTTGAATGTGGGGCAAAGATGCTTTCTGCAAATCCCGAAGCCAAGGTAGGTGTAATATACACGATTCTTTCAGTTCTCACACAAAGTGGTTTTCTTTTTTGTATATACAAAGAATAATGAAAGTGGGCGCATTTTAGAGTACAAGTGCCAGCTTCTTGCATTGTTGTTTGCTTGAAGAATTTGCCCGTATAATGTGTCCATCCATGCCTTTCTGCAAATTTCAATAAGGGCTCCAATTTATGACAATGCAAAAATGCAGAATCGGGACGTGCCAACAAATCACTGCAAAGCTGAGGGTCCCATCACTGCCTCTGGGTGGCCAAATGTAGACACGTTAGGGGGTCATTTATTATCTAGAAATACACCTATATTAGGCGTATTTCTGGCGCAGATTGCGGCGCTAAGGTTATTTGCGCCGCAATCGGTGACTTTTTTTCCCCGCTCATGCCAGGTAAAAAAAAAAAAGTGGACGAGGACAGGCCGAGAGGGCCGTCTCATTCATCATTTTCTAGGCCTGTTTTAGGCGTAGAAAATGGTCTAAATCAGGCATCCTTAACCAGTGGCCCTCCAGCTGTTGCAAAACTACAACCCCCGGCATGCCCTGCTGTAAGTTGTCCAGGCATGCTGGGAGTTATAGTTTTGCAATTGCTGGAGGGCCGCAAGTTGGGCATCCCTGGTCTAAATGTAGACCAGTGAAGGAAGCTGGCTTACATTTAAATTGGTGCTGGAGGCGCCTGTTATGTACAGGTTGATGCCACCACCAGCTATAGGGGTTATTAAGACTGCATCTAAAACACCAGTCTTAATAAATGACCCCTATAAAGCATGAACGACTCCTAACAGAGTATCACAAAATTACCTTGTTTTTAATTGCGTTCATTTGTTTTTTTCAGAGCACATCTGCCATACTTGTTGAAAACATGGATCTGTACATGTTAAATCCTTGTAGCACAAAAATATGGTGAGTAACACGCTATTCCGTATCTTGTGTCTGGAATCCTATATAAAATGTATGTGACCATTTCACGGTGGAGTAATGGCTGGCCTTGGCTTACCCTAGTAAATATTAATGGGCGCGCTGCCATCTTGGATTGGCCTGTACATTATTACATTGTGTAAATCTGATGTAATTGTTCCATTATTTTTTGAGTGAAAATGATGCATTTTTGGGTACTTTCTTTCCAGGTTTGTTATCGAACTCTGCGAGCCGATCCAAGTTAAGCAGCTTGACATTGCGAACTATGAGCTCTTCTCTTCTACTCCGAGGGACTTCCTGGTGTCCATTAGTGACCGGTACCCCGCTCATTGTTGCATATTCATTTGTACAGGGAGATTCACTCGAAAGAGACCTCGAATATTCTGTTGTAACTCCCGTTAGGCTAAAGCAGTCTGATCCAAAAAATCCATACATACCTTGACTTATGGTAAACAATTGCTTTACATCCGATGCTAGCAGTGATCTCCATTTCCTGCCATTTTCCTTCAAATTATCCACAGCACAAGGCTTGTTCCGATAGATTTTTCCTTTGAGCATAACCTAAAGGAAGAAGTCTGGTTGTGGCCAAAGCCCCTTTCAAATTACGCTTGCCGAAAAAGGACTCCATTTCTACCCTGCTCCTTGCCGATGTGTTACACGTTGCCCCATCTTGCTGGAAGTAACCTTTTGTTAATTCACAATTCACAAACTGTTCGGGTACACATCGCACCATGTAGACGTGCTGCTCAATAGTGTACACCACCACCCTGATGAGAAGTCGAGGGAAGAGGTACGGGGGTATGCACCGAAAGTCACAAAAAGAGGCTAAATGTAGTGAGGGCTGTCCGGCGCCTACCTCATAGCTCTGCTGCGGGGGCTTCCCTTCTTGTTTCAAAGCTCCATATTCTGAGGAGCACGTTGTTTTGTTCAGATTGCCAGTTATTACAGTACATTCGGGCCTCTTTAGAGTGAATCTCCCATTACTTAGTCTGAGTTATAAAGTCCATAGGTTTATTAAGCTGGGAAGACGTGTGTAATATTAAGAGATTATTAGGAAGCAGTAGCACATGCACATTTAGTCCCTGTTTCGTATAGGAAACTAGAAACCAACACAGTATGTTGGTTTTATTTCCTGTTTTGGGGCAAATTTTTTCTTAGTCACGGTGAACTTGGGTGGGGGGCGAGATACCAGAGGCCAGTATGTAGTGTGACGCTTAACTTTTTATTAGCCATTTTTTAAATACATTTTGTTTTGCTTTTGACGTTGTTTCATCTAGGTACCCTACAAATAAGTGGGTGAAACTGGGAACTTTCCATGCACGAGATGAAAGAACAGTCCAGAGTTTTCCTTTAGATGAACAGATGTATGCAAAATACGTCAAGGTAATGCTCTGTGTCCACCGCTTGACCCCACAATAGTAGACAGGAATACGCCATTCTATCACCGCAGGTTAATGCGAACATAGCAGGTACATGGGTCATCTAGCCTAGGGAAAACACCCATCCTAGTTTGAAGGTGTTCTTCTGCCATTGGACATGAGGGGGGGGGGGGGGGGGGGTGTGGGAAGCAAGCTCAGGTCTTTCATAAACCCCTGCCATTAGATGGTAATTTAGGAATACTTCAGTGCATCAGAAATAGAGAAAAGAAAGGAAGCAATAGAAATAGTTGGGTGTCCAAAGCTGTCATGCAGATCTATGTGTCTCTGTGGTAACAGACTACAAATGTCCTATGTAGTCAGATCCTGAGGTGATATTCCCTCTCCACCTGTCCCCTACTTGTTAACCCTTTTATCAAGATGTCGGGGACAGAGTGAAGGGCTTATTCATAGCTGGTGAACATGGAGTTACATAGGTCTGTGCCCCATGTGTGTATCATACCAGAATGGTCGCAAACCAGTATATGTAGCCAAGAGCAAGCAGTGGGTTGCAGATGGCAGCTGAATAGGCAGTGAGAAGAAAGAGAACCTCGTCCTGAAGTGAAGTGCCTTGTGATTACTGCTATTAAGCATGCAGTCTTTTGGGATTTGCTGTTGGCCTTTGCCATCTTCTAGATCTCCAAGTAGTTGCTGAAACTGCTTCTGTACCTCTGTAGCTGCTTCTAGGGAATTGGCCTACATCTCTGCAGCCTATAGACACTGGAAAACATGCAATGTACATGCTCGCTGGCCTGATTGCAGGTCTCCAAATGCCCTTAGTTTTAGAACTGGTCTCATTAGAGACCTTTATGGGCTATGCCCTCAATGTCTGTTTGGAGGTGGTCTCCTCACTACCACTTCTTCTTTCGGTCTTGAGGTTTGCGGTGTCCATTCTCAGGATTAATCATGGTCCGATATTTCTGGCCTGTCTTATTAATAGGCTGAACATGTCTCCATGGGTCAAACCTATACGACCTATCTGTTCTCCTGTAAGGTCCATGTGCAATTAAAGTTGGAATTTATTGTGCACGGTTGTTTTTACAGCAGAATTATAGATATTCTTGCATAACTTCAAGGAGTTGCTGCATACCTTTACCCTTTACCTAGAGGCATAAAACGCCTGCATGAAATTCTCTTCCCGCTCAGAAAACTTTATTACATTACTCCCTGATATACCGCCAGCCCCGCACCCCTTTATATTACATGTTTTCGTGTGTATCTTGAGACTGCAGATATGTGACTGTCTTTTAGTAGCTTTTTCTATACTCCACCTTCATCTATGTAAGATTTTCAATGTGGATTTAAATGAATACTTTTCTGCCTGGTAAAAATCTTCTTGTACACAGGCTGCCGCTCCTGAAAACCGCTGTTTTTCTGTCTAACACTATCTGGCCGACTTGTAGCCAATCTGATGAAGTTGTAGTGTTTTGCGGGTTTTGGCTTTTCAGACACCTGATCGCATTTCTTCTATTACAGCTCCCGATCTATAACTAAAATGTAAAGGGCAACAATATTTTACATCCACTTTTGATATGTCTGAGAAGTGTTGATCAGTGGGTGTCTCGGCGTTGAGGCATTAGAAGCGCTCACTGGACGCGGTCTTTCCTTGCTGCTGAAGACGGCCTAAGTGGAAAGTTTGTGAGGCCGTCTTCACTTCAGTGAGCACTTCTAACTCCTCATTTTAGTGATCTGCAGTGGTCTCGGCACTTGGATCCCCCCGATCAAAACCTTTTGAGATATATCACTGTGATATCAACCCTACCTGGAAATGTGGAAGTATGCAGCCATTCAAAAAAGCCACCACATAATACAAGGCCACCATGATATTTCTACTGGCCGCAAAACACCCCCAAGCTTCGGACACCAATGACGGCCAAGGTCCTGAGCGATGGAACAAACCCTGTTAGGCTACCTGCACACCTTGCGGATTACGTGTGATTTTTCAGTACAGATTCTCGTTCGGAAAAACTGCAGCATAATACAGTACCAGCAAAGTTAATGAGATTAGTTCTTTCCTGCAAAAATTCACCTGCTGTGTGGATTTTGAAAAGAAATCTGCGACATGTTAATTCTTTGTACAATTTTTTTTCTTTTTTCTTTTTTCTTTTTTTTTGTATTTTATTTTTTAGTTTTATTTTTTTGTAAGGATTTCATTATTTTTCAATGGATGAAAATCCACACCAAATCCAGAGATCTCCCCATTCATTGTTCCAGTTGCTCTGCTAGATTTATATTGAGCTGGCAGCTCAGGGGGCATGTCCTTTTTGCTGCAGCGCTCTCCCAATCATAGCTCAGGAGGTAGTTGAAGGGTGGAACTGAGCATGTGTGTCTACCTCAGCGAGGTGGACAGAGAAGTAAGGAACCAGCAGGTGGCGCTATACAGACATTCTATTGAATAACTCAGCGGCTATACCAGTTTTTTTAATTATATGCAATTACAAAAATATTCAGATCAAGGTGCTGGTTTGAAAACTGCAAAATATTTTTTGTGTGACATCCCGACGAGAGAAGATGTACAAGTGCGCATGTGCCGTCATGTCACCGCACCTGGAAGTGGAGGCCTGGACAGCTGTGAAGTAGCCTGCGCAGCCTCTTCCGGGTGAAATGACTTGACGGCGCATGAGCATTGCACATGTTCGCTTGTTTGGATGAAGTGCACACACGCGGGATACCAGAGAGGTCTAGCGCTGTTAACCTAATGGAAAGGGGGGCTTGATTAGAAGCAGAGGGGCATCATAGTCGGGCACCAGGGGTGTCACTGGAGCGGTCATCAAACCGTATAAGCCCGGCTCCTGGTGCTCGACTGGCTCATTTGTGTCATTTTAAAAGTTCATATTTCTCGGGAACCATAGTACCAACGGGCATAAGAAAGGTATTGTTCTACTCAGCTGGATCAACCTTACCAGGCTATATGCCTGGTAGGGTAGGGTCGATCCAGGTGACAGGGAATCTGTCACCAGGTTTCTGGTGTCCTATTTGACTGCAGCCTAAGGCTAGTTTCACACTAGCGCTTGAGATCTGGTAGGCTGTTTCGGCAGGGAACAGCTTGCTTTATCTCCCGGCATTGCCGGAAGTCTAAGTCTCTGTGTGGCCCCATTAACTATTATGGAGACCGGCTGAGATCCAGCTGCAACCTAGCAAATAATCCGATAATCGGCCGGAACAAAACAGCTGTGCTCATATTTGCCGGGTTACGGACGGAACTCGGCCAGTCTCCATTATAGTTAATGGGGTCGGATGGAGATTTCCAAACTTCTGACAATGCCAGAATGCAGAGAGCGCCAGCAGGCTGTTCCCTGTTCTGACCTTGTGATTAAAGCTGGCCATACATTGTGCATAGCTGTCAGGCGGTTACTTGTTTGGCCAAGCTCTTTTGCTACTGCCCCCCTTACACATGCATGCTAAGCTAGGTCAAGCATGCAGGTGTTCTTAATATGTAGAGGGGAAACAAGCTGTTGCCTGACCCTTCTGAGCGCTTCCTCTAACATTGGGAATATCAGGACACCCCCCATATACATTAGATGCTCGGCTCGCCATGCCAATGTCATTGCATATTTCCACATTGATGTTGAGATTCATTTAATACAAATGTCCTGTTTCTGTAGCTTTACTTAGAAAGGGACCTCGTGACCCTCACTGAAGTGTATAATGGGTTCAGTCCAATAATAAAATGACAGGAGCTTCTGTTTTGATCTTTTCCTTAAGAAATTAATATGACATAATATCCTGAGGCTTGCATTTCTCTGCATCTGAGACAAAGGACTGTAAAATCTTTGTCCACAACAGATGGGACGGGTGAACGTCCAAAGAAATGACTGAAACGTTCCAATAACTGTACACTGCAGTCATCAAAAGAGCCTGATTTAAGAGGTAGCACCTGGAGGCATAAAGTCTTCGGCGAAAAGCAGGCCGGTCGCCCTTGGTCCATACGAGCCCGATCTTTTTTTGAACTGGTGGAATGTCAATCAAGAAATCTTTGAGTGGTATATCACAAGCCAGCTGAGGGAACTGAGGGTTTGGTGGCTTTGGCCTTCATTTTTTGAGATTAAACGGGTTTAGTGGAATTTGCTTTGGATGACAAGTACACTATATTTTTCCCTTTATAAAACTCACCTGATAAGACGCACCTGGGTTTTAGAGAGGAAAATAAAATAAAAATAAATATTTCTCATCAGAGCTCAGAACAGACCCCCATATCAAACCTCAGATTAGACCCTAATTTCAGGTCCCCATATCCGACGTTGGCTCAGGTCCCCATATCCGACGTTGGCTCAGGTCCCCATATCCGACGTTGGCTCAGGTCCCCATATCCGACGTTGGCTCAGGTCCCCATATCCGACGTTGGCTCAGGTCCCCATATCCGACGTTGGCTCAGGTCCCCATATCCGACGTTGGTTCAGGTCCCCATATCCGACGTTGGTTCAGGTCCCCATATCCGACGTTGGTTCAGGTCCCCATATCCGACGTTGGTTCAGGTCCCCATATCCGACGTTGGTTCAGGTCCCCATATCCGACGTTGGTTCAGGTCCCCATATCCGACGTTGGTTCAGGTCCCCATATCCGACGTTGGTTCAGGTCCCCATATCCGACGTTGGTTCAGGTCCCCATATCCGACGTTGGTTCAGGTCCCCATATCCGACGTTGGTTCAGGTCCCCATATCCGACGTTGGTTCAGGTCCCCATATCCGACGTTGGTTCAGGTCCCCATATCCGACGTTGGTTCAGGTGTGAGATCAGGCCCCTATATCTTTTTTTTTTTTTTTTTCCTCATTATACTGTTTTTCCATTGCATGGTGCACCAATTTTTTTGGGCTGCATTTTCTTTTTCTTTTTTTTATGTAAAGGTGCATATGCTTCCTCCTCAGAGGTTTTCTATGTCACATAGTCAGGTTACACGTCTTGTGATCCCACAATTGTTCTTCATTTGTTTGATTACAGAACGTATTGTCATTTGTTCCTCTAATGTATTTGCTTAAGCAGAACAATCAGCAGGATGTATATCCTGTTGCCAAGTTGTGGTTTCTTAGAGTATTAGCATCAAATTAATGATTAACCCTGCTGAGAAGAGGATTGATTCGGTCCTTGACTTTCTTGCCTTTTTTATCAATCGCTTTACGTTACTTTATTAAATAAACCCAAGTCTTATATTATTGCGAAGTTACACTTTGATTTAGAAAAAAAAAAAAAAGTTGTAGTTTCCTCCGATTTTATCAGGGTCCAACCATTGACTTTAATAAAAGACTTTTCTGGGTTCAAGTGAATTGAACGAAGCTGCAATACCCTCTGCAGCCACAGCATACAGTTAAGTAGGGAAGAGACCACCGGGCGCCTGAGCGCCGCTCCTTCAAAAAGCCTAGTGAAAGGGTCGTAGACTGAATCCCCCATTGATCTGATTTGTTCAAAGGGGTCCTCTGAGAATTATGTTTTTGCAAGTGCCCCCGGCCTACTTCCCTAACAGAAGATTCATACTTACCTGCTCCCTGCTGTTCCAGTCCTCCGTGCTGCCTCCTGCATGTCCATGTTCTGGTCCCCATGCAGTGCTTACGTCCGCAGCGTCATGGTCATGTGCTCTGCTGCACCCAATGACTGGCTCAGCAGTGATAGGACAACAAGCAGCACGTCCCCGGTTTTGCATTTACCTCCACCATATCTGAAAACTAAATGTAAACAGACCCTATAGCTGGCCATACACATCTACATCCCACCACCTGATCCTGCAGATTGTGCAAGTGTTCCTGGGAAGAAAAGGATTGGACATGTTGAATTCCAACTGCCTGATCCTTCTGTCCTCCAACACCTGCTGTCCCACCGAGATTGGTGGTTTTGCCCAGCATTTCTCTAAGGTGTATGGCCCCCTTTAGTACTGTTATATATATTTTTTTTAGATTACATTTTATTACTGTGTGTAGAGGGGCCTCCAGAATACTACAACTTTATTTCTTCTTTCTTCTTGTGCTTTGAATGGTCTTCATTGAAATGCTCATTTCTTAGATGATATGGCTTGTCGCATGTACTGTGTTTCTGTACTGACACTTGTTTTTCTTTCTCTTTCCTCGTTGCTTCAGATGTTCATCAAGTACATAAAGGTTAGCAACCTCCTCTGAATGTTTTATGCACAGCAGATGAATGCATGACTAGATGTGCAATATCTGATCACTAGCACTGATCCACTTGCTTCTAGGTGTCATTAATTAAGTGCACTGAGCGTCGGCTCCACGGAATACTCTTATGGTTTCATCTGATTCTTATTTATTTATTTGTGTTATTTAGGTGGAACTTATATCACATTTTGGATCTGAACATTTTTGCCCTTTAAGTCTCATAAGGTAATGTGAAATTCTAAGCATTTTTATCCATGAATATGTTACAATAATTCCATAAGGCAGTCTTTCGGTCCAAACAAGTCAATTGGAAATGGATTAAAGGGGTTGTGCAGGGTTTTCTATATTGATGACCTGTCGTCAGGAAAGGTCATCAGTATCTGATCGGCAAGGGTCAGACACCCAGCACCCCTGCAGAACAGCTGTTTGAAGAGGAGGCAGCGCTCCATGCAAGCAATGCCTCCTTTTCATTACAATGTGTGTCGTCTCGGAAGTGCAGTGTAATCACAAATATTCGCTCCATTCACTGAATGAAGCGACTACTTGTAATTACACTGCATCACCGCTGCAATGGAGAAGACGCATAGTGTAAGGGCTCGTTCAGGCGGCCATATGCTGTCCGCAAAAATGCAGTTCAGCGTGTCCGCAAAAAAAAAACGGAAAAACGGATTGCATTCCTTTTTTTTTTTTTTTTTTTTTTTTTTTTTTGTGCTGATTCATAGACTTCAATAGGGCCATGTCCTGATTTTGCACTGACAAGTATAGGACATGTTTCATTTTTTTGCTGAGCAGTGCAATGGAAGAAAAGGTCCCCATAGAAATGAATGGGACAGCATCTAATCCGCAAAAAAAAACTGATCCGCATTTTTGCGGACAGCATATGGCCGTCTGGATGAGCCCTAATGAAGAGAAAGCAACGCTCGCATGGAGCACCTCCTCCTTTTCAAACATCGGCGGGGGTGCCGTGTGTCAGATATTGATGTCCTATCCTGAGGTCTATATAAAACCCCTGCACAACCCCTTTAAGGGTCTACTGGCTCATGGCAGATTGTTGCAGAAACTTTTGACTGAAAATCTCTTCCTCACATCTAACTGGGGTTGGCTCTCTAGCATGTACGTGGATTTCTGACCAGTCAGATGAATGGAACAGTCGCATACATTTTTGCAGCTACCCCTTAGGGTACATCCAAAAAGGACTGAAACACTGCAGATTTCAGCGCTGCACACCCACAGCGCTTTACAGTGCCAGCAAATTGGATGAGATTCTTGAAGGGGTTGGTCCATCTTGCACTTTGGTGGCATATCCTAGCAATAACACCAATGTCCTTCAGGTGCGGGTCCCACCTCTGGGACCCATATGTATCTCTAGAACGGGGCCACCTAAGTGAATAAGGGCGCACTACGCAAGCACGGCCACCCTCTGCTTCTGTGGAACTGCTGAAAATAGCCGAGCATCGACTATGCTGTTTCTGGAGCTTCCATACAGGTGAATAGAGAGCACACCACACATGCGTGGTGCGATCCCCTTCGCTTTGGAGGCCCCGTTCTAGAGAGAGATGTGTAAATTGATGGTGCGGACTTTGAATCCAAAGCAGCATCCACGACAAACGTGCATGTCACTGATTTGACCATGGATCAGCTGCAATATCCACACTGTTTGTCCACCTCAAATTCGTGCCCTGTTGCCCTGCCCTCAAAGTGGTTGTCGAAGAGTCTGTCAGATGCTGAAACCCTTTTTTATTTCAAAATGGTTTTCTGACTGAGAAGCAGATGGGAGTCTTGATGCACCAGAACTAGCTGATTGGACCCCAGCCGATCTTATATTTGATGACCTATCCTATCCTCTGGAAGTTCAAGGTCTAATCCATCCCATATCTCTGTGCAGTCTGTATACTGAGGTGTAGTTTTATTTCTTTGGTTTTATTCATATTGATTTGCTTGTGATATTTTTTTTTTCTAGGCATCTTAAATCATAGTTGCAGCACCTCATTAAGTTCTTCAGATTAATTTTGTATTGTTCATTTGTCTCTTAGGGTTTTTGGCACCAGCATGGTAGAGGAATATGAAGAAGTTGACTCTCAGTATCACTCAGAACGCCCAGATATTTATGATGAAGATGAAGGTAATTTAATCTCTCATAAAAATAATTTTACACTTGTCTTACTCACAACATTTGTTGGTCCCCGTAATTGCTCATAACGTAGTTTGTAACTGCAAGGAATAGTCTAATACCAGCAGCCCTGAATATACACTGCTCAAAAAAATAAAGGGAACACTTAAACAACACAATGTAACTCCAAGTCAATCACACTTCTGTGAAATCAAACTGTCCACTTAGGAAGCAACACTGAGTGACAATCAATTTCACATGCTGTTGTGCAAATGGGATAGACAACAGGTGGAAATTATAGGCAATTAGCAAGACACCCCCAATAAAGGAGTGGTTCTGCAGGTGGTGACCACAGACCAGTTCTCAGTTCCTATGTTTCCTGGCTGATGTTTTGGTCACTTTTGAATGCTGGCGGTGCTTTCACTCTAGTGGTAGCATGAGACGTAGTCTACAACCCACACAAGTGGCTCAGGTAGTGCAGCTTATCCAGGATGGCACATCAATGCGAGCTGTGGCAAGAAGGTTTGCTGTGTCTGTCAGCGTAGTGTCCAGAGCATGGAGGCGCTACCAGGAGACAGGCCAGTACATCAGGAGACGTGGAGGAGGCCGTAGGAGGGCAACAAACCAGCAGCAGGACCGCTACCTCCGCCTTTGTGCAAGGAGGAACAGGAGGAGCACTGCCAGAGCCCTGCAAAATGACCTCCAGCAGGCCACAAATGTGCATGTGTCTGCTCAAACGGTCAGAAACAGACTCCATGAGGGTGATATGAGGGCCCGACGTCCACAGGTGGGGGTTGTGCTTACAGCCTAACACCGTGCAGGACGTTTGGCATTTGCCAGAGAACACCAAGATTGGCAAATTCGCCACTGGCGCCCTGTGCTCTTCACAGATGAAAGCAGGTTCACACTGAGCACATGTGACAGACGTGACAGAGTTTTGAGACGCCGTGGAGAATGTTCTGCTGCCTGCAACATCCTCCAGCATGACCGGTTTGGCATTGGGTCAGTAATGGTGTGGGCTGGCATTTCTTTGGAGGGCCGCACAGCCCTCCATGTGCTCGCCAGAGGTAGCCTGACTGCCATTAGGTCCCGAGATGAGATCCTCAGACCCCTTGTGAGACCATATGCTGGTGCGGTTGGCCCTGGGTTCCTACTAATGCAAGACAATGCTAGACGAAGGCATTGATGCTATGGACTGGCCCGCCCGTTCCCCAGACCTGAATCCAATTGAGCACATCTGGGACATCATGTCTCGCTCTATCCACCAACGTCACGTTGCACCACAGACTGTCCAGGAGTTGGCAGATGCTTTAGTCCAGGTCTGGGAGGAGATCCCTCAGGAGACCGTCCGCCACCTCATCAGGAGCATGCACAGGAGTTGTAGGGAGGTCATACAGGCACGTGGAGGCCACACACACTACTGAGCCTCATTTTGACTTGTTTTAAGGACATTACATCAAAGTTGGATCAGCCTGTAGTGTGTTTTTCCACTTTAATTTTGAGTGTGACTCCAAATCCAGACCTCCATGGGTTGAAAAATTTGATTTCCATTTTTTAATTTTTGTGTGATTTTGTTGTCAGCACATTCAACTATGTAAAGAACAAAGTATTTCAGAAGAATATTTAATTAAATCTAGGATGTGTTATTTTTGTGTTCCCTTTATTTTTTTGAGCAGTGTATTTTATGTATGGCTTGATGGAACGGGCCAAAGGCAACCTTGTACATCTCAGTCCATGGCACAGACTACATTGACATTCGAAAATAATATTAGATTTTGGGGCAAACAAAATATGCAATTCCAGCAACAGAAATGGAGTCTGTACGTAGCCAGGTTACATAGCAGCAGCCATAAACCATTCCACGTATCGCAGAATGTCCATGTGTTAAGGAGTAGGGTGCAGGGATCGGGCGGCTTCATTCTGAACGGTTTCCCTTTTAGATGAGCGGTGCCCGAGGTGACTGTTAGTGACTTATCCCATGATGCACCTGCTTAGTAGCCACACAACATTTCTCCCCTTTAAATTTCTAAGCGTCCTTCTTGCAACTGAACCCTGAAATCTGGTTTTGAAGAACCATCTGATACGTAACCTGTGTTCATACAGGCGACATACCTGCAAGGGAGGGAATTTAGTCATTTTACCCAATACAGCACTACAGTAGCAATCTAGTGTCATCGGTGATGGCTTCAGTCTGATAATAAAATGAAGGAATCTTTTGTTCTATGCTTTTCCTTCAGGGTTGAATGTGACATATAATATCCTAAGGCTTGCCTTTCTCTGCATCTGGGCCAAAGGTCTGAAAAATCTTTGTCCACAGCAGATGGGGCGGGTGAATGTCCAACGAAATGACTGAAACTATTCAATAAGTGTACAATGCAGCAATTCAGCAGTTCGACCTTGGGCGATGTAGAGGCAGCACGCAGCCAGCGCTTTTCTGGCCAGATAAAGATTTAATATGAAATATGTCTGTATGTAATTCTCACTCTGACTTCCAGATTACCCAATGGATTACAACACGAGAGATGACAAATCATCAAAGAATCTTCTCGGCTCTGCTACAAGTGAGTGGCACAATCTGCAAAATAAGGAAATAATCAGGTTTATCCAAATTATTGTGTCTGTACAAGACGGGGTAGATTGCAATATATACAGTTCAAGTGGTAATCCTGCTGTGATAGGACTGCCCTGACATTGGGGGATTCATAAGGCCCTCCCTCTCATAGACATGCTCAACTTGCCCAAGCAAGCATATGTTCTCAGTAGAATGAGGGGGAAGAAAGCCTCTGGCAGCGGTTTACCAAGAGCACAAGAATTGACAATGTCGAAATCTGTCTGGCTGATGCTGGTCTTCCCCAGAATCTGATGTCTGGGGTGACCAACGTTAGATGGTCGGTTTGTCCCATCGAAATCTGTATTTAATGTGTATGTCCAACTTAAATCTCTGCTCCCTTTTAGTTGTGTCACCTCTTCAAACGCTCATTCATGGGGGAAAGAATTGCTGGTGCAGACACCTAATTGTTTCTGGGCAGCAGATCATGCAGTCGAAACCGGGATCTACTGGCCCGAAATGATGAATGTGTATGGAGACGAGTGATCACTCTAGCAAATGCTTGTCCTCATTCTGCGGAAGCGATTGCTGCATGTAAATGAGCAAACGGTAATCGTCGGCCCATGTAAAAGTAAAGATGCTCTGCATGGCAATGAGTGCCACTTGGCGATAACCGCATTTTGATCAGCACTAGTTAAACACACTTACAGTACAGACCAAAAGTTTGTACACACCTTCTCATTTAAAGAGTTTTCTTTATTTTCATGACTATGAAAATTTGTAGATTCACACTGTAGATTCAGGGGACTACCTCTTGAAGCTCATAAAGAGAATGCCAAGAGTGTGCAAAGCAGTAATCAAAGCAAAAGGTGGCTACTTTGAAGAACCTAGAATATGACATATTTTCAGTTGTTTCACACTTGTTTGTTATGTATATAATTCCACATGTGTTAATTCATAGTTTTGATGCCTTCATAGTCATGAAAATAAAGAAAACTCTTTGAATGAGAAGGTGTGTCCAAACTTTTGGTCTGTACTGTACATGGAACCAATCTTTAATATGGGGTAAAGCAATCATTTATCTTCCCATATAGAGTTTTTGTCATATCCCCTGTCCACACGTGGCACTGTGCTGCATAACACAACAGCATATGTACACAGGGCAGTGATGAAGAACGAGTGTTGTTCATTCCCGATCATTGGCCTGTGTAAAAGAGCCCTGGTCTAAGTGGGGAAGCTTTCTCAAAACTAGTGTAGGGAAAAGGGAGCAATTTTTGCCCATAACCGATTGATTCCAGCTCTCATTTTCATAGTCTTTCAAAATGAAATAGGAGGTGTTATAGCTTACACTGGGCTACTTTGCGAGTACTAAGTTTTCTCCTACACTAGTTTAACCCCCTCCCACACCATTCTGTAAATGTACATCAAAACTGCTAATACGTTCCCACACCAGCTATACATTTACAGCATAATTGCCAGCTCTTCCCACACAAACAAGCCCTCATAGCTCAGTCCATAAAAATCTAAAAAAAATTTTTTATCACTCTTAGAAAATCATTTCAACAAAGTTCATGCTCCACCAGCTAAATGACGCTCCTTCCCTTCTGATCCTACCGCGTGCCCACATATGAGGTATTGCCGTACTCCAGAGAAAATGCATATCACTTTGTGGGTGCTTTTTCTCCTGTTACAGGGGTTTTCCATGAGTAGAATATTGATGACCTGCCATCAGGATATATCATTAATATCTGATCGGTGGAGGCCAGCCCCCCGCCAATCAGCTGTTTGGAGAGGCCACTGAGCTCCTGTGAGTGCTGTGGCCTTCTCACAGCATTGTCAATCACTGGTATTGCAGCCCAGGCACATTCACTTGAATGGGATTAAGCTGTACATAGGCCATGTAACCAATGAATGTGATGTCACTGTCCTAGGAAGATCGCTGCTGCCTCTTCAAACAGCTGATTTGGGGGTGCTGAGAGTTGGCCCCTGACCAATCAGATATTAATGACCTGTTCTGAGGATAAGTGATTAAAATAATACTCCCGGAAAACCCCAGGAGTTTTAAAAATTTTAATTTTTAATGTTCTTTGACCAAATTACATTTGGCCAATTCTAATAAATCCTGGGAAGCGCTTGTTGGGTAAAAATGCTCTCAGTACCCCTAGATGAATTCCTTGATGTGTAGTTTCCAAAATGGGATCTTTTCGGGGCTTCTGATACTTTAAGGTTATCTAAACCTGAAATGGTGTGCAAAAAACATCCTAAAAAAATGGAAGCCCTGATATCCATAGGGGGCACCTACTTTTCTGAGGCTGCTATTTTGAGTCAGCTAGAACACAAGTTTCTAAAAAGTGCAAAATCGGGGTAATGTTGAAAATCTGCAAAAATAAAAATGAAATCTTTACGGTGATGTCCAATCATTCACAATTGATGGCCTCTCACTATCTGATTGGCGATATCGGACCCTCCGCTGATCATGGTGTGTCACAAACAAATTCCGAATGCCTTTGATATTTAAATAGTTACAAAGATATTACCACGTAAAGATTTAAAGACTGGGCCTGTATCCCCAAAGGCAGAATAGGCTGGGTCTTTAGGCGGTTAATAAAGCCCCCCCACTATGTACCATATAAGCACTTTTTAGCCACTAAACTACCATATGGGGGACATTTGCTTACCTATTTACGCTACCTTTGTGAAAAAATTAGGTCACACATTTTGTCTCATGACATTTGTGCAACAAATTGTCCGATATTTCCCCCTTCATTCCATTTTTCAGAAGTGGTGAGAAAAGGGGGCGTGCTGTGGGCAGGTTGCAGGGGGCGCAGCAGGCTCGCCACATTTATCGTCAGGCCGTTTTTCTGGCGTCAAGAAAGACTTAAATCTATGAGAGCTAGGAAGCTGCCATAGATTTGTGTCGCACAGATGGAAGATGCACCAAATATATAAGAGGCGTGTAGAGGCGAGGGGGAATCGGTACAGCACGCCGGTCTTGATAAATGTCCCCCTTTGTCCTTACATAATGCTCATCTGTGGGCAGGCTTTGTGTTTGCTAGTAGAACTGCGTCTCCATGAGGCCCTCTTACACAGGCCGAGAGAGCAGGCAATGATCAGGAATGAACACTCATTCCCTACTCATCGCCTGCTTTTACATGCAGCAATGATTGGGGCTGAACTTCTTGTTTGACCGCCACACATCCCTAGATACACGTGTTGTGCTGCCGATAAATGAGGATTTTATGTCTAGCGCCGGTGCCTTTTACACGCGGCAATTATCAGGAGCATGCATTTGTATGAAAGTTCATCAAGCTAAATTGGTGGTTATCCTTCAAGAGTCAAGAAGCACTGACAATGACTCGCACCGCTGTGAAAGCGCCAGCTTATTAGAGGACCGGCCCCCTCTCCTGACACTTCTGTCTTAGTAACTGCTTACGTATTCCATGACCTAACCCTTCTGGAGCATCTTTTGTCATAACTATGTGGAGCCTCTGTTATTCCTCCAGGATATTTATGACTAAATTGACAACTGGCCATTACCATTGTCAACAGTGTGTGTCCTGCACAGTCTGACACTGTCAGCACTAATTGTACAGTGTGTCGGGTAACTCGCAGTTGTCAGTCTATTCATAAATCTTTAGGAGGACTAACAGAGGATCAGCACAGTGATAAGAAAAGATGCTCCAGGGTTGTGATATTGTGGGTAATGCAAGTTTTTAGTAATATTGACCTGTGCAGACCGCTGGCTAGTCCTCCTAAATTGATACAGTCCAGTTCTAGGGGTGGTGAAGGAAAATGTATTGTGTGTTGCACGCATGGCTACACCTGCAAGCAAGGGTTCATTTGAAAAGGTAATAATGTGTGAAAATGACAATCGCTTCCGTTTTGTGTATTTTGGGCTTTTTCATTGTTGCTGTGAGCTTAGCCGCTGAATGTCATCTGATCCGCTGTTCTGCACAATTAGTCATTACGACAGACAACTCTACATATCATCTAGATTGATGTATAACCACCAAAAACGTCTTTCTTACTATATTATTGGTTATATAATATGTATGTGATGAATATGGATTATTGTTCAAGGTCAGCCATATTCCCAGCCAGCCATCTGCTGTCAGATACCAGAGGTAGTGAACTCCACATGGGGGGCCCTGCTTCAAAGCCTTGCCAAATGGCAGAGAACTTCTTGCAGGCCACCTTTTGTTTACAATTTCTCACATCCATTCAGACAGCTAATGGAACAGGAAAAACCTCTCTGCAGGGGTCTAGACCATTCCCCAGTTCAATGAACATTATCAGACATCATGGAACCGGCGATTCATAAGGAACTATGAATCGCCCGTCCATCACAGACATAAACCAGATACATATTTGTGTACCTGTGGCCACGATGAACAGGCCTTCGGTCATAGTTTGGTGGTGGGATGCCAGGGAGGGGAGATATACATATCTCCCCACAGAAGCCAAATAACTGTACCATACTTGGACTCTACTGGTAGCCGGAACCCAGGCAGACCCATTGGTCCCAGAACCACCTCCCTGCGACATTCTGGTCTGGAGCCATGAGCCCTACTTGGTTTTGTGGCTCATTTGCTGCCAGCCCCAGCAGAGGGGGAGTGGACTCCTCCTACAGGCTGGGAGAAGAGGGGCCGGCTACAGGTTAAAAGGCTTGTGCCAGCGATTATTTATCCCGTATTCTGTGGATAGCAGACAAGTATTGTTAGTGGCACAACCCCTTTAATCATTATTAACACAGAAATGGAACCCCCTTTAAGATCTCCTAATCTATGCCAAAGATAAAGCCTTGTTGAGCTGCCGTGGTCACATCAGTGTCATTTAAACATTCCTTCTATTTCTTCTAGTCTTGAGGAAAAATATATAAATTATTGTGAAATATAACTCAAGATCAATTATAAGGGTGCATTCACACATTCGTGTGTGTTTTGCGGATCCGCAAAACACGGACATCGGCGATGTGCGGTCCGCATTTTGCGGTCCGCACATCGCCGGCACTAAATAGAAAATGCCTTTTCTTGTCCTCAATTGTGGACAAGAATAGGACGTGTTCTATATTTTTCGAGATCGGAATTGTGGACCCGGAAGTGCGGATCCGCAATTCCGGATCCGGGCAGCACATCGTGCTCCCCCATAGAAATGAATGGGTCCGCAATTCCGTTCCGCAAAATGCGGACGTGTGAATGGACCCTTACTGAAAGAGTGCGCTGTATGTGTAGTCCTAGGGGTGATATGTAATAAAAGCAGGCGTAACCTGGAGCGTATTTCCTGCGCCCTCTTTTATTGCGTTTCTGCCAGAGCCTAGTCTCCATACCGGAGGGCAGTGAAGTAACGTTTGCTTGTGTTCCTGCGTTTTCTTCAGATGCCATTCTTAGCATGGTGAATAATCTTGCAGCTAACATGCTGGGGGCGAACCCTGAGGAAGAAATCGCTGAAGGGAAAGGTAGCTGCTTTATCTTTATATTCCAGTGTTAACGTGACCTTAGTATAAAGGGATCTATAAGGAAGGTATTCATTCCTATGTGACGTTTCGTTGCTATTGGCAGTGGAACATTATCAGGTAGGAGATGGATGGTTTTATCGCCTTCATATAAATTCCTCCCACAAATCTAGGAAATGATGGGGCCTCTCATAGCATGTGCCCTGCACTGCCGCTCTGTTGATGTCCGCACACTCAATATACTGTACGCATTATATGTACCATAGCATCGTGTACTTGTACTTTTGTGGCCTAACTGCTAAGCAATGTAGGAGCAAGTAGTCCTCTAATCACTGCTATGGCGGTCACTTGTGAGTCAGGATGTCTAACGGGTTCTCCTTTGAGAAACACTTATCGCTTACCCACGGGATAGGTGATCAGTGTTAACCCTGAGGGTCCAACCCCAACGATCACAAGAACAGGAGGTCTAGAAGTCCAACTGTGACGGGAGTGGTAGTGCATTCACTGCCAGGAACCACACCATAGGGTGGGCAACACATATCTGAGCTATTGCAAGCTTGTCCACTAATCCTCGGCCTATTTAGTTCAGACTCCTGGTTATTTTCTATTCGTTTTAGTTTCTTCTTCCACTATACAATACATTTTACCCAGTTAAAGGGGTTGTCCGGCTTTGAAACACTTTTGGGCAGCCCCCCTCCCAGCCGAATCTGTGGAAGAGGCATACGCCCGCTTCCTGCTGCTCACTTATTGGACACCTCTCCAGTGCAGCCAGTCATTGCCTCGGATTTTCAGAGAGATGATACCAGTAAACATAATTTAATTACATAAAGGTGATTGCTTATTTTTATATATCTTCAGTTTTGAATGGGAGTAAGCCCCAAAATGTTACCACAGAAACTCCAGCCACCAGTATGACCGAGACACCCGAGCAAGTACCAACTCCTACCGCTACGTAAGTGGCCTTTATAAGGTTTTGAGCTGATTTATGCATAAAGGCCTTTTATAGTTACAGTAGATACAGGTACAGGTTTTGTGTTTTTTTTTTTTTTTTTTTTTTTTGTGTGTGTGCACCTCGTTGTCTAGTTAAAGGGAACCTGTCACCTGGATTTTGTGAATAGAGCTGAGGATATGGGCTGCTAGATCGCCGCTAGCACATCTGCAATATCCAGTCCCCATAGCTCTGTGTGCTTTTATTGTCTCAAACTATTTGATAGATATGTAAATTAACCTGAGACGAGTCCTGTCCCTGAGATGAGTCCAGCGTGAAGGAGCCCAGCACCGCCCCGCATCCTCCGAATCTCCTCCTTGCTCCCCGACGTCACAAAGCTAGAGCGCCGTAATCTCGCAATGCGAGAGCTAGCGCATGCGCAGTTCGTTCCCTGAGGCTGATGCCAGCACAGGGAAGGAACACTGCCGACACTGTGCATGCGCTAGCTCTCTCATCGTAAGATTACGGCGCTCTAGCTTTGTGACGTCGGGGAGCAAGGAGGAGATTCGGAGGATGCGGGGCGGTGCTGGGCTCCTTCACAGTGGACTCCTCTCAGGGACAGGACTCGTCTCGGGTTAATTTACATATCTATAAAATTTGTTTTTTGAGACTATAAAAGCACACGGAGCTATGGGGACTGGGTATTGTGGATGCTAGTGGCGATCTAGCAGCCTATATCCTCAGCTCTATTCAAAAAATCCAGGTGACAGGTTCCCTTTAAGAGCCAAGCCTTAACTAGTTTTCACATAATTAACCCTTCTGCTACCCAGCAGCCTTTTGATGTGCACAACTAAAACCTGCATTATAAAGTAAAAAATAGAGAGGCAGATATATATTTTATCAATACAGAAAACAAAGATGACCAGCATCTTCAAACAGTGACAGAGTGCAGGTGCACACTACAACGGCTGACTTTCAGAAGCAAAGATGATATATAGCAGTACACTGCTCTGTGCGTAAAGACGCATACAAACACTGGAAACATTGGTTAATCTGACGGAGAGGCACGTCTCATAGTGTAGGTTCCCATCTGCAGAAGCCACTTTGCCGTTAGTTAATGGGCCTGACCCAATTTGATAAAACATGCAAATTTTCAAGTATCGAAGTATAGCAGTAATGCATTTCAGTTTCTCCCATGTCTCCAGTGTTTGCATGTGTCTTTGTGTAAGGAGCAGTGTGCTGCTACATGTAGTGTTTGCATATATTTTTTCAAAGTAGACACCTAGAGCATTGTGTAAGTGCCTCCAAGCACAATATTTGGAATCAAACTGTAACTTTTAAAAATAATATTTTCCCATTTAATAGACAAAAAGGCTATCCCCTCCCTGTGGTCACTGGAAGGCAGTGCAGATAGCCAGATGACCGTAAAAGGGTGTACTACACAGCCGGACGTAGCATGTGATTGTCGGGAGGGAAGCCTTCCTCACTAGCGGAGGAGACGGCTGCTATTCCATGCAGTAATCTCTTCTGCAGCATGGGGAGGAACGATCGTTATACCATCGCTCGGCCTCTTGCTGTATCGTGGTTTGCCAGTGGCAGATGCTTATTAGACACCAATCATTTTTTAACATGTCAAAAGATTTGGATTGGGCAATCGGCAGCAGTATTACACTGCCAGATGATCGCTAAGGGGCGTTCATGCAAACGCTCGTTAGCCATTATCTGCCAAAAAATCGTGCAGTGTAATACAGGCTTTACTGTTTTCGTTTATCCCCTGTGGCCACTTGACGGCAGGACAGGGGGATCTTTCTTCTTGATGTTATTTCCTACTCTTGTCTTCACCCTTCACTTAACAATGAAGATCCTGGGAAGCGGTTGTGAAAGGGTTAATGGCAGATGATTATTAAATGTATAATTCTCCCTTGTAGTTAGATGTTAATTGGTGGTTCTAAAAGGAACCGATTTCCCTAAAATATTTTTGATTTTTCACTCAAGGTTGGAGGAAGAGAGTGTGGCCCCTTCGACTGTGTCTGTGCCTGAACTAGAGACACCCAAAGAAAGTCCCATTGTTCAACTGGTTCAGGAGGAAGAGGAGGAACAGCCAAGCCCATCAACAGTGACTCTCTTAGGCAGTGATGAACAGGAAGAAGAAGAAAAGGTCTCCTGGTTTGAGTTTGAGACCCAGGTTTACTGTGGGGAACTGGACACCATCTGCTGTATGTCCAGCTTCTCAGAGTACATCTATAAGTGGTGTTCAGCTGTTGTGGCCATTCACAGGCAACGGAGTAAAACAGCAGAGTACAAACGAAAGGAGGAAAATGACTCTCAGTCCACTCAGCAGCCCTTAGCCACGCCGACTACCACGGAGCCCTCAGCCGAACCATCTGAGAGCAGAGTCGCAGAGCAGGCCACAACTGATTTCATTCTGATAAATACTGGAGACAATCTACAAGAAAGTTCTGCAATTAATACCATAGAATCCATCCATTTGGAGCCCAGTCACACCCAGACCATTTCTCAGTCTGTGGCAGCACACGAAAGCATGTCCTCAAATGTGCCTCCTTCAGAGGTCAACAAAATGGTGACAACTCCTACCCCTAGCTTAATTTCTTCAGATTCTGTACAGAATCAAACGGCAGAGCTAAAAACGAGCGACTCTCTTATTTACGCCGAGAAGCCAACTGTAAGCATTGAGGACAGTACCTTAGAAGGTGTGGTGGAGAGCACCAAGGAGGAACAGGTTGACTATGCCAAACTTATTAAAGCTACAGAGACTCTGCAGATTCAAGAGCCTAGCCCGTCTACTGTGGTGAGTGAAGTGGAAACTAAAGAAACCGTGAAGCCTGTAATGACTCAGGTTGTCGATGGCCTGACTGCGGTGGAGAAAAGGGAAGAAGAGCACATTACTGAAGATGCTTCCATTAGTAGTAGCCTGCACAGAAGTACTACTGATTTCTATGCTGAACTGCAAAATGCTACTGACCTGGGTTATACCAATGGAAATCAAGTACATGGTTCCAACCAAAAGGAGTCTGTCTTTATGCGTCTCAATAACCGTATTAAAGCCCTTGAGGTTAATATGTCATTAAGTGGTCGCTATCTGGAAGAGCTTAGTCAGAGGTAAGAAAAATCTATTTGCTATTGCTTATGTATATGATGATGCCTAAACCCTCTTCCTTTAGCCATAAATGAGAGCTCCTGGTAAGACCAATTCTTGCATTAGTGGTCTCAGCATATTCCCTGGTCACCTGCTCATACGAATCAGCCTACAGAGCTGACATGTCCTCTTCAGATAGTGAGGATACGGTTTCTTTCGACAATCAATGGAATTTGGCAGACTCCAGTCCCATAGCACTGGAGGGCAGACTTTTATTGGAGGAAATTGAATAATTTCATTTTTTTTTTTTTTTTTAAGGTATCGAAAACAAATGGAAGAAATGCAGAGAGCGTTTAACAAGACTATATTAAAACTTCAGAATACTTCTCAAATGGCAGAGGAGCAGGTAATGTATGGCATCTGGATATTCCATAGTAAAGTTAAGTAGGGAATATGTTGGGCTGGCCACTTATCTAAAATGCATTTAACTGTTAGATCTAGCAAATATTTAACACCCTCCAGACCTCCGTTATACATGTACAGAGGAAGTTTGGCAGTTAAACATGGAGCCCACTGAGCAGGGTCCATAGCTGATGGGTTTCTGCTGGTTTAAACAGCATACACCCAGGGCTAATGTCTGTGATCAGCGACGACGCCGATCACAAACCTTTAACCTCTCAGATGCCATGGTTAGTTGTGACCATGGCATCTAAGAGGCTTTACCTGGGAGCGCTGCAAAGCTTCTCTGCTCTAAGATCGAAGAAGATGTTTTGCTGCGGTAGCGTCGAGCCGAGGTTACTATAGAGGGCTTCATAGGAACAGAAGACTCTCATAGGATGCAGTGGTAATTCATTGCAGTTTGTGGGAGTAGCGATGAGACGATTGCAAGTCTAAGTCCAAAACATAAAAAAAAAAAAAGAACAATTCAAATTACCTCCCCCCCCCCCCTTACTAAAATTAAAACAAAAATAAATGTATTTATCCTGTACAAATGCTGTAATGGAAAAAAAAATGCCAATTTGCCATTTTATGTTTTAACTCCCAAAAAAATGAATAAAACATGATAAAAATTTCATACACACTGCAAAATGGTATCAATAAAAACTACTGATGGCCAGCAAAAAAAACGAGCCCTCACACATTATTTAATGTATTAAAACACAATAATACACATTGTGTAAAAAAAAAAGAAAAAATAGAAAGCTATATAATTGTGGTATTGCTGCAATCGTACTGACCCGGAGAAGGAAGATAAAGATTGATTTTACTGCATAGAGAACGCCATTAAAACAAAACCCATAAAACCGTGGTCGAATTGTGTTAATTGTCGTCGTTTTATTTTAATTTTTTTCCAATTTCACCCGATTTGAAATGTTTCCCAGCTTTCACTACATCGTATGCAAGATTAAATGGTGTCTTTAGAAAGTACAACTTGTCCCGCAAAAACAAGCTCTTATATATCTGTGAACAGAAAAGTAAGAAAGTTATGTCTTCTGGAAGGCAGGGAGTGAAAAGCGGAAAATCGCAAGGGCCTGAAAGTCAATACGTGGAGTTTAGAAAACCCCTTTTACCCTATCTATCCTCAAGACAGGTCATCAATATCTGATTGGAGTCCAGCACTCCACACACACAGTGATCAGTAGTTTCGAGCAGATGCAGCGCTGGAAACTATACAGTGTACGGAGAGGAGTGCTCTGTACAGCGGGTAGTTTCCAGCCTTCTGCTTCTAGCTGATTAGTGGGATGCAGGGTGTCAGTCCAACATAAGGCACTCCATAGGTGTACCATGACATACAGTTGTGTTCAAAATAATAGCAGTCAGAAATCACTAATCTGATCAATCACTGTTTTATAGTAGAAATTATATTTTTACATGGCAAATAATTTATTAGCAGGTGTAGTAGAGTAAGGCCTCATGCACATGACCAGTGACCGCTGATCCGCAAAACACGGATGGCATCCGTGTGCGTTCCGCAATTTGCGTTCCGGAAACGTCGCGGACAGCCATTAATATAATTGCCTATTCTTGTCCACAAAACGGACAAGAATAGGACAGGTTATATTGTTTTTGCGCGCCCATGGAACGGAGAAACTGATGCGGACAGCACACTGAAGTGAATGGGTCCGCATCTGCGGCTCGGATGTGGACCAAAACAGTCGTGTGCATGAGACCTTATAGAAATCCAACAGACCCAACAGTCATGACATGCATGCTGCTGATTCTGTGTAATTCGATCACTTATTGAAAGGGGCATGTTCAAAATATTAGTGTGGAGTTCAATGAGTGAGGTCATTCATTCTTTGAAAAACAAGTGGCAATTATTGCCCTTATATAAGGAAGGAAGGAAGGCAGCAAAGGTGGTACATGCTGGTTACAGTGCACTTCTCTCAGAATTTCTGAGGAAAATGGGTTGTTTCAGACATTGTTCAGAAGAACAGCGTACCTTGATTAAAAAGTTGATTGGAGAGGGGGAAACATATAAAGAAGTGCAGAAAATGATAGGCTGCTCAGCTAAAATGATCGCAAATGCTTTAAAATGGCAACCAAAACCTAAAAGACGTGGAAGAAGGGGAAAAACTACCATTCAAATGGATAGAAGAATAGCCAAAATGGCAAGGACTCAGCCAACAATCAGCTCCAGGAAGATCAAAGGTCTAAAGTTACCCGTGAGTACTGTTACAATTAGAAGACGCCTATGTGAAGCCAAGCTATCTGCAAGAAGCCCCCGAAAAGTCCCACTGATGAGAAAAAGACATGTGCTGAAGAGGTTACAATTTGCCAAAGAGCACATTGACGGCCTAAAGAGACATTTTGTGGACTGATGAAAGTAAGATTGTTCTTTCTGGGTCTAGTGGCCGGAGACAGTTTGTCAGATGACCCCCAAACACTGAATTCAAGCCACAGTACACTTAGAAGACAGTGAAGCATGGTGGCGCAAGCATCATGATATGGGGATGTTTCTCAGACTACGGTGTTGGGCCTATTTATCGCATACCAGGGATCATGGATCAGTTTGAATACATCAGAATACTCGAAGAGGTCATGCTGTCTTATGCTGAAGAGGAACGACCCCAAACACACCAGTAAACGTGCAACATCTTGGTTCCAGACCAACAAGATTGACGTTATGGAGTGGCCAGCCCAATCCCCGGATCTAAATCTAATAGAAAACTTGTGGGTGACACAAAAAAATGCAGTTTCTGAGGCAAAACCAAGAAATAGAGAAGAACTGTGGAATGTAGCCCAATCATCCTGGGCTGGAATACCTGTTCACAGGGGCCAGAAGTTGGTTGACTCCATGCAACACGGATGTACAGCAGTTCTCAGAAACAGCGGTTATACAACTAAATATTAGTGAAGTGATTCAAAGGAAAGCAAAATCTTCAAACATTTTTCAGGTTATATAGTGAATGTTTGAGTTTGTAAAGAAAAATGCTATTTTTTTGAACAGTCTAATATTCACTTTTCTTCTAAAATTTATTAGAGGAACAACACAAATTTGATATATTTTTCTTCATGTTTTGATTTGGAATAGAATGTGTAGTGTTCCCAATGCATTTGTGTGTATGGAAATAAAAGCTATTAGAAGGATTTTGAGCTTTATTCACTTTTTTAAACACACTGCTATTATTTTGAACACCACTTTATGGCACTCCATAGGTTGTACCATGACATACGTCGTGCATAGCGTCCCATTTTAAAAAGAAAAACTATTATAAATATATATATTCCTTACAGTATATACTTTTTTGCACAGACCCTTTGAGTAAGAAAGCACCGTCTGCAGCGGTTTCCTGTACAGTCATCTGCAGGTCAGAATATTCGTGCTGAACCTAGGAAAGGGACATTTTAAGGAGAGCTTATGTAAAAGGCAATGCACAAGAAGTACAGTTCACTGGATGCTTCTGTTTATTGTAACATTTTGTTTGTCTTCATATTGGTTTTGGTTGTTTCCAGTTTTTCTTTATAGCAAGACTGATGTTTTTTCTTTTGAAACAGGATCAACGTCAAACTGAATCCATTCAGCTGCTTCAATCTCAGCTTCTGAATATGACCCAACTAGTCTCCAACCTGTCTGCAACAGTCACCAAACTAAAGCGGGAGGTAAGGGTGAAGTCTGTGTCCTATGTATTGTGTGGATGTCCCCCCAGACTATTCTTGGAGGTAAGGTGACAAGTGAAGAAACGTTTCTTCTTGTGCCCCCCATCCTAACTAAAAGCTTGTCCCAACAGGTGTTCACCATGCACGTAAAGAGATTTTTCCAGATTTTTGAAAGTTTTTTTTTTTGGAGTTTGCATAGTTACCGGCTTTCCTCTTTTCCAGCTATTTTGGTCCGTTGCACTGCCTCACTCCAGACCCCACATGTACACTTCTGCCATGATCGTGGGTCACTTGCGCCGCTGCGACCAATGACTGGCCACAGAGGTTTCATGTCCTCCAAACATCACATGACCCAGTGACTTCCTATTTGTGACATATGTCATTGCTGCGGGCAGTCATTAGCTGCAGCGGCGCACATGATCCCCACCCTTGCTGGAAGGGAACGGTGGACCAAAAGAGCCAAAACTGAGTGGGGTGAGGAGCAGGAGAGTATTCTTGCCTCCATAGAGATAAGATACCTCCCAGGTATGAAAGGAAGCTGCTGAGGTCTTGGCCATGGCTTCTGAGCCGTCTGCTGAAACCCTGTATCACAGTCTAAAAGCTGCTATACCCACTGGTGCCTTCAATTCTACAAAAAGAGAAAGAGAAGCCGTCATCGGCGCAGGCGCACTGAGGGAGTGCTGAGGAGGCGAGCCTCCTTATCTCAGAGCGCCTGCGCCGAATCAACACAGGCGCGCGATTTTTTAAAAGCGGACAGGGCTGGCCGGAGGAGGAGTTCGCGGCTGGCCCTGTCAATCAACAGGAGGAGGGGGTGGTTTTCTGCGGCTGCTACCAGCAAGTAGACTCCCTACTTGCTGGTAGAAAGGTAATTAGCATATCATAAAAGTAAGTTTTTTGCAAAATCTACTGAACGAAAATTATTAATAACATAAGGTATATCAATATCGCAGGATAGGGATTATAAGTACACAAAAAAAAAAATCTGTTTAGTGGGGTGACAGAAGCCCTTTAATGTTTTCTGCCTCCACAATGGAATCGCTCCACTAGTATTTGCTTTATAAGACAGTCTGTCTAAAAGCAGAAAATACGGTAAGCCTGTTTGCCCCTTACATGTCTTGAAAAGCAATCCAGAAAAGTCATGTTGTTTACTCACTTACGGTAGTACGGCACCACCTGGTGGTCACAGTCTGCGTTCACATCCTTTTATTGAGCCGATTGCTGCTGGGTCACCCATGTTCAGTCACTGCCAGGTCTCTGCACAGTGTTGCTATGTTCACTACAGAGCGGACAATAGATCTAGAGATGAGTGGAATGAGGCATTCCTTTATCCATTCTGTCATAATAGAAGTCTATGGGCTGCAAAACAGATCCATCCCGTTTCCGTTATGCAGGGGAGACCTCTACTGCATAACGGGATGGATCCGTTTTGCAGCTCATAGACTTCTGTTATGACGGAATGAATAATTGAATGTCGTTCCGTTATACATTCTGTCATAGAATTGCGTTATGGTCCGTGGTAACGGAATCCATAACGCAATTCACCTTTTATCACCAGACTAAGTGTGAACGAATTTCATAAGCGGAAATTCGCTCATCTCTAAATAGATCGGTCTATTTCCTGTAGAATGTAATCTTATTGGCTTTGAACACCAGGTGGCGTTATACTATGTAAGTAAATGTCATCTCTTTTATGAAGTTAAAATTTTTTTTTTTTTTAATGGCATTCACTTTTGTGTGCGTTAGAATGTGATTTAGCTAAATCAGCATCGCATTGAGACTTTAAAAAAAGTTACTATTTTGTGTTCATTTAAAAAAAAAATAATTGAATTTTTTTTGTGCTTTAGTGAGTTTCTTTTTTTTTGTGTTGGTGCTGCTATACTAGACAGGAGTAGCTATGGGAGTGCCGAGGTAGAAATGATATCTGGGACGGAGAGGACCAGTGTCCTTCAGTGCTGTCTTTTCGAAGTCTCTACATGCGGGTTCCTCTGTGCACATTGTACAGGTTTTAGTGGCCAGTGAACCGCACAGGGTGTGCATAATGCTTCTGTTTCTGCATTGCATTTTTTATGGTTTATATTCTTTTTCAAGCTCCATTCTTATATTCCAGGTATCTGATCAGCAAAATTACGTGGTCATCTCTCTGATCTTATGCATCGGTTTGGCATTATTTATTTGCCTTCGCTGTAGAAACTCGTCTCCGTTCAATGATGACGACTTGTCAAAAATCCCTAAGAGCAATAATTACCCAAGTCCCAAAAGGTGAGTCTATAAATTTATCTCAAAGAATGTACTGAAATGTAAAGCCGGAAGTGATTTTTACAAATATATATGTAATACTAGAAAAAGTCCCCGGCGCTGCCGGAGTATGAAGTGTTGTTCTGTCTGTGTGTTTACTGATCTGTTCCAAAGGTACCCAGGAGGCTGGTCCATGCCTTGGGGAATCACTAGTAGCCCTATATACTCCACCAGTTATACACTGTTTATTATATTAACCGTCCCCCATAACAGTCACCTCCACAACATCCCGTCCCTTTAACTGTGACCTCCAGTGTGCCGCCCTCCTTAAAGAAGAACTCCCACAAAAAGTTATTCTCTGACCTGTTAAAGGTACATTATGTAGTATGTAGTGAAGGTAATCTTCTTACCGGCGTCTGTATTTGTAAGTTATCCCCTCCCTCCCGATCCTCAGCTGTCATGTGACCAACAATCAGACTTTCCAAATAACAGCTTCTTATGTGTGGACAGGAAGTCTGTTTCTCTATGTATTCCTAGGGGAGCTTAATGAATAGATAAGTAAGGCTGAGTTCACACGGGCGTTGCGGGAAAATGTGCGGGTGCGTTGCGGGAACACGCACGATTTTTCCACGCGAGTGCAAAACATTGTAATGCGTTTTGCACTCGCGTGAGAAAAATCGTGCGTGTTTGGTACCCAAACCCGAACTTCTTCACAGAAGTTCGGTCTTGGGATCGGGGTTGTGTAGATTGTATTATTTTCCCTTATAACATGGTTATTATAAGGGAAAATAATAGCATTCTGAATACAGAATGCATAGTAAAATAGCACTGGAGGGGTTAAAAAAAAAAAATTAAAAAAATTATTTAACTCCCCTTAGTCCACTTGTTCGCGCAGCCCGGCATCTCCTTCTGTCTCCTTTGCTGAACAAGACCTGTGGTGACGTCACCCTGGTTATCGCAGGATCCATCGCATGGGTAAAAGATCATGTGATGACCGGAGTGATGTCACCACAGGTCCTGTTCAGCAAAGGAGACAGAAGGAGATGCCGGGCTGCGCGATCAAGTGGACTAAGGCGAGTTAAATAATATATATATTTTTTTTTTTTTTTTTTTTTTAACCCCCCCCCCTCCAGTGCTATTTTACTATGCATTCTGTATTCAAAATGCTATTTTCCCTTTATAACCATGTTATAAGGGAAAATGATAATGATCGGGTCTCCATCCCGATAGTCTCCTAGCAACCGTGAGTGAAAATCGCACCGAATCCGCACTTGCGGATGCTTGCGATTTTCACGCAACCCCATTCACTTCTATGGGGCCTGCGTTGCGGGAAAAACGCAGAATATAGAGCATGCTGCGATTTTCACGCAACGCACAAGTGATGCGTGAAAATCACTGCTCATGTGAACAACCCCATAGAAATGAATGGGTTGGTATTAAGTGCGGGTGCAATGCGTTCACCTCCCACTTTGCACCCGCGCGGAATACTCGCCCGTGTGAACGCAGCCTAACTGACCTCTTTTCCTGTGTCAGTTGGAGATAAGAGAACTGGTCACATGATGCAGCTGAGGATCAGAAGGGAGGGAATAACTCAAATATAGTCCCTAATGAGAAGATAACTTTCATTACAGATTACATCATGCACCTTTCTAACAGGTCACAGAATAAAAATAAATTGTGGAAGCACTACTTTAACAATTCCCTCCCCAGCATTCCGCCCCCTTAACAATGACCTCCACAGCACCATACCCCCGTTATAGTGACCTTCACAGCACCCCTTCCCCTTAAAGGCTCTTTTACACGAGCGGATGCAGTGCGTGAAATCTTCTGCATGAAAGACAGCCAATCTGCACTCAGGACAGCAGAGACACGGACCAGTAACATGATTGATAATGCTATGTGCCTCTCTGGGATTTTTTTTTATTTTTTTTACTACAAAATCACAGTGAGGTAAAGTTGTCACTGTGATTTTGTAGTAAAAAGGTCCCAGAGAGGCACGGAGCATTATCAATCATGTTAGTGCTTCGGGGCTTGGCTGTATTTCGCGCAGCGGATTCCACGCACTGCATCCGCTCGTGTGAAAGACCCCTTACAGTGATCTATACAGTGCCCTGCCCCCTTAAAGGCGTTTTTAAGTGTACTCACTATTAACAGCTGATTAAGGTTCCCGCCCCATATGTTTTTAGGTATTTTCGCCACTTCTACAGGGCTCAGACAGTCCCCCACGCATTGTTTTACATCTGTGTTTAACTTTTCCTAACTTCCTGCCACACTGCCCTGTGGATCCCAGCGCAGCGCGGCATCACGTGGTTACAGCTGACTATCATCTCTGCCGTAACTCTGCCCCCTCATTAATATTCCGCATCCTTCATTCATTAGAAAGTGCCCTGCCCGGTGACGTCAGTGGATCGGAGGGGCGTGGCTTAGTGCGATGTCTTCCAGCCTAGTTACCGCCCCTCCCTGCGATCTGCATAATTACTGAGGCTGATGATGACGTCACCGTGCCGGAGGGGCGTGGCTTAGCGCAATGTCTTCCAGCCTAGTTACCGCCGCGATCTGAATAATTACTGAGGCTGTTGGTGATGTCACCGGGCTCCCTGCGAAGTGGTGAAGTGGCTTCACTCTGCAGCAAGGGACTCGGTACATCACCGACTATGAGAAAATAGGCACTACCGGCTGAGAACGGGGCATCAGACGTGTGTGGCAAAGGTAGGATAGGCATGTGTGTAATATTTGTGTCACTGTTGTACACTTAGAACAATGTCCCCACCGGACAACCCCTTTAACAGTGACCTCCTTAGTGCCCTGCCCCCTTAACTGTGACCTATAACGGTGAAGAAAAATGGCTGAGTGGTTATGGAAACCTGGTGTAAAACTGTGTGTATGTCAAGAGGACAGACACAGATTTTTATAATCTAGATGTTCTTAGTGTAAGACCCATTCCTGGGTGCCCTCTATTCAGCGGAGGCGTTGAATGGTTAATGGATCTTTCTTGCACAGATACATGGGATTCTTCTGTCTGCATCTGGGCATGCGCCAAACAGGTCCATTTACTGTTCAGCCACTGCACAGAATAGAAGGTACCGAGGACCTGCAGGCCGGGGAGGAGGATGACAGGGGAGGAGGATGACAGGGGAGGAGGATGACAGGGGAGGAGGATGACAGGGGAGGAGGATGACAGGGGAGGAGGATGACGGGGGAGGAGGTTTTCTCACCGAACCCTCCATTAGAACAACTGGGGGGCAGTATACAGTCTTGTTTGCTTGTGTGGGGCATTTTGACAAATTACATTGGAACTTGGCCAGCCCCTTTATCCCGGATATCCTGGGTATCCTTGTGTAGTACAGTATAACACAGCCATACATGAAGTGCAGTGGGTAGTACCGTGCTGTTCTGTGATTTGTATATAGCCAATTAAATGTACTTTTTACTTTTTGTTTAGATGTTTTTCATCCTATGATGATATGAATCTCAAGCGAAGGACCACATTTCCTCTTATCCGCTCCCAATCATTTCACCTATCGAGTAAAGAAGGTAATGCATTCCTTGGACTACAAGAATGCTTCTATATACTTATGTAATGCTTTTAAACCTTTCCCAACCCCCTCCCTCCCTCCTATGTTGATATACAAACCAAATTATTAGGCCTGGCATGAAGGTTGTCCCACCAGAAGAACTTTTCGCCTGTCCCCTGACAGTCCTGCATGCACACTGCTGCTCCATTCATCTCTGTGGCACTAAGCGATGTACGCGGCCGTCTCCAGCAGCAGCATAGAGACGAATGGAGTGACCATCGTACTCTTCACTCGTCACCAAGCACTCGGAGCCGAAAGCTGATTTAGTCAGATTAGAAATAAAGGACCCCACGTTCACGTTGCAGCACGCTCTAAACTGTGCACTTTCTTGGTCATCAGGAAATTACTTGGGAAGAATTTAGAGTTTGTGAATTTTAAATTGGTTATTGTTGAACCAGTAGATGAATCCGTGCGCCTTTTGAATGGGGTAAATCCATCCTTCCATCTGTGGCATGACAAACTACCGCTCTGCAGCTGAAAACCAAGGATCCCTTCTGTGGCAAATACGTGGCAGATTACTTTTAGGGTCCATTCACACGTCCGCATCCGTTCCGCAGTTTTGCGGAACAGGTGCCGACCCATTCATTTTCAATGGGGCCGGAATGTGCTGACCACATCTGCATTTGCGGATCGACATTTCCGCTCCGCAAAAAATAGAACATGTCCTATTCTTGTCCGCAATTGCGGACAAGAAAAGGCATTTTCTATGAGAGTGACGGCGGTGTGGTCCGCAAAAGGCAGAATGCACATTGCCGCTGTGCGTGTTTTGCGGATCCGCAAAACACATACAGACGTGTGAATGGACCCTAACTTGTATGTTAAGCCATGTGGACATGAAGAGGCTGTCTGTGTGAACAAGGCTGGGTAGCAGAAAGTGTACTGCATTGCAAAGGTTGAAGTCCGACACAGATATGACACACACAAAGCATGCCACGGACTTGGGGCCAGTTCACATTTCCGCCTCAAATCGGCCCCCCAAAAAAACTCTTCAAATCAGCCTCCCATTAATTTCAGCAAATGGCATTTATCATGTAGAGAAAGTACAAGCCACTTACTAATGTATTGTGATTGTCCCATATTGCCTCCTTTGCTGGCTGGATTCCTTTTTCCATCACATTATACACTGTTCATATCCAGGGGTCACAACCACCCTGCAGTCCAGCACCGGTGGCCATGCTTGCACACTAAATGACCGGCGACAAAAAGCACCGGTCTCTGGTCCCGGTCACCTGAGAGGCCGGTGCGTTTTCTTAGTGTTCAAGTTCGGCCAGCGCTTCTGGATTGCAGGGTGGTCATGACCCCTGGATATGAGCAGTGTATAATGTGATGGAAAAATGAATCCAGCCAGCAACGGAAGCAATATGGACAATCACAATACATTAGTAAGTGGCTTGTATTCACTTTCTCTACATGATAAATGCCATTTGCTGAAGTGAGACAACCTCTTAAAGGGCGAACACACCAACATTAACCAGTATAAGGCCTCATGCACCCAAATGTATTTAATTTCCGTGTCTGTTCCGTTTTTTTTTTTTTTTTTGCGGATAGGATGAGGAGCCATTCATTTCAATGGGTCTGCAGAAAAATGCGGACAGCACACCGTGTGCTACCCGCATCCGTATGTCCGTTCCGTAGCCCCGCAAAAATTATAGAGCATGTCCTATTCTTGTCCGTTTTGTCGACAAGCATAGGCATTGTTACACTAGATCCACAAAAAGAATTGATGTCAGACGTCCTCCAAATATTTTACGAATCGTAAAATACAGAACGTCGTCTGCATGTAGCCTAAGGCTGAATTCTTTGTGTGTCGCTAAAAAGCAGGCATGTTGCTAGAACAGGCCATGTAACATGGATATCTTTTGTGAGATGGCCTCAAACCCCTGAACTAAAGGGTAAAAGTGGTAGCTAATCAGTCGTACAAAATGTGGATAAGGTGGCTGTGATCAGCTTCCCCTTACCTGTCCTGCCTCTCGGAATCATCTCTGCCCTTAAGTTGAGCGGACGGGGAGCAGTTTTCTAAGCCTGGTAGAGGAACTTGGTTCTTCTTGTCTAGCGGATGCAGTTGCACCTTCTAGATGAGTTTTGAATAGTCATTGTACAGATGATCCGATTTCAATAGTCTGACCGGGTGAATATATTGCTTAATAAATTATGAAAATCTGTAAAATCAGAATGCAACATGTAGGATATCATCTGCAAGGTTCAGAGCCTGCGCCCAGCGGTACATCACCCCTGGAGATCTAGATCTCAGTTACTTACCGGTAATAGGTCGACAGTAAATGCTTCCATTGTCGTTCTTTTTGTGCCTCCCTGTTTAGCCTTGAGGAACCTGCTGTGTTCTCCTTACATTAGTGAAGAAAGCTGAATGCAGTGCAGGGGTGAGGAAGGTCCGCTGTTCAGAGGCAGTCTGCATCCATCACCAGGAACCAGTAGTGTTTTTCGTTTAGGCCTTTTAATCTATAAAGCCTGCACCAGTAAATGGGTATTTAGTGTCACTCCTACTATAATATACAGGCGAGGGCATTGGCTCATCTCCTTTTTGATTTTATTGCTGTAAAGGACCAATAAAGACTGCAGGAGAAATGTGAGAAAACACAGAGAGGAGAGATAAGTGTCTGATGGGGGGGGGGGGGGCCCATCCTGCAGTTTCTCTCCGTATGAATGGGGCGGCGCACATTCTGCTGCTCTATTCAAATGGCATGGGACTGCTGGAGCTAGTGGAGAATCGGGTCTTCCAAAGAGGAGAGTGAACCATAGGGAGGACCGCTGTATAGATAGATGCGCTCTTGTAGAGCTTCTCACCTGGAAATGTGGTGCTCGGGGTGCAACAGCCTGCTGTGCCAATCCAAGGTGCAGCCGGACGCTCCTTCCGGATTGCTTGTAGCACCAGATCAACGACTGAAGAAGAATCGGAGAACAGGCATGCGACAGCGGCACAGCCAAGGTAACACGGTGACTCCTCATCATCTTACCTTGGCTGTGCTGCTGTTTCTTCCCTGTTCTCCCCTTCAATAGATTTTTTTTTGTGGAGTGTGATTTGGGGTGGTTGTCGCCTCTTTTGTGCATGGGTTTTAGTTTTGGGCCAACTCCTAAATATCTTAGCAAAGGGTTAAAATATGCTGGTGTGTCCTACGATACAAAAGGTTTCAGATAGGCGGAACAGAAATTTTGGGACCTGGCTACTGAGGCTAGGCACAAATCTTCTTATTTGTGTTTCTTTCATCCAGCGTTCAAGGAACCCGAAGTGCTTGTATTGTGAGGATTTCCCACATAGAAACCATGCAATGCCAGGCAATCGTCAGTGCACAACCTGTTATGTATTGTCTCATGGCTGGATATCAAAACACTTGTTCACATGATGTCACTGCGCATGTCTAATTTCCTACAAAAAACACCCTGGTTAACTCCTTAAGGACACAGCCATATTTCACCTTAAGGACCAGGCCACTTTTTTGCAAATCTCGACAATCACAATACATTAGTAAGTGGCTTGTATTAACTTTCTCTACATGATAAATGCCATTTGCTGAAGTGACAACCGCTTAACCCCTTATGGACTTGACCATTTTTTGCAAATCTGACCAGTGTCACTTTATGTAGTGATAACTTTAAAACACTTTGACTTATCCAGGCCATTCTGAGATTATTTTTTTTCGTCACATATTGTACTTCATGACACTGCTAAAATGGAGTCAAAAAAATTCATTTTTATTTATAAAAAAAATACCAAATTTACTAAAAATTTTAAAGTTTCCAAGTTTCAATTTCTCTACTTCTATAATACATGGTAACTATTTTTGTAGGTATTATTACTTTACATTCCCCATATGTCTACTTCATGTTTGGATCATTTTGGGAATGACCTTTTATTTTTTCGGGACGTTACATGGCTTAGAAGTTTAGAAGCAAATCTTGACATTTTTCTGAAATTTTCAAAAACCCACTTTTTAAGGACCAGTTCAGGTCTGAAGTCACTTTGTGAGGCTTACATAATGGAAACTACCCAAAAATGACCCCATTCTAGAAACTACACCCCTCAAGGTATTCAAAACTGATTTTACAAGCTTTATTAACCCTTTAGGCGTTCCATAAGATTTAATAGAAAATGGAGATAAAATTTCAGAATTTACATTTTTGGGCAAATTTTTCCATTTTAATCCATTTTTTTCCAGTAACAAAGCAAGGGGTAACAGCCAAACAAAACTCAACATTTATTACTCTGATTCTGCAGTTTACAGAAACACCCCATATGTGGTCGTAAACTGCTGTACGGGCACACAGCAGGGCACAGAATGAAAGGAACGCCATTTGGTTTTTGGAAGGGAGATTTTGCTGGATTGGTTTTTAGACACCATGTCCCATTTGAAGCCCCCTGATGCACCCCTAGAGTAGAAACTCCAAAAAAGTTACCCCATTTTCTCGCCCATATTCCTTGGGGGACACAGGAAACCATGGGTATAGCTCTGCTCCCTAGGAGGCGTGACACTAAGTGAAAGCTGTAAGCCCCTCCTCTATCAGCTATACCCTTCAGCCTGGAGAGAGAGACTGCCAGTTTTTGCTTAGTGTCCAAGGAGGCAAGACACTCCCTGCTTAGGCAGGGTTGTTTTTCCTATAATTTTTTATTTTTTGCGTTATTTGTTGTTTTTAATTCGGTTTTTTTCTACTTACAGGGACAACAGAGGCGCACTAGACCCCTCTGTTTCTCCCGGGGTTGAGTTGCGCCAGTGCCGGTAATTCTGCACTGCCGCCTCCCCCACAGAAGACAAGGTGGACCAGGGCAGCCTCGCTCCCCTGCGTCCCGCCAGCTCAAGGGTCGCCCGCACGCCAAGTCCCTCCCCCGGCTTCCTGCCACTGCGGTGCCAGTAGCTGAAGGGGCGACCCTGCTGGATGGATTGAGGGCGAAGACAGCGTATGGTGAGAGTGGCTGCTCCAGCCTCCCCTTCCCTCCCTCCCACCGCTGCTACATCAAGCGTTTTTTTGTCCATCATCCTTTATCAGACCCAGGCAGGCCTCAAAAGTCTTTCCAATCCATTCTGATTTCTCCTCCGTGGTGTCTAAGGCTTGGGCTCGCCCGGACGCCCGTTTTGTCAACCCCAAGAAGCTGGACATTTGCTATCCTTTTCCAGCCGATGTCGTGGCCACCTGGTCGTCCCCACCCAAGGTGGACCCCCCTGTGGCCCGTCTGTCAAAAAACACGGCCATCCCTGTTCCCGACGGGTTTTTGCCTCTGCTTGGGCAGGTAAAGCAATCTCTGCTTGGGGTGCGCAGCTGGAACAGGAGTTGGACTCGGACGTCCCCATCCAGGACCTACGTTCCTTAGCCCAGCTTATTATTCGGGCCGGGAATTTTGTTTGTGAGGCCTCCCTTGATGCGGGAGCCATTATAGCACACTCCTCCGCCCTGGCAGTTTCCGTCAGGAGGGAACTCTGGCTGAAGGTTTGGAAAGCGGACGCTGCCTCCAAACGTTCCTTGGCGGGGCTACCATTTGCGGGTTCCCGCCTTTTCGGGGTCCGCCTAGACGAGCTTATTTCGGAGGCCACGGGTGGTAAAAGCACCCATCTTCCTCAACCCCAAGCCAGGGGCGCCCCCCGCGGACGCCCTGGTGCGTCTCGTTTTCGGTCCTCCCGCAGGACCTCTGGGGCTCCCCCCACAGCTGCCGCTTCGGCCCCTCCCCAGGATAAGCGTAGGAAGCCGTTTTTTCGGGCGCAGCCCTCCTGGCGCAGGCCGCAGGCTGCCCGCACACCCGCAGCAAAGCAGTCCTCTGCCTGAAGGCGCGCCCCCACCCGGGTGGGGGGCCGGCTCCTCCTTTTCAGGGACGTCTGGATGGCTCACGTCTCCGACGCCTGGGCTCTCGAAATTGTGTCCTCCGGATACAAAATCGAATTCGCGTCCTTCCCTCCAGATCGGTTCTTTCGCTCCCGCCCGCCGCGGGACCCGAAAAGCGCGGCTGCGTTCTCCGCGGCTGTTCAAGCCTTACTGGACAGGGGGGTGATTACCCCCGTTCCTCTAGAGGAAAGGTTCCAAGGGTTCTATTCGAACCTCTTTGTAGTTCCCAAGAAGGGAGGTTCGGTGCGGCCCATTTTGGACCTCAAAAAGCTCAACCGTTTTCTCCTCCTTCGACGGTTTCGGATGGAGTCCCTCCGTTCCGCGGTGGCTTCCCTGGAGCGGGGAGATTTCATGTCTTCCATCGACATACAGGATGCCTACCTCCATGTTCCGGTAGCCCGGTGTCACCATCGCTTCCTCCGATTCGCCGTGGGGGACCTACACTTCCAATTTGTCGCCCTTCCCTTTGGGCTGGCAACAGCCCCCCGGGTGTTCACCAAGGTCCTGGCCCCGGTTTTGGCCTTACTCCGTTCCAGGGGTGTTTTTCTGCTACCGTACTTGGACGATATCCTCATCAAGGCTCCGTCCCTTTCTCAAGCGGTTGCCAGCGTGGATCTCACTCTAGAGACTCTGGCGAGGTTCGGTTGGGTCATCAACTTCCCCAAGTCCTCCCTTCCCCCCTCCAGACAACTGGTCTTCCTGGGAATGCTTTTAGACACGGGAGCGGCGGAGGTACGTCTTCCCTCGGAAAAACGACTGACCCTCCGTCGGGCGATTCGGGGTCTCCTTCTCCACCGTCGACCGTCCTTCCGCTTCTGCATGCGGGTCTTGGGGCAGATGGTTGCCTGCTTCGAGGCGATCCCATTTGCGCAGTTTCACTCCCGCCCTCTCCAACGGGCGATCCTCTCCTCCTGGGACAAATCGCCGGAGTCTCTGGATCATCCCTTCCATTTATCGCCTCCAGTGCGGTCATCTCTCCGCTGGTGGTTACAGTCCCCTCTTCTGGGCAGGTCCTTTCTGCCGCTCAACTGGTTGGTGGTTACAACCGATGCCAGTCTCTTGGGCTGGGGAGGCGTGTTTCCTCCCCGATCCGTCCAGGGCATTTGGTCTCCATCGGAGTCCAAACTCTCGATCAATGTCCTGGAGCTGAGAGCGGCCCTTCTGTCTCTGCAACACTGGACTCATCTGCTGAAGGGTCATCCAGTTCGTGTGCAATCGGACAACGCCACGGCCGTGGCGTACATAAACCACCAGGGGGGCACTCGCAGCGCTGCAGCAATGCGGGAGGTCACCAGCATTCTCCGTTGGGCGGAAGCCCACATCCCGGCTCTATCTGCAATTTTTATTCAAGGGGTGGACAATTGGGCGGCGGACTTTCTCAGTCGCACCACCGTCGACCCCGGCGAGTGGTCTCTTCACCCGGAGGTGTTCGAGGCCATTTGCCTTCGTTGGGGCATACCGGATGTGGACCTCATGGCCTCCAAATTCAATCACAAGGTCCCCGCCTATCTGTCCAGGGCCAGGGATCCGGGAGCTTGCGGAGCCGACACCCTCGTTCTTCCTTGGCGAGGCTTCGCGCGTCCATACATATTCCCTCCCATCCCTCTCCTGCCCAAGGTCCTTCGGAAGATCGCGGCGGAAGGCGTCTCGGTGATTCTGGTCGCTCCGGACTGGCCCCGCCGGTCTTGGTATGCCGACCTCATGCTGCTCCTGGCAGACGCGCCCTGGCCGCTGCCCGCCAGGGAAGATCTTCTCTCTCAGGGACCGATCTTCCACCCGCGTTTAAGGTCCCTACGTTTGACGGCGTGGTTGTTGAGACCACCGTCCTGACACGTAGGGGTTTTTCTGCGGACGTCGTCCGCACCATGATCCGTGCCCCTAAGCCATCCTCTTCTAGGATCTATTATAGGACCTGGAGGACCTATTTGGGGTTCTGTGCCGATCTGGGGATTCCTCCGCTCCGCTTTTCTCTCCCCACCGTTTTGTCCTTCCTGCAGAGCGGACTTGCCCAAGGTCTGGGTCTTAGTTCTTTGAAGGGTCAGGTGTCTGCGCTGTCCATTTTGTTTCAGCGCCCACTGGCCCCCCTTGGTCCTGTCAAGACCTTCCTTCAGGGCGTGGCTCATGCGGTTCCCCCGTACCGCCCTCCGGTACCGCCCTGGGACCTGAACCTGGTTCTCTCAGCGCTCCAGGCTTCTCCTTTCGAGCCTCTGCGGACGGTTTCCTTGCGACTTCTGTCCTGCAAGGTTATTTTCCTTGTAGCCGTCACCTCTCTTCGGAGGGTGTCCGAATTGGCTGCACTCTCCTGTCTGGAACCTTTCCTAGTGTTCCACCAGGACAAGGTAGTTCTTCGTCCGGTCCCTTCCTTCCTTCCTAAGGTGGTCTCCGCCTTTCATCTGAACGAGGACATCGTTCTCCCCTCTTTGTGTCCTTCCCCTTCCCACCCCCGGGAGAGGAAGCTTCATCGCCTGGACGTTGTCAGGGCGCTCAAGGTTTATCTGGAGGTGACCAGCTCTTTCAGGCGTACTGACCCGCTCTTTGTGGTTCCAGAGGGGTCGCGCAGAGGGATGGCAGCGTCCAAAGTTGCTATCGCCCGTTTTGTCAAGATGGCTGTTACTGAGGCTTATCTCGCCAAGGGCAAGGTTCCGCCCCTTGGTGTTACCGCTCACTCCACTAGAGCGGTCGGGGCTTCCTGGGCTCAGAGGAATCGGGCTTCTACGGAGCAGATTTGCAAGGCGGCCACTTGGTCCTCCTTGCACACCTTCACCAAGTTCTACAGGGTGCATGCTCATGCGTCGGGTGACGCTGCTTTAGGCTGTCTGGTGTTGCAGGCGGCAGTTGATTGATGCCTCTAGTGTTGGTCTAGTTTGTTCTGGTCCCTCCCTTCTGGGACTGCTCTGGAACGTCCCATGGTTTCCTGTGTCCCCCAAGGAATATGGGCGAGAAAAGGAGACTTTTGTATTACTTACCAGTAAAGTCTCTTTCTCGCTCTTCCTTGGGGGACACAGCACCCGCCCTTCATTTGGGTTTACAGTTGTGGTTCCGGCTTGGTTGCCCCCGTTGGGGCTCGACAGTTTTTTTTTTTTTCCGGTTGGTGGTTATCTTTCACTACTTGGACACGCAACTGGCAGTCTCTCTCTCCAGGCTGAAGGGTATAGCTGATGGAGGAGGGGCTTACAGCTTTCACTTAGTGTCACGCCTCCTAGGGAGCAGAGCTATACCCATGGTTTCCTGTGTCCCCCAAGGAAGAGCGAGAAAGAGACTTTACTGGTAAGTAATACAAAAGTCTCCTTTTTGAAACTACGGGATAAGGTGGCAGTTCTGTTGGTACTTTTTTAGGGTACATTTGATTTTTGATTGCTCTATATTACACTTTTTGTGAGGCAAGGTAACAAAAAATGTAAATTTTGAAATGTCATCTCCATTTGCCATTAACTCTTGTATAACACTTAAAGGGTTAACAAAGTTTGTAAAATCTGTTTTGAATACCTTGAGGGGTGTAGTGTAAATGGGGTAATTTTTTGGAGTTTCTACTCTAGGGGTGCATCAGGGGGGCTTCAAATGGGACATGGTGTCAAAAAAACCAGTCCAGCAAAAACTGCCTTCCAAAAACCATATGGCGTTCCTTTCCTTCTGCGCCCTGCCGTGTGGCCATACAGCAGTTTACAACCACTTATGGGGCATTTCTGTAAACTACAGAATCAGGGCCATCATAAATCTTGAGTTTTTGATTTAAAAAAAAAATCGTTTTAGTCTGATAGCCATAGTTTTTTTTATTTTTTGGGCCATTGTCTCATTTAAGGGCTAATTTTTTGCGGGTTATTGTGGCGGTTTGATTGGTACTATTTTGGCATACATAAGATTTTATTTATTTTTTATTTTTTTACATTTTTTTTTTACTTTTTATTTTTATTTATTTTTTTGACCCAGACCCACTTGGTGCTTAAAGATCCAGTGGGTCTGATGTCTGTATAATACAGTACAGTACACTATATAGTGTACTGTACTGTATTTTCACTTTAGCATGAAGTCTGATCAGCACCATGGACAGCCTCTGATCAGTTCCATGGACAGCCGGAAGGCTGTAAAGGGGTCCGGTTGCCATGGTAACCATTACTCGCTATCACAACAGAGCAGTGGGTGATGGAGGGAGGGGGGCTGAAAAGGCACAGCACCCCTAGTTGGGAGAGGGAGGGAGCTCCCTCCCTGTTAACCTCGACCGCGGCATGGAAGGGGTTAAACGCCTGACAATGTGCTGACACTCTGCAAACCACTCGGCCATCCCATGTCACAGACCGCAGGGATCAGAAACCTCCCGAAAGCGCTGCAAACCGCAGGTCTGAATTGACCTGCGGTTTGCAGCGATCGCCGATACAGGAGGGTCACAGGACCCCCCGGCGAATTGTCCCCAGGTGCCTGCTCAATGATTTGAGCAGGCATCTGGTTCCGATCACCGCCCACCGTGCGGCGGTGATCAGAAATACATAGGACGTACACGTACGTCCTGTGTCCTTAAGTACCGGGACATCAGGGCGTACCTGTACACCCTATGTCCGGAAGAGGTTAAAAAAGGGTCAGAGGTGTTTTTTTTTGTGGGTGTGTGTTAGTGTCTGTCGTATTAATGGACTTTAAAAATAAAAATGGTGAGTGTCTCCATACGTGTAGCAAATCATCTCATGTAATCTATTCCAAAACTGAAGAGATGCTGGAGTATGAGAGTACATACAGGATGAATGATAAATGATTTCAAATGTTTTTTTGCCATAGGACCTTGTCAGGTTTTCCTGCCTTTTACTGCTAAAGGGTAGCTGTCAGGATGTGCATGATTATCTACAGGTAGCCTGGTACAGAGCAGAAGGTGCAGATCCAATTGATGCTTTGTGGGAAAACATTTGGTAAAACTTGTATTTTATTCATTGAAATCTCTGTTCTGTCTGTGCTTAGGTGTCCGGTGAGGGGTCCCACTCAGTGACCGGCTGCCGGACCTGCATGAGTGTGAATACAGAGAGCTGTCACTGAGTAGGACCGCCCACTGGACTCCTAAGCATAGAAAGAGTCAAGATTAAGGGCTCCTGCACACAAATGTATTTCTCGCCCATATTCCTTGGGGGACACAGGAAACCATGGGTATAGCTCTGCTCCCTAGGAGGCGTGACACTAAGTGAAAGCTGTAAGCCCCTCCTCCATCAGCTATACCCTTCAGCCTGGAGAAGAGACTGCCAGTTTTTGCTTAGTGTCCAAGGAGGCAAGACACCCCCTGCTTATGCAGGGTTGTTTTCCTATGATTTTTTATTTTTACGTTATTTGTTGTTTTTAATTCGGTTTTTTTCTACTTACAGGGACAACAGAGGCGCATTAGACCCCTCTGTTTCTCCCGGGGTTGAGTTGCGCCAGTGCCGGTAATTCCGCACTGCCGCCTCCCCCACAGAAGACAAGGTGGACCAGGGCAGCCTCGCTCCCCTGCGTCCCGCCAGCTCAGGGTCGCCCGCACGCCAAGTCCCTCCCCCGGCTTCCTGCCACTGCGGTGCCAGGAGCTGAAGGGGCGACCCCGCTGGATGGATTGAGGGTGAAGACAGCGTATGGTGAGACAGGCTGCTCCAGCCTCCCCTTCCTCCCTCCCACCGCTGCTACAGGCCTCCTGGGCTCCCATGGCCACTGTTACTACATGGCCACTGCTACATCGTGCGCCCACCCCTCCCCCCCCCCCCCCCCCCCGATATCGGACCGTTACCGGGCAGGGGAGTTTATCTGGGCAAGTCCTTGGCAGGGACGCTGCCTTCTGCCACATCCAGGCGCGGAGGGGGCCGCTTTCTTGGCGTGAACGGCGCCATTTCAGGCCGGCACTTCATTATCCTTGGGGGTTAAGTTCATTTTGCCGCGCGCGCGCGGCTCTGCTTCAGAGCGGCAGGGAGGGGGCGGAGCTTCCTACATGCGCTCCGCTACTTCCGGGTTCATCGCACAGTGCTGCGTGGAATCCTCTCTGCAGTGCGATCCGAAGCCGGTGCTGCTGCCTCTCCTCCACAGCCTCCTCAGTCTGTTCCCCCTTACCGCTGCCGCTTGCATCATCCGGGTCTGGTAGGACTTTTAACCCCCTCCGTGCCACAGTACTGTCGCTTGGGTGTTATCCCCGTTTCTTTCCTTGGGGTCTCCCACTTTAAGTGCAACATCTTTGTTCCACCATGTCAGACCCTTCTGCAGCCGCCAAGCCTTGGTACCATGCCTGTACTGCTTGTAGGGAACCCTTTCCCCGGGGGCAGTCTGATCCGCACTGTACTGCATGTCGGGCTCCACCGCAGCCTCAGTCGCCCGCTGTGTCGCTCCCTGCTGCCTCTGACCCGCCTGACTGGGCTAGATCCCTGTCCCAGGCCGTGGAAAGCCTCACTCATGTCGTGGGCCGCCTAATAGACAGGCCGCCTACCCCGCAGGACGCCACTCTTACTGTCGCGCCCTCCGGGTCCACCGCTTCTGCCGCTGCAGCGGGTTCACTCTCCTTTAGTGACCCCTCCCGAGCTAGGCACTCTCAGAAGCGTATTAGAGTAGAGCGAGCCTCCTCCTCGGATGCCTCCCTCTCCCCGCCACGCGTGCGCACCCAGACGAGCCTCTCCTCCCCAAAGGATTCGCTCTCTGAAGGTGAATTGGCGGTTTCAGATTTGGAAATGGACTCGGCCCTGCCGTCCAAGCTAGCCTCAGCGATGGGTCAACTCATCTCTGATATTCGTGACACCTTTAAGGTGCAGGATGATCCCCCTAGCTCGGACGCAGCTAGCGTCTCATTTATCAGACCCAGGCAGGTCTCAAAGGTCTTCCCAATCCACTCTGATTTCTCCTCTGTGGTGTCTAAGGCTTGGGCTCGACCGGACGCCCGTTTTGTCAACCCCAAGAAGCTGGACATTTGCTATCCTTTTCCAGCAGATGTCGTGGCCACATGGTCTTCCCCACCCAAGGTGGACCCCCCTGTGGCCCGGCTGTCGAAGAACACGGCCATCCCTGTTCCCGACGGGTCCTCTCTTCAGTCAGCGGAGGACCGTCGCATGGAGACCCTTTCTAAGGGCATTTTTGCTGCCTCCGGTTCTGCTCTCAGACCGGTTTTTGCCTCTGCTTGGGCAGGGAAAGCAATCTCTGCTTGGGGTGCGCAGCTGGAACAGGAGTTGGACTCGGACGTCCCTATCCAGGACCTGCGTTCCTTGGCCCAGCTTATTGTTCGGGCCGGGAATTTTGTTTGTGAGGCCTCCCTTGATGCGGGAGCCCTTATTGCACGCTCCTCCGCCCTGGCAGTTTCCGTCAGGAGGGAGCTCTGGCTGAAGGTTTGGAAAGCGGACGCTGCCTCCAAACGTTCCTTGGCGGGGCTACCGTTTGCGGGTTCCCGCCTTTTCGGGGTCCGCCTAGACGAACTTATTTCGGAGGCCACGGGTGGTAAAAGCACCCATCTTCCTCAACCCCAAGCCAGGGGCGCCCCCCGCGGACGCCCTGGTGCGTCTCGTTTTCGGTCCTCCCGCAGGGCCTCTGGGGCTCCCACCACAGCTGCCGCTTCGGCTCCTCCCCAGGATAAGCATAGGAAGCCGTTTTTTCGGGCGCAGCCCTCCTGGCGCAAGCCGCAGGCTGCCCGCACACCCGCAGCAAAGCAATCCTCTGCCTGAAGGCGCGCCCCCACCCACCCGGGTGGGGGGCCGGCTCCTCCTTTTCAGGGACGTCTGGTTGGCTCACGTCTCCGACGCCTGGGCCCTCGAAATTGTGTGCTCCGGATACAAAATCGAATTTGCATCCTTCCCTCCAGATCGGTTCTTTCGCTCCCGCCTGCCACGGGACCCGAAACGCGCGGTTGCGTTCTCCGCGGCCGTTCAAGCCTTACTGGACAGGGGGGTGATTACCCCCGTTCCTCTAGAGGAAAGGTTCCAAGGGTTCTACTCGAACCTCTTTGTAGTTCCCAAGAAGGGAGGTTCCATGCGGCCCATTTTGGACCTCAAAAAGCTCAACCGTTTTCTCCTCCTTCGACGGTTTCGGATGGAGTCCCTCCGTTCCGCGGTGGCTTCCCTGGAGCAGGGAGATTTCATGTCTTCCATCGATATACAGGATGCCTACCTCCATGTTCCGGTAGCCCGGTGTCACCATCGCTTCCTCCGGTTCGCCGTGGGGGACCTCCACTTCCAGTTTGTCGCCCTTCCCTTTGGGCTGGCAACAGCCCCCCGGGTGTTCACCAAGGTCCTGGCCCCGGTTTTGGCCTTACTCCGTTCCAGGGGTGTTTTTCTGCTACCGTACTTGGACGATATCCTCATCAAGGCTCCGTCCCTTTCTCAAGCGGTTGCCAGCGTGGATCTCACTCTAGAGACTCTGACGAGGTTCGGTTGGGTCATCAACTTCCCCAAGTCCTCCCTTCCCCCCTCCAGACAACTGGTCTTCCTGGGAATGCTTTTAGACACGGGAGCGGCGGAAGTACGTCTTCCCTCGGAAAAACGTCTGATCCTCCGTGGGGCGGTTCGGGGTCTCCTTCTCCACCGTCGACCGTCCTTCCGCTTCTGCATGCGGGTCTTGGGGCAGATGGTTGCCTGCTTCGAGGCGATCCCGTTTGCGCAGTTTCACTCCCGCCCTCTCCAACGGGCGATCCTCTCCTCCTGGGACAAATCGCCGCAGTCTCTGGATCATCCCTTCCATCTATCGCCTCCGGTGAGGTCATCTCTCCGCTGGTGGTTACAGTCCCCTCTTCTGGGCAGGTCTTTTCTGCCATTCAACTGGTTGGTGGTTACAACCGATGCCAGTCTCTTGGGCTGGGGAGGCGTGTTTCCTCCCCGATCCGTCCAGGGCATTTGGTCTCCATTGGAGTCCAAACTCTCGATCAATGTCCTGGAGCTGAGAGCGGCCCTTTTGTCTCTACGACACTGGACTCATCTGTTGAAGGGTCATCCAGTTCGTGTACAATCGGACAACGCCACGGCTGTGGCGTACATAAACCACCAGGGGGGCACTCGCAGCGCTGCTGCAATGAGGGAGGTCTCCAGCATTCTCCGTTGGGCGGAAGCCCACGTCCCGGCCCTATCGGCAATTTTTATTCCAGGGGTGGACAATTGGGCGGCGGACTTCCTCAGTCGCACCACTGTCGACCCCGGCGAGTGGTCTCTTCACCCGGAGGTATTCGAGGCCATTTGCCTTCGTTGGGGCATACCGGACGTGGACCTCATGGCCTCCAAGTTCAATCACAAGGTCCCCGCCTATCTGTCCAGGGCCAGGGATCCGGGAGCTTGCGGAGCCGACGCCCTCGTTCTTCCTTGGCGAGGCTTCGCGCGTCCATACATATTCCCTCCCATCCCACTCCTGCCCAAGGTCCTTCGGAAGATCGCGGCGGAAGGCGTCTCGGTGATTCTGGTCGCTCCGGACTGGCCCCGCCGGTCTTGGTATGCCGACCTCATGCTGCTCCTGGCGGACGCGCCCTGGCCGCTGCCCGCCAGGGAAGATCTTCTCTCTCAGGGACCGATCTTCCACCCGCGTTTAAGGTCCCTACGTTTGACGGCGTGGTTGTTGAGACCACCGTCCTGACACGTAGGGGTTTTTCTGCGGACGTCGTCCGCACCATGATCCGCGCCCGTAAGCCGTCCTCTTCTAGGATCTATTATAGGACCTGGAGGACCTATTTGGGGTTCTGTGCCGATCTAGGGATTCCTCCGCTCCGCTTTTCTCTCCCCACCGTTTTGTCCTTCCTGCAGAGCGGACTTGCCCAAGGTCTGGGTCTTAGTTCTTTGAAGGGTCAGGTGTCTGCGCTGTCCATTTTGTTTCAGCGCCCACTGGCCCCCCTTGGTCCTGTCAAGACCTTCCTTCAGGGCGTGGCTCACGCGGTTCCCCCGTACCGGCCTCCGGTACCGCCCTGGGACCTGAACCTGGTTCTCTCAGCGCTCCAGGCTTCTCCTTTCGAGCCTCTGCGGACGGTTTCCTTGCGACTTCTGTCCTGCAAGGTTATTTTCCTTGTAGCAGTCACCTCTCTTCGGAGGGTGTCCGAATTGGCTGCACTCTCCTGTCTGGAACCTTTCCTAGTGTTCCACCAGGACAAGGTAGTTCTTCGTCCGGTCCCTTCCTTCCTTCCTAAGGTGGTCTCCGCCTTTCATCTGAACGAGGACATCGTTCTCCCCTCTTTGTGTCCTTCCCCTTCCCACCCTAGGGAGAGGGAACTTCATCGCCTGGACGTTGTCAGGGCGCTCAAGGCTTACCTGGAGGTAACCGGCTCTTTCAGGCGTACTGACTCGCTCTTTGTGGTTCCGGAGGGGTCGCGCAGAGGGTTGGCGGCATCCAAAGTTGCTATCGCCCGTTTTGTCAAGATGGCTGTTACTGAGGCTTATCTCGCCAAGGGCAAGGTTCCGCCCCTCGGTGTTACCGCTCATTCCACTAGAGCGGTCGGGGCTTCCTGGGCTCAGAGAAATCGGGCTTCTACGGAGCAGATTTGCAAGGCGGCCACTTGGTCCTCCTTGCACACCTTCACCAAGTTCTACAGGGTGCATACTCATGCGTCGGCTGACGCTGCTTTAGGCCGTCTGGTGTTGCAGGCGGCAGTTGATTGATGCCTCCGGTGTTGGTCTAGTTTGTTCTGGTCCCTCCCTTCTGGGACTGCTCTGGAACGTCCCATGGTTTCCTGTGTCCCCCAAGGAATATGGGCGAGAAAAGGAGACTTTTGTATTACTTACCAGTAAAGTCTCTTTCTCGCTCTTCCTTGGGGGACACAGCACCCGCCCTTCATTTGGGTTTACAGTTGTGGTTCCGGCTTGGTTGCCCCCGTTGGGGCTTGACGGTTCTTTTTCCGGTTGGTGGTTATCTTTCACTACTTGGACACGCAACTGGCAGTCTCTTCTCCAGGCTGAAGGGTATAGCTGATGGAGGAGGGGCTTACAGCTTTCACTTAGTGTCACGCCTCCTAGGGAGCAGAGCTATACCCATGGTTTCCTGTGTCCCCCAAGGAAGAGCGAGAAAGAGACTTTACTGGTAAGTAATACAAAAGTCTCCTTTTTCTTTCCGTGTCCGTTCCATTATTTTTTTATTTTTTTGCGGACTGTATGCGGAATCATTCATTTAAATAGGTCCACATAAGAAAAAAAAACGGAAGGTACTCCATGTGCATTCCGTTTCCATATGTTCGTATTTCCGTTCTGCAAAAAAATAAAACTTCCTATTATTGTCCACACTACAGACAAGGATAGGACGGTTCTCTTAGGGTCCAGCTGTTCTGTTCTGCAAAACACTTAATGCACACGGACATCATCCATATTTTTGGGCGGATCCATATTTTGCAATCCGCAAAATACATAGTCGTGTGCATGAGCCATTAAATATATAAAATACAAGTAAGGGCCCATGCACACGACTTATGTATTTTGCAATCCGCAAAAAATACGGCTGACATCCATGTGCATTCCGTGTTTTGCGGAATGGAACAGCTGGCCCCTAATAGAGCAGTCCTATCCATGTCCGTAATGCGGACAGCAATAGGACATGTTCTATTTCATGAAAAGAAAATAAGTTTGTGTGCATGAGCCCTTATCCTGAACGTTTTCCTCTAAATCTATATATCAGTCTGCTCCTTACACCATGCTATCTGCAGATCAGGCATGGTTGTCCTGGCAGGTTCCCTATAATATTACTTATTACAGAAGGGCATACCATGCACATACATATCGGTATGATTAAAGTAAAACTATATGATAACTATTTTGATTCACATTTTTTGAAGCAATTTTCCAGGACTTAGATACTGGTGGCCTATCCTCGGGAAACCTCATCTAATTCAGATCGGTGGAGGTTCAACACTGCATGGCCCAGCATCGGAACTGTACAGTGTCCACTGCAGGAGTACTGCAGCTCTGCTCCCATTCACTTAAATTATGGTGTAATTTTCTGTTAAATTGAAAACTTGCATGTATGATCATGTAGATTTATCTATTTGTTTTATATTAATAGTGGATCCAGATGATTTGTACATTGTGGAGCCTTTGAAATTCTCTCCAGAGAAAAAGGTAAGATTAGGGTGTGTTTTTTTTTTTTTTTTTTTTTTTTTTTTTTAACATTTCTACATGTCTTGTAGCACACGCTTGCTGGTGCGTGTACACTGTTTGACCAACAGATGGCAATAGTTCATAGCAAAAAAAAAAAGCTATATAATATTATTATTATTATTATTATTATTATTATTAATTTTTTTCCATCACTTATTAAAGCTAGCCGGATGCTTTCACATAACCACGTACAGTAAACAGGCACCTCTGTCATTGTCGTTTGACAAAGCAGTGATAGATTGGAGATCCTTAGATGCACCGAGTAAGGCTGGCCATACATATTAGATGGCTGTCAGCCGAACGCTCATTCAGCCAATAGCCATCTCTCCTGACTCTCCCGTACACATGCACACTTCTATTAGCCAAGTGTGCATGTGTTCTTCCAGACAGGGGAGGAAGCTACTGGCAGGAATTCATTGGTTATGTTGAAATTCAACATGTCGACCCTTCTCGCTCCCAATATCTGTTGTGAGAGAGCCGGAAGGCTTCCAATGCACAATAGATGGTTGCCCAGCTGATGTAATCTGATTTGTATGACAGCTTAAATAGGTTACCCGGGAATTTGATACTGATGGCTTGTCCTCAGACTAGGTCATCAATATATCAGATCAACAGGAGTCTGACTTCCGGCACCCAGCTGTTTGAAGGGGCTGCAGCACAGCACTTACTGCGACTGGTGGCCACTGCGGCCTCCTCGCAACTTACCAAACATAAATTGCCATAAATTGGGCAGTGGCTGTGCTTGGTATTGCACCTAGGCCATGTGACCTATGTACGGTGACGTCACTGACCTTGGAAGAGGCCTAAGCACTCACAGAGAACCATGGCCACTTCAAACAGCTGATTGGCCGATCTGATATTGATGACCTATCCTGAGTACAGGCAATCAGTATCAAATTCCTGGAGAACCCATTTAATGGGGCATTCCAACGATCATATCCGTTTTGCCGTCTTCAAATCTCGGATCCACAAAACACAGATACCAGCCGTGTGCATCCCGCACTTTCCCCTTTTGCAGGTCCTGCACTATGTAACAAATGCCTATTCTTTTATTTTATTTTTTTATTGAAATGAATATTTCCGCATCTGGTCTGCAAAAAATGCGCATCGGATGCGGGCCAAAAATCCGGTCTAAGCAATTTTTAATTTATTAAAATGCTTTTACTGATTTATGAATTAATTTTTTATTTTTTTTCCCCCACCCCATTTTTCTGTCCACAGAAAAAGCGTTGCAAGTTCAAAACGGAGAAAATTGAGACAATTAAACCAATGGATCCATTAAAAGCACTCCCAAATGGGGACATAAAAACTAAGAAAGAATTCACAAACCAGCGGGACTTTTCAAATATGGGAGAGGTGTACCACTCTTCCTACAAGGGGCCACCATCCGAGGGCAGCTCAGAGACCTCTTCCCAGTCAGAGGAGTCCTACTTTTGTGGCATCACAGCCTGTTCAGCCCTTTGTAATGGACAACCCCAAAAGACAAAAACTGAAAAAAGAGCCATTAAGCGCAGGCGCTCAAAACTTCTTCAGGACCAAGGAAAGTTCATCAAAACGTTAATACAGACTAAATCCGGGTCCATGCCTAGTCTGCATGACATCATCAAAACCAATAAAGACTTGACTGTCGGTACGTTTGGGGTTACAACGGTTTCCGGTCGTCTCTGATCCTCACAGGGTAGCTGATCTATACATTATTTTTATTTTATTTTTTATTTTATTACCTGAATCCAGTACGTAAAGGAAGCTCCAGCTGACCATTCAAGGGTTACGTGCACAACATGAGTTGGGCTGGTCTTTGAGAACTTGGATTGTCTCCTCTACCTGGACTTGTTTGAGCGGGGAATTGAGTCGACTCTACTCTTTCTTTAAATGATTCAATAGGATTAGATTTTTCGCAGTTTTATTACTGGGGGAAAAAAAAACATTACTACCCAAATTGTTGGGTTTAACTTGAGCTCAAGTTGTCGTGTCCTACCCCCGATGTCGTTCCCATACTTGCACCTTTCCATATTTATGTGCCTTCTGTCTATTTATAATGCCACTGGAGGGAAAAGCACCAAGTGTGAATGCGTGACTTTAGGTTTTTAGAGAACACGTTTTAAGCTCTTTTTTTTTTTTTTTATATTTATTCCTTTTTGCCGCTTCTCTGAGTTCAACACTAAAGAGTGCCAGGCATCCTGCAGCTAGACCGTTCCATGAGGGACCGTCTGTGACCCAGTGAACCAAAAACCTGATTATAGAAGAATAGGGTTTGGAACAGCCCTTAGCTGCTATGGGTGCCACCAAATTAAATCTGCTTATGATTGGGTTATAGCCCATGTTGTACTTTTGACCAGTGTTAAGGGTAAAGGTTGTGCCATGCGTTCAGCTGTGATTCAGTTTTGGAGGAAAAAACTTGCGTAAAATGAGGGGGTTGTCTGAGAGTGGCCAAAATCTAGACCAGTAAATGCCGCTTCGGTCCTCCCCAGGCTTATTTACTTGGCTGCAGCAAAGACGTCATGGTCCCAACACATGGCTGCTGCAGGCAGTCAATGACCTCACCGATGTACGGGGGATTTACTGGGTAAGGAAGGGGTCTTTTTATATCCAGCCTTCCCGGCTAGATTTTGATCAATCGTGGGGTTAATCCCATTAAATATCAGCAGGGGAACACAAACTACTGACCACGTTTCGCTTTCTTCTAATCTGGTAATTAGTCCTACTTAGAAAAGATTAGAGAAAAAGGTCAATTTTTCAAGCAACAGAGACACTTTTGTCCTAAGATGTTATTTGGTGTCACAGCTCAGTACTGTTCACTTTTTTCTAATCTAACGCAACTGCTTTGATGGATGCTAGATCACACTGCAGGCTCTGCTTTATGGAGACTTAAAGGACTTGACTGGCCGATTGAAATTAAAGGGGTTACCTGACCATTTGTAACTGGTAACCTATCCTCTGAATAGGTCATCAGCATGTGGGGGGTGTCTGACACCCGGGACCCTCTGACGATCAGATGCTGATAACCTAATCAGAGGATAGGTCACTATTCAGTCAGAAATAGTCAGGCAAGAGAGAAAAAAAAAGCACCAAACCTTGTAAGATAATAAAGAGTCATACTCACCTTACCGATCCCTTGCTGCTCCCATTCCTGGTCACCTCTATGGCCAGTTATTTGCTGAGAGGTCATTTCCTGTGTTTTCTAGAAGGGACCTGGAAGGAGAGACGAGCGTGGGCCCAGGAAGAAGGGGCAAGGTGTTATGTATTTTATCATTTTAAATTTACAGAGTTATGTGCTTTTTTTTTTTTTTTTTGTTTGTTTTACGTATTCAGAGCATAGGCCTTGAGCCTGAGCATTTCCCATTACTTAAAGTGAACCTGTCATCAACTTTGTTACCCATACTAAAAGCAGCATAAATTAGAGACAGACCGCTGAAATCAACTCACCTGTCATTTAAAAGTTAAAAGTGGTTGCCAAGAACCAACATCGCAATCATTGCAGACTGGGCCTGGAAAAGAGTCACGGCCACCTGAGAAGAGTCCTGGTTATTCATGAATTCCTGCTCTCCTGCCCACCTGCTGATGACTGACCGTCTTCTACCTAGTTTTCTTTCTAGGAGAGAACTGCCAATCATCAGCAGATGTGCGGGGAGAGCAGGAGATTATGAATAACCAGGACTCTTCTCAGGTAGATTTGACTCTTTTCCAGGCCTGGGCTGCAATGATTATGATGCTGGTTCTCGGCAACCACTTACTTTAGCTGATGAGTGACACACCGCTGACATCAGCATTTCTGTCACTATTTTATGCTGCCCTCAGTGAGGTCGGTATAAAGTTGATGACAGGTTCCCTTTAATTTATTTAAATATGGAGGACCAGCCATGTATATGTTAGACTTTAGCACTGTTCACACTGTGTCTCTGTCCTGTAGCTCTCTTTTGACTGCGTGTGGATTAAGTACAGTATGTTGTTTTAGCGTTTAACGAGGCTCTGTCCACCGGCCTGACATGTTGGTTTTCATATAGCAAATGCTTTTATTCTCCATTAAAAATGAACTCTGGAGCATCTTTTCTTATAACCCTCATTGGGCCTCTATTATCCCTCCTAGCAATGTTTCAATAAATTGACAACTGGGGTGATGGCATTCTCCCTGTCAGCACTGATTGGCTAGGGCCACAGTGCAGCGACAGAACCCCGACCTTGTATTTTAGAATGTTCTAGTAGGAATAAACAGAGACCTGTTACCACACAGAGAAGATGGTCCAGCACTGTTATACTATGAGGAATACAAGTATTTAATAAACCAGGCATGTCCTCTACACTGTCGCCTGTACCAATGTGTAGCTAAAATACATGGCGTGGAGAAAGAATTGTAGTCTTATTTTGCTTAAAAATGAGTCTTTGCACCTCCACAAATGTTAGTCTAGTCTTCATGTCTTTGCAGGAATGATTTTCCAAATTGCCCTGATTTAGTTTTTCAGCACTTAGGTTATTAGAGAATATTTAGCCTGCTTTGGTTGTAATACAACACTAAGCGGTTTATTATCCAGGCCCCGGATTCTCCCCTCAGCAGTCTACCTCCGCTCCCTCTGCACTTTGACAGGGCCCAGGTAGTGAAAAGATAATCCTGCCTGGCCCTTTCAATCAAAGTGCAGAGGGTGCGGCAGTTGCAGAGAGAGCTGAGCCTCTAGGTGTAACAGCAATGCCCCCGTTGCTCCTAGAGGCTCATGTGCATGTCATAAAAAACATTTTTCTCAGCAATGCGGGCACATATGAACATGGTACAAAACTGCTGACAGATGCCCTCGAAGGATCCATTGTTTTTAAAACTAATATGAAGGAGGTAAAAAGTGCTTTAAGTGTTTAGGTTATTCTGTCATGCTTTGCATATATTTCTTATGTCTGTTGGCAGCTAGTTCACAGCTTACACTTTTTTTTTTTTTTTTTTTAATCAATTTATCATTTTGGTAGACAAAAATCAATCGGGTTATCCAGTTAATGTAAATATCCCTTTTTTTTTTTTTTTTTTTAGATCGCTCATAACAGATCGATATTTCAGTTGTAAGCAATAATTAAAATGCCCCTGTGATTAGATATTGCTGTTACTTGCGCCACCTGGTCTTTATTTAATTCCTTTTAAGAACATCCACCTGACTTTGTAGTGGTCACACATGCTCAGCAGCTCAGTCCCACCGCCAAATCCTCTTGCACACCAGTGGTTCCCACTCTTGTGCCGGATTTCCACAAGAAGAATCTGTGCACCAGGAGCAGCTCGACAAAGCTGTCCATATTAGGTGGAGGTCCTGAAGAACAGCCAGGGGTGTTGTAACAGCAATATCTACACACAGGATGTTTTTTTTTTTTGTTTTTTTTTATTCCATTTTGAACTCTGCCCATAGTTGGATTTTACGCCATGTTTTTGTAGCAAGATTGTGTTTTTTTGTATGGGTGTTTAAATGGATGGGTTTTTACATGTTCGCAAAGATTATTTATTATAAGTTTGTTTTTTGTTATTTAGAATTAATTTTTTTTTTTTCTGAGGTACTTAGTCTAAAGCTGGCCTTGCACATTAGCTTGTCAGCTGAAATCAAATATTTTAGGAGTGACCGACCATCTAAATATATGGAGATTCCTCCCCCCCGTCAGGGATGAGCTGATTTGGGCGTTGGATTTCAGTATGCTTCTTTTGTTCTCAGGAGATACTCCACAGGATCTGACAGGTCCCCGCCCACACCGCTCCCCCCTTTATTAGACCTGGCCTAAGCGGGCGCTGCAATCTGACAGATATTCGCCAAAAAGTGGCCTATATCTGTTAGTAAATGAGCCCCTTAGTCCTTTCGCTGTACGCCTTCCACTGATAACTTGCACGTTGTTGGACTCCTCTACATTTATTGTATAATATCCAGAGATGGTTGTAGGGTCTCAAAGTCTGTCAAAGAAACAATACATTTTTCTATTCACACAAAAAAGAACTTTCCTGGTAGGTGGAGAAAAATAAAATGGGAAATAAGCCTCCAGTTGAGGCAATAGAGAGATTTGTCAAGTTAGCGAACTAATGTATTGCCTCCGAACCCATGTATGGCCACCTGTTAGAACCTCTGAATCCATGTGTGGCCTCTTGTTAGAACCTCTGAAACCATGTGTGGCTCGTGTTAAAACCTTTGAACCCATGTATGGCCTCCTATTAGAACCTCTAAGAACTTTATTGAAATAATGCAGAACATGAAACAGCCCATATGCATCATCCTGTTTTTGGAGATTAATTGTAGTCTACAGATGACAGCGTATGAAGTAGGGCACTGGCAAGATCTGAAAACACCACAAGTGCATACATTTACATTTGTACAAAGGAAGATTTCTGTGGCATAAGGTTGATGGAAGTCATTAGGCCTTCATGCCAAAGTGTTCTGATAATTGTATAATCCTGTTACTGCTGAGCTCTACGTCAAGTACCATGATGCTGAGTGACTCATGGAATGCTATAGTTTCCTAAAAGTCTTCATAGAGTGACTGAAGAGCTAGATTTATGGTGTAGTTACCCATCTTGAAACCGGAACACCCATGACCTAGTTGTAAAGTGAAAAATGTATCTGTAGTTTCACTTCACATTTCTGGACTTGCATCTCTTCCCGTAACCTTTTAGTGTGGTACATTAAAGTGCTCATGATATGACTACAGTTGTCCAAGGCCTTAAGTTTTTAGGAGCACGTCAAAGCACTTTAATCCTTGTAGTACTGCCAGTCATTTTAAGACCCATAATTTGAGGAAAGATTAAGCAGGTTAGGCTGAATGATATTAGCTGGTAAAATACATTTAAGAGTTGTTCCTCAAGGACACCACCACCACCTATGCAGAATGAGGTGTCTCTATGATTCCAGACTCCAGAATAGCCATGGTTACACACTAGTCTATCCCACAGTTGGTTTGTAGCCTCTATCCATAAATGTGTTCATAGGGAGTACATTTCCATATTCTACTATGCATATCCAGATGCTTTGCTTTTTAAGAAGTGAAAAAAAAAAAAACGTTCTCTAAAGATATTTGTGGCTGGAACCTAATGTATCTTTAGATTTTGGAAAAAAACATTTGTCAGTGTTAATTTCTGAAAGTATAAAGAGGAACAGAGCAATAATTTTTGCCTTATTAGAACAGTGATGCTCCTTAAGATTCATCCACATCTGCAGCCTGAGTATGTGGCCAGAAATAGTCATTTGCATTGTTTTAGGACCCACTGGTCATTACTGTTCAGGTACTATCATGGCTTCCACTGTCTGCTGGCCTTAGCTCCTGTTTAATGAGTTATATATGTCTTATTACTAGTGATATTATTTCTGCTTTCTAATGCGGTCTTTACACTGTGGGGAAGGGGCACTTGTAAATGTCTATGGCCTATATGTGGCTTATTTATCTGTTTATTTAGGCTGTTGAGAATGTATGGATTTTGCTAACTGTGGAGCTGCGATATTAATATGTCTACACAAAATTACGTTTTCCTTCACTTGGTATTCAAGTTGGATCTGGAAAGCTCTTGGGAAACCAAATGTTCCCAAATTGCCCATAGAGCCTTCCGATACTCCATATACCAGTTGTCTCTAAGGCTTTGTTCACATCTCCATTCAGCTAGATCCAGGAGGCTGTTCCGGAAAACAGCCTGGTGGGGTCCAGCTGTGTTCCGGCATGAGTGCTGGGTTTCGCTCAGAAAAACCATTGCATGCAACTGTTTTTATCCAGCCGAAAGCAGACATTTCACTGGAGAGTGGCTTGATCCCAGCCAGCCCCACCTATATAGTCTATGGCAGGGTTTCTCAACTCCACCTACCAGTCATGTTTTCTGGATTTCCTTAGTATTGAGCAGGTGATATAATTAGTGTCGATGCATCAGGACTTGCCACAGAGATTCATTCTGCGGGAAATTCTCAAATCCTGACCAGTAGGTGGGTTCCGAGGACCGCAGTTCAGAAACCCTGGTCTATGGGGTCCGGTGGTGAACGTTAGTATCCTGCTCTGCTGAGTCAAATGAATGGAGATGTGAACGTAGCTCCACCTTTGCAGTTGATACAGTATTCCCCTTCTCATTACGTTGGTTATGGTTTTGTAACAACTGGAGAACCACAGGTTGGAGACCAGTGCTATATACTGGTTGAAGATGGAGAATAGTTTGCCTGTAGAGCGCAGGCTGTAACAAGACATAATAATAGTCGGTAACTGTTTGATATCCTGCAGATTCTTGCTGTCGGCCATGGCATTTATTCAGCTTATAATGGGGAAATACTGGTAAATCGCTTTCATGAGATTTTAGCATGTGTAACTCCAACTTGGCTGTATTTTAACGGGGAACACGTTAGGCTTCATGCACACAGTCATGACCGTATTTCCGCCCGCAAACTACAGATACACAAAATACCTTCTGTGTGCATTCCATATAGTTCCCATTCCCATCAATAGAAAGGGTTATGAGAAGGGACATGTTCTGTCTTTTTTGGAACAACCACACGGATCTGCACAAAGCACGGATGTGTACATGGCTGCGTAGAGACGAATGGGTCAGCGTGCTCATATGCGGGTAGCACACAGATGTAAAATATGATTGTGTGCATAAAGCCTTACAGAGATCAAAGAAGGTTTCCCGCCAGATATATTCATAGTATGTTTTAGTATGAACTTGTATGTATAGGTACAGGCAGGGTTTTAGTGTGTGTGTGTGTGTGTGTATATATACATTAAAAAGACTTTTAAAGGGTCCATTTACTTGGAACTGCATGGATAACTCCAATACATGTCCTTGTGCAGGTATGACACAACCTCGACCATCAGATGGAATAGGCTTATCGTGCATTACCTATCATTTTCCCCCAGGAACCCAGGAGTCGTCTTGCTCCATGTTGTATGGGCGCCATGTACAGCACCGTATTCCACTCACTCCTTGTATTTGCTAATATTGTTTTTTGAACTTAACACGAAATGCAATTGTTCCCTTAGTGAGGTTGTGTAGAAAATATGCAGACAATTTGAGCACCCGAACCTTACGTTTCTTTTTTAAAGATCAGATAAAAAAAGCAGGAAAAAGGAATAAAATTAAATTATTTTTTTTGCTTACAAATATATGGTGAACAAAAGTGTAACTCCAGAGCCTTAGTGCAATTTAGAAACTGTGAATTTCCAAATAAATATGAAGACTTGTCTTTGATATCTGGCCTATCTTTTTTTTACGTATAAAGCTGTGTATTCTGGTTACAATTGGGTCACCAAAAGTGGCAGGAATATTCTGACGTCCCGGATTGTTCGCCTTCTACAAAAAGTTACCGTATATTTGAGTTGCAAATTGCTTTAAACAAAACTGTATCCAGAGATCTGGATAGTAGCTCTGCGGCACATCTGATGGCATCTGTGTTCACATCACCGTTATTTTTCCGTTATTCTGATACATCAGAAAAATGAAGGGGAAAAAAAACATCCTGTAAAAAATCTGTATTAGTTTAGCACATTTGGCATCCGTTTGAGCCATTTCCATCAGATCCAGTTTTTTTTTTTAGATGGAAAAAATTCCTTGCATGCAGCACTTTTTTTCAGTCTAAAAACTGGATCTCAGATGAGGACAGGATCTGTTTTTTTTCTTTTTTTTTTTTTTGTTCTTCTGATGGATCAGAAGAATGGAAAAATAACGGTCATGTGAACTTACCTTAGGTCTCCATGGAGAAGTGTCAATTCCCACGACAGTACCTGTTTTGAGGTCCACAAAGATGTAGTCTGTGTGCATCCCACACTTTTTGCGGGCCCCATTGAATAAAATGTATTTGTACCCAAACCAGACAAGAATGATGACATCCGTGTGCTGTCTACATTTTTTGCGGCCCCATAGGAAAGAAGGGGTCTTTGTGCGATCCACAAAAAATGCTGACGAAAATACGGCCGTGTCAATGCACCCTAAATTGTATTTTTAGCAAGAAGTGACAGCATATGGCTTGGATTTGCCATCACTTTATCTGTGGGGGGTCTGACAGCCGGTACCGCACAAAAATAAGAATGAAGTGGCGACAGCACTAGATGTTAGCTGTGACCCATTGCCCCCCCCCCCCCCCCCCCACACACAGCTAGTTGACGACATTCACAATATGAAGAGAAACTTCTTCTCCTGATGAGCTTTGTCTCCAAATGAAGTCAGGGCTGAACTACACCCAGCCTTCGTTTCCCAATCAGATCAGCAGCTGATGTTGGCAATTCCCCTTTGTAATAGAGGGGCCTTTCCAGCGCTTCTCCCCCTCTCCTCTCGAAAAGGATGTTTCTGGGTGGAAACTCAAAACTGTCAGGTAAAAAGACACGCTTTTTTATTTCTCTGCTTACAGAATATAGGATTAAAAAAAGGCCTTAAGCATAAAAATCATATAGCCATACACCTGCCCGACTGGTTTCGCCTCTTTAAGAGCTGTAAGGCAAAACCAGACGGGCAGGCGTATGGTAGAGGGTTGATTCTAGAGGCTGGACTCCCACCAACATTGTGCAGTATAGATATGTTAGTAGTATGCCATCATTTCTTAAGACAAGAATAACCCTTTAAAGGTGTTCTCTGAGATTTGTTAAAAATTTGCAGGGTTCTTTGTAAATGCATTTTTTTTTTTTTTTCCAAATGTCCCATTGGTCCTACTCCACTGGGCCTGTAATGATGTCAGACCTCTGCAGCTAATCGCTGGCCTCAGCTGTCATGTGTGCGGTATGTGGGAGATGAGCGAAGTTTGGAAAAATTCTATTTGGCAACTTCGCTGAAGTTAGCCAAAAAATTTGATTTGTTCCGAATCTATAAATCAGGTATACCCAGGCCTTAGGTTACGGCCAGATGGAGCTGCTGTGTTGCGACTATGCTGTGGTGAAGAACCACGCAGCCAATTAGTCCGTAGCTGCCTATTTAATAATGAAGACCGCACTGTATAGTCAGTCTTCATTGTTAACGGCTGTCCAGCACCATGAATGCACCTTTAAGCGGGGTTTTGTTGGTTAGGTTGCGGGGGGATAATATGCATATTATTGCTATTCTGTTCTGCAATCTCCTGCAGGTTAGTTGACAGTAAACACAGAATATTAATCAGCTCTGGCATACCCACTTCTCCAAACCCAGCGCTCTCCTGCCCCACAGGTGGGAGCCCTTCTTCTGCCATCTGCTTTTCCTCCTTTTCCATGTCATCCGGAACATCCAGCTCCTCTTCTCTCTGCATCTTGCAGACTTTTCTAGGAAGTGAAGCCAGCAAAAGAGGATGGTCATCATTAAGAACTGGTTCCCTTTAAAGGGTGCAGACCGGATGATAGTGGTTGGCACGCTGGCAGTGGAATAATAAAGGCTTCCATCTTATTGGTATTGAATTACATATCTTAGTTTACGGCTATTGTAAAAATAAGTAAATGTAGCTTTAAACAAATAAAACTAACGCAGCAGAAGTCTCCCATCTCCAATATTCTTCTATTAATTGTTTTCAGCAACACTATCCCTTGTGCATGAGCGCTTCCAATATCTCTCCCGATGCTCAGCTCCTAGGACAATGGCAGAGACCGTGCGGGAGGAAGGTTTTATAGGGCTGATGACGACCTGTGGATTGCCTGGCTGCATGGCATTATGGTTGATCTCAGGTTCCTGAACTTCTTACTTTCACTTTGTAACACGTGCAGCTGCCATTTTAGTAAAAACTGATTCGTTACCACAAAGCGTGAAGAAATTAGGATTCGTTGCGATCTGAAGTTTTCCTAAACTTCAGACCAAATTTCGCTTTGCTCAACACTCATGGGAGCCATGAGCAGCACATGACCACTGCAATCCACAAGGGCGGGATCTGAGTGGTGGCATGGGCCATTTTATAGGCAAGTTTTAGTTTTTTTCATTTTACAAAGTTCCCAGCCAAATTTAACAAATCTCGAAGAACCTCTTTAAAAGAACTGAACATTTTACATATTTGGTCTCTAGTCTCATTGCAAGCTGTGCAAATTCGGTTGGTGTCTCAGGAGACCGACCATTATAGGGACAGAAGTGGGTCCATCAGAAGAGACGTCAGAGATGCTGTAATACAAAGGATCTGCGTTATACAGTAGTTTGTTTTAGTTTTACACATTTTGTGTGAGTATGAACTGCCCGTTATGCAAGTTGCAACTGAAATGAGTCAGCGCTGTCAAGATTAAGACTTTGATGTAAAGGCAAGATCTATCATCCCCTAGATGCATTTCATGTGGTGTTGGTGATGTATTTTCCTTTTTAAAGGTTTCATTTTTTTTTTTGCACATGGTAGCTTTTTTTTTTTTTTTCTTTGCAGACTCCGGTACAGCGATGTCGAAACTATCGTCTCCAATATTAGGGAGAGTTATAATTCTTCATAAGGACCGTATGTAGTTTGGAATCCGCAAATTGCAGATCCACAAAATACGGTACTGTTCATGTCGCATTCACATTTTTGGCAGACGCATTGACCTCAATGGGTCCATGGTCCACATTTTGCAGACAAGTACAGGACATGTTGTTTTGGTGGAATGAACATGCGGAAGGCACATGGGCCATCTGCGTGCATTCTGCATCTGTATGTCCGTTCCGCAAAAATATATACATTTAAGAATATGTCTGCAAAATGTGGACCACAGGCCTATTGAAGTTAATAGGCCCACACGAAAAAAAAGGGGACGGCACATGGACCGCAGATTTTGTAGCTCCAAGGTTTGCAGACTGCAAAATACATATGGTCGTGTGTATGAGGGCTAACTCTGTGATGTTGGTCCCTGTCTTTTCTGCTTTAAAAGCTAATATTCTTCGCAAAAGGCTTTCCACTCCCTTTTCTGAGTCTGGGGTCAGATAGGAAGGAGTGACATAGGACTGCAGATCAGATTGAACCTGGGACTTGTCTGGAATCTGTATCCATAGAGGTGAGAGTCAGTCAAGTTCTTCCACGTCAACCTCACAAGCCAACATTTTTCACTTTCTCTTGATGAGAACCCGTCCTGTTTTTGGAGCTGAATATACAGCAGATCAAGGGAGGATTGGAAACTTAAAGTGGCTCTGGAAAAAAAAAATAAAAAAAAAATGTAGGCCCAAATTGACAGAATTAAATCCAGAGGATTTACTTTATGCTGTTAAAAGCAAAACAGGGTGCACCATAGGGTAATGCCGTTTGCAGACAGGTAAAATAAATGGTTCCAGTGCAAGGCTCACCTTTGATAGTTGTGCTACCTGTAGGCACAACTCTAATGAAAGCTTGTCAAGACGTGTACTGGGGTCATGGTTTGATGGTGGATCTGCAGCCGCGGAGGGATGTCTTCTTGTCGGAGATACCTGAGGTCTCCAAGAAGTGGTAAGATTACAGAGGTAAGTAGATAAAATATCCCAGGGCGCAAGAATCCAGTCCAGATGGTAATAGTAAAGATGATACTTTATTGCAGAAGTACAATGCGTTTTGGGCAATAGTTTCCCTTCATCAGGTACATAATTCAGTGTTACGTACCTGATGAAGGAGAACTATTCCCCAAAACGCGTTGTACTTCTGCAATAAAGTATCATCTTTCCAATTACCAGCTGGACTGGATTCTTGCGCCCTGGGATATTTTATCTGCTTACCTCTGCAAATTGACAGAAGGCAGGGGCAACACAAGTAGACTGGGCTAGCAATGCCATATTGTGGAACGTAATACCGCCCCAGCAGAGCCAAATAACACAATAAACTGCCCCAGAAACAAAATGCCTCCCCAGAAGCTGCCCCTCTGTGGTGGTCAGTGCCAGCTGCCACATTCTGTCCTCCTACTCCAGTTGCCTCAGGAAGGCAATACAGTTGAATTCAGGAATCAGGAGAGCATCTGTGGTTGCGGGCCAGGTACATAACAACTTGACACCCTAAGGATTAATTAACTCTGGGAGCAACAGATCATTACTTACCTGGCTGGCGGTCCTGAGGAGGGCTCAGGCAGCCCCCTGGACATCGTCCCACTGGGAAATATCCCTGTAGAGTCTATTGCCAGTCTGCCCCTGCAGCAGACACAAGGAGCCTCAATATAGACATCAGAAAGTTTTTCCTTTTTCATAAACTTAGTTCCAGTTCCATATTTAGCAGAAAAATAGGAAGGAAACACATACTTGAGCTACAGTTTATAGCAGTTGCTGGAGTTAATAAACAATATCACAAGTGTCCCACGACACACGCCTGGACGGCTGCTACTCTCCTTCGTTCGCCTCTGAGTTGCCCTAGGAATTCTGTCACTGACACACGGACTCAGTTCCCCCGCCTAGTTAGACCTCAGTAAAAGGAGTAGCAGCGTGAGGAAAAGGGCTCTCGCCGACACACAGCGGCCCTCAGAGTCTCCTAATGAGATACACCAGCCTCGGTTTTGGCTCTGAATAGTGACCTGACCACAGGAGAGGGCTTCCAATTGACCTGGAGTGGAATGTGCGCACAGGAAACACAGTACTCCTGTGGAAAAAGGGGCGCACAGAGAACACACAGTACCTTCTGTGGGGACGGGGTACACACTGAGAACACGCAGTACCTTCTGTGGGGACGAGGGGCGCACAGGAAACACACAGTACTCCAGTGGGGGAAGGATCAACAGAGAACACACAGTACCAGCTGTTGGAAAAGGGGTCATCACAGAGAACACACAGTACCTCTGTGGGGACGAGGGGCGCACAGGAAACACACAGTACTCCTGTGGGGAAAGGGGTTACTCACACAGCTATTGGTATGCCCGGGTGATATATACCACCTTGTCTCCTTAAAAAAAAGCTCATTAACTCACTTTCCTTTGCCTATATTATTCTATATAGTCAAGCTGAACAGCACACAAAGCCCTTTTTGCAGTGACTGATCAAAAACCTCTCGCTCAGCAGCAACCCTTGAATTCAGACAGTAGTTCCCACACAATGTCACGAAACCCCCAGTAACCAAAGAAAGGTCTCCCAACCAAATCTACAGAGAAGAGAGAGGGAAAGAGAGAGAGAGGGATGAGAGAGATATAGAGAGAGAGAAAAAGAAAGAGAAAGAAAAAGCGCCAAAATATGAAAAAGGAAAAACTGAATAATAGACTAAAAATAAAAATGGGTTAGTAAAAGAAAATGTAGAAAACTTCAGTTACAGGAAGTCTTGCTATATACATTGAGATTCAGTAAATGTTAACTTAAAGAGGACCTTTCACCTGAAAATGCAAGTTAAACTAAAGATATACCCTTACTTGCCGGCCCCCGGTGGTGCTTATTTTGTCCGCGGTGCCCCCCGCAATATTTTCCGCCTTCTATGCTAATGAGCCATTCGGCTCAACTGGGCGGGCCTGCAAAAGTTCTCCCGGGGCGCGTCTTTCTTCTCCCTGGCACGGAGCGCATCCAATCAGTGCGCTCTGCTCCTAGCCAGGGAGAAGAAGCTCCAGTTCTCGTGAGATTTGCGAGAACTGGAGCGATTTCATCCATCCTGAGCCGCCGCCTCCGACACTGCTCCAATGCTCGCTGCGGGAATCCAAGATGGCGCCGGCTCAGGATGGATGAAATCGCTCCAGTTCTTGCGAATCTCGCGAGAACTGGAGCTTCTTCTCCCTGGCTAAGAGCGGAGCACGCTGATTGGATGCGCTCCGTGCCAGGGAGAAGAAAGACACGCCCGGGAGAACTTTTGTAGGCCCGCCCAGTTGAGCCGAATGGCTCATTAGCATAGAAGGGGGCATCGCGGACAAACGGGGGCACTGAGTGCAAAATGAAGAACTGAATAAGCACCACCGGGGGCCGGCAAGTAAGGGTATATCTTTAGTTTAACTTGCATTTTTCAGGTGAAAGGTCCTCTTTAAACCAAACCTCACATACAAAAAACAAAAAAAAGCAAAAACCCTTTGGAAAACATACAACTGTATAGGACTGAATTAACAAATCAATGTCTTGGAGGGTTCACCTCAAACCATGAAAAATAGCAGGAGAATTTCTACCCACCCTGTGACTGAAATGGTAATTTGTTCAGCCCCAAACCAGCTTCAGAATAATTTTACCAAAGAAGCAGGATCTAACATTACAAGGTCCCAAAACCGTTTTTTTTAGGGGAAGGGGAAAATTTATTTAAATTAGGTCTTAGAGTTCCTCCATTTTCTGTAAATACAAACCGTAAAATGGTTTACAAAGACCTTAATCTAACCTTCTCTGGCACACAAAATTAGAAACTCTGCTGAATTCCAGGAACCGATCTCTTTCCTCTCTGAGCTTCACATTTTAACAGTTCATATTGGGATTTAAAATCTGATTCTTTGGTCAATGACCTTGGCCGTCCCTGGCTTCTATGCCTTTGCAAAGAACCATGTCTGGGACTATTACCCCACCTTGCTGAATAAACCACTTTACTTCTAGGTGTGGTTCTGGGGTACTTAACATACCTGTGTCTGTTGCTATTAGCAACATCACAATATCGTGCAATGTGCCCAATTTTCCTGCATGCAAAACAACGAATAGCTTGTCTCCCTGCACAATACCTTATCTGGGCACATGGTGATCTGACTTGCTGCACAATATTAATCATCCCAGCATGACTAGGTCCCACACTACTATCTGTATTGAGTCCACTTACCACGGACTCATCTGAGGAATCTTCTGGCATTGTGTTAACACTTCCAACTCCAGGGTCGGACAAATTGTCCATCTCCATCCCTGAGTCGGATCCACTATGTGACCCACAGTCCTCAGACTTCTCCATACCTACAGCCCATACATTGCCTCTAATCCCAGACACATTACTCTCTAATGATTGTTTTAATGACTCTGGCTGCACTAAGCACTAAGAATGTTCATCTTCTGTCCTCCTGCAGAGAGCAGACAATTCCCTTGCAGCACCCTGTGCATGCATCAGGCTTTCAGACAACCATTCATTCTCCTTGCGCAGCTCAGTATTACACCTCACAGTACATTCATAATTAGCGCTAGCTTCAGCTGCCTGCTGGACAAGAGTTCTCAATTTAACAATTTCCACTTTTAAATCTTCCACTTCTCCTTCCAAACTCAGCTTCAGCCTACAAGACTCCTGATATTTATCCGCTATCCACCCAGCAGCAAAAATCAGAGCATACTTGCCTTTCCTTTTGCGCCATATTCTGGTACCGATCAGGTTTGCTACACAATTCTGAGCCTGCAGCCATGGATCAGTAGATCCTTGCATAGCTTGAAGAATTGCCGCCATGTCCTTCAACTTTGCAACTTCTTTAAAAATGCTTTCCATTGCACAGGAATACAAACACCACAATGGTTGCTACAAAAAACAAAACACTGGTACCGATCTCTAGGGTTTGTCCCAATACTTTTGGCACAGAACTACAAGCACCTCCTTTCTACACTGTAGTACCCGTATTAACTATGCCAAACAATTCTACAATTCAGTGTAACAGCCACAGATATACAAACATTAAGCAGAAGCATCAACTATGGGACAATTACACCGCTAAACTGCCACTAATGCTCACACAATGATTCCTGTATCAGACTGGTCATTGAGCTATACCATAACCGAACACTCAACTGATATCCAGCACAAAACTTACCAACACAAAATCAAACTGTACATAGAAAGGTTACAAAAAGACAAAATAACTATTCTGGACAAAACTGACATTTGAGGCAAAAACAACCAAATCGCTTTCCGTAGACACCAAAACTAAAAGTGAACCAGCTCAAACTAAAATTAATTCCTTGTTAAAACCTGCAGCACCAAACTAACCAAGATGTCTGCCAAAAACACATAGTCTTCACACACACAAAGGAAATCAAAGATGGCTGACAAAACCACATGGCCTTCACACACACAAAGGAACATAAAATGGCCTACTAAACCACATGGCCTGACACACAAAGGAAGACAAGATAGTATCTACAGGGTGGGCCATTTATATGGATGCACCTTAATAAAATGGCAATGGTTGGTGATATTAACTTCCTGTTTGTGGCACATTAGTATATGTTAGGGGGGAAACTCTTCAAGATGGGTGGTGACCATGGCGGCCATTTTGAAGTCGGCCATTTTGAATCCAACTTTTGTTTTTTCAATAGGAAGAGGGTCATGTGACACATCAAACTTATTGGGAATTTCACAAGAAAAACAATGGTGTGCTTGGTTTTAACGTAACTTTATTCTTTCATGAGTTATTTACAAGTTTCTGACCACTTATAAAATGTGTTCAATGTGCTGCCTATTGTGTTGGATTGTCAATGCAACCCTCTTCCCCCACTCTTCACACACTGATAGCAACACCGCAGGAGAAATGCTAGCACAGGCTTCCAGTATCCGTAGTTTCAGGTGCTGCACATCTCGTATCTTCACAGCATAGACAATTGCCTTCAGATGACCCCAAAGATAAAAGTCTAAGGGGGTCAGATCGGGAGACCTTGGGGGTCATTCAACTGGCCCACGACGACCAATCCACTTTCCAGGAAACTGTTCATCTAGGAATGCTCGGACCTGACACCCATAATGTGGTGGTGCACCATCTTGCTGGAAAAACTCAGGGAACGTGCCAGCTTCAGTGCATAAAGAGGGAAACACATCATCATGTAGCAATTTCATATATCCAGTGGCCTTGAGGTTTCCATTGATGAAAAATGACCCCACTATCTTTGTACCCCATATACCACACCATACCATCAATTTTTTTGTTCCAACAGTCTTGGAGGGATCTATCCAATGTGGGTTAGTGTCAGACCAATAGCGGTGGTTTTGTTTGTTAACTTCACCATTCACATAAAAGTTTGCCTCACCACTGAACAAAATCTTCTGCGTAAACTGAGGGTTCTGTTCCAATTTTTGTTTTGCCCATTCTGCAAATTCAGTGCGCCGATCTGGGTCATCCTGGTTGAGATGCTGAAGTAGCTGGAGTTTGTAAGGGTGCCATTTGTGAGTAGCTAATATCCGCCGAAGGGATGTTCGACTAATTCCACTCTACAGTGACATGCGGCGAGTGCTACGCTGTGTGCTCTTGCTGAATGAAGCTAGGACAGCCACTGATGTTTCTTCATTACAGACAGATTTCATGCGTCCACATTTTGGCAAATCCAACACTGAACCAGTTTCACGAAACTTAGCAAGCAGTTTGCTAACTGTAGCATGGGAGATGGGTGGTCTCGTAGGGTGTCTTGCATTGAAATCTGCTGCAATGACCCGGTTACTGCGTTCCCCAGACATCAACACAATTTCTATCCGCTCCTCACGTGTTAACCTCGGCGACATGTCAATGGCTGTAAACAAAGAGAAACTTGTTAATAACTGATGAAAGAATAAAGTTACGTTAAAACCAAGCACACCATTGTTTTTCTTGTGAAATTCCCAATAAGTTTGATGTGTCACATGACCCTCTTCCTATTGAAAAAACAAAAGTTGGATTCAAAATGGCCGACTTCAAAATGGCCGCCATGGTCACCACCCATCTTGAAAAGTTTCCCCCCTCACATATACTAATGTGCCACAAACAGGAAGTTAATATCACCAACCATTCCCATTTTCTTAAGGTGTATCCATATAAATGGCCCACCCTGTACAATATCCAGCAATAGAAAAACCAAACTAAACAAAACAGTTTATATATTCCTTGTGCCCCACCCCCGAAACCAGAGCAAACCTCCACTCTGTGGGTGATTTACAGGCTAACAATATAAAAATACTCTCTAAATGCTGTCTCTAATGTACAAACACTAAAACAAATTGCTGCCTCTACAAAATCACAGTAATATAAAAGTTAAGAAGTTACAACAAAAACACAACACTCTGTACTGCTTAGTCAGACCACACATGGAGTACTGTGTACAGTTCTGGGCTCCTGTGAACAAGGCAGACATAGCAAAGCTGGAGAGGGTCCAGAGGAGGGCAACTAAAGTAATAACTGGAATGGGGGCAACTACAGTACCCTGAAAGATTATCAAAATTAGGGTTATTCACTTTAGAAAAAAGACGACTAAGGGGAGATCTAATTAATATGTATAAATATATCAGGGGTCAGTACAGTGATCTATCCCATCATCTATTTATCCCCAGGACTGTGACTGTGACGAGGGGACATCCTCTGCGTCTGGAGGAAAGAAGGTTTGTACACAAACATAGAAGAGGATTATTTACGGTAAGAGCAGCGAGACTATGGAACTCTCTGCCTGAGGAGGTGGTGATGGTGAGTACAATAAAGGAATTCAAGAGGGGCCTGGATGTATTTCTGGAGTGTAATAATATTACAGGCTATAGCTACTAGAGAGTAGGGTCGTTGATCCAGGGAGTTATTCTGATTGATATGAAAACAATATAAGTTTCAGCACTCACGATTTTTGGTAGCTAAAATCTTCGTCTTTTATTCAGGCAGTAGACAAAATAGGCAGGACATCCACCCACAAGTGTAGCAACCTTGATGCGTTTCGAACAGAAGTTCTTAGTCGTAACAATGAACAGTGTCTCCTCAGGTGATTTTATACTAGTCTGAGAAATAATTATTCTCCCCCCACCTGGAGGGCGGGGGAATAAAGGAGGAGGAAAGCATTTTAACATCTTGTTTTCCGGTGTTTTACAATATAGATAAATTACGCATCCATATAAAGTCACAGATTTTTACATAAATATAAAGTGAAAAATAACCACAAATAAAATAGTGAACATATTAAAATTGCAATAATGTATCAAATGTCGATATAAAGGTAGAATACAACACTGAGTATGTATAAACAACTTAATTAGTATAAATCCATATGTGTTGGTATTGTAATGTTGATCTCGACATGGACCCTATATCTCTATTACTATTCTTAGTGGAAATGAAAATTGAATAGACAAATGGTGAGAGGGGAGATGAGAATAGAAAAATCGAGTTAGAAAAAATGCATAAACTCGTTTTTCATATTCAGGCCGTTCGGATGTCTGGTGTTCATATGCAAATGAGCACTCGCAAGTGCCCAGGGGCGGCGTTCAGTGTGTAAGTGCCCAGGCTGCTCTGCCTTCTTCTCACTTTACTCCTCCCCAGCCTCTTCCTTTGCCCGCCCTCCAAGTCCGGACCTATCGATAAGGCAAGAGACTTGGAGGGCGGGCAAAGGAAGAGACTGGGGAGGAGTAAAGTGAAAAGAAGGCAGAGCAGCCTGGGCACCTACACACTGAACGCCGCCCCTGGGCACTTGCGAGTGCTCATTTGGATATGAATTAAACTTCGTTTTTCCTGCTGGTGCAAGTCTAAAGAAAAGAACAAAGGTACCATTACATTCATGTATAGGTGTGCTACAGAGCCATGTAAGCACTGTATATGGCCATATGGAGGTGACAGACTCCCTTTAACAAATGTCAAATAAATGATCACCCTAATTACTTATGTGATTTATTGGTTGAAGGCCAATATTTTCTTGATTCTTATCTCCAAGATGAACTTATCGGGCCAATCAGGGGTTTACTTGACACAGGATCACAAGCTACTATATTGTCATATAGTTATTTCCAACAGGTATTGGATGTGACAGCAAAGAAGCCGAGATTGAAATCGTTTGATGGCTCTTTGATAAGTGTCGGCGGAGACACTCAACAGCTCACCAATACATGGAGAATCTACGCAAGCACCTTCAGCATGCTTTTGCATTTGCCCAGAAGAATCTGGAGAAAGCAGCCGTGAGCACCAAAACCTACTATGATCTGAAGACTACTCAAAAGGAGTACCAGATTTCCGATCAGGTTTATCTCTATAACTTCGCCCGGGATCAGGTGAAGGAAAGGAAGTTCCTGCTTTTCTGGAAGGGACCCTATGTCGTCATTGACAAATTGTCATCTGTGGTCTACAAGATCAAAATTCCTAAGGGGGATGAATTTATAGAGAAATGGGTGCATATTAATCAATTACGTGTTTGTCATCCTAGGTCACAACTTCGCCAAATGGAAGGATTGCTGGATGATGAAGAGTAAAAAGATATCAAGGTTCCAGCTAAAGGCGGAAATCCAGGATTGGTATAGTATGAACATACAAATGTACTAACCTATCCTCATATATTTTCCTCTGTAACTAATTATTTCTTGACTCACTTTTGAATCAAGAACTTGCTCTGTCCAAGAAAAGAAACTATGCCAAATCAAAGATGTATGGTAGTATGAACTATTTTCTTGCAGGAGTGATAAACAAAAAAAAAAGTGGAAGATGTATGTACTTATATTTGTCATACTATATATTACAGGCGCAAGATGGCATTGAGGGTTGTTGCTGCTATCTACATCGTCATGATCTTGGGGAAGGAGTTCCAGGCCGAGCCTATTGCTGTACCAGGCCCTTCATCTGGGATCATGCTGCAGGTTACCGCGGGATTCATCTTGACGAATAAGAGGGTTCTATCCCAAAAGATCTACGTCAGTTTGGATCAACGTGTCTTCATCGAAAGACAGTTCAACATTTCCGAGATTCTGTCTCCGGAGATAAAGATGTGGTATCAAATGCACTCGCAAGGGGTGGCCCAGACTTGAACTCTCTTCCTGTATAGGTGACCCTAGTAAGACCCTAGCACAGGGAAAAAATCCCGTCCAAAGGAACCACACATATACAAAAAATAATAGAGATGTTACCCCACAAAGACACCACTAAGGGAGAGAGGGTGGGGATATACTCATGTGTCCCGACGCGTTTCTTCATTTTGGGGACAAATTTGTACAGGCCTATGTACCTGGAAGGGAGGTCGCGGTTGATGAGTCTCTCATTGCGTTCAAGGGGAGACTAATTTTCCGCCAGTATGTTCCCTCCAAGCGGGCGAGGTATGGCGTGAAGCTATACAAACTTTGTGAGAGTACCTCAGGATACACTTACAAGTTTTGTGTATACGAGGGGCCAGATTCCTGTATTCAACCCCCAGAATGTCTCCCCACTCTGGGTGTTAGCGGGAAACTTGTGTGGGACCTTATGTACCCACTGCTAGATAAGGGTTACCACCTTTACGTGGATAACTTTTATACTAGTATCCAGTCCCTTGCCGCCAGATCCACGTTCGCTTGTGGGACAGTGCGGAAAAATCAACGCGTCCTCCCTGCCCACCCCCTCCAGGTACCTATCCCCAGGGGTGCGACCCTTGCCCTTACCAGTGAAAACCTGTTGCTGGTCATATATAAGGACAAGAGGGATGTCCTTGTACTGTCCACAATTCATGGTAACGGCATCACCCCTGTCCCTGTGCGAGGTACCGCGGCAATGGTCCTCCAGCCCGATTGTATCGTCGACTACAATCGGTATATGGGAGGAGTTGATCTCTCTGATCAAGTCCTCAAGCCATATAACGCCATGCGCAAAACCCGGGCATGGTACAAAAAAGTTGCGGTCTACTTGGTGCAGGTTGCCTTGTACAACTCTTTTGTACTAAGGCTACTTTCACACCTGCGTTTGGTGCGGATCCGTCTGGTATCTGCACAGACGGATCCGCACCTATAATGCAAACGCTTGGATCCGTTCAGAACGGATCCGTTTGCATTTTTTTGTTCATGATAATGCAAACGGATCCGTTCAGACTTTACATTGAAAGTCAATGGGGGACGGATCCGTTTGAAAATTGAGCCATACTGTGTCAACTTCAAACGGATCCGTCCCCATTGACTTACATTGTAAGTCTGGACGGATCCGTTCGCCTCCGCACGGCCAGGCGGACACCCGAACGCTGCAAGCAGCGTTCAGGTGTCCGTCTGCTGAGCGGAGCGGAGGACAAACGCTGCCAGACTGATGCATTCTGAGCGGATTCGCCTCCACTCAGAATGCATTAGGACTGGATGGATCCGTTCGGGGCCGCTTGTGAGAGCCTTCAAACGGAACTCACAAGCGGAGCCCCGAACGCTAGTGTGAAAGTAGCCTAACTCGAAGCGCTGGCAGCACAGGGACATTCCTCCAGTTCTATGAGGCAGTCCTCAAGGCCCTGATCTTTTCGGACCGGGAAAGAGCAGGCGGGAGTACCTCGGGAACTGGAGGCGCCCGGATCGTCCCTAGCCAACACTTTCCAGGTGTGGTCCCCCATACTGGAAAGAAGGGACGAACCCAAAAAAAGTGCAGAGTGTGTCGCAGAAGGGGGATACGGAAGGACACCACTACTCGTGTCACGTACCCCGATCCTCTGGGCCTCTGCATTGACGGTTGCTCCAGGGAGTATCACACTTCCATGGAGTACTAAGTTTATATCCCAATTTAGCCACTGACATCAGATAAAAAAACTGGTTCTCAGACTTGACACCCAAAAAAACTAAAATAATTTAAAAAAAAGTATGCAAATTAGGTATCGCTGCGTCGGTAATAATCTCCTCTATAAAAATATCCCATGACCTAACCCCCTAGATTAACACGGTCCAAAAAATAAATAAAAAAACGGTGCAAAAAAAGAACTTTTTTGGTCACCTTACATAATAAAAATTTTAATAGCAAGCGATCAAAAAGTCATATAGCCCCCAAAATAGTGCCAATAAAACCGTCCTCTCATCCCGCAAAAAATTAGCCCCTACATAAGATAATCGGCAAAAAAAAAAAGGACTCTTAGACTTTAGAGATACAAAAACATTTTTTTTGTATCAAAAAGGATAATATAGTCTAAAACCTAAATAATTGTAAAAAAGTAAACTTATTAGGTATCTCCACGTCTGTAAGAATCTCCTCTATAAAAATACCCCATGACCTAACCCCCCAGATTAACACGGTCAAAAAAGCAAACAAAAAAAAAAACGGTGCCAGAACAGCTATTTTTGTCACTTTTCCATTTCAATCCGTTTTTTCCGGTAACAAAGCAAGGGTTAACAACCAAACAAAACTTAATATTTATTACTCTGATACTGCAGTTTACAGAAACGCCACATTTGTGGTCGTAAACTGCTGTATCACTAAAAGGCAGGGCGCAAAAGGAAAGGACCGACATGGTTTCTGGAAGGCCGATTTTGATGGCCTTTTTTATTGACACCTTGTCCCTTTTGAAGCCCCCCTGATGCCCCCCTAGAGTAAAAACTCCACAAAAGTGACCCCATCTAAGAAACTACACCCCTCCAGGTATTCAAAACTGATTTTACAAACTTTATTAACCCTTTAGGTGTTCCTCAACAGTTAATGGCAAATGGAGATGAAATTTCAGAATTTCAATTTTTGGTAACCTTGCCTCACAAAAATGTAATATAGAGCAACCAAAAATCATATGTACCCTAAAAATAAACCACCACCTTATCCCGTAGTTTCCAAAATGGGGTCACTTTTAGGGAGTTTCTCCTCCAGGGGTGCATCAGGGGGGTTGAAACAGGACACGGTGTAAATAAACCGGTCCATAAAAATCAGCCCTCCAAAAACCAAATGGCACACCTTTCCCTCTACTCCCCGCTGTGTGGCCATAAAGTTGTGTACGGCCACATATGGGGTGTTTCTGTAAACGGCAGAGTCAGGGCAATAAAGATACAGTCTTGTTTGGCTGTTAACCCTTGCTATGTTAGTGGAAAAAATGGGTTAAAATGGAAAATTAGGCAAAAAAAAATAAATTTTCTAATTTCATCCCCATTTGCCAATAACTCTTGTGCAACACCTGAAGGGTTAACAACGTTTGTAAAATCAGTTTTGAATACCTTGAGGGGTGTAGTTTCTTAGATGGGTCACTTTTAGGGAGTTTCTACTCCAGGGGTGCATCAGGGGGGTTGAAACAGGACACGGTGTAAATAAACCGGTCCATAAAAATCAGCCCTCCAAAAACCAAACGGCGCACCTTTCCCTCTACGCCCCGCTGTGTGGCCGTACAGTAGTGTACGGCCACATATGGGGTGTTTCTGTAAACGGCAGAGTCAGAGGGCAATAAGGATACAGTCTTGTTTGGCTGCTAACCCTTGCTTTGTTAGTGGAAAAAAAATGGGTTACAATGGAAAATGTGGCAAAAAAATGAATTTTCAAATTTCATCCCCATTTGCCAATAACTCTTGTGCAACACCTAAAGGGTTAACAAAGTTTGTAAAATCTGTTTTGAATACCTTGAGGGGTGTAGTTTCTAGAATGGGGTCATTTTTGGGTGGTTTCTATTATATAAGCCTCACAAAGTGACTTCAGACCTGAACCTAAAAATTGGGTTTTTGAAAATTTCTGAAAAATTTCAAGATTTGCTTCCAAACTTCTAAGCCTTGTAACATCTCCAAAATATAAAATGTCATTCCCAAAATGATCCAAACATGAAGTAGACATATGGGGAATGTAAAGTAATAACTATGTTTGGAGGTATTACTATGTATTATAGAAGTAGAGAAATTGAAACTTGGAAATTAGCAATTTTTTTCAAATTTTTGGTAAATTTGGTATTTTTTTATAAATAAAAATGATTTTTTTTTACTTCATTTTACCAGTGTCATGAAGTACAATATGTGATGAAAACACAATCTCAGAATGGCCTGGATAAGTCAAAGCGTTTTAAAGTTATCGGCACTTAAAGTGACACTGGTCAGATTTGCAAAAAATGGCCTGGTCCTTAAGGTAAAATAAGGCTGTGTCCTTAAGGAGTTAAAGAGTGTGTATGATGCCCTCCTTTATGTGTAACTAAGAGTGCCTTTTCCTTGTAATTTTTGGCAGCACTTGCACTTTATATACAAGTAAATATTCAGGAAAGAATGTTTTCTATAAATTTTTCCTCTAAAATAGGTTTTTCCCCCACTTGGTTTTGTGCGTATTATTGTCATTATGTAAAAGTGGCATACTATTCGGACAACATAGTTCCAAGCAGCGACCAGCGAGTCCAAGACGCATCCATACATCCTCCCCATGCTGTTACAGAACCATTTCGGTGGTGTTACCAACAATTTCTGACATTTTTTATGAACCAGGCACCCTCCCCTCTTCAAAGCAGGGGGTATCTGGTTTAATGCTCAGGTTCTCCCATTGACTTCCATTATACTCGGGTGCTCAGTTGAGCACCCGAATATCACGATGTGTTGACCCGAGCACTATGGTGCTCGATCAACACTAATGTACACTACTCACAAAAAGTTAGGGATATTTGGCTTGTGGGCGAAATGTCAGGATGAACCTAAAATGCTCTCTAACAGGTGAACTTAATGTGACCTTCTCTACACTTTTGGATGCACATGTCCAACTGTTCGATGTTTCAGTACTTTTTGCACAACTTGCTGTTCTCTAATAAGGAGCTTAACTCCTTAAGGACACAGCCTTATTTCACCTTATGGACTTTTTTTTTGCAAATCTGACCAGTGTTACTTTAAGTTGTGATAACTTTCAAATGCTTTGACTTATCCAGGCCATTCTGAGATAATTTTTTCGTCACATATTGTACTTCATGACACTGGTAAAATGAAGTAAAAAAAAATTTTTTATAAAAAAAATACCAAATTTACCAAAAATTTATAAAAAATTGCTAATTTCCAAGTTTTAATTTCTCTACTTCTATAATACATAGTAATACCTACAAAAATAGTTATTACTTTACATTCCCCATATGTCTACTTCATGTTTGGATAATTTTGGGAATGATATTTTATTTTTTGGGGGATGTTACAAGGCTTAGAAGTTTAGAAGCAAATCTTGAAATTTTTCAGAAATTTTCAAAAACCCAATTTTTAGGGACCAGTTCAGGTCTGAAGTCACTTTGCGAGGCTTACATAATAGAAACCACCCAAACATGACCCCATTCTATAAACTACACCCCTCAAGGTATTCAAAACGGATTTTACAAACTTTGTTAACCCTTTAGGTGTTCCACAAGAATTGATGGAATATAGAGATACAATTTCAAAATTTCACTTTTTTGGCAGATTTTCCATTTTAATAATTTTTTTTGAGTTACAAAGCAAGGGTTAACAGCCAAACCAAACTCAATATTTATGGCCCTGATTCTGTAGTTTACAGAAACACCCCATATGTGGTCGTAAACCGCTGTACAGGCACACTGCAGGGCGCAGAAGCAAAGGAATGCCATACGGTTTTTGGAATGTAGATTTTGCTGGACTGGTTTTTTGACACCATGTCCCATTTGAAGCCCCCCTGATGCACCCCTAGAGTAGAAACTGCAAAAAAGTGGCCCCAATTTAGAAACTACGGGATAGGGTGGCAGTATTGTTGGTACTAGTTTAGGGTACATATGATTTTTGGTTGCTCTATATTACACTTGTTGTGAGGCAAGATAACAATAAATAGCTGTTTTGGCACCGTTTTTATTTTTTGTTATTTACAACATTCATCTGACAGGTTAGATCATGTGATATTTTTATAGACCAGGTTGTCACGGATGCGGCGTCACCTAATATGTATACTTTTTTTTTTATTTATGTAAGTTTTACACAATGATTTCATTTTTGAAGCAAAAAAAATCATGTTTTAGTGTTTCCATAGTCTGAGAGCCATAATTTTGAAAGTTTTTGGGCGATTACCTTGGGTAGGGTATGATTTTTGCGGGATGAGATGACGGTTTTATTGGCACTATTTTGGGGTGCGTGTGACTTTTTGATCGCTTGCTATTACACTTTTTGCGATGTAAGGTGACAAAAAATTATTTATTTAGCACAGTTTTGTATTTAAATTTTTTTTACGGTGTTCATCTGAGGGGTTAGGTCATGTGATTCTTTTATATAGCCAGTCGATACGAACGCGGCGATACCAAATATGTATACTTTTTTTTAATTTATGTACGTTTTACACAATAACAGCTTTTTTTAAAACCAAAAAAATGATGTTTTAGTGTCTCCATATTCTGAGCCATAGTTTTTTTATTTTTTGGGCGATTGTCTCAGGTAGGGGCTCATTTTTTGCGGGATGAGGTGACGGTTAGATTGGTACTATTTTGGTGGGCAAACGCCTTTTTGATCGCTTGCTGTTGTACTTTTTGTGATGTAAGGTGACAAAAAAATGGTTTATTTAGCACAGTTCTTATTTTTTATTTTTTACGGTGTTCATCTGAGGGGTTAGGTCATGTGATATGTTTATAGAGCCGGTCGATATGAACGCGGTGATACCTAATATGTATACTTTTTTCCCCCCCTATTTTTTACCAAGTTTATTTAACTTTATTTGGGGAAAATTACGTTTTTGTTTATTTTTACTTGAAACTTTTAAATTTTGGGGGAAAACTTTATTTTTTCAACTTTTTTTTTCACTTAATTTTTTGTCCCACTTTGGGACTTGAACTTTTGGGGGTCTAATCCTTTACAATGCATTCCAATACTTCTGTATTGGAATGCATTGGCTGTATGAGTAATACTGTATTACTCATACAGCTTCCGGCCTGTGAGATCCAGGGGGCTGGATCTCACAGGCTCGTCACCGGAAGGCAGCGCGATGACTTCCTTAGACTTCGCGCTGCCTTCCATGCCATCGGGTCCCCCCTACAGCCGCATGGGGACCCGATGGCACTGCCACACGCCGCCACCGCAATAGGTAAAAGCTGCAAACCGCAGGTCTGATTTGACCTGCGGTTTGCGGCGATCGCCGACATGGGGGGATCACGGGACCCCCCCGCGCATTTAGCCGAGGTGCCTGCTCAATGATTTGAGCAGGCACCGGCTTCCGATCACCGCCCGCCGCGCGGTGGTGATCAGAAATACACAGGGCGTACAGGTATGCCCTGTGTCCTTAACTTAAGTACCAGGACATAAGGGCGTACCTGTACGCCCTGTGTCCTGAAGAGGTTAACAGCAATATTCACAACAGGTGTTTGATCCATGAATCACCCAATAAATTTCCTGGTTCAATTAGAATTGGCATTTAAACAGACCTCCTCATAATGCTGTTCACATTTTGACATGATGAAACCAGACGACACTTAACAATTGATCAACAGGACCTCACCATTGTGAGGCTTCAAGCAGGATGTTCTCAGACGGAAGTGGCCACTGAGCTTAGAGTGTCACAGAGTGACATCAGCAGGTTGTATCAGAGAGACTAAAAGAGTCACAGAAAGGCATAGAAGTGGACGTCCTTTGTCCACATCCTCCACTGTTGACCGCTTCACTGTGAACAATGCCCTGTGGAACCTGGTGATAATTGCCACAAAACTCCAGGCCCATTTAAGGTAGGTGAGAGGCACCCAAGTGTCACGTCAGACCATTTGAAACTATTCACATCAGCGTGGTCTGCATGCTAGACAACCTACATGGGTACCTGACCTCACCACCAGGTACAGGCGTCATAGTCTTGCTTGGGCCAGGGACCATCTACGCTGAACAAGGAACCAGTGGGCCTCAGTGCTGTTCACTGGTGAAAGTTGATTCATGCTGACCAGAAATGATGGCCGCCAACTATGTTGAAGACATCAAGGAGAATGCTAACTGTTGTCACCAGACGAGTCTTTGCTGCTGCTGGTGGTGGTGTTACAGTGCGGGCAGGTGTGTCTAGTCAATACAGAACTGCCCTACACTTGTGAATGGCATAGTGACAAGCCCATACTACTTGAATAACGTAATTGTGCCTCTGCATGTACAACACAGGCCTAATTTCATCTTCATGGACGACAATGCACCAGCTCATCGAGGTTTCATCATTAGGGAATGGATCCTGTGATGTGATGTATTTTTCAATTCAAGGTAGCCATGAATGCGAAGAAAACAGGAAAAGCTGGCCTCACATGTACATGGCTTTCTCCAATAATGTCTACAGGAGTTATGAAACCAGCTGATCAAGATTAGAAGCCAAAGGAACATGGAATATCTACAATTCTGGAATACAGAATCTTAGAGCGCTTATTGTCACTTCGAGTTTAGCCCAGTACAACTTGTCCACCAAATAACAAAGCCGTATATGGCTAAAGAGGGGGAAGAAAAAGTTATGTCTCCAGGAAGGCAGCAGGAAACAAAAAAACTAAAATGAAAAAAAAAATTGGTCTGGTCTTGAAACGGTTATGCAGGATAACAGTTATGCAGCCTCAATACTTTACATCTTGTCTTTGCTGGATAGTAGTAGGCAGTAAGTAATGAGATGGATGACAACAAGATTTTGAATATAGGTGTAAGGTGTAAATTTCAGAATTAATTTAATGCTCTTAGATAATACGTGTCATACAGTAGATGTGTAATAAGTATAATATGTGAGCAGACTGATGAAAAATACTATCCCCCCGATCTCAGGCTCATATACATTCATCGTCACGCTATTGTTAGTTCCCAGGGACGTTTAGGTGGCGTGGAGCTGTGCATGTTCCATTTCAGAACGCTTGCTGGGGGCATCTAAAATCTGTGTGGTAAAACCTTTTCTTGAGTCTTTAATGTCTGGAAACTCTGAACATCAAAGACTCCAAACCACAGAAGAAACCAAACTGCATCAGATGAGTATTACCTTCTTGATCTGCTAGTTTCACAATGTAGTGAGGTACCGTATGAAGTATTACATATTAGACAAGAAGAGGAAAAAAGGACGGGTTAGCAAACAGTGGTAACGAATACATTTATATATAGTCTAGTTAGAAAGAAACATGTGGACCTGTCAGTATAAGATCTTTATTCAAGCAGTATAAAAAAATAACATAATAAAAAATAAATAAAAAAAAAAGGAACTGTCCAGGGTTTCATAATGATCACCCCCTGACTGGTACATCCCTGGAATGGTCACTTTTTAAGTTGACCTTCTTTACGCTAGCATCACACAGTTTTTGAGCATCAGGACTGAATCCAAAAAGAGGAACACTAAAAAGAAAAGACCAGTACTACACATCTTTTGTATCCATACCTGTTTCACTACGTGCTTGATTTCAGCCTAAGGCTTAATGGATAGGGCCATGTCCGTTTTGTGGTTCGCAAACCGTGGATCTGCAAAATACGTGTATATTTTTATATGACCTACAAAAACTGGAACATTCACAGGAATAGAGCGACATTACTGGACAGCATGATATCAGTAATGATATCATTGAAGTCAATGGGTCTGCAATGGGCCTCATCCGGCCCCACTTTGTTCTAGGTATATGTGCAAAATGCCTATATATCCCCTAACTTAAAAAGAGAACCTATAAATACATAAAGTTCAAGTGCTAATGGTTAATAAAAGCGACTAGTAGATTAAATGAAAAAACTATTGCTGCCAAAGTCACCATATCAATGTATCAACATTTATTACCCATAGTCTTTGATGCAGCCAGGATGGCTTCCGCCCTGATGAGCGTTTTGGTAAACCTTTATCTGGGGTATGCGGTCTGTGTGCCATCTACATATTTTTTTTGCAGACCCATTGACTTCAATGGGACTGCAGTCTGCATTTTGTGGACATATTCTATCATTTTGCGGAACGGACATTGCAGATGTGGAAAGCACACGGATCATCAGTGTACTTTTCGCATCCGTATGTCCATTTTGTAATACGTGAAAGCCCAGAATTTGGGGTTCAGTAAATATTCATATTATTGATTTGAATGTGTTTCTTCACATATTTGTGATTCTCCACTAATCATGGGTCAGTAGAAAAGCAGCTGAAGCATTCACTACTTTGGTCCATGGTGCAGACCAAGAAGCACCTAATGAAGATTTTGGTTCCATGAAAACCACTGACCACTGAAATCCACCAGAATGTGGATGGCAACCAGTGAACTGGTGTAAATGATAGTAAGGTCCCTTTCACACGGGCGAGAATTGCACCTGCACTGAATCCGGACCCATTCACTTCAATGGGGCTGTTCAGATGAGCAGTGATTTTCACGCATCACTCGCAGCATGTTCTATATTCTGCGTTTTTCACGCAACGCTGGCCCCATAGAAATGAATGCGGATGCGGTGCGATTTTCACGCATAGTTGCTAGAAGATGATGTAACTAAATTGATAAAAGTCAATTTACTGTATTATTTTCCCTTATAACATGGTTATAAGGGAAAATAGCATTTTTAATACAGAATGCTTACAATAAAACAAAAAACAAAACAACCACAAAATAACTGGCTTTCCCTTAAGGGCTTCTTTCGATGTGGACGATGTAGCAATTGCAGAGTGACAAATTTCCCTAAAAAAACTACACAGGTCTGCTCCACACAAAACCCATTCAAAGTACGAATAGATGAATGTCTTACATGCAACACGACAGACGTCATATACATACTGGAATGCCCATGTTACAAACAATACATTGGAAGGACAAAAAGACAGCTGAAGAAAAGAATATCGGAACACATAGCAAACATCAAAAAAGGATACGAACAACACACATTATCCAAACACTACAAAACACACCACAACAGTGACCCGTCATCTCTTAAATTCATTGCCTTCGAAAAAATCCACAAACCTTGGAGAGGAGGAAACCATATAAACAATATGTCACGACACGAATCTAAGAGAATTTATGAATTCGACACCCTAATGCCCGCAGGTTTAAATGCCGAATTAGAAATTTTTGGATTCTTATAGATGGGGATGTGGCTCTTTGGGAAAGAGAAATAGAGGTCAGGCTGTTTTACCAGCACCTCTATCTCCTCTCCTATTGAGGCCCCTCCCCCACACACACCTCTCATCCTCACCAAGAAACCCATGAGACCAATACTATATATGGAATCAAGGAAATCCCTGCGTAATAGACCATCATAATGACAATTACCAATGAAAAGACAAAGAAGCAGACCCAGGATATAAAAAGAAAAAAAACATGACAACTCCTAACCACAAACAAAGCCTAGATATCACAAAAATACCACAAAATAGCAAAAACCTAAACAAAACGCACAGAAACCGCACCAGAAACGTAAGGACTGTGTAAACATCCCCAAAAAAAACCTTTCCCTTAATGACACATCCATACATAATCTGAACAACCAGATTAAGCTAATGAATAAAAAAGAAAGATAATGACCATCCATCAGGTTAAACTTGAAAAACATATAGTGAAAGATCATTCAAAATACAAGTTATAACCACAAACGCTTGTTAGGGTCAATCGATATGGACCATCAGGACAGTAACATATATACATCTACAACACAAATGATTCAACCCCAAATCCCAAAAAAAACACACTAATAACCGCACTATAATATATATTAATATATATATAAAAAAAAAAAACACACTGAAACCGCAATGAAACTGCACAAAATCATGACAGGAACATACATCCACAACACAAATGATTTAATCCTAAAACAACATAAATTTTCAAAAAACGCACTGAAACCGCACTGTAATATATTTTATATTTATTATAAAAAACCGCACTGAAACCGCACAAAAACAAACCGCACATAGAATATAACAAGTTTTAGTGGAAATCGATGTTTTTTATTAACTTATAGACAAAGATCTCTATTGTAGAAATATATTCTTTATGGGATCCCAAGAATGAATTGTACGGACATAAATCCACCTGACTGCCGATAAAATCCAGTCCAGGACTTATATCTAACCCAACAAAATTAGGGCAACACCCCTTAAAGAAGAACGCACATAAGACCTCACTTGCTCCGGATTCATCACTACGTGACCACTGAGGAAGGGACCAGAAAGTGTCCCGAAACGCGTCTGGTCAAGAGGAAGCAGTGAGGACCACAAGGAAATCAATTACAATGAACTAAAATTCATCGGAAGAAAATACCTGCCACCGTGATATTTTCAAATTTCCCGCAGCTAAGGAGATTGGCCAATCAGAAAGCAACCATCGTGTGACGTCAGGCTGCATCACCATCACGTGCAGCATCACACGGTAAGGCAAGCGATCACGTGGGACGCCACGCAGGCCCTTGCAGAACGGGAGATACCGTAACCAACTGAAGAGGGGTAAAGTAAACTTTATCTTTTCACCATTCCTCCATAAACAACATATGCTATTTGCCCGTGAGAACGGCCATATGTAATAACAATATCGGGAAATTTTACATCCAAATCCAAGTGAATTGGAAAACTGCCAGGAGAGTCGCTCTCTCTTTAAAAGGCGGACACCAACACTTGACAATTCGGTGAATACAGGTCCTAACCAAGCTGTATCAGTACCAACAACGATTTTAACACATTTTTTCACTTGTATACTAAAAGGAAACATTTGTTGTGCACAACATATTATATGCCATTGAGCACATATATTTATTATTTTTTCCCAATTCTCTATTTTTGCACTGCACTTTATTCCTATTTTTATTAATTGGATTTTATATGCGCATATTTTGCACTCTTCTCAAGAACACCACTACCTTACTGAAGACAGACAACATCTACTATTAGAACTTCTTGGACCACATTTATTGATTCCAGGACCTCTTAAAAAACTCTTTGAACATTCTCTAATATATATTTTTTTTGGACACTACTCTCTGGACACTACTTTTATTTTATTATACCTATTTTTAATCATAATTTTAGGGAATCCTATTCCATCAATACCCATTGAATTATATACCTTTGCCGAATAGACTCTATACTCTACTCTACCCTGACGTACCTATATATATATATATATATATATACACATATTTTATATATATATATCTTTCATTTTTTAATTTTTAATTTTTATTTTTATTTTAATTTTTATTGTTATATTTATAGCATCATCTATATAATATAAACATTCACCATCAAATACTTTTTTACTTCATATAATAATAAAAGATCCCCGTATTTAATCCAAATGCGAGTGTGCCATCACAATTCTTTTCTATTGTAACATATCCTTACGGTTTTAGGTGTACCGGTGATAGAGCACCTCCATCCATACTGACCGTCTGGTGAGCCACAGAACCCTTTCTATCTATTACAAAAATGTGGCTTTAGGGGTTAAAAAAAAATAATAATTAACTCACCTTATCCAATTGATCGCGCAGCCGGCATCGTCTTCTTTCAGGACCTGCAAAAGGACCTAAGATGACGTAATCGCGCTCACCATGTGGTGAGGACAGTGACGTCAGCGCAGGTCCTGCTGAATAAAGATAGATGATTATGTCATCAAAGGTCCTTTTGCAGGTCCTGAAAGAAGACATGCCGGCTGCGCGATCAATTGGATAAGGTAAGTTAATTTTGTAATTATTTTTTTAACCCCTAAAGCCACATTTTAGTAAACATTCTGTATTAAGAATGCTATTATTTTCCCTTATAACCATGTTAGAAGGGAAAATGATAAAATATACAGAACACCTAACCCAAACCCGAACTTCAGTGAAGAAGTCTGGGTTCGGGTCTGAGTACCACAGTCAGTTTTTTTTCACGCGCGTGCAAAACACATTGCACCCGTGCAATAAAAACTGAACATCGGAACGCAATCGCAGTCAAAACTGACTGCAATTGCGTACCTACTCGCACGATTTTCCCTGATCGCAGAGGCAACGCATCCGGACCTAATCTGAACACGCTCGTCTGCAAGGGAACTAAATTTATCAGGGCCAATGACCCCGTCCACACCGCACCTCCATCACTCCCTCTTTTCAGAAAGTTGTGAGGGTTTGAAGATTTTTTACAACAGTTTTTTTGCCGTGGGGGTCACAATAAATGACCCCTAATATGTTCAATATGGTTTCTTACCATAAAAATGAATCAGCTGAGTGTTTTTATTTCCCGTTATATATATAATTAACTGTTTAATGAGCTGTTAAATCAATTAAAAAATATCCATTTCAAGACAGGAAAAAAAACTATCACTGATGAATCATAAGTAAGTATAGAAAACATGACATGCAGAGGTGGAATGGTGAAAATGTGGCCAAATAAATATATGAACATTACAACATATTAAAAGGGTTTTCCAGGTCTTTTATGCCTTATTATGCCTTTGATTGGCGATTTCCATCAGTAATTTTGAGCCAAAACCAGGTGCAGCTCTAAACACAGAACAGGTGCAGATCTTTCCCTTATACCTTATGTCTGTGGAAGCTATAATCTTGGTTTTGGCTCACAATCACTGATGGAAATCACTGACCAAACACTGATGTGTGAATAAGGCCTTATACTGATCACCTATCCTCTGGATAGGTCATTAGCATCTGATCAGTCGGGTGTCCAACACCTGGCACCCTCACCAATCGGTAGTTTGAGAAGGCAGTGATGCGGTTTACTAAGCATAGAGCCGTACATTGTGCATAGCGGCTGTGCTTGGTATAGCATTCAGCCACATACACTTCTATAGGGCTGAGCTGTTCCTAGGCGACGTGACAGATGAACGTGTTGTCCCATGGCCTAGGAAAAGCTAGAGAAGGCAGGAGCGCCGATGCCTTCTCGAACAGCTGATCGTCGGGTGTTGGACTACCATCGATCAGATATTGATGACTAGAGTTGAGCGAACCTGCCTTTTGGCAGGTTCGAGTTCGGTTTCGGGGTTTAAGTGAATTACGTATTGGATAATACAAGTGTATGGCCAGCCCTGAGGGTTCTGTTCTGCTGGCCGTACACTTGTATTATGACGGCATGCAAAACGGAATGCCTCCTAAGGCTAATCGTTTGGCAAGTCGGCTCTGAATTACGTTATGGATTCCGTGAGAACGGAATCCATTACATAATTCACTTAAAACCCAAACTGCAGGTTCGCTCAACTCTACTGATGACCTATCCAGAGGATAAGTCATCAGTATGAAAATCTCTGAAAACCCCTTCAACTCGTGTTTGAGCTGATAACATTTAGGTAGAAACGGTTACTTGCCCTTCAAAGAAATGTGGAGATAACCTTGAGTTTAGGGCTCATGCACACGGTCGTATCTTCAATCCACACCTGATCCACATTTTTTTGTGGATCGGATGTGGACCCATTCATTTCAATGGGGCCACAAAAAGATGCAAATAAGTTCTGTGGCCGCACAAAAAAGATAAAACATTTCCTATTCTTGTCCATTTTGTGACATGGATAGGACATTTCTATAGAAATAAAAACTAAAATGGCAGCATGCACATGGCCAGGATCCATGTTCTGTCCGCACCCCACTACACCATTCAACTCAGCTGCCGTTGCTCCCTAGCAGGCACAATGTGGTCACACATACATTGCGCTGCTAGACTGTGTAGGAGGAGTGTGCAGGCCCAGGAATCAGCCTGTGTGCACCTCCTACACAGCTTAACCACCTCCGGACTGCCTAACGCAGATTCGCGTTCCGGAGGTGACAGCGCTGCGCACAATCACGCATATACGCGTCATCTCGCGAGACGCGAGATTTCGCTCAAAGCCGTCCCGCGCATGCGCATCGCGGGCCGGCAAAAGTTAAAGAACAAGTTCGTCACCAGCCTGCCAGCAACGATCATTGGCTGGCAGGCTGGCGATTTTCAAAAAATCCAATCACAAGCCATATAACAGATCATATTAGTAAATATGATCTGTTATATGGCTTCTCTGCTCCTCTGCTGGTCCTTTTCGTCGGTTGGATCCAGCAGAGGAGCAGACATCACTGTGAGTACACCAAACACTTCACTGTAGCCCCAGATCACCCCCCTGCACCCCAATTAACCCTTTGATCACCCCTTCGATCGCCCCTGTCAATCACTAGTGAAAGGAAAAAAGTGATCAGTGTAAACTGTCACTTTTTTTTTTTCACTGGTATTGGCTGTTAGGTTTTAGGGATAGTTTAGGCCCCTTGGTTAGGTAGTTAGCGTCAGTTAGCGCCCACCCCACCGCACCGCAGTCACTTTTATTCGCTGTTTAGCGTATCGCTAATCAGCATTTGTACTTTTATAGTATCTGTAAGTGATCAAAACTGATCACGGTCAGATCTATAATAGTATTAGTGTCACCTTAGCTCGCCCTCCACCCAAAACGCAGTGTTTGCCCGATCAGGCCTGATCGGTCGCCCACACGTGCGTTCACCCACGCCCGCCCCACCGCAGTGACAAAAAATATATTTTTTTTTGATCACTGCACATTCATTTTACACGCACTGCGGCGATAAAAAAATCAGTTTTGATATTTTTTATCAACCGCAGCGGCCTCCGGTACTTCGCTAGCCTCCCCTTTGTAAGACAGGCTTGCTTTTTTTCTTGGGTAGTCTCAGGGAATACCCCTAAATTTAGTAGTCCAAAATGTCAAACAGGGGGTATTCTTCTGAAGAGGCCTACAGGATTCTGACCCAGTCGGATGAGGAGTGGGAACCCTCATCTGATGAATCTAGCGGGTCAGAATATGAACCTGTAGAAAGCAGTGGCTCTCTGACCCAAAGTTCGGACGAGGGGGTTGAGGTCCCTGACAGCACCAGGCGTACCCGGCCCCGTGTCGCTAGACCACACGTTGTGCAGGATCCGCTTCAAGAGCAGCAGAGTGGGGCTGTCGCTGCCGGATCACGTGGTGAGGCATACACCAGCAGCGCAGCCCTCCCTGGACCTAGTACCAGCACTGCCGTACAACATGGTGACGTGGTGAGCACCAGAAGGGCAGTTGAAGCTGGTACGGTGGTGCAGCGTACTCAAGTTGTGTGTAATAGAGTTTCTGGGTGTAGTAGTGCAATGACACTAACCTGAGACGGCTGACTCTCTGCATAGGCAGGTGATGATAGAAATTGTTCGTGACGCCAGTGCCAATTAAACCGTGGCACGCCGTTTGCGGATAGCAGGAATAAATTGAAGAACACGTGGTATTAAAACAGAACTCCAACTTTAGTAGTTTTCATGCAGAGACAATATTGGAATCGCAGTTCCTTGGCATACAGTCGACTTTGCAATACGGTTGATGCAGGCAATTACAGATTTAGCAAGGTGATTACAGAGTGTTGAACACAGGACTTGCAGTACAGGAGCTTGCACTCTATTTCTGTCTGATCCTGGAATATAGCAATTCTTCACCAAGGCCCAATAACCTAGTTCTGGCTTTATATCCTTGGCTATAGCTTTAGAAAGTACCTTCTCTGTTATTTTTAGTACCTCTTGCTTCTCTGCAGTTTGTCTCTGTCTCTCTCTGCTTCTTCCTCAGGCTCTTTAGCTAAGATATTCCTGTTTCTGCATATGGGAATTCAGGAGGGAATCTTCTCCTGGACAGCAGGCTTCTGGCCTGGACTTGTCTCTGACATTGTCTAATCTCCAACTGTAGATTACAGACACTAGACTCCGTCTGCCTTCTACTTCCCTGACTGGGCCTTATATAAACTAGGGCTCTCTAGCTCCCTCTAATGACTAGAAGCTGGAATGACACCCCTAGCAGGCCTGTACATGCAAGTGTCACAGCAACAGGGAAACACATAACATTACATGACAATTTATAAAAATGACATATACCAACTTCTCCATAACTAAGGAGGGACGACAGCACACCAAGTGACACTTTGGTAGTGACGGGTATTACAGTTCCCGTACACTACAGTGGCACGTGCAGTAGTTACCCCGTCGCAGCCACCGCACAGACAGGCCCGTAGAGCCCCTAGAATCCCTGAGGTGCTGGCAAACCCTGATTGGCAGTCACCAACTTCAGCCGCACCATTAGTTCCCCCTTTCACCGCCCAGTCTGGAGTTCGGGTTGAGACGGCTCAAATCGGTTCAGCCCTGGGATTTTTTGAGCTGTTCTTGACTGCGGAGCTCTTGGACTTAGTCGTGGCAGAGACAAACCGGTATGCCACACAATTTATATCCGCCAACCCGGGAAGCTTTTATGCCCAGCCTTTCCGGTGGAAACCAGTCCAAGTTTCCGAAATAAAAAATTTTTTGGGCCTTCTCCTCAACATGGGTCTAACTAAAAAGCATGAATTGCGGTCATATTGGTCCACGAACCCGATTCATCACATGCCCATGTTCTCTGCTGCTATGTCCAGGGCACGATTTGAGGCCATCCTCCGTTTCCTGCATTTTAGCGACAACACCACCTCCCGTCCCAGAGGCCACCCAGCTTTTGACCGGCTCCACAAAATTCGGCCCCTCATAGACCACTTCAACCAGAAATTTGCAGATTTGTATACCCCCGAGCAAAACATCTGCGTAGACGAGTCCCTAATACATTTTACCGGGCGCCTTGGCTTCAAACAATACATCCCAAGCAAGCGTGCCCGGTATGGGGTCAAATTGTATAAGCTCCGTGAAAGGGCCACAGGCTATACCCACAAATTTCGGATCTATGAGGGAAAAGATCAGACCCTGGAGCCGGTCGGTTGCCCTGACTACCTGGGGAGCAGTGGGAAGACAGTCTGGGACTTGGTGTCACCCTTATTCGGCAAGGGGTACCATCTTTATGTGGACAATTTCTACACAAGTGTGGCCCTTTTTAGGCATTTGTTTCTAGAACAGATTTGCGCCTGTGGCACCGCGCGAACTAGTCGCGTGGGCTTCCCCCAACGGCTTGTAACCACCCGTCTTGCAAGGGGGGAGAGGGCTGCCTTGTGTAACGAAGAACTGCTCGCGGTGAAATGGAGAGACAAGCGTGACGTTTACATGCTCTCCTCCATTCACGCAGACACGACAATACAAATTGAGCGAGCAACCCGTGTCATTGAAAAGCCCCTCTGTGTCCACGACTATAATGCGCTCATGGGAGGGGTGGACTTCAATGACCAGATGTTGTCTCCGTATTTAGTTTCCCGCAGAACCAGACGCTGGTATAAGAATGTGTCTGTATATTTAATTCAATTGGCGCTGTATAATAGTTTTATTCTCTACAGTAAGGCTGGGAGAACACGATCCTTCCTCAAATTCCAGGAAGAGATCATCGAGAACCTCCTTTATCCAGGAGGTTCCGTGGCCCCATCCACCAGTGTAGTTAGCCGTCTACACGAGCGACATTTCCCCAGTGTCGTTCCTGGTACCTCAACCCAACCGTCACCCCGAAAAAGATGTCGTGTCTGTAGCAGGAGTGGAATAAGACGTGACACCCGCTATTTCTGTCCTGACTGTCCTGACCACCCTGCCCTTTGCTATGGAGAGTGTTCCCGGAAGTACCACACACAGGTACACTTAGCATAGGGATTGCATCTCACAGGACAGGCACACAGGGCTATTAGGGCCCTTTTACTCACAGCTGCTGCAAACCTCTCCTTTCACCTGGGATAAAGTGCATAACGTACTTCGCCACATCTTTGGGCGATTTGCGCTTTGCACATTGTCCCATGGGGAAGGAGAGGTTTGTTCTATAAAGGTAAAAAAAACTAAACAAAAAAAAAAATACCGGTAAGTAAAAAAGTTAACGTTCAGTTAAAAAAGTTAATAAAAGTTTATATGTTCTGTTCAAAAGTTAATAAATTTATTGCGTTGCGGCCTGGTTTTTTCTTTTTTGTTTTTTTTTACCTTCCAGGTGGACCAACCGATCGACTAGCTGCAGCACTGATGTGCATTCGGACAGAAGCATTGCGCTGCTGTCAGATTACACGCAAGTCGGTGTATGCGGCGCTGCAAGACGAGATTTCTCCTCTGCAGTAAAAGATACGTTTGCCGAGGCAAATGAGCTGAGGAGGTGGCGGTGTTCATATACTTTGGCAAACACTTTGTATATATAAAAAATAAAATCCCGGCAATGATTTATTCATCCACATCGATTGATGGGAATGGAGAAATCTGGTTTGCCAGGGCATACGAGCTAAGTGGGTATGGAGGTTGGGCGGAGCTCCTATGTCCTGGCAGACGCCTTTCCCCTCCTTTTTCTTTTTTTGGCAGAGATTTTTTCATCCACATTGATCGATGCGAATGAAGAAATCTGTGCCGTTCATTTTTTTCTTTCAGCCCAGAGGCTGAACGGAAAAAAAAAATCTCATTACCTGTATGCTCAATATAAGGAGAATAGCAGAAACTCCTTATGCTGGGCATACATGTAATGATTGCGGAGACCCTCAAATGCCAGGGCAGTACAAACACCCCACAAATAACACCATTTTGGAAAGAAGACACCCAAAGGTATTCGCTGAGGGGCATATTGAGTCCATGAAAGATTGAAATTTTTGTCCCAAGTTAGCGGAAAGGGAGACTTTGTGAGAAAAAAAATCAAAAAAATCAATTTCCGCTAACTTGTGCCAAAATTTTTTTTTTCTATGAACTCGCCATGCCCCTCATTGAATACCTTGGGGTGTCTTCTTTCCAAAATGGGGTATTTATACTGCCCTGGCATTTTAGGGGCCCCAAAGCGTGAGAAGAAGTCTGGTATCCAAATGTCTAAAAATGCCCTCCTGAAAAGAATTTGGGCACCTTTGCCCACCTAGGCTGCAAAAAAGTGTCACACATGTGGTATCTCCGTATTCAGGAGAAGTTGGGGAATGTGTTTTGGGGTGTCATTTTACATATACCCATGCTGGGTGAGATAAATATCTTGGTCAAATGCCAACTTTGTATAAAAAAATGGGAAAAGTTGTCTTTTGCCAAGATATTTCTCTCACCCAGCATGGGTATATGTAAAATGACACCCCAAAACACATTCCCCAACTTCTCCTGAATACGGAGATACCACATGTGTGACACTTTTTTGCAGCCTAGGTGGGCAAAGGGGCCCACATTCCAAAGAGCACCTTTCGGATTTCACAGGTCATTTACCTACTTACCACACATTTGGGCCCCTAGAATGCCAGGGCAGTATAACTACCCCACAAGTGACCCCATTTTGGAAAGAAGACACCCCAAGGTATTCGCTGTTGGGCATAGCGAGTTCATAGAATTTTTTATTTTTTGTCACAAGTTAGTGGAAAATGATGATTTTTTTTTTTTTTCTTACAAAGTCTCATATTCCACTAACTTGTGACAAAAAATAAAAACTTCCATGAACTCACTATGCCCATCAGCGAATACCTTGGGGTGTCTTCTTTCCAAAATGGGGTCACTTGTGGGGTAGTTATACTGCCCTGGCATTCTAGGGGCCCAAATGTGTGGTAAGGAGTTTGAAATCAAATTCTGTAAAAAATGACCAGTGAAATCCGAAAGGTGCTCTTTGGAATGTGGGCCCCTTTGCCCACCTAGGCTGCAAAAAAGTGCCACACATGTGGTATCTCCGTATTCAGGAGAAGTTGGGGAATGTGTTTTGGGGTGTCATTTTACATATACCCATGCTGGGTGAGAGAAATATCTTGGTCAAATGCCAACTTTGTATAAAAAAAATGGGAAAAGTTGTCTTTTGCCAAGATATTTCTCTCACCCAGCATGGGTATATGTAAAATGACACCCCAAATGGGGTCATTTGTGGGGTGTTTGTACTGTCTGGGCATTGTAGAACCTCAGGAACCTTGACATGTGCTCAGAAAGTCAGAGCTGCTTCAAAAAGCGGAAATTCACATTTTTTTACCATAGTTTGTAAACGCTATAACTTTTACCCAAACCATTTTTTTTTTACCCAAACATTTTTTTTTTATCAAAGACATGTAGAACAATAAATTTAGAGCAAAATTTCTATATGGATGTCGTTTTTTTTTGCAAAATTTTACAACTGAAAGTGAAAAATGTCATTTTTTTGCAAAAAAATCGTTAAATTTCGATTAATAACAAAAAAAGTAAAAATGTCAGCAGCAATGAAATACCACCAAATGAAAGCTCTATTAGTGAGAAGAAAAGGAGGTAAAATTCATTTGGGTGGTAAGTTGCATGACCGAGCAATAAACGGTGAAAGTAGTGTAGGTCAGAAGTGTAAAAAGTGGCCTGGTCTTTCAGGGTGTTTAAGCACTGGGGGCTGAGGTGGTTAACAGGCGCAATGTATGACCGCATCGCGCTTGCTTGGGAGCGCAGGATGTCCCCGGTCATCGGGGAAACGGCCTAGGTGAGTATTTAGTTAGTTTTTATTAACAGAGGTGGCACTACTAAAAAGTGGGCACAATGCAGATATAATAAATTTCTGTGTGTGGGGGATATTGGGCGCATATAGATATGCATTGGGCGGAGTTAGAGGAGTGATTTAGTATTATTATATTTACCGTGGCACGCTTTATGCACCACTGCTATTGTCCCTCCTTATCATTTTCAAAAGCTGAGAGGTATGGCAATATTTGACCTCAATGTCACCACTACCGTCAATTATTGACTACTTGGCTCCACTCTTTCAGAAATATACACTAAGGGCTCATTCAGACGGCCGTATGCTGTCCACAAAAATGCGGATCCATTTTTTGGCGGACAGTTCAGCATGTACGCAAAAAAACGGATTGCATTCCGTTTTTTTGCTGATCCATACACTTCAATGGGGCCATGTCCTGATTTTCACGGACAAGTATAGGACATGTTTCTTTTTTTTTTTGCTGAGCCGTGCAATGGAAGAAAAGGGCACAATAGAAGTGAATGGGACAGCATCTAATCCGGAAAAAAAAAAACGGATCTGCATTTTTGTGGACAGCATACGGCCGTCTGAATGAGCCCTAACCTTTACAATGTGCAGCAATGTGCATGTGAGCAGATACATAATAAATTTTGCTGGCTCAAAGAGCTCAGTAATAACCTCAGGTAACATTGCAAACTAAGTACATGGCTGCAGACAGTCATTGGTTAAGCAGTACTTTCAAAGGAAGCAGTGGGTGATTCTGAGAAATGCTACTGCCCTTTATGCACTGCAGTACATTTTGTGCTAAGACCACCGCATACAGCAGCCCCTTCAGGAACACTCACATATGCGTCGCTGTGACCTGCTTTGCAGTTGACTTATGTAACCTCAAGAAACTATTTCTTGTAGGATGATTAGTTAGAATATGTTATGCATTGTGATGAAGAGGTATTCTGTATCATGACCTGAGCATTTCAGTTTGCAAAGCTTGATGTTCATAGGAGGTCTCGGAGATTGTAGCATGCTGTAAGCACATTACTTGCCGAGAATTTCACTCTGATTTGAATTGTGTCTACTCAACAAGAGAGGATACAAAAGACTAGTCAGCACCCCAATAAGATTTTGCTTACCGAGGTCTGTGAACATTCTTAATGGTGAAAGGGTATTGATTCCCTAATTGGACATTTATAGCATATCTGCTACTACAATTTGTATATAGTTTGCATTGTTTTGTATTATTTTATTCTTTGCTTCTGGCTGTAGTTCCCAGAAAGGAATAGGGCTAACCACCCTGTTTCTCCTCTCTTGGTAGAAGTGGGCTGGTCCTTCTTCCTACTAATAGGAGGAGTTCCTGTCCAGAGCCAGCGGGGGGAGAAAGCTCACTGTAGAGCTCCTGCTCCTGTTACAGATTCTCCAGAAAAAAGTACTCCAATGTTCCTCAAGTAAAGCCTTGAGACTCTAGATAGCAGTCTGCTACCACCAGCATTGAAGAAACTATTGCAAGGTGAGCGATTACAGCCGAGACTACTCTTGGGCCAGTACCACCTAAGTGCTGAATTGCCATCATCCAACCTACCTCCATATTCTTTCTGGTGCCAGAGAAGATTTATTCCTCAACCCTTCTGTTACTGAATGTATTTAAAGTTTTACATTGCACTTATTAAAAAAATTTTTTTTACGTTTTATCCTGTCCTTATTCTTTGGTACTACATTTTCACTGCACCGCCTGAAGGAGGACACTGTGACACAACACTTTATCAGGGCCGCTGACACTCATCCTCTACACCAGCTCCTCAGGTCGCTGCATATCCACATGATATACTATAAATGTCCGATAGATGTGGATTCAACCTCTGGGACAAACACCTATGTGGAGAATGGGGGTCCCACGACCTGCCTGTTGAAGTAGCTATCACAACTAGGCAAAGAAATGATGCAGAGGAGGCCACACGTGCACAACTCTATTCAATTAAATGGGAGTTATGGAAAATACCAAGCCTGGCTGCTTGCACAAGGGTACAGCCACACGGTCAGTTTCCTGAATCAGTTTTGGAAGGCAAAATCAGGAGCGGATCATAAAAGGAGAGAAAGTATAAAGGACAAATATGACTTCTCTTTTTTTTATTCATTCCTGGTTCCTGGTTTTGGCTTCCAAAACTGCATCAAGAAATCTGAATGTGTGGCCGTACCCTTATCCTCACAGAAGTGAACAGAGAGAGCCGAACTCCGTTAATTTTCCGCCAGGATCTGAGGCAGGTCTGCATCACCTGGCAGGTCTGAGGACCCCTGTTTTTTTTCACATGTTTGTCCCAGACTGGGACCCACGTCTATCAGACACTTAGGTCATATCCTATGGCTTTGAATACCCGTTAGGTTTACAGCATAACTGACTGAAAATTGAAATGTCATAGCTTTTTACCTGACTATAACCCATTTGTGATGTCACAGCAGCTTACCTGACTTAAACACCCTTGTGATGTCACAACAGCTTACCTGAAAGAAACATCCTTGTGATGTCACAACAGCTTACCTGAATGAAACACCCTTGTGATGTCACAGCAGTTACGTGATGGAAACATTCTTGTGATGTCACAAATGAAACACCCTTGTGATGTCACAGCAGTTACCTGACTGAAACATCCTTGTGATGTCACAGCAGTTACGTGATGGAAACATTCTTGTGATGTCACAATAGCTTATCTAAATGAAACACCCTTGTGATGTCACAGCAGTTACCTGACTGAAACATCCTTGTGATGTCACAACAGCTTACCTGAATGAAACACCCTTGTGATGTCACAGTAGCTTACCTGACTGAAACATCCTCGTGATGTCACAACAGCTTACCTGAATGAAACACCCTTGTGATGTCACAGCAGTTACCTGACTGAAACATTCTTGTGATGTCACAACAGCTTACCTGAATGAAACATCCTTGTGTCACAGTAGCTTACCTGACTGAAACATCCTCGTGATGTCACAACAGCTTACCTGAATGAAACACCCTTGTGATGTCACAGCAGTTACCTGACTAAAACATTCTTATGATGTCACAACAGCTTACATGAATAAAACCCACTTGTGATGTCACAGCAGTTACCTGACTGAAACCCACTTGTGATGTCATAGCAGCTTACCTGACTAAAACCCTCTTGTGATGTCACAGCAGCTGACCTAACGGAAACCCTTTTGTGAGGTCACAATATCTCACCTAACTAAAACCCACTTGTAATATCACAGTAGCATACCTACCTTAAACTCACATGTGAAGTAACATCAGCATACCTTGGGGAAACTCACTTGTTAAGTCATAGCAAAGTGCCTGATGACAGCACATTTGTGATGTCACAGTAGCTAATTTGAAACCACTTATGATGTCACAGTAGCTTACCCGATAGAAACCCACTTGTGATGCCAACGTAGAAATGTAGCAGTTAACACACACACACTTGGTGAGTTAACTTATCACAACTAGTTAACACGTTATGACTGTGACTGTTAAGGATACTTTCACATCTGCACTTTTGCTTTCTGGTTTTGAGTTCCAATGCCGGATTTCAAAACCACAGCAAAACGCTTCCGTTCTAATAATACAACCGGCTGCATCCGTTCAAAATGGATCCAATTGTATTATAACAAAGATGAAGAACCGTGTCCAAAAAAAACGATCCAGCACCTTTGACTTACATGGTTTTGGTACTGGATCCGGCTCCTTCAGTTTCCTATGGCGCACCCAAAAACGCTGCTCGCAGCGGTTTTGTGTCCGGCATGGGAACACAACATACCAAAACGGTATTTATTCTGGTGCACTCCGTTCCGGTTTGTTCAGTTTTGTCCGCATTGAAAATGAACGGGGACAGAGCCTGTGCCGGATCTCAAAACCGGACAGCACAACGCAGATGTGAAAGTAGCCTAACTCTGCTACATGCGTAGGTATGAACAGAAGCTACACAGAGTAGCACAACAACCCACAGTGTTTCTCTAATTCCTGAATTACAAAGACAGCATAGCTCCCATTCTCTTCTGCTTGGCTCTTTCCATTACTCTGACCACCCATGGTCACCACATATGATGGGTATTCTGATGGAACAAGTATATATTATATCTATCTGCCTGCAATCTTACTGCAGACCAAAACAGAGTTATGGAAATAGGTTGCGATATTGTTCCTACATAAATTTGATTTATAACAAAACCCGTTAGACATCAACAGATTTTTATGTCTTATAGTCCAAAAAATATTTTTTTTTTATACAGTGTACTTGGATCATCAAGACATCTGGTGGCATTCACTCATCTTAATTTTATGGGAGTTGTTATGGGAGCTATCAGTTCCTGATTTATGTGATGAGATTGGATGGATTTAATATTGAATAATGGGGGTCATGCTTGTATACCAAATCCCAATGAGATCAAGAAATACAACCTGTCCAAAATAGAGTTTTCAGCTTTAAAACAACTCATCATCCAGAAAGTTATTTCATTGTTCAAGCTTCCGACAAGTGAGGATCTTGTCATTTTAGATAGGGACCTCTACGAGCGAGAGCTCTTTAGAAACTATCATGAATTATGGAACAATGTACTGGAGCTTGATATTTTAAACTCCATACAAGTGATACATGATGATGATTTAGCATCTACTAATACAATTTTTCAAGTCATGCAAAAAAACACATAAAGAAAAAAAAAAAACACCACCTATAACACCAATAATATCAGGCAATAAATATAAAGGTAATCTGCAAGTAACCAACAGATAAAATACAAATTTGTTCCAAAGATTTTGCTGGAGAAGGTAATAAAGGGGGAGTCACACCACCTGAACAGTCAAAATACTGTATGTCCAAAGAGAGATTTCATCAGGCATCCCGTTATCATGGTGTAATAGGGTGGGGGTACATCGTATTTATTAGTATTGGATATCATAATTTTTAGGTTTTATAAATGGTTACCTAGTGTATATATGAACAAATCAGCATGCAAAGGATTGATTGAATGGTTGAACCATAGTTGCCAACAGTCCCTTCAAAATTGGTCTGTCCTGGGAAAATCGTTAGGGCTTATGTAAGGCCTGCCCACAAATAGGTGGTCCAGCCCAATTTAGGGCCATTTCTTTGGGGGATCCATTTGTTCCTGATTTACCAACCTTTAGGCCTCATGCACATGGCCGTTGTTGACCTGTGCTCGTGCTGCGGACTGCGACTGCGTGCCCGCCCTATGCGGACCCATTCACTTGAATGGGGTCCGTTATCTGCATCTGACATTCTGTAACACAAAAAAGTAGTGCTTCCATGGGGTTCCGTGTCTCCCTTCCACACGGCACCTTTCTGATTGTGAACCCATTTCGTGGGCCGCAATACGGGCACCAGCCAGCAACACCCGTGTGCATGAGGCCTTAATCTGAAGAATGCAAGGATGTGTGAAATATGGTAAAAAAATCTTAAGGTGGTTTTAGACAGGGGAACGAATGTTCCCGACAATCTGTTCATGTAAAGGTACCGGCGGTGACCTGATAATGAGCGAAACGCTTGTGCAGGTACCTAATTTGCTGTCAAGCGTGATTTCTGATGTTCCATTCAAAGTCGTTGGGAGTGACAAAGGTAGCCAAATACAGTGCTCATGCTCAGCTGCTGCTTAATTCCAGCTCCTCCTCACTGCAGGTTGGTGGTAGTGAGTAGGAAGAGGGGCTTAGAACCCCCATTCTAATTGGCGGGGGGTCCCAGTGGTGAGGCCCCATACAGATTAGACATTTATCACTTATCACAACCTCTTTAAGTATTTGAAGTTTAATATTCACATGCTATCACTGATGCTAGTGCGAGATGGGGAAACAGCTCTCATTGTCTGAACACTGTTTGTGTAAATCAAGTTGAATGATCTGGACTGGCATTCTGCTGTTTGGCCACAAGATGCCGCTGTTTCCCAAACACAGCTAACAGACTGCATATTTTCCATATTCATGAGAGGTGGAGTTACAAAGCCTGTAGAAGAAAGGGAGCAGCCATCTTAGAGATAACTGAGACTAAGGAACTGTGTCAGCAGAAGATCCATCAACATCCAGGTGTAGGAGCATTCCTCAGTGACCAGAGCTGCAGCTAAGCTGATCGTGTCCAAGACCCTGATTCTGTCCAGAGGAATGAGGATTGCTCCCAGGAACGCTGATGGAGAGCTGAGGAGCAAAGCAACATACACTGCAGTACTGCATGCTTGTTGAAGAAGCTTTTGTTTGGTTCACAGTCACCAGTGGATGCAGAGCAGACCCGGGTCGGTAAGATCGTGCATGCACTTCATTACAGTGTTAGCACCTAGAATCCTAGAGACTGAGAGCAAGCCTGTATTTAGTTAGATAGGATTTCTGTTTGTGTCAGGCCACAAGTGTTGCTGGCTGTTCATTGCAAGGACTCCACAATTTAAAGTGACATTTCACACTTGAGAGCTGATAAACTTTCCTACAAACTCAAGCCAGACTGACGTTTTGCTCAGAAGGAATACTCAGATACATGCTACAAGACCAGTTATGGGAGGGGGAATACTGTAGAGCATTGTAAGATTCTAAGCTGTTGTGCTACACCGCAGGCTAGCCCGTACCACACATCAAAACAGTTGTTCTTGATCTTTTAGGGCAGGGGTGCACAACCGCTTTTTGGTCTGAGGGCCACATTGTTACATTGCTCTATTTCAGGGGGCCGCAAATAAAAAAAAATGCTGATCGGTGCTCATTTTCATCGGCTTATTACACAGGCCAACGTAAAGTGATTGGGGAGGAGTGATCGCTATTACAGTCATTCCTCCTTCATTTAGTTCTATTGATTATCGGTAGCACATCCTTGATTACACAGAGATGTGCAGCATGATTATACCAGCCAGTTATCATGAATGAGCATTCCTATGAACACTTGTTCCCAGTAATTGACATGAATATCTCACAGTTTATTAGGGACTTAAAGGGATTTCCCAGTAAAAATGAATTTCTAACACGTTCCTGCCCCTGAAACCAAAGAGTTAAACTTACCTGTTCCCCGCCGATTGGGTCCTCCCCACTGCCCCTGCTACCTCCATCTTCTGGTCCCCGTGCTGTTTAAACCTGGCAGTGCATGGGCATGGTCATATGCACCTCTCAAGCCAATGACTGGCTTCAGTGGTAATGTGGCCACAAGCAGCATGTCACTTCTGAAGCCAGTCATTGGCTGAGAGAGGTTTATGTGAGCATGTCCATGCTCTGCCAGGTGTAAACAGCGCAGGAACTGGAAGATGGAGGCAGAGGGGGCAGCGCAAAGGTCGGCATGGAGCAGGTAAGTATGAATCTTTCAGGGGCAATGCTGCAGGAACTTGTTAAAAAATCATTTTTATAGGAAAAACCCAGAAAAGTGGCAACATTTTATTCCATTCTGCCTCCTATTTATAAATCAGTGATTTCCTTCACTGCAGAGGCCGGCGCTCATTGGTTATTACCACCTCCTGCCCCCCAGTTAGAGGCACCATGTAATAACCAGTAAGCACTTTCCCTTACTAGTGGGGAGAGCGCTTATTGGTTAACACTTTAAGACCCAGGCTGAACAGACACTTTTTGGGGGGATTTAGCGCACATGGTGGTTCAAACGTTTGGAACTTTTTTGTTTTATGAATTAGGACTACCAAAATCATTTTTGCAACAATTTTTTACTTGACACATAGGGCCTTATAATTAATTTTTTTGTTTTATTTGGGGGAAAAACTATAAAACATTTTAAAAAAGTATTTTTTTTTCAAACTATAGCTCCTTATTCTTTAAATATGCAAACTGACACCAAAATAAATTATTATAATTAGTTCCTTATTTTGTGTCAGTGGTTTTGTTATATAATATGTATGGTTTTATGTGAATGGGGCGATAATGGTGATGGTTTTGGTTGGTGTGGTTGTTTTTTCTTTTATGTATTTTATATATTTTTTTTATTGTTTTTAAACTAAATTTTTAATATATTTCTGCTACAAAATATATCTCCCATGATGTAATAAAAAGACCTTTGGGGGACACTGACCCTTTTTGTTAATTCTTCACTTTTTCCTTTTTATTTTTTCCTTTTTATTTGTATTTTATTCATATGTTATTGTATTATTTTTTATAATATGTCTACTAAGAGGTCATAAAAAGACTGTTGTTGGACAATGAACACTCTATTATTTTGCACTTTTTCTTTTTTTCTTTTATTTGTATTTTATTTGTATTTTTTTAAATAATTTTTTTTAAAAACTTTTTGCAACACAAAAAGGGATCATAAAAAGCCTGTTGGGGACAGTAAACACTCTTATATTTTTAAATTTTTCCTTTTTATTTTCTTCTTTTATTTGTATTTTATTTTTTATTTATTTTTTTACAATTTTCAATTTTTTGCCACATCATATTTTATTACTTTCTTTTATTTGTGTTTTATTATTATTTTTTTTATCTTAATATTTTTAAAATAATTTTTTTCATATATTTTTTCCACATAATTTGTCCCCAAGAGGTCACTGAAAGACTTTTGGGAGACAATAGATTTTTTGCACTATTTCTACTGTAATTGGGGCATCCAAAGGAGCCCCAATTACAGGGGAAGTCAACCTGCTGTGGGGGCTGAGCAGGGTGTCCTGACCCTGCAGCTATGCGCTCCTCTTCCCCCAAGCCGGGTCCACCCTGCATAGCGCGTCGCTCACCTATCTGAGGAGAAGGCAGAAGCACTGATACACTGCTTCTGCCTTCTCCTTGAGTCTCGTGCTCCTGCTACAGTGTGGGAGCAGGAGCTGTAATGCTCTGTCGTGCGGCGCTCATGGCAGAAACACAGCTTATTACACGATCATCTGTATTTCTATCCAAGAGGTCGGGGGCCTCAAACCTTGGCTCTGGGGGCCGCATGTGGGCCGCGGGTTGTGCACCCCTGTTTAATTGTAATAACAGGTAAGGCGTGGCTGTTTAGTTGTGCCCGCCAGTAGGTAAATTACCACACCTTCCTCCAGCATCCATCGGAGGGCGCCGCGCTGTGCAGCACAAGGGTCTCAGCCTTCGGGCTGGGTGTATGTAAATTTATTGTGTGTTCCCAGCATTTGTGGTTGTGCTCATTACCACATTTAACCTCTTACGGAAACAGGGCGTACAGGTATGCCCTGTGTATTTCCGATCACCGTCGACTGCGGGCGGTGATCGTAACAGAGTGCCTGCTGAAATCATTCAGCAGGCACCCTGTGACAATGCCAAGGGGGGTCCTGTGACACAACTTCCCCCGCCCCCCCCGTATCGGCGATTGCAGCAAACCGCAGGTCAATTCAGACCTGCGGTTTGCTGCGTTTCCGGGTCTCCGGTGACCCGATAACCCGGAATAGGATGGTGATCAGTGGTGTGATAATACACCACCAATCACCATTCTTAGATCCTGAGAGGTGGCGGTGACATCACCCCTCAGGATCGCATCCTTTTGGCTGGACGGGCGGGGGTTAACTTCCCCCAGCTCTGCTCTCCTCCTCCACACTGCTTCCGTGGAGCCAGGAGAGAGAAGCCCGTCCGTCCACTTCTGAACCTAACACCCCCACGTGAGTCACCATAGTGCCATCTGGCACTCAAAAGTTATTAGGGACAGGTTTAGGGAAAGGTTAGATTAGGGAGGGAGACTGAGGGATAGTTTAGGGGGAAAAAAGTGTTTTTTTTGTGCTTCACCCAGATCGGGTGCCTCGGATCCACAGCACACTCAGCTGTGCGACCCTAGACCCCCCAGGGGTGCTGCAGCTTGCCCCCCTGCCCCCCCCCACACACATTTTTTGGGGCGCAAGCGCTTTTTTTTTTGTGTGCGTGCGCTGACTGTGTCCGGCATGCTTAGTGTCCGGCCACTGTTAGCGCATCACCCACCCCACCGCTGATCAGCTTCGGACCACTGATCAGCGAGTTTGAACCGTTTAGTTATTTAGAAAAATTTTTTTGGGGCTTTCATTTTTTTTATTTAGTTTTATTTTATTTTTTCTGTTAGGTTTAGGGTGGGTTAGGGTAGGGTATAAGTGAACGTGGACACCCGTCCCCCCCCACACACGCACACTAAATAAAGTTTTACACACACGCACACACACACTCCCCTATGTCCCGCCGGACGTTCTCGGCCGAGGAGGCATACGCCCTGCTTGTCTCCGACTCCGAGAGCTCCAGTGAGGACGAGGATGACCCCACTTACCTCTTGCCATCAGCGTCCTCCTCATCATCTAGTGATAATGATGATGCCCCCAAGGTGGCAGAGAAGCCGCCAGGCGGAACCAGGGGACCCCCATGCCAGGGACCCTGTGGCCCACACTAGTATGAGCAGCCCTGGGGCTCATACTAGTTTTCCGGCCCACCAGATAAGTCCACCTGAGCCCCCTACCGGTGAACTTGTCTGGTGTACCCCAGAGGATTTTGAGCCCGTGATTCCTGACTTTGTTGGCCAACCAGGAATCCAGATTCCCACAGTGGGCTTCACTGAATATGACTTTTTTAGTTTTTTTTTCAGTGATCACTTTGTGAATCTGATGGTGGAGCAAACAAACTTGCTCGCCCAACAGTTCATTGCTCAACACCCGGGCTCCTTTTTGGCTAGGTCCGGTGGATGGACACTGGTCAGTGCAGCTGAGATGAGGACGTTTTGGGGCCTCCGGCTGCACATGGGCCTAGTAAAAAAAAACAGTGTCAGGCAGTACTGGAGTGGGGACGTCCTCTACCAGACCCCACTCTACTGTATGGCCATGACACGTTCCCTTTTTGAGGCCATTCGGAAATGCCTGCATTATGCAGATAATGCAGCATGTCCCGTCCCCCCCCATCCCCTCCCCCCGAGGTGATCCTGCCTATGACCGCCTGTACAAAATCAGGCCGGTCATCGATCACTTCAGGGCCAAATTTTTAGAGGCCTATGTACCTGGAAGGGAGGTTGCTGTTGATGAGTCTCTCATTGCTTTTTAAGGGAGACTCATTTTCCGCCAGTATGTTCCCTCTAAGCAGGCGAGGTATGGCGTGAAGCTGTACAAACTTTGTGAGAGTACCTCAGGGTACACTTACAAGTTTTGTGTGTACGAGGGGCGAGATTCCCGTATTGAACCCCCAGAATGTCCCCCCACCGGGACCGTGCAGAAAAATCAATGCAGCCTTCCTACCCACCCCCTCCAGGTACCTATCCCCAGGGGTGAGACCCGTGCCCTTTCCAGTGGAAACCTGTTGCTGGTCAGATATAAGGACAAGAGGGATGTCCTTGTACTGTCCACAATTCACGGTAACGGCATCACCCCTGTCCCTGTGCAAGGTACCGCGGCAACGGTCCTCAAGCCCGATTGTATCGTCGACTACAATCGGTATATGGGAGGAGTTGATCTCTGTGATCAAGTCCTCAAGCCATATAATGCCATGCGCAAAACCCGGGCATGTTACAAACTAGTTGCGGTCTACTTGGTACAGGTTGCCTTGTACAACTCTTTTGTGCTGTCCCAGAGCGCTGGCCACACAGGGAAATTCCTGCAGTTCTATGAGGCAGTCCTCAAGGCCCTGATCTTTTCTGACCAGGAAAGAGCAGGCCGGAGTACCTCGGGAAAAAGTGCATAGTGTGTCACAGGAGGGGGATACAGAAGGACACCACCACTCAGTGTGACACGTGCCCCGATCATCCGGGCCTCTGCATTGACGGTTGCTTCAGGGAGTACCACACTTCCATAGAGTACTAAATTTATAATCCCCTTCCCCAATTCTAATTCTATTTGGCCACAGACAATCGCCCAGAAAAAAAAATATATATATGGCTCTCAGACATAAAACAAAAAATATATATATATTTTTTTAAATATATTATTCTGTAAAAAAAAAAAAAAAAGTATACATATTAGGTATCGCCGCGTCCGTAAGAGCCTGAACTATAAAAATACCACATGACCTAACCCCTCAGATGAACACAGTCAATTTTTTTTAATAAAAACGGTTTAAAAAAGCAATTTGTTTGTCACCTTACATCACAAAAAGTGTAATAGCTAGCGATCAAAAAGTCATATGCACCACAAAATAGTGCCAATTAAACCGTCCTCTCATCCCGCAAAAAATTAGCCCCTACCTGAGACAATCGGCTAAAAACTAAAAAAAAAACTAACTCTCAGACTATGGAGATACTAAAATGTTTTTTAAAAAAAAAAAAAAAAAAGGATATTATAGTGTAAAATCTAAATAAATTTAAAAAAGTAGACATATTAGGTATTGCCACGGCCGTAAGAATCTGCTCTATAAAAATAAAAACATGGCCTAACCCCCCAAATGAACACAGTCAAAAAAATTTAATAACAGTGCCAAAACAGCTATTTTTTGCCAAATTTTCCATTTTAATATATTTTTTCTGTTAACAAAGCAAGGCTTAACAGTCAAACAAAACTTTATATTTATTGCCCTGATTCTGTAGTTTACAGAAACACCCCATATGTGGTCGTAAAATGCTGTATGGCCAAACGGCACGGCGCACAAAGAAAGGAGCGCCATATGGTTTTTGGAAGGCAGATTTTGCTGGACTGGATTTTTTACAGCATGTCCCATTTGAAGCCTCCCTGATGCACCCCTAGAATAGAAACTCCATAAAAATGACCCCATCTAAGAAACTACACCCCTCAAGATATTCAAAACTGATTTTACAAACTTTGTTATCCCTTTAGGTGTTCCACAAGAGTTATTGGCAAATGGAGATGAAATTTCAGAATTTCAATTTTTTTTAACCTTGCCTCACAAAAATGTAATATAGAGCAACTAAAAATCATATGTACCCTAGAAATAGTCCCAACACAACTGCCACCTTATCCCGTAGTTACCAAAATGGGGTCACTTTTTGGGAGTTTCTACTCTAGGGGTGCATCAGGGGGGCTTCAAATGGGACATGGTGTAAATAAACCAGTCCAGTAAAATCTGCCTTCCAGAAACCATGTGGTGTTCCTTTCCTTCTGCACCTTGCCGTGTGCCCGTACAGTAGTTTACGACCACATATGGTGTGTTTCTATAAACTACAGAATCCGGGCAATACTTATTGAGTTTTGTTTGGCTGTTAACCCTTGCTTTGTTACTGGAAAAAATTCATTAAAATTGAAAATTTGCCAAAAAATTGAAATTCTAAAATTTCATCTCCATCTGCCAATAACTCTTGTAGAACACCTAAAGGGTTAACAACGTTTGTAAAATCAGTTTTGAATACCTTGAGGGGTGTAGTTTCTAAAATGTGGTCATTTTTGGATAGTTTCTATTATGTAAGCCTCACAAAGTGACTTCAGACCTGAACAGTATCTGATGACCGACACGGTGAATTCCCATCTTCTGCACAGTGGATCATAAAGTACAACAAATGGTGAGCTGATCACAATTTCTCTACTTCTACTGTTCACATGGAAAGTACATGGTCAGTACTCCTATTGCTGTGGATTTTACCCCCATCCTCTATCTCTTAGGACTCTTTCACACGGTCAGTTTTGGGCAGTATTTTGCACCAGTATTTGTAAGCCAAAACAAGGAATGAAGCCTATGGAGAAAAAGTATAACGGAAAGATATGTGTCTCCTCTGTTTTTTGGACTTCTCCTTTTGGCTTACAAATACTGATGGAAAATACTGACCAATAACTGACCGTGTGAAAGTTTCCTTATGATCAAAAAAAATCTATAGAATTCTTGCACAGGCCATGTGGACATCGGTTACCTCAATAATGAGTTCTAACTATCCTGACTACTAGTCATCATTATAGCAAGAATTTGAATGGCTTTATGCAGTGTCCCATCATGTGATCGTGGGCACTGCAAACTTGTTTTTATTGTGTCTTAATGTCTTGTATTATGCCTGTATGCTGTATTTCATTTCATGTCATATTCTCCCATGTCACAATGTGATTCTTCATGTAAGATCCTTTACACAGGCCTAGTTAGGGTGCACTACACTAGTTTCTCCACAAGATGGGGCAGTGTTACAGTGTATATATAGCTTAGCTCAGGCCCAAGTTAGGCAGTTCCAGTCTGGACTACTTTATTCAGTGAGCAGCCATGATGTAGCTGCCTGCTGGAGGGAGGCCTCCTGCCTCTCTGCTCTCTCCCTGTTGGCTCCACAGTCCAGGGTTAAAGCCTACAAGATTCAGCCCAGAGGTGAGAAGTCCACTTCTACAGCTCGCTCCTCCAGGGTGACCAGTGAGAAGCTGCTACAGCAAGTATTCCAGGGGACTATTATATGTATTTCAAGTCAAAGGATAGCAAACGGCCATACTTAAAGGCTTCCCAGGCACCTTTGCAAGCAGGTGTAGGACACAGCTTCTGGCATCCACACCTCCAGTTTAAACCCTGAGGACAGATAGGCCATCTGTCAGAAAAGCACTGGAAATAGAGGTTCAAGGATTTTGCAAACCACCTTCAAGTCAGGTTAGAATCAGGCGAGAGTTTTCACCAGCCTAAGACTTTTATACTTCAAGTGCCTAGTCTGAAGCAGTAGCTCTCATATATATATATATATATATATATATATATATATATATAGGACTAAGAGCCTGTTTTTATCTGAGGACTTACATCACCCTACCCCGTATGCATGAGACTGTATTTCATACATGGATGTACCAACAGACTGTTTATTCCTTGGTTGTAATGTTACCAGGAGCAACGTTCAGTAAAAGTTCTAAGTTGGATTGCACCATCCTTGTCTCAGTCTCCAATTCCTCAGTTAACACTACAGTAAATGGTTGTACCACCACAAAAGGTACTGGCGTCACGACTACAAGGGACCTTGCCATAGGCACAATAATACAGACCATCAAGGGCACCTCAAACCGCCATCTGGCCTGTGTCCCTTACACCAGAGCGTGCCCCAGAGAATCCTTGTGCTGTTCTCCTTATCACTTATGCGAGCCTGCCCAGGGACGACATAACCATGAGTAACCAGAACTGTATTTACCTCGGCCCACCTAATGCTCACACCGTGACCTCACATGTAATTCCCCTGTTGGTCTGGCATACCGCATTTATTTCATGGGTTGCTGGAACCAAACTTACCCCTAGGTATTCTCGATCGCCTCTGGCAAGGCCGGATGGTCTTGGCTGCTGGAGACTGTGTCTGTGGAGTAAGGTGTGACTTTGCAGGTTGCAGACCTCACCAGGAGATCAAGGGAAAACATAAAGGATAATAAAACAATCCTGAGTCAGTATCATGTGGAAGTCCAAACTTGTAGAGTACAGAGGTAGTCAAATCAGTAGAGGTTAATCAGTGGATCTAGCCAAGGTTGACACACAGAGATTTAACCAGCAAGTCTTGAGTTCTTGCACAAAGTACAGAAGCACAAACAAGAGCCAGGACACAATACACAATCACAGGCACTGAGCAATGTCAGTGGTTTAAATTCCCCATCTACACCTCTAATTGCACGCTGAACAAGAGCCCTGAATGACTTGGTGATCAAAGTCTGTGATTGACCTACAAGCTAGAGCTTGACTGGAAGGTATAGCAACCTTAAGGGAATGTCCATTGCTACAGCCACCTGCACTGCTCTTCATCTCCCCCCGCACAGTAGCACTGACCAGAGGGATGGAGAGACAGACACAGCTGGATGATGGGGAATTAACTGTATAACAGTGAATGTCGCATCCTTTTTTGACAATTTAGACAAAAATAAGCCACTAGCATAAGTTACTGCAACCTGTAAAATAGTAATAATAATAACCTGCACAAGTTCCAAAAAAATGGAAACGGATCCATCTAAATTTCATTTGAGATGCTAGAGAAACTCCCCTATTTCTACAAACGGTTAGTAATGCTGGGCATTAGTAATAGTTACCTTATAAAAATTGTAAGCAGTCCGCGCTGTGACCTCATTGGTATAAATGGAAACATGAGATACTACCAGCAATGATGAAATGTTGTGGTGACAAATAGTGGATACAGATTAAACAGATAAGGAGGGTGATCAAGCATTTCCCCTTCACACAATATTCATAACCTGAAATAGGTCACTGCAGCTATTCTTGTTCGGACTTCTGGAAACTGTCCTGGTTCTCTACATTCAGGACAGTAGGGTTTTCTTAATTTTCCCCTATTGCTGACTCCTGTAGCTCATTTCTATACACCTCCTACCGTATATAGTCACCTGGAATGGTTTTGTCAAAAGTTAGGTTGTGGAGTTTCTTGCCTTCTTAATGTATTTGAGCCCATCAAATGTGGTGTGCAGAGGTAAGCTTGGTACACAGTTCCATACAGCGGTACTGTTCTATTCCATATTATGGCAAGAACTACTCAACTAAGTAAAGCAAAATGACAGTCCGTCTTACTTTAAGTCAAGGTACTATTAATGTAAATGGTTTGTAATGTAATGCTGTGCAATGTCCATGTTATATCACAGTACATGCTATGCACCTTTTACACCAGCAAATGGGGGTACAGTTGGCAGTGTTTGGCAACAGGAATAGGAATTACCATACCATTCCTCCCCACCTGGTAGGAGTGGGCTAGTCCATCTTCCTGCCAAGGGAGGAGCAAAGCTAGTTAGAGTTAGTCAGAGAGAGAGGAGAGTGAGGAGTGAGGGAAGATGTGATCCAGATACTGCTCCTCCAGTCCATGAGGACCACAAAGTCGGCTCATTTAGGAGGACAACTGTTCTAGAGAGCCTGACGGGTCCCAGGCTACAGAAGATTTGTAAACTACAGCGTAGTATTATAGACAGCAGAGTAATCAGGCAATCAAGCCATACAGACTTCACTGCAAGGTGAGAGGAAACACGTTAAAACACCATCACTGCAGTTCAGGACAGGCATAGCTAAAAGCCTGCATCACACAGTGGACACCTAAAGCCAAAGGTGCCAGAGTACAACCATAGGGAAGGGAATCAGAGACTTGTGTGTCCTTTTTCCTCATTGTGCTAATATTGTATGGGAGTGAGCAATAGAAGTCATACTCACAAGTTGCTGGTACAAAACCTTTTCTTTCTTTTGTTTCTTTTTATTCATTTATTCATTCCAGTATAAAATGGTACATCATAAGGAACAGACATCGTTCATACCTCCTCCCCTCCACTCAACGTTTCAGGAGAGCACACCTTCTTACTCATGCGCATCCTCTCCATTCAAAGCTATGGGACTGCTGAAAATATCTAAGCCAGTGCTCAGCGATTTTTCTGGAACTTCTGTAGCTGTGAACACAGGGTGGCAGCACATAACCAGCTGCTCTCCATTCACAACAGGGGGCCCATTATGGAGATAGGAGTGGGTTCCAGAGATGGGGCCTGCACCTATATGAGATTGATTGCATATTTTATATTCCAGCAATGTCTCAGATTGGAATACCGATTTAAATGGCATTTATTGGTATCTAACCAGTTACTGTAGAAAGTAGGGTGTCTTAGTGAATAGTTATCCATCACTTCCCAACTTTCATTGCTTTCGACTTTCTTGGTGCCATTTCGAGTTGTTTCCCTGTCTTTTATCCAGACGCTACATTCTTTATCAGTACATAGACATAAGCAGTTATGAATTTTCTTTTTATAGCCTGCATGTATTAAAGTAAATCTTACAGAACTTGCTCAAGGAGGATGTTGTAGTTCCTTTGGTTGCAAATGAAAAAAGGTGGGAGGGGAGTAGAAAGGTGCAACCAAGAGGAGGTGTGAGAAGGCGGGCAGTGCTATTTCAGTACTATAAAGGTTGTAAAGTGTGAACAAACCACTTCTTCCTCCTCCAGCTAAACTCATAGTACATGAAGATTAAATCAGCTGAACATCTATAACAAGGACAGGCATAATCTAAGGCCCAACATGCAGCAGCAGGACATGCGATATGCACAGCAACCAGTGTTGTGGATGAACCAGCATGAAAGACCGATAATTCTGACCCCTTCAGCAATGCAACCGCCTCTGCCAACGCTTACTTTTCCAGATTTCAGGAAAAAGAGACGCAAAGATGGAACCTGTACCTTCCTCGTGATTATTTTTCTTCTGGTCCTTTTAGCTCTGGCAGGAGTTGGACTGGGAACTTATAAAATCATACAACTACAGAAGGAGCTGGAAGGATTCAGAGAGGTAGAGTTATCTGTGTGTTACCGTCATTGCTGCACATTCCCAACCTGATTGAGTCTAGGTAGGAATTGAATAGTTGGGCTACATTTCGGATGACGTGATGCATGTAAATAGTCGTTAAAAAAATGGGGGTCCCCTTCTGTAAATATGCAAGAATATCAAGGATTGCGAATCTGTCAGCAGACTGCAGGCTGTGAGTAAGACACAGAGTATGCCCATAAATATTTATTCTAGCAGCGACCTGAAAGGGATTGTCTCACCTGAGACAGTGGTGGCATATCGCTAGGATATACCATCAGGTAGGTGCTACTAGTTCTCGGCTATTTTTGGTTCTCCCATAGAAATAAATGGAGGGCAGCCGGTCATGCATGGTGTGCTCTTGTTCACTTTCAGAACTTTGTTGTATAGAGTGCGGGTCCCAGTGGTGGGACCGGTACCAATCTGACATTGGTGGCATGTCCTAGCAATATTAAACCAATGTCTCAGGTAAAACAACCCCTTTAACCTTAAAGGGGTTGTCTCACTTCAGTAAACAGCATTTATCATGTACATAAAGTTAATACAAGGCACTTACTAATGTATTGTTATTATCCGTATTGTCTCCTTTGCTTCCTGGATTCATTTTTCCATCACATTATACACTGCTCCTTTCCATGGTTACAAACACCCTGCAATCCATCAGTGGTGGCCGTGCTTGCACATTATAGGAAAAAGCACCAGCCTATGTGAGCTCCCATGGTCCCGGCCACTAGAAGGGCCAGCACTTTTTCCTATAGTGTGCAAGCATGTCCACCACTACTAATGGATCCCTCTCACATTGGTGGAGATGCGACTCCTGGCAACCCTGATGATCAGCTGTTTGAAGGGGCCATGGTGCTCATGCGAGAGCTCTGTCTTCTTCAATGTTTACCTGCTCGCTGTCTACAGTGTAATTACAGGTGTTCATCCCATTCGAGTGAATGGAAGAAAACTCTAATTTTCATTGCCAAACTGTAATCCTAACAAATGGCCCAACGCTGGTTGTAGAGCATGGAATCCACCTTGTGTGTTCTCCACAACTTCTGCATACGAAGAGATCATATGGCATATGTCCTGCTCTGAGATAAAAGATGAATCTGCCATTGTAGGTAGTTATGGTGTGCTAGAAAACTGTAGTATATAGTAGTTTTCATATTTATAAAACTCCCAACTCTGGGTAGAGGGCACCACACAATTATTATAACTAGAGATGAACTAATTTCTTGAAATTCGATTCAGGTACAATTTGGCCAAATCAGCCATGTGATTTGATTCAGGTATGAATTGATTGCCTGGTCTTTCTTCCAAATCACATCACAAAAAAAGTAATATTCGGCTTTTTTAGAATAAGAACTTTTGGAAAGACTTTGGTTGAATTTCTGTATTTTAGAATTGATTCGCTCATTTCTAATAATGACCCTTAACTTTTATCGAGAGCTAACGCCATTAAATTTATCTGTCTGTGCGTGTAAAATGAATGGTACATGTGTTTCCCTCAATTTTTTTTATCCTTTCATTGTGTTTGTACTTCTTGCCCTTGAATACGTTAAAATTATCAAATTTTAGAGACATGGACATGATTGTCCGGTTATGCTTCTCTTCATATCTGTCTATTTGTCTCGATAAATTAGTCTGCAAACATATATTCAAAGTCCATGTTAAATGACCATAGACCGTATGACCAAATTTCCTAGTGGGCCGATGCTCAAGGAGAGGCCTGAGCCCTCATCTCTGAGTACATAGCGATCTGATCCTCTCAGCATCAATTTATGCTAGGGGCATCAGGTACTTATGCACTTGGCCGTCAGCAGAAAGTGCCCTCCTGCGTTCAACTGTATTGCTATCCTCAGGATGCCGATATAGTTGAATACTGCAGTTGACTGTGGTATTTGATTCTGTTGGGGCAGTATTTTGTGCTGCACTACAATATTCCTGGCCCCACCTACATATGCTGGCCCTGCCTTCTGTTAATTTGGACCCGCCTACAACATGGGGCCACTTTAATCTTTTTTTCCAGGGCCACATTATGTTTACAGCCCGCCCCTGCATGGACCATAGGAACCTGTAGACTTGAGATGTTCATTGACATCTGTAGGAGAGTGTTGTGGGCATACTCTGTGACCTAGAGGTCTGGATGTAATAATATTACAGGTCATAGTTATTCGATTTCTAGAGGGGGGGGGAGGGGTGACTGCCTGATTAAAATCGGGAAGGAATTTTTCCTCTAAAATGAGGAAAATTGACTTCTATATCATGCTGTGGTTTGCTCTCCGGTATGAGAACAGAACGAAATGCATTTTGGAGCATTCCGTTCTGTTCAGTTACATTTTGTCCCCATTGACAATGAATTGGGACAAAACGGAAGCGTTTTTTTCCCGGTATTGAGACCCTATGACGGATCTCAATACCGGAAAACATTAACGCTAGTGTGAAAGTAGCCTTACAAAGTATGGTAATATTTTATTATGCATATATATCTCAAGGCCAAGAGTACGTGCCCTAGGGGGCCACTGTTTGAGTAGAAGGACTAAACAGTTTTGATTTCCTCACATATATTTTCTACTTTAAATACTTTTTCATTTTACAATAAGAAAATGCAAATACAACATAAAACAACAAAGTATAAAAATTGTAAAGATTTAAGGAAGTTGTAATTTTTGTGACAGTATGCAGTAGGTTTAGAAATATATATTTATTCATCGATGGAAATAAACTTTCATTTTCATAATGAGCTACTTTAAGAGTTTGCATGCGATTGTGGTTCACATATTTGTGATAAATGCAGCAAGAATTTATTACTGTATATTTGTCTATCTATCTATCTATCTATCTATCCATCTATCTATCTATCTATCTATCTATCTGTCATCAACCACAATGCAGCAGCACTGTGCATACACAAAATGCATGATCACACAATATATAAATTAATGCTATACGTACTATATAATTGAATGCGCAGTACTTAGCAGATACATTTTGATCAAAATCATTTGTGCCCATCCACCACGGCAAGGTGACCTCTTTTGGATGGAAACCTACGCTAAATGCTACCTTTTATGGTGACAACTGGCATACAATGAATTTAGGGAAGGCTGGTTCCACATACACACTGGACCTGCTATGTATGCCACCTCTCCTGGTTCCAGCAGACCTCCAATACAAATACAGGGAGATTAGGCTTCAGCTTTATACTACACTCATCAAAATCAGCCTGTGGGAAAGATGGATTAGTCAGGAGTGCACAACCAAGATGGAGACAGCCAGAGCTCCTAGTGCCTACTGCAAAGAAGAAAAAAAACAAAGCAAATAAGCACATCCTAATGTGCGGGAGTGCTCTGCCATAGCTGAAAACATAAAACAAAAAAATACAACAGCACTCTGCAAACACAAAGTACATGATCCCAAAATATCTAAACCAATTCTATAGTCACTGTATAGACTCTCCTATCTAATCTATCTATCTATCTATCTATCTATCTATCTATCTATCTATCTATCTATCTATCTATCTATCTATCTAACTGTCTATCCCCTGTAGTGAAATCCACACTGTCCCCATAAGTGACATCCACAGTGCCCTCATAACAGTGACCTCCATATTTCCCTCATAACAGTGACATCCACAGTGCCTCCACTGTACCCCCAAAAATATCCACAGTGTTCCCATCAACAGTAGTGACAATGGTGACATTGATAGTGCCCCCATAACAGTGATATCCAGAGGGAGACAAAACAGTGAAGAAAAATGGGTGGGTTGCTATGGTAACCTGTTGTAAAACTGTGTGTATTTTACTGAGGCGAAGACTGAAGGACCTGTGAGCCTCTATTGGCTAATACAGGTCATGTCATGGTGTCATATTTGCTTTTTTTTTGTGTGAATATCTCAAGAACGGTACGTCCCAGAGCTGGGACCTGGTCTTAAACCTTACGAAGCACCAGATTCACCTATGTGCCAAATTCAGTGCAGATTAGTCCAGTTGTTTGTCCAGGAATAAAGATCAGACAACAGAAATGTATATACAGTATATATATATATTCCTTAAGTGTTATCTTATTTACCTCTGTTTTCTTGCAGTTTCCCAGTGATGCAGAGCAGTCTCCTTCATCTGAGAAGTTAATAGGTAAATTACACTAATTACTGTGTATTTTACTATATATTATTTATTTTTATCATGTTATTTATTTTATTATATTATTTATTTTATTAATTATTTATTTTATTATATTATTTAATGTATTTTTATTATATTATTTATTTTACAATTTGTCGAGTGCAAGCACAGAGAATTCTTGCAGGTGAATTTTTTTTCATATTGTATTTTGCAGGGCTGGAACAACACCCAGAGAAAAAAGAAGGCAGATTAGCTGCACACGTCACAGGTTAGATCTAAATCTCTCTTTCTGAATGTTAATATATGGATATTTTCCATTTCCACTTAAAGGGGTTATCCTGGAATTAATATTGATGACCTATCTTATCCTCAGGATAGGTCATCAGTATCAGACCAGAGGGAGTCCCGGCAGTCAGCTGTTAGAAGAGGCCTCTTCTTAGGTCATGTGACATCACTGTAAAACGGCCACGTGCCCTAGTTGCAGCTCAGCCCCATTCAAATTGGGATTCGAACCCCCAATGAAGACCTATCTTGAGAATAGGCCATCATTATCCTTACCCGGATAACCCTTTTATGTGCCTTAATGTGTGGAGCTACAGGGCTTTGTTATAGAGCAAACCTAGCACTTCCTGGTTGTGTCTCCAGAGTGGAGAATTACAATATTAAGGACAATTTAGGGTGCAACAGGTGTCACACGCCGCAATGGGGCTGCCATAGGAATGCATGATTTCACAGTGCTACTCACACATGTGCTGTGACCTTGACACACAAATTGCAAAAAATCCAACACTGCTGGATTTTTTGCATTTCACGTGTCATGGTCACTGCAAATGTGTGAGTCACTCTGTGACACCAATCATTCCTATGGCACCTCTCTACACCGCCATACTTGGGCACGCAATACATTACGCCTAATATCTCAGTGTAGCTGTACTCTTAAGGGCTATGTACACCTCTGGCGGCAATTTTTTATCATTGCATTGCACTTATTGTGAGCTAAAAATCATTTTTTCAATTGGCCTTTATTAACAATATGGAATTCTTTTTTCTGTAAAGAGCTGACATGCTCTATTAGCTGACTGGATTTTCTGTCTTTTCCTTGGGAGCAGACAGACTCCTTATCTTTGATCTCTGACCTTATAAACAATCATTAAAGCTCAATCCTTATCTCACTGATAAGAATGTGGCTAAAATAAGTGTTTATGACCTCTCAGTAGTTTACAGATAAAGGTAATTACAAAGTGAAAGTACCAGTCATACAGTTAGAAAAACTGTTAACCCTTTGTGACAGAATGGCTCAATATTTTTAATAAAGGCCAATTGAAAATATGATTTTTAGCCAACAATAAGTTAAATGCAATAATAAAAAAATTGTTGTATACCATAGCCTTTAAGATCTAAATTATTTTTATGATGGATCATTTGAATGTAATTGACATCTTTCTATTGCTATATAAATACAAATTACCTGAAAAAATTGCCAGAAATTCAAATAATTAAACCAGAGTTTGGATATAGCCATTTTCCATTCTGCTCTGCCATTCACTGTATCTAGGAATGCCAGAATTTTTATTATTAGGAATTGTTTTCCGTCTATAACTCGATTAAAGAATAACTTTACTGTATAATAAATGGTGTTCATTTCTCAGAAATAATTTTTGCACTAATGCCACACAGTTTTCAATATCTCTGCTTCTAGTCAGTGAATGAGAACCTTTCTGATCATGTTATGATCACACAGGTGTATCATGACTAGAGAGAGCTCTAATAACCATAGCCATATACGTGTGTGATCAGCACATGACCAGGTAATGTTTTTCAAAGAAATGATGGTTTCTATTCCACGAGTATACACACAAATCTTGAAAACCATAAGGAATGGATGCATAAAATTCATATTATAAAACTGCATAATTCTTCAAGCGGTATAGGCGATATGCAGTCTGAACAGACTTACTGAAGTTCCAGAGTTGTTTCATACTTAAAAGGGTTGTCAAGCCTAGTAGCTGACAACCCCAATGCAACTAACCTGTGTCTAGTTAAAAAATTAAAAATCCTATATCACTCATGTGTCCACAGTAATGCTGTTGCCCTGGTCTGGGCTGCTTCCGTTCCACACAGGACCAGGAAGTGACTTGGTCTTGTGACCGCTGCAGCCGAAACAGGCCTCAGTGGTCAAATCTGCTTGAGTGATTCATCACTGCTGTAGCATTCTCTTTAACCAGATTTGACCACAGAGGCCTGTGAATGGCTGTAGAGGTCACAAGACCAAGTCCTTTCATTGTCCTCTGGGGAACGGGGCATCACTAGGACCACAGACAGGTAAGTGTTTTTTTTTTTTTTTAATGAGATGCAGGTTAATTGCATTTGGGTTGTGAGCTCCTAGGCTGGACCACCCTTTAACTTCATTGGCATGTAGGTCAAACATGATGTAAAAGTCAAATTGTTAGTTTTAGAGGAGAGTGGTTGGGCATCAGGATTGTTCTTTGAAATATAGGGGACCTAGTAAAAGCTACAAGATGGAGTATGTATGGCCACCACGACACTGAAATCAATGACCTCCTTGAGATCATTGAGGTCTCATCAGCTGCATCTGCACCACTCTAGCATCTTAAAGGGAATAGCACCACTCTGGGCTATTATCAGCAGTAACACCTGATTAGTACTCACGAGGAGTCCAGATCACAATTTTGTTATTTTCTTACTGCCCCCGATTTCCCGCTATCATCACTCCAAGCTCCATTGAAAAACAAAGTCAAGACTTCTGTGCTGTGCTAACATGATAATAATAATAATCTTTATTTATATAGCGCCAACATATTCCGCAGCGCCTTACAATTCAGGGGTTCATGTACAAACAGTCATAAATAACATAGCAACAGACAAGTCGATAATTACAACAAGAGGAATGAGGGCCCTGCTCGCAAGAGCTTACAATCTATGAGGGGATAGGGGGTGACACTAAAGGTAGAAGTGTTTGTTATATACGATAGTCCAGCCATCTTGGGAGAATAGGGGAGCAGATATAAAGCCACATGAGCCGGTCAGCAGCCAATATACAAAGTGCTTCTGGGTGCAGTGGAGGCTCAGCTTCAAAGAATGATAAATGGGCTATGGGGAGGTTAGATCAAGGGAGGTGATAGGCCACCCTGAAAAGATGTGTTTTTAGCAAACACTTAAAACTGTGCATGTTGTGATTAAGCCTGATTTCTTGGGGTAGGGCATTCCAGAGAACCGGTGCAGCTCAGGAGAAATCTTGGAGCCGGGAGAGAGAGGTTCGGATTTTTGTGGAAGTCCGCCGTAAGTCATTGGATGGACGGAGAGCACGGGTAGGATGGTAGACAGAGATAAGGGAAGAGATGTAGGGTGGTGCAGCACTGTGGAGGGCTTTGTAGGTGAGGAGGGGCAGTTTGAATTGTATTCTATAGTGTATGGGTAGCCAGTGCAATGACTGACACAGGGCGGAGGCATCAGTGTAGCGGTTGGTCGGATGGAGAGGACTCCTGTACGCATGCACAGCATTCCTGACAATGTATTTCAATGGGGCTTTAAACCCTGGAATGTTGGGCAGTAGGAAATTAAAAAATAGTGATCTGCAGTACTACCCATCTATTACAGCAGATAATAGTCCAAGATCATTGTGATAGAGTCCCTTTAAAAGCTAATTATGGGATAACCCTGTTAATATATTAGTAAATGTTTTTAACTCCGTCACAAAGATAACATTTGAAGCTTTTGCATGTGCAGTATGTTCTTTAGCTACCATAGTAATGACATGTTTTTAGAGTGCAGAGTCAACATGATTTGAGGCAGCCATGTTGTGTACTTCACCAATATGTATATCAGAAGTAGATTATGGACGATTTATTTTCTAAAACCACTTCATACTTTTATTTTACAGGAAAAGAGAGTAAAAATTTGCCACTCACTTGGGAAGATCAAATTGGGAATGCATTTACTGCAGGCATTCAGTACAAAAACAAAGGACTAATCGTGAATAAAACAGGCCTCCACTTCCTGTATTCCTCCATCTACTTCCGGGGGAAGGAATGTCCCAAGCAAGAGTTGACACATATTGTGTACAAGAAGTCCTTACGGTATCCAGCAGAAATCAAACTCATGGAAAATAAAGAGGATCACAACTGTATCCCGCGCGTTGTGTGGGGAAGACACAGTTACCTGGGAGCCGTGTTCAACCTCAGCAGTTCCGATGTCTTGTATGTCAACGTCTCCAATGTCAACTTAGTTGGCTTTGATGAAACAAAAACATTCTTTGGCCTCTACAGATTATGATAAGAACTTAACAGTTCCCAAATACATTAGCTTAGATGATTTTATTTTGAAGGTAGCCTTCATCTGATGCATTCCCCGTGTAAGGGAAAACTCAGGTTATAATCTTCTGGTATCATAAGTGATATATGGAAGATGTGAAATGAGAATATTTTTGAGGTTGTTACATCCTAGAGATTTCTATACAGTTTCCATGTTTTAATGGATATGAGTTATTTTTCTCTTTTCTGACGTCAAGAAATGTCTACGTCATTGGACTGGTTCATTTTCTTCTCGGTCAATATATTGGGCATTCTTTCGAAGGACTGTCTAACATGTATAGGCAGCATTTTAAAAGGAACATAGACACTGAAATTTTAGGATGAAGACTAAATTCATGGATGCATTTATAAAGATTATCTAGGTAGACTGTCATATGATGCAGGGGTTTGGAGGAGTATGATTGAATCAGAAGCAAAGATTGGGGACAGTGGAATAGTTAGTAACAATTCTTGCTGAACGCTTCTAGAAGGCTAAGGTTTTTGAGTTGACATCATACTCTACCGCTATAATTACCACTTAAGGGATGTAAAGATTCAGACATTAATCTAATGCAAAATGAATTTACAAATTCATCACTGTGTCAACAATTCCAGAAATGAAAAACCTTGAATAGTCTAAATGCTGCAGTAAAATAACTTGGAAAGTCATTAATAATAAGAAAGAAAAATATGAATTCTAAATTTGTTCAGTCTCACTAACTAGTAATTGCAATGTATACTGTATAAAGACAGACATATACTGTATAACTTTAAAGGGTGTCTGTTAGTAGTTTTGACCATAGATAACTGCTGCACAACTGGGAAGAGTACTGCAAATATACCTTTTGTGCAGCTTTTCTCATCAGGAACAATGTGAATATGAAGTTTTATTCTGCCAAATGATGCCAAAAAGTACTCTCTGCATTCAGAGACAGTGACAGCTGTAGTGGTTTCCTGGTTGGATGCTACAGCTGTCATTCAGAGCAGACAGCAGACTGGGTGGTGGTGGTGAAGCAGCTCAATGCAGCTGGGAAAGCAGAATAAAGAACTGCTCAGCTTTAGAGCCCCAGCGTCCTCCACTGAAGAGTGTAGTAAGCATCAATAAACATAACATTGCACAAAATAATTCTTAAAAAACCTATTATAACAGAATGATCTTAAACCACTAGATAAGGCCATAAATTTAAAGGGACATTTCCATCAAAAAGGAGTATTTTTTTTTTAAATCAGCAGTCATAGAAAAAAAAAAGTTTGCCTGCTTTTCTTTTTCATTTCAGCTGTACTATACCCTTGAAAATTTAAATGCTAATAATTTTCCTTCTGTAGCAGTCAACACAAATAATGAGAACTCTTATACAGATGGGTAATCAGTTATCAGTTTGCTGTTGCTGTGAGGTGAAGATGGTATTTGCAAGGTAATCATCACGATGACAGTAGGTGTAGAATTTGGATAACAATATGACAGCTGTACATTGTTCCCTAAAGTTTCAATGTTAATTAGTTCTGGGAAAACTATTGTAAGTTGAAACCATTGTGAATATATGGAAAAACAGTAATTGGTTCCAAAGCCTTAAAATGTCATCCTAAGGTAACAGAAAATTAAAATTAAAATAAATAAATAAATAAGCAGATAACTAATAAATAAAGTAAGTCCTTACATATAGCAGTCAGGAATAGATACTGGAAGCTGTAAATCACATTCTATGATGAGGACAGGAGCTTCTTCGGGGTCCTGTGTAGCACACTGTATACCAGAAAAATAAAATTGAGCCATCCTCTTCTGGTGTCTGAAGGAGCAGCTCCTCGTGGCACATAGGGTAGTACAGATTATGTAATACATTTGATAGACCATAGGTGTTCTACCAGAGAAATGATCATGGTGATTGGTTGGATCTGGCATTATTCACATACAGGTTGTTAATACATGATAAAAATAATACTTTGGAGGAAGTGTCCCTTTATGTAGCATACAAGTAAATGTTATCTCCTTAGTGTATTTACTTTCACCTTAAAAAAAAATGCATGGATAAAATTATAAGCTAAGATTGCCACTCTTGGCAAAGTTTTGAGATGTGCAGTTACTAAGTCATTACTGTCATTTTAACTGGTTCAAGGTAGAGCACTGTGTATGTCTTACCATTGAAGTGAATGTATGTGAGGACTAGAGATGAAATGTTGTATTGCTGTATGTAAATAGATTATTTATTTTTGCACTGTTTTCAACGTTGTTTGTAATTCTTTTACCTGCTTTTTACACAATATCCTTAAAAACTTAGCCTTGTGAGTGTTGTATATTTTACATAATTTCTACATAAAGCAACAGAGGTTTAAAGGGGTTGTCCATATTTTTATTTATTTTTTTAAATCCCCCCCTCCAAGCACAGCTGTTATGCATTGGTATTGACTGTACTTGATGGCACCGATTGACCATCTTATGTTTGAAGAAATCTATACTTACCTGCTGCTCGCCTCTCCGTTTCTGCTGTGTGGCTCCTGGGCTGTCTTTCCTGGGCTTCAGCAGTGATCCAGCAAGGAGATTCCACATTGCGACATCTCACAGAGGAGGCCAGTCATTGGCTGCAGTGGCACGCATGGCCCCGTCTTTGTGATGGAAGCTGACAGATGGTGACGAGAAGTCCCATGAAGGCAGCCAGGGAATCACGGATCCAGAACAGAGTGGTGGGGAGCAGGTAAGTATAGGGTTCTTCATAGACAATGTTGGGTGGGAGGAATAAAAAAAAAAAACCTGGACAACCGCTTTAGGAAATTCTGTGTGTTGGTTTCAAGATTCAAGGGCTTATCATTATCACCCCTATAGAGTGTACAGCCGCATGTGCTTATTAATTTTATGCACTTATATAGCGCTGACTTACCGTATTTTTCGCCCCATAAGACGCACTCCCCCCCCCCCAAAAGTGGGGGAAAAGTGCCCCTGCGTCTTATGGGGCAAATGCTGGCAATTTACATTGCAGTCTGCGATGCTGCAGCATCGCAGACTGCGATGTATTAGTGAAGAGGGAGGAGGGTCTGTAGTAGGCGTGGAGAGTGGCGGGGCAGTGCAGGCACTGTACTCTGGCCCTGCCGCTCAGTATGTACTGTATTATACGTAGTGTTAATCATCATATCTAAACTGCGCTCCCCCTGCTCCCCATGTGTACTGTACTTACCGGTACACATGTCACGCTCCTGTAGTAAGCACTAGCAGCTAGCAGGCAGGCCGGGCTGCAAGCGGCCGTAACTCACGGAGGTCACGTGCCTGCTCCGCCTACTTTATGAATGAAGTAGGCGGAGCAGGCACGTGACCTCAGTGAGTTACGGCTGCTTGCAGCCCGGCCTGCCTGCTAGCTGCTAGTGCTTACTACAGGAGCGTGACGTGTGTACCGGTAAGTACGGTACACATGGGGAGCAGGGGGAGCGCATCATTACTCGTTTAAATATGATGATTAACACTACGTATAATACAGTACATACTGAGCGGCTGGGCCAGAGTACAGTGCCTTTGGAGCAACACTAGGAGATGTCGCGCTCATCCACAGGAAGCCAGGAGCCCGGACCTCGCCCTGAACCTTAGGCGCACAACGGATCCCAATAAAAAGAAAGACGGTCCAGCTTCACTGAAAAATACTTGAGGCTTTATTTAATCCCGTGCAGATAAAAACCAACATACAGCAATGCAGAAAATAAAAATTACTAAAATATAAAATCATTTTCTGCATTGCTGTATGTTGGTTTTTATCTGCACGGGATTAAATAAAGCCTCAAGTATTTTTCAGTGAAGCTGGACCGTCTTTCTTTTTATTGAGAGTACAGTGCCTGCACTGCCCGCCGCTCTCCCCACCTACTACAGCCCCTCCTTAGGGATTTGTGGATGGGATAATGATGGGGGGGGGGTTCTGTGGATGGCATTATGATGGGGGGGGATCTGTGGATGGAACTGTTATGAGGGGATCTGTGGATGACACAAATAGCAGTGTCATCCACAGATCCACTACCCCATAACAGTGCCATCCACAGATCCCCCCCATCATAATGCCATCCACAGATCCCCCCACCATCATAATGCCATCCACAGATCCCCCCCACCATCATAATGCCATCCACAGACCCACCCCTATCATAATGCCATCCACAGCTCTCCCCCATAACAGTGCCATACACAGATCCCCCACATAACAGTTCCATCCACAAATCCCCCACCCCATAACAGTGCATCATCCACAGATCCCCCATAATAGTGTCATGCACAGACCGCCATTAGTTCAAACCCACCAAAAGCACACCTTTTGGTTAAAAATATTTTTATTCTTATTTTCCTCCTCAAAAACCTAGGTGCGTCCTATAGGGCGAAAAATACGGTAAACCACATCGCTTTACAGACATTAGCATTGGGTTGTCTCCAGTGGAGCTCACAATCTAAATTCCCTATCAGTATGTCTTTGGAGTGTGGGAGGAACCTGGGGGAAACCCACACAAACATGGGGAGAACATACAAACTCCATGCAGATGTTGTCCTTGGTCAAATTCAAACCCAGAACCCCAAGGCTGCAAGGCACCAGTGCTACCTTGCTGCCCTTACACTATAAATTATTGGAAACAATAACAATATTGGAGACCAGATATTGAGTCATATATATTGTTATGTACAAAAACAAGCTATAAAGGTACATCCACATGAGGGGAGTTTTTTTTCTGGCAGAAAATCCATGTTGAATCCATGAAGTCTGGGCAATGCAGATTTTGCTGCAAATTTTAACCAATGCATTACAAAAATTAGAACCTGAAATGAGAATCTGCCTCATATATGTGCACATTTACTGAAGACATTTTCTGTAGAGTGTGGATAAGATTTTTAAAATATCATTCTCTTTGCTGCCGCTGTAAAATACTGTTGATTTTCTGCACAGAAATCTACATGTGTGGGGCTCCCGTTAAGCTGACAGGAGATAGATCTTCCATATGTGATCGGACCTTGCTAGGCCTACTGAAGTCACACTTTTCCATGAATAGTCCCAGCAGTATTGATCTGATTATTAGGCCCATTTTTGGGAACAAACATTTGTACAAGTGATCATTCCCGATACTTATTCTTTAATAAGGTGCTACCAATCACCCCAATGTTCATGTCATCACCAAAATCGCATTTCTGGGCAGTAGATTGTTTCCATATTTACAAGGATCTACTTCCCAGAAACAATGAATCTGTATGGGGATGAGTGATTGCAGTAGCCATCGCTGGTCCCCATACAGAGGAGATGATCGAAACATGTAAATGCAGCTCTTACCTCCTCTGATGTGCAGGCAATTATTGGGAATGAACGATTTGTTCCTGAAATTTCCCCACACTGTCGGCCCATTGGCTACTTTCACACTAGCGTTCGGGGCTCCGCTTGTGAGTTCCGTTTGAAGGCTCTCACAAGCGGCCCGAACGCATCCGTACTGCCCTAATGCATTCTGAGTGGATGCGGATCGCTCAGAATGCATCAGTCTGGCAGCGTTCAGCCTCCGCTCCGCTCCGCTAGCGGACACCCGAACGCTGCTTGCACTGTTCGGGTGTCCGCCTGGCCGTGCAGAGGCAAACGGATCCGTCCAGACTTACAATGTAAGTCAATGGGGACGGATCCGTTTGAAGATGACACAATATGGCTCAATCTTCAAACGGATCCGTCCCCTGTTGACTTTCAATGTAAAGTCTGGACGGATCCGTCTGAAGCTACTTTCACACTTAGAATTTTTTCTAAGTTATAATACAGACGGATCCGTTCTGAACGGATCCAAACGTCTGCATTATAGGAGCGGATGCGTCTGGGCAGACAGCAGACGGATCTGCTCTGAACGCTAGTGTGAAAGTAGCCTAAAGGAAATAATGCTAAACCAATACCCTTGTCTCTTACTGTTTTCAGTAATAAGCACAAAAAACTAACCACATAAACTAAAAAATCTTATAGAATGAAATAAAGGAACACGGCTGCCTTCTGCAAATCCATCATTTTTTTTTGTTACTTGCTCAGTTTTCCCTTACAGCTCATTTTCATTGGAAAAGTTGTAAAAAAGTTTGCACCCTACAAGTATAAGTGTCGGCCCTCTTGTAAAATATTAAAGGGGTTTTCTGGGATTTTGATACTGATGGCTCATCTTTAGCATAGGTCAACAATATCTGATCAGTGGAGGTCCGACTCCCAGCACCCCCACTGATCTGCTGTATGGAGCACAGTGATGTCTCTGTACATCGGTCACATGGCCTAGGCACAGCTCAGTCCCATATAAGTGAGTAGGGCTGAGCTGTGATACCAAGCACAACTCCTATCCACTGGTATCGATTGTACTTGATGGGAGTGACTGTCCAACAATAGATGCAGGGGGAAAGAAGGGTTGGGCAGGTTGGATTTCAGCATGTTTGAACCTTTGTTCTTAACAGTTAATATGCCACTTAAGGTGTTTGGTAGTGTCCTTCTTCCTCCTCCCTACTAGTGTTGATCACGAATATTCTAAATGCGAAATTTTATCGCGAATATTTGGAATATAGTGATATATATATTCGTAATTTCAAATATTCGAGATTTTTTTTTTAAACAGTACACATAATCCTTCCCTGCTTCTAGCTTGTGGGCCAATGAGAAGGCTGCAATATCTTTGATTTTAGGAGTAGTGTTGATTGCGAATTTTCGTAATCCGAATTTTCGCAATGAAGAAAATAATGACTAGAGATCACGAATTCTCGAATATATGGCGAATATTCACCCAAATATTTGTGAAATATTGCGAATTCGAATATTGCCCCTGCCGCTCATCACTAGTCCCTACGTCGAACATATGCATTTTTGGCCGAGTGCATGTGTTCAAAGGGGTCCGGAAGAATAGCGTGTCTGAATGAGTGAGGACAGCAGCTTTCTAAATTGTACGACCACCTTAAAGTGGTTATCCAGGACTTAAAAAGACCTCAGAGAGTGGCAGACCTGTCAACAGGATGCTAATGCCAGAGCATTGCAGAGCTGCAGAGAAGGCTGGGGAGCAATGGAGCTGGAACCCAGTGACAGGGACCAGGTAAGTATGAACCCCACTGAGGGTCGGTCGCTCTATGAGGTCTTTTTAAGTCTTCGTAAACACATTTAAGTCTAATTATATAAGGGTTAATTTAAGTTATTAGTTTTTAGTTGTGTTCTCTATTCAGCCTGTTGAGGTCCCTGCACGCTATGCACTGAGGATGTGGTCATCAAGGTTGTCACATATCTGAATAGCAGTCTCATTGCACAAATAGCATTTCCTTTCTTAGAACAGTTTCTATTACCAGCTAAAATGTTTCTTTTTTAAAGATTCGATGGTAATTTTACTATCTATCTATCTATCTATCTATCTATCTATCTATCTATCTATCTATCTATCTATCTATCTATCTATCAATCTATCTATCTATCTATCTATCTATCTATCTATCAATCTATATCTATCTATCTATCTATCTATCTATCTATCTATCTATCAATCTATCATGGGGATTCGCTTTGGTAGGCAGGTTAGCGGACGCAGTATAGAGGCAATCACAAAGTCTTTAACTTAAACACTTTAGTGTTAATTCACACAGAAGGCAAAACAAAATAACAGTTCGCAGTCTTGGTGTTTGTTCACACCATGGAAAGTCCACAGAACACAAACAGTCACCTTGTTAGCAGTTTTTCATCAGCGGTCCCCAGCAGGCTTTAGGGGCCTGTTTTCCAGCATGCGGCTCTCAGCCCTTTTGCACGGCACACATCTTCAGATCCCAAACCACAGAGACTCCACAGCTTCACTGTGAGATGGAGGATAATCCATACCACCTGATTAATGGTGACTGCTTTTTATAAGCCTCCCAAGACCAGGCCTGGAACGTGGGAAGTAGCCACCCACCCAGCACTTTGGTTACTCCCAAAGTCCAACAAATCAAAAGTTACCACTGTTTGTGCAAATTCACGAAAAAGAGTCCGGTCATTAAGGCTTTTTCTGGCTTGGTCACTAAAGGGTTAACCAATGAGCACTTTCACCACTAGTAATGGAAAGTGCTGATTGGTTATTGCAGGGCGCCTGTCACACAGGTCAAAAAACTAAAGTTTCCATCCTGCCTCCTATTCAGAAATTTGCATTTTCCTTCACTCCAGAGGACGGCGCTCGCTGGTTATTACCGTCTTCTATATGCAGTCATAGGTTACATGAGTGACAGGCGCTATGCAATGACAAGTCAACACTTTCCATTACTAGTGGTGAAAGTGCTCATTGGTTAACCCTTTAGTGACCAAGCCTGATAAGGCCTTAATCACTGCACACTTTTTCGTGAATTAGCAAACACAGTGGTAACTTTTTATTTGTTGGACTCACCAAAATAATGTTTGCAACATTTTTACTTGACACATGGGCCTTTTTAAATGTTTTTAGAATTTTTTTTTCCTTTTTTTTTTTTTTAGTTTTAACTGTGAAATAAATTTAAAATAGGTCATTTTTTTCAAACTATAGTTACTTATTTTTTAAATATGCAAACTGACACTAAAATAAAATATTTAAATAGGTTCCCTATTTTCTGTAGGTCATTTTGATATGTAAGTACAGGGAGATAATGGTGATGGTTTTGGTTGGCATGGACATTTCTATTTTTTATTTAATTTCTATTTTCGATCTTTTTTAACACACAAGGAGCCCCAGTGACAGCCCCTTGTGGGGTAGTTTACAAAGGCAGAGCTGATCATGTTCTGCTAAGACCCTGAATCTCTGCTATACACGAGACACCCGGCGATCACATGATCGTCTGTTCAAGGAAGTGGCTTAGCTGTTTCTTCTATTCACAGCATAGCGCTCATTGAGCACTATGCACCTGGGAAAGAACGCTGAAGGGGTAAAAAAACTCCTCTGTCTTCTCCTCGGGGTCACTGGCTATCACTGATAGCCAGGAACCATACCTGCTCCTGCTAGAATGCAGGAGCAGGAGGTTTAATCTCGCACTGTACGGCACTGTGGTCAGAAAACCAGCTGACGGCACAGGCAGACGATCAGCTGTGTTTCTGCCCGGTAAGACAGGGGTTGCAGACAATGGCTGTGTGGGGCATGGTTTGTGCACCCCTGCAGTCTAAGTGCTGAAAAAGTCTGAAAAATGATGTTTCCATCAAAATTAACGAAGTATGTTTGATGGGATTGGAAACGTTTTGTGAGAATGTATGGTGGCAAAATATGCACGGAACTAACTTTAAAGCTCCAGCGAACTTCAACCTCCACTAGATTCCTAACTGAAACAACACCTCCTCAACACTTCTGTCAAAAAACATCAAATCATTTAAGTATCATTGCTTCATCATCTCTGAGACTGATCTGCATTGCACCTTCTCCCACTGACATCTATCTACAGCTGCAATACTTCGGTATTCACATATTTTTTCAGAATATGTGTTGAGAATACCTTTCCATATCTGCATGATCTATCATTATCATCATCTTCCATGTAGAAAAGCATAGCATAGCATAAGCACTACCCCTGCCCAGAAAGTGATAAAGTTAGAACTACTCATGCATAATAAACATTGTAGGCAATCAAAATGAAGAGGCTTTGTAGGGTGGAGAGGATGGAGTGGTGGTGGCATTGAAGGTGTCATGTTAGGAATCAGTGAGGCCCTGAACTTCGTCTGTACCACTGTCCCTACCTGCTTGCACAGTCCACCCTAAAGATGGCCTGCAACTGGATGGTGGGCCCTTCCTAACTAAGTGCAGTGTCCTACCGGGAGCAAAGCAGGGGCAAAGTAACAAATGTAGTGACAGGTGCACAGAGCAGATACTGACAGAATAGGTCGGAAACAGAAAAGAAACATACAGATAAGAGCAGAGCAGTACAAGCCAAAGTCAAAACCAGGAGAATAAAATCTAAATCCAAATCAGAAAACTAAATATTAAGTTACATCAAATCCAAATCATCAGGCAAAGGGGTAATATACAGAACACAGCAAGGTCCAAGAAATCCAGAGGTCAAAAACACAATAAGCAGGGTATAAGAATAACACCTTAATCACAGGCAACTGTGGCCAGCAGTTGCCTCTTTAAATAGGGCGCGTCCTAGGTCACATGGGACGTCCACCCATGTGACCTGTGACATCATAAACTGACCCAGACCCCCCCCCCCCCCCCCCATCCCGATTGGCCGGCAATCTAGTTCATGGAGCCTGGCCCATTGCTAGGCAACAGGACACCGGCAGTGCAGCCCACAAAGGAGAATGCCTGCTGGCAAAACACAGTGCGCCCGAAAGGCTGGCAGGGCAGTAGCAAGCTGAGCTCTACCCGCCAGCCAGGAAAGCGAATTACTTGGCAACGAGATGCCGGCAGTGCAGAACCAGCACAGCATGCCTGCCAGGTCCTACTGCACTCAGATTCAACTGCTGGCAGCACTGCCTGCTAGCAGATCGCGTTCACTTGCCAGTGACAGAGGGTGGTCATAGTACTATATAATAAAATACAAGAAAACCCATTTATTTAGGATATCATTGACATGATCTCTAATCCTGCGTACAAGCTCTCTCTTGGGCTTCCCTATATAATCCAATGGGCACGAGCACTATGCAAGGTACACTACACCACTAGTCTGACAATTGATGAAGTCCCGAATGGCATATTCACAGCTGGTGGATGCAGAAGTAAATCTTTTGGTGGCTGTGACTTGGTCACAGGCGACACATTTACCACATTTAAACATCCTCTGCAGATTTCGTGACAGCCAAGTAGTGGGCTGCGGAGGAGGCTGAAAGTGACTATTCACTAATTTGTCCCTTAAGCTACGCCCTTTCTTATAGGTGATTTTAGGGTACGGGCCAACGACTGCTTTCAAATCTGGATCATCGCAAAGGATATTCCAATATTTGCTGATGATCTGTCTTACCTCTACATGTGCATTGTCATATAGACCAATGATTCTAATAGTACGTTCTGAGGGCCTATCTGTTTTTTTTGCGATTAGTAATTCCTCCCTTTTTTTTTAAACGCCTTCCTCAAGATATTATCAGGATTGGCCCTCTCTAAAAATCTCTGATGCAGATCCCGTTGCCTGTTCCTTGACGATTCGCATATTGGAGCAATTCCTCCTCAGTCTAAGATATTGGCCCTTTGGGATTCCTCGACTTACCTAGATTGTGACCAGGGTCAGGGAAAGCCGGCGCTACATTGAGGATGGTGGGCGCCATCCTAAATACCGGAAAAGGTGAGCGTCAGCAGTTTGGGGCGGGTGCAACGAGTGTGCACAAGCGAAGGGAGCCAGGGTCTACGGATCGGGCCTCCAAGTAGCGGTGCGCAGGCGCAGTCGGCCGGGGAGATGAAAGAGTGCTGGCACAGTGCAGATGGGAAGTAAATACCGCCGTGCGCAAGCGCATTAGTCCAAGAGGGACACAGGCTAAATGCAGAGAAGGGCGAGGCTTGAGTACGACAGGCGCACATGCGCCATGAGTCGGAGGCAGCCATTTTGGTTGAGGGCAAAATGGCCAGGATGAAATTTTTTGGGGGGGAATAGCACATTAGGGAACCAAAGAGCTTGTATGTATATGGATAAATTGTGGACCGCCGCCCACAGGGAGAAACAGAGAGAAGGAAAAGACAAAGGAACATATATAGAAATAGAAAAAATTCCCTATTTTTTAGGGAACTAACATGATGATATATGAAACCTCAAGTTACAACCCATGAGTAGGGCTGCAGTAAACGATTATTTTAGTAATCGAGTATTCTTTCGATTATTTTTTACGATTCATCGAGTAATCTAATAAGAAAAAAATAATTAATAGACTGTTTTCCTTTATAAAAACTCATCAGACCCTCTGCCATTAGTCCCCAACGCCCTTCATTCCCCACTGTGTGATCAGCCCAAGTGCATCAGTTCCCCCCAGTGTCATCAGCTCCACTATCCCCCAGTGCCATCAGGTCCGTTCCCCCAGTGCCATCAGCTCTCTCCCACCAAGTGTCATCAGCTCTCCCCACCCAGTGCCTTTTAGCTGTCCCCACCCCAGTGCCATCAGCTCTCCTTCACCCCAGTGCCATCAGATCTCCTTCACCCCAGTGCCATCAACTCTCCTTCACCCCAGTGCCATCAGCTCTCCTTCACGCCAGTGCCATTAGCTCTCCCCCACCCTAGTGCCATCAGCTCCACTCCCCCAGTGCCATCAGCTCACCCCCACCCCATAGCAATCAGCTCTGCTCCCCCAGTGCCATCATCTCTCCCCCTTGTGCCATCAGCTCTGCCCCCTTGTGCCATCAGCTCTGCCCCCTTGTGCCATCAGCTCTCCCCCTTGTGCCATCACTCCCCTCCCTTGTGCCATCAGCTTTACTCCCCCAGTGCCATCATCTCTCACCCCTTGTGCCATCATCATTAACCCCCTTGTGCCATCATCTCTAACCCCCTTGTACCATCAGCTCTCCCCCCTTGTGCCATCAGCTCTCCCCCATTGTGCCATCATCTGTACCCCCTTGTGCCATCAGCTTTACTCCCCCAGTGCCATCATCTCTCCCCCATTGTGCCATCAGCTCTCCCCCCATTGTGCCATCAGCTTTACTCCCCCATTGTGCCATCAGCTTTACTCCCCCATTGTGCCATCAGCTTTACTCCCCCATTGTGCCATCAGCTTTACTCCCCCATTGTGCCATCAGCTTTACTCCCCCATTGTGCCATCAGCTTTACTCCCCCATTGGGCCATCAGCTTTACTCCCCCATTGTGCCATCAGCTCTCCCCCCATTGTGCCATAATCTCTGCTGCCATGCTCCTCCTGACACCCGGATTGCACAGTGTCATTGGTTACTATGACGCTGTGCACTCCAGGCGCCCGGCCTTAGTCGCGCCCCCACCCCCTCGGTTTCACTAACTTACCTTTCCAGCAGGGGTGCTGCGGAAACTCCATCGTTCCGCGCTGCTCTGCGCCTGACATCACACAGTGCGTCAGGTCACGGCGTGCGTACGTCAGGAGGTCAGAGCAGCGCGGGACCATGGACGTGCTGTGAAGTGTCCGGAGGCCCCCTGCTGGAAAGGTGAGTATTCCAAGCGCAGCGGGAGACCACGGAGCGGAAGTAATAGCAAGCTCTTCACTCCCGCTCCGTGGTCACATGACACAAACGAATCTTCGATGCAAAAAATTTGCATCGAGGATTTCTTTGTGTCGAATTACTTGATTTAATCGAGTAATCGTTTCAGCCCTACCCATGAGTGTAACCCTGGATATGATAACAACCTGGTAATCGGAAATTAACAATGCCACATAAGCTGAAAGGCTACACAAATTGGACTGTGGGACGTGCTTAACGAGTGTCACCACTCGCCATTGGATGACTCCGGCCATATGGAGAGAAAGAGAATAAAAATATCAAGGACATTGTAACTAAAAGACTATTAAATAGCATATCAACACAAAGGTATAAGAACATGATTAATCCCAACAATATTCTCTGTTGAATCCAGACGGTTGTAATGTATTCAAGCGGCGGATCCATGCTATCTCTCTCTCCTGAAGCAGCAATTCACGGTCACCCCCGCACCACACGGTCACTGAAACCGCAATTGGCTAACAGAGTGTTTCTACATAGTGAAGTGTTCCACTAGAGGGGCATCCATCTTTTTAGTGCGTATGGATTCCTGTTGGCAAATCCGTTCTTTAATTTTTTGGATGGTTTCGCCAACATACCCCAAACCACATGGGCATTTTATGAGGTATACAACATAGCTTGTTAGGCAACAGAAGTGTCCTCGAATCAGGGGCGGACTGACCGGTCGGGCATTTCGGACGTGGTCCGAGGGCCCGGCCAGGATAGGGGCCCGCCACAGCTGTACTAAAGAGTTTTTTTTCACCGCCTATTTTGCGTCCCCTCGTCACGTGACCTATTCCTCCCAGTAGCCCATACATTACAGGCTTTTTCTAGTTGGAGGAGGCTAAAAGACCTTGCATGATGTCACGGCCACGTGATCCTGCGTGGGTGGAGTCAGTCTCCTGGGCTGGCTGTTCAGCGTGAGGAGGTAAAGGACCTGTGATGATGTCAAGACCATGTGATCCTGTGTGGGAGGAGTCAGGCTCACAGGCTGTGCAACTGGAGGAGGTAAAGGACCTGTGATGCTGTCGCTACCCTGTGATGCTGTATGGGCGAAGTCAAGTGAGATTCCCTAGGTAAAGTCTGTGACCAGGGCCCCACCTGTGTTGCAGATCTACAACTTTCAGAATTTCTTGCCCACCAAAGACTGCCAGGACATGCTCAGAGTTTTAGCAGCAGCCTCAGAGCCACAGGTTGGAAAATATTGGTCTACAGAATTATTTATATATCTTAAGGCCTCTTTCACACTTGCGTTGTCCGGATCCGGCGTGTACTCCATTTGCCGGAATTACATGCCGGATTCGGAAAAACGCAAGTGAACTGAAAGCATTTGAAGACGGATCCGTCTTCAAAATGCGTCCAGTGTTACTATGGCAGCCAGGACGCTATTAAAGTCCTGGTTGCCATAGTAGTAGTGGGGAGCGGGGGAGCAGTATACTTACCGTCCGTGCGGCTCCCGGGGCGCTCCAGAATGACGTCAGAGCGCCCCATGCGCATGGATGACGTGCCATGCGATCACGTCATCCATGCGCGTGGGGCGCCCTGACGTCACTCTGGAGCGCCCCAGGAGCCGCACGGACGGTAAGTATACTGCTCCCCTGCTCCTCACTACACTTTACCATGGCTGCCAGGACTTTAGCGTCCCGGCAGCCTTGGTAACCATTCCGAAAAAGCTAAACGTCGGATCCGGTAATGCGCCGAAACGACGTTTAGCTTAAGGCCGGATCCGGATCAATGCCTTTCAATGGGCATTAATTCCGGATCCCGCATTGCGGCAAGTGTTCAGGATTTTTGGCCGGAGCAAAAAGCGCAGCATGCTGCGGTATTATCTCCGTTCCAAAAAACGTTCCGGTCCTGAACTGAGGACATCCTGATGCATCCTGAACGGATTTCTCTCCATTCAGAATGCATGGGGATAATCCTGATCAGGATTCTTCCGGCATAGAGCCCCGACGACGGAACTCTATGCCGGAAGAAAAGAACGCAAGTGTGAAAGTACCCTTGTAATAGTTAATTTGGCTTTATTTGTGTCATCCTCTAGGCTCAAACTTGCTTGTCTAAAATAAATATTTTCTTTCCTTCTTGGTCTATAGTTTCTGAGTTTCTTTGTGAATGTACACTACTTGAAATATATCAAATTCCCTTTTGTCCTCTTAGTGAAATTGGCACCTCCTAACCTCCAATGGCATCAGGGATCCAACAACTTTTATATTTTAAAGGGTTGTCAATTATCCTATTAGGGTATCCTAGATTGGTCCTAGAAGGGGCCTATGTTTTGTATGTTCATTAATTAGCACAACTGTGTGTGTCCTCCTGCCCCTTACCTTATCCTAGTGGTGGTCCCAGCCCTTCTGTACCTTGGTGCCTCCATTACAGCACCTGTGTTACAGTGTGTCAGCCCACAGAGAGCCCTGCATACAACCTGCTGACTGTCTCCATCTAACATAAGCTTTTCCAGGGTGAGATCCACCTGAAGCTGCTCGGTTCTTTCTTTCAGCCAGATGTTCTCTGTGATTTCTGGGATCTGTCTACAGTACTCTGTGAGAGTCTGTCCCTGTGTGTGTGTGTCTCTCCGTGTGTGTGTCTGTGGCTCTCCGTGTGTGTCTGTGTCTCTGTGTGTGTGTGTGTGTCTGTGTCTCTGTGTGTGTGTGTCTCTCCATGTGTGTGTGTGTGTCTGTGGCTCTCCGTGTGTGTGTGTGTCTGTGGCTCTCTGTGTGTGTGTGTGTCTGTGGCTCTCTGTCCCTGTGTGTCACCATCACCATGCCCACAGTGTTCCTATGTCTAGACGCAGATGCATCAAGACATTCTGTGCGGGGCAAGAAGAAAAGGAGGAGGCAGCGCCGCCAGCATGGAGTCCGTGGGAGAGACATAGGGAAGTGTGTTGAGCGAACTTGTGTTTTAAGTTCGGCATCTAAAGTTCGGGTTCGGATTATCAAAGTATCCCGTTATGGATTCTGCTACCACGGACCATAACAGAATTTAGAATCCATAACGGGATACTTTGATAACCTGAACCCGAACTTTAGACGCCGAACTTAAAACACAAGTTCGCTCAACACTAATAGGGAGGCACCCTAAGGACGTAGGTAACACTACCACATTATCAGCACTAGTGTTATCTGTAGTTTTACATAGGACTGCAGGTAACACTACTACAATTTCTGTACTCAGATAGCCATCACTGTGTTATCTGTGGTGTTACATAGGACTGCAGGGGACATCTACTATATTTTCTGTACTCAGAGAATTATCACTGTATAGGGGGACCCACTGAGACTTTATTGCCAACAGTGCCATCCACAGAGCCCCCACAACAGTGCCGTCCACAGAGCCCCCACAACAGTGCCATCCACAGAGCCCCCACAACAGTGCCATCCACAGAGCCCCCACAACAGTGCCATCCATAGAGCCCCCACAACAGTGCCATCCACAGAGCCCCCACAACAGTGCCACCCACAGAGCCCCCACAACAGTGCCACCCACAGAGCCCCCACAACATTGCCACCCACAGAGCCCCCACAACAGTGCCACCCACAGAGCCCCCACAACAGTGCCACCCACAGAGCCCCCACAACAGTGCCACCCACAGAGCCCCCACAACAGTGCCATCCACAGAGCCCCCACAACAGTGCCATCCACAGAGCCCCCACAACAGTGCCATCCACAGAGCCCCCACAACAGTGCCATCCACAGAGCCCCCACAACAGTGCCATCCACAGAGCCCCCACAACAGTGCCACCCACAGAGCCCCCACAACAGTGCCATCCACAGACCACCATTAGTTCAAAACCCACCAAAAGCACACCTTTTGGTTCAAAATATTTTTTTATTTGGCTATTCCCCACCCCTCTTGTAATTGTTCCGCTACTTGTGGGCTGTGCGGGCATGAGTTCAGTCACTTCGGTGCGCAATCCCGTCCTGCAGCGCGTGATCCCGCGAGACCCGCCGCTGTAGGTCACGGGTCTCGTGGGATCACGCGCCGAAGTGACTGAACTCATGCCCACGTAGCCCGCAAGTTGCAGTTCAGTGGAACAAGTACAAGGTGGAGGGGACTGTTTCTAACAAAGGCTCACTAATGGACGCTGAGATTAGATCACCCCATACGAAAGCATTGAATCAATGCTTTCCTATGGGGAAAAATCTGACCCTGGAGGTCATCATGCAGAGTGTGAGGACGTCCAGCGTCAGATACCGGACCAAAGGTCTGTTTTACTCCAGGAAGCCCTCGGGTGGCTGCCAGCCACTAGAGGCTGACTTATTGCTGGAACGTAAACAATGCAGTTTCTCTAGAACATTGCAGCTCGATTTGCAAAAGGGACACTGTACCCAGACCACATCAATGAGCTGAAGTGGTCTGGGTGCCTTTTGTGTCGCTTTAACTTTGAAATCTTATTAAAGATTGTGTAGGGTGTGGCTGGAGGCGGGGCATGGAGGCGGGACACGGGTGGGGCTTGCAGCAGAACATGGGTGGGGCCTGTAAGGGGGCCCTTGATTTATTTTGCCCGGGGGCCCTGAGGGTTCTCAGTCCGCCCCTGCCTCGAATGTTAAATATTTTACCTGTCAAGGGGTAAGAGAAGGTGGGGCCCTTGGTGACATTGCCACATTGGGCACATGTCAAGCAGGGGTATGTACTCTTAATGGAAGAGCACATAATGGTGGTTTGTACAGTATTCGCTCTATTAGAGCCAAGGTCAGATCTCACCAGAATGTCTATAATATTCCTCGCCCTTTTAAAGGACATAAGGGGTTTCTTGGCGTAGATGTTAGGAAAATTCCTTGTCAGAATATGCCAATGTTTGTTTATGATTCTCTTAATGTCATTGCTCAAATGGGAGAATGTCGTTACACATGGTATACGTTTGTTCTGAGAATCAGGGGTAGGTGGCCTAGGGGACAATAACTTGGTTCTAGGGAGGTCACATACTTCATGTATGTGATTTTGAAGTATGTGCCTGGGGAAGCCTCTCCTAACGAATTTATTTGACATTTCTGAGAATCTAGAATCCATAATAGTGGTGTCTGACACAATATGTTTGACCCTCATAAGTTGTGATCGGGGGAGGGACCGAATAAAACCTGGGGGGTGGTAACTGTTAAATCTGAGTATATTTTTATCCGTAGGTTTCGTGTACAAATCAGTCACCAAAATACTGTCTCTTACCTCAAGATGGACGTCAAGGAAAGAAATTTTTCTTTTGATGAAATTAAGGGAGAGAGAGATGGAGTCCACGCTTGAATCAATAATCTCATGAAAGTTAATTAAATCTTCTTCTGGTCCCTGCCAAACACAGAAAACATCATCAATATATCGAACCTAACAATGGACATGCTTTTGAAACAATTGATGTGTGTATACCACTTTTTCTCCAAAGTGGTTCATATAAAGGACAGCAAAGGTGGACGCAACGTTGCAACCCTCGCTGTCCCAGATACCTGTAGGTAGAATTTATCTTCAAAAAGAAAATATTTATGCTTCAGTTCAAACAGTACAGTCCTCCTGACGTAGAGATTCCTGGACGCACTCAATACCCTCTAATGTCGGGATATTGGTGTACAAACTGGCCACATCCATCGTGACTAGGAGACAATCCTTCCAGTCCAGATGTATGTTCTGAATTTGATTTAAGAAGTCTGTGGTGTCTTGAATAAAGGATTTACCTTTCTGAGCATAGGGTCTTAGTAGACAATGTAACAGCTTAGCTGGTGGTTGGAAGATAGAAACACAAACGGAAACTATAGGTCTCCCTGGGGGGTGTTCCCTATTTTTATGAACTTTAGGTAATACGGTATGTATATTACCGGAACACGTGGGTGTTTGGGAGTGATTATCCCATTATTAAGAGCTTCATTGATAATTACCTATAGTTCATTTGAAAACTCCTTGGTGAGATCGTAGTCTATAGGTAAATAGGTGTTGTGGTCCATCAATTGGCGTAGTATCTCTCCCCTGTAGTCAGTTCTATTCATTACTACTATACCCGAACCCTTGTCCGCCGGCTTTATGACTATACCTCTATCTTTGTTTAAATTTGTGAGAGCACATGATAGTCCTTTGGACATATTATGCCTTACCTTCTTGGTGAGTGTCTTTTTTTCCAAGATCTTGAGGTCCTGTTGTACCCGAGAGATGTAAGACTCCACAATGTCATATTTTTTTGGAGATATATAGTTGCTTGGCAGTTTACAGCTTTTAATGCGGTCTTGGAAGGGAGATGGAGCATGGTGGTCCAGGTGGGTCTTTCAATTTCGATATATGCTTGTAGTCTAATTGATCTGAAGAATCTGGACATTTCCTTGTCTAGTAGGTACGGGTTAGTGAAGTTGGTTGGTGCAAACCTAAACCTAAATTCAATGCGGACATTTCGCCAGTCGCCAGGGATTTCTAGGATAGATTGATTACAAGATTGTCAGTATCTTCTTTGTTTTCATTAGTATTTATATCTGGTCCCTGTTGGTGGATCTGGTCCTGATGGGTTCTTTCGATTGTTGATAGTAGCCTTGTCCTCTTCCTCTTGTGTTTCTTCCCCGCCGTCCTTGGTGGCCTCTTCGTCTGGTTCTCCCAGAATCTCAGTCTAAAAAATCAATTTCACCACTGGCGCTGGACGAGCCCGATGTTCTAATGGCGGCTTGTCCTGGTGTTGGGTAGTTCTGAGATACAGTGCGGTACACTTGATTGTTGGCGTAATCTTTTTTTTTTTCAACTTTATGTTTATTAAACATTTTTCACTTTTCATATATCAACATATGTAATAAAAGAGAAAATAAAAACTTTTACAGACATCATGTCTTTGGTATTACATCTAAAATACAGAATAACATAATATCAGCATCCATATTATATAGACAAAACCGATCCATATTCCATTTAGAGAAAGAAAAAATAAATAAATAAATAAAAGTAAAAAGAAAAGGGGGAAAACAAAGAAGGGTAAAGGGAGGGGGGAAGGTAGTTAACCCAGAGATCGCTCCTTTATTACAAATGCAGCTCCTCATGGTGGGTATCCCAGCGGGACCAGAGCTGCAGAAATTTGTCTACAGTTCCTTGCGAAACGGCTGTATAATATTGAAATGAGCCAATCTCCTGGATGCGGGAATAATAATCCGCCTTAGATGGAGGAGTGGTTATTTTCCAAAAGAGGGCAATCAAACCTTTCACCGCAGTGAGAACATGCAAGAGCAGCCTGGAGACGTGACCTCCCATATCCCTAGGTGGGACATTCAATAGGTATCTAAGGGGGTACAACCTCACCGAATGGCCCAGAACGTCCTGCAGCACAGAAGCTACCATCCTCCAGAAGGGTACAACTAAGGGGCATGTCCATAATATATGGTATATGGAAGTACCATTGGCTGAGCATCTCCAACAGACATTAGGGATACTCCTGTTTAACCCCTTCAAGACCAGGCCTATTTTCATTATTACATTATTGTTTTGTCCTCCGTCATGTTCCAAAAGCCATAACTTTTTTATTTTTCCGTTCACATAGCTATATGAGGCCTTTTTTTTTTGCAGGACAAGATGCATTTTTTAATGCCACCATTTAATTTACCATGTTTTGTATTAGAAAAGATTGTTTTATATGTAAAATTGGGAAAGGGTGGTGATTCAAACTTTTAATATAGTGGTGTTTATTGAAACTTTATTTAACTTTTTTTTTTACAGCAATTAGCCCCCATAGGGGACTCGTACATGGGATCTTTTGATCCCGTCTCCTATTCACGATAATAGAGATCTATTACGGTGAATAGGATTTTTACACACTCCATTCTGCGCTATGCCTCGTGCATAGCTCAGTATGGAAAAAGCCATAGCAGGCCTGAATAGCTTCAGCAGCGTCCATGCTGCCATGGCAACCGATCGGAGCCCCGCGATTTCACTGCAGGGGCTCCGATTGGAAGAAAGATGGAGGCTTGATCGCGGTACCTGAGGGCCGGATGCCGGCTGTATCATATAGCCGGCAGATCGTGCGCATGGAGCGGGCTCACTGCAGAGGCCCGCTCCATACATCCCCTGTCACGCAATGACATACCTTTACGTCATAATGTGTGAAGGGGTTAAGGTGTGTAGCACCTCTGGGGTATGGTACCAGTGAATCAGTAATTTCAGTTGAGTTTCTTTATAAGTTATGCAGGATGAACTAGTAAAAGCCCTGGACCACACCACCTTCCAAAGGTTTAACGGGACTTCCTTATCTAGCCACTTTTTCCATTTCAGCATATACAAGTGTTTTCCCCCTAGCAAGTAAGTCTGGGTTATAAGCAGATCGTATATATCTGAAATGAGACCTCTGACTGATGGGCCTCGGACACACAGTTTCTCAAATGAGGTAAGAGAAGGTAGTGATCTCGAGTTGATGGACGATTGGCAGAAATGGGCTATTTGGTGGTAGTGATAATTAGAGGAGGGGGTAGATCATATTTATTTTGTAAATCTGTGAAAGACAGAAGACGGTTCGTTAGGGGATTTCGTAAGTCATGAAGACGAAAAAGTCCACTTCTGATACAGGGGCCCGCCATAGTTGACTCACTACTATTGCCCAGGTGTGGGGTAAATAAAAACGGTGTAAGAGAGGAGTGTAATGTAGAGAGGCCAAATTTAATCTTGCAGGTCAACCATAGGCTTTTGGTAAATGTCATGGGGCCTAGCAATCTCTGAGGAGTAATGTCCACTGGATGGCCCCATATCATAGCTCCCATATGTATCGGGGCTAACGGCGTAATCTTTTACGTCTCTCTGGAACTTGGATCTCTTACGGTCCTCAAGGTTACGTCTGAAAATATAGTTTTTTTGCGAGATGTTATTTCTGATAGATGTAGCTTCTTTTGTGGATAGTTCGTGCAATAAGCTCTGTTCAAGCGTACTAATTTCTTCTTTAGTTTTCTTGATTTCTGTACTGGCACGTTCAAGGATGAGTAGGATAATGTCAAATGATGCTTTGTTCAGTATCCTTTCGAACTGAAGACAAAACTCTGAATCTTCAGAAAATAATGTTGGTCTTAGATTAGACCGTAGGCCTCTAGGTATGATTTTCCTTTTATAATATTCCGCCAGAGTGACCATATGTAATTCCAATGATATGGACTTTTTGTGGGTTCTTTCTAATGAGTTCATGGATACCCTTAGATTGGTACTGGAAAAAAATTCATTAGAAGCTGGACTAATGCGCCTGCACACGACAGTATTTACTTCCCATCCGCACTGCGCCAGCGCTCTTTCATCTTCCCAGCCCATTGCACCTGCGCACCGCTACCCGGAGGCCCGATCATCTCCCGGTCTCCCTGCGCCTGCGCACCGCTACCTGGAGGCCTGATCTGTAGACCCTGGCTCCCTTCATAGTGCGCTTGCGCGCACTCATTGCACCCGTCCCACGCTGCTGACGCTCACCTTTTCCAGTATTTAAGATGGCACCCAACATTCTCAAATTTTCCTGACCCTGTGGACACAACCTTCCCCTTTGCCTCACTCTCCACTACTGTTCCTTATTGTCTTGCCTCTATTTCAGCCATCTGGCATCTGCACAGCTATTTAAATTAGTGTGCTCTAGGTATTGTAATAACTTTTGTTTACCATTCTGTATTGTTAAATATGCTCATGGTCTATGTACTGATTTTTGGTATCACCACTGGGTGAATATTTAAAAAAGAAATTACTAGAGTGATATCTACCTGTATAGGTATGATGTCTTTGAATCATGGATTGATTTTCTTCCATTTTCTTTTTCTTTTTCTTCTTTGTACACCAGCCTGATGAAGGACTTTCTTCTAGCCCGAAACGTTGTATTGTTGTTTACCACCATGTTCGTCTGAATAAATACACTAATTTGCATATCTACCATTTGGAGTGCTGTCTATTTGCATATATTACAAATATATATATTAAAAGTAAAAAAATATAAATAAAAAAAATACTAATAAAAGGAAATAAATAGTGCAAAAAATTAATAAAAAAGTCAGTGTCCCCCACAGTTCTTTTAAAAACCTCTTGGGGAACATACAGTGCTGCAAAAATATATTTAAAGAAAAAAAAAATATAGCAAAAAGATGTAAAATAAATGAATAAATAAAATACAAGTAAAAGAAAACTATAAAAAGAAAAAATTGTTCACTGTCATATTATGTGGCTCTCCCATGTCCTTCCTCCTTTACTAACTACTAACAAACGAATAAAAAATAATCAAAGTATACTAAAGTATATCTAACCTACATTCTACATGGGCTACTACTGAGGGAGAACAAGGAGATAAATACAAATATAAAACATAATACAAATACAAATATAAAAGGAACAAAAAAAGGGGGGGAGGAAAGCAAAACAAAGCAGAGGAAAAGAAAAGAAAAATTGGAAAAAGAAAAAAAAAGGAAGAGGAAAAAGAGGAAAAAGAAAGAAAGAAAGAAAGAAAGAAAGAAAGAAAGAAAGAAAGAAAGAAAGAAAGAAAGAAAGAAAGGGGAAAAAAATAAATAAGATATACTTAAAGGAGAAGGGAGGGAAAAAAAAAGGAGAAAGAAAAGGAAAAAGAAGAAAAAAAAAAGGAGAATAAAAGGAAGGAAGAAAAAGAAACAGGAACGGGGAATGGCTCCAAAAGCTAGTAGGTGCTCGGCAGACCTCTCTGGCCAGAAAGCGGTCACTAAATCCTTTGAAGGGACAAAAATAGATAAATTCCTAAGGTCTCCAAGGGTTAATACGAGGGGGGGACAAAAGGACACTGGCTCCAAAAAAACTGATAATGCTGAGGTGATGGAAATAGAATCACAAAAAGTTCTTGGACACTCTCAAGGGGAGGAGGGAACAGAGGGAGAAGACATGTCTAGTGCCAATTCTTCTCCGCTAAAAGAAATACTGTTGGCGGTAAAACAGAATGGGGATCTAATACAGGGTATTACAACCCAACTCGGGTCTATCCAAGTTGATGTGGGATTGATCAGAGACGACTTGTCAAAAATTCGAGATAGAGTTAACAATGTGGAGAGCTCCATGGCTATTATACAGAATGAATCCCAAAAAACAAACACTGAGATTTCCACATTGAAGATAGATCTCAATCTTCTTAAAAGAAAGGTGGTGGACCTTGAAGATAGATCACGAAGATACAACGTGAGAATCTTGGGGGTTCCAGAGGGCGCCGAAGATAAGAACCCTACCCAATTTATACAGATGTTGATCCTTGAGAATTTTGGGAGGGATCCCTTTTCTCTTTTGTTTATGATAGAAAGAGCTCATCGGGTCCCAGGTGGCAAACCAATCCCTGGGAGACAACCTCGAACATTCCTTGTTAAGTTGTTGGTTTCAAGGGACAGAGATATGTTATTAAGAAGGGCGAGGGAATGCTCACCTGTTTTATATGATGGAAACAGATTGGCCTTCTTTCCTGATTTTTCAAAAGATATTCAAGAAAAGAGACGCTCGTTTATGATAAAGAGGTTAAGAGAAAGGGATATTAAATATTCACTTATTTTCCCAGCAAAACTTCGGATTATTTTTAAGGACACAACCTTATTTTTTGATACCCCGGACAAAGCCGCGAATTGGCTTGAACAAAATGATATGTGATCTAACTGTTGTAGGATCTGCTGGGAATAACAATTGGTAGAGGGTGTTTATACTCTAAATTTTTCTCTGTTAGCTAGCGGGGAGGTGCCGAGCAGGGGGGAGTGTGGGAGGGATGGTCATAGGAGAGAGATCTGCTGCAACATGTGGTGGATTACCTGTATGAGGGGTTGGGTCTGGGATGTGATGCGTCATCCCTTTTTTTTTTTTTTTCACCTAACTGTTATTTATAATGTCTATCAGAATTCTTGCCTGGAACGTACGGGGTCTGGGGGATAGAAGAAAGAGACAAGCGGTTTTTGATCTGACGCGGATCCATCTCCCAGCAATAGTATGTTTGTTGGAAACGCACCTCACTGGGGAGACTTCCAGGGTGGTCGGCAGGGGATGGGCTACGCACACGTATCATTCCACTTTTTCTAGTTATTCTAGGGGTGTTACTGTTTTTATACATAGAATGATTGATTTCGTGGGCGAGGCATCCTCGGTCGACCAGCAAGGGAGATTTGTCTTCCTATACTGCAGGCTGATGGGGAAGACATGTATTTTGGCCTTTGTCTATATTCCACCTCCATTCTCATTCTCAGTCCTCAACTCTTTGTTATCATTTATGGATAAATGGCCAGAGTGCCCAACACTGATTATTGGAGATTTCAACTGTGTTATTAATCCTGTGTTGGATAGGGTTTCTACGGGTGTCAAGGGAGACACTCCTGTTCAGGGGTCCCCCTTGGCACGGTTTTGTTCTGAGGCCGGGTTTAACCACCTCAGCCCCCAGTGCTTAAACACCCTGAAAGACCAGGCCACTTTTTACACTTCTGACCTACACTACTTTCACCATTTATTGCTCGGTCATGCAACTTACCACCCAAATGAATTTTACCTCCTTTTCTTCTCACTAATAGAGCTTTCATTTGGTGGTATTTCATTGCTGCTGACATTTTTACTTTTTTTGTTATTAATCGAAATTTAACGATTTTTTTGCAAAAAAATGACATTTTTCACTTTCAGTTGTAAAATTTTGCAAAAAAAAACGACATCCATATATAAATTTTGCTCTAAATTTATTGTTCTACATGTCTTTGATAAAAAAAAAATGTTTGGGTAAAAAAAAAATGGTTTGGGTAAAAGTTATAGCGTTTACAAACTATGGTACAAAAATGTGAATTTCCGCTTTTTGAAGCAGCTCTGACTTTCTGAGCACCTGTCATGTTTCCTGAGGTTCTACAATGGCCAGACAGTACAAACACCCCACAAATGACCCCATTTCGGAAAGTACACACCCTAAGGTATTCGCTGATGGGCATAGTGAGTTCATAGAACTTTTTATTTTTTGTCACAAGTTAGTGGAAAATGCTGATTTCTTTTTTTTTTTTTTTCTTTTCTTACAAAGTCTCATATTCCACTAACTTGTGACAAAAAATAAAAACTTCTATGAACTCACTATGCCCATCACGAAATACCTTGGGGTCTCTTCTTTCCAAAATGGGGTCACTTGTGGGGTGGTTATACTGCCCTGGCATTCTAGGGGCCCAAATGTGTGGTAAGGAGTTTGAAATCAAATTCTGTAAAAAATGACCTGTGAAATCCGAAAGGTGCTCTTTGGAATATGGGCCCCTTTGCCCACCTAGGCTGCAAAAAAGTGTCACACATCTGGTATCTCCGTATTCAGTAGAAGTTGGGGAATGTGTTTTGGGGTGTCATTTTACATATACCCATGCTGGGTGAGATAAATATCTTGGTCAAATGCCAACTTTGTATAAAAAAATGGGAAAAGTTGTCTTTTGCCAAGATATTTCTCTCACCCAGCATGGGTATATGTAAAAAGACACCCCAAAACACATTCCCCAACTTCTCCTGAATACGGAGATACCAGATGTGTGACACTTTTTTGCAGCCTAGGTGGGCAAAGGGGCCCATATTCCAAAGAGCACCTTTCGGATTTCACTCGTCATTTTTTACAGAATTTGATTTCAAACTCCTCACCACACATTTGGGCCCCTAAAATACCAGGGCATTATACCTACCCCACAAGTGACCCCATTTTGGAAAGAATAGACCCCAAGGTATTCGCTGATGGGCATAGTGAGTTCATGGAAGTTTTTATTTTTTGTCACAAGTTAGTGGAATATGAGACTTTGTATAAAAAAAAAAAAAAAAAAAAAAAATCATCATTTTCCACTAACTTGTGACAAAAAATAAAAAATTCTAGGAACTCGCCATGCCCCTCACGGAATACCTTGGGGTGTCTTCTTTCCAAAATGGGGTCACTTGTGGGGTAGTTATACTGCCCTGGCATTTTCCAGGGGCCCTAATGTGTGGTAAGTAGGTAAATGACCAGTGAAATCCGAAAGGTGCTCTTTGGAATATGGGCCCCTTTGCCCACCTAGGCTGCAAAAAAGTGTCACACATCTGGTATCTCCGTACTCGGGAGAAGGTGGGGAATGTGTTTTGGGGTGTCTTTTTACATATACCCATGCTGGGTGAGAGAAATATCTTGGCAAAAGACAACTTTTCCCATTTTTTTATACAAAGTTGGCATTTGACCAAGATATTTATCTCACCCAGCATGGGTATATGTAAAATGACACCCCAAAACACATTCCCCAACTTCTCCTGAGTACGGCGATACCAGATGTGTGACACTTTTTTGCAGCCTAGATGCGCAAAGGGGCCCAAATTCCTTTTAGGAGGGCATTTTTAGACATTTGGATACCAGACTTCTTCTCACGCTTTGGGGTCCCTAGAATGCCAGGGCAGTATAAATACCCCACATGTGACCCCATTTTGGAAAGAAGACACCCCAAGGTATTCAATGAGGGGCATGGCGAGTTCATAGAAATTTTTTTTTTTTGGCACAAGTTAGCGGAAATTGATATTTTTTACTCACAAAGTCTCCCGTTCCGCTAACTTGGGACAAAAATTTCAATCTTTCATGGACTCAATATGCCCCTCACGGAATACCTGGGGGTGTCTTCTTTCCGAAATGGGGTCACATGTGGGGTATTTATACTGCCCTGGCATTCTAGGGGCCCTAAAGCGTGAGAAGAAGTCTGGAATATAAATGTCTAAAAAATTTTACGCATTTGGATTCCGTGAGGGGTATGGGGAGTTCATGTGAGATTTAATTTTTTGTCACAAGTTAGTGGAATATGAGACTTTGTAAGAAAAAAAAATAATAATTCCGCTATCTTGGGCCAAAAAAATGTCTGAATGGAGCCTTACAGGGGGGTGATCAATGACAGGGGGGTGATCAATGACAGGGGGGTTGATCAATGACAGGGGGGTGATCAATGACAGGGGGGTGATCAATGACAGGGGGTGTGATCAATGACAGGGGGGGTGATCAATGACAGGGGGGGTGATCAATGACAGGGGGGGTGATCAATGACAGGGGTGGTGATCAATGACAGGGGGGTGATCAATGACAGGGGGGTGATCAATGACAGGGGGGTGATCAATGACAGGGGGGTGATCAGGGAGTCTATATGGGGTGATAACCACAGTCATTGATCACGCCCGTGTAAGGCTTCATTCAGACGTCCGTATGCGTTTTGCGGATCCGATCCATCTATCAGTGGATCCGTAAAAATCATGCGGACGTCTGAATGGAGCTTTACAGGGGGGTAATCAATGACAGGGGGGTGATCAATGACAGGGGGGTGATCAGGGAGTCTATATGGGGTGATCACCACAGTCATTGATCACGCCCCTGTAAGGCTTCATTCAGACGTCCGGATGCGTTTTGCGGATCCGATCCATCTATCAGTGGATCCGTAAAAATCATGCGGACATCTGAATGGAGCTTTACAGGGGGGTGATCAGGGAGTCTATATGGGGTGATCACCACAGTCATTGATCATGCCCCTGTAAGGCTTCATTCAGACGTCCGGATGCGTTTTGCGGATCCGATCCATCTATCAGTGGATCCGCAAAAATCATGCGGACGTCTGAATGAAGCTTTACAGGGGGGTAATCAATGACAGGGGGGTAATCAATGACAGGGGGGTGATCAGGGAGTCTATATGGGGTGATCACCACAGTCATTGATCACGCCCCTGTAAGGCTTCATTCAGACGTCCGGATGCGTTTTGCGGATCCGATCCATCTATCAGTGGATCCGTAAAAATCATGCGGACGTCTGAATGGAGCTTTACAGGGGGGTAATCAATGACAGGGGGGTGATCAATGACAGGGGGGTGATCAGGGAGTCTATATGGGGTGATAACCACAGTCATTGATCATGCCCCTGTAAGGCTTCATTCAGACGTCCGGATGCGTTTTGCGGATCCGATCCATCTATCAGTGGATCCGTAAAAATCATGCGGACATCTGAATGGAGCTTTACAGGGGGTTGATCAATGACAGGGGGGTAATCAATGACAGGGGGGTGATCAGGGAGTCTATATGGGGTGATCAGGGGCTAATAAGGGGTTAATAAGTGACGGGGGGGGGTGTAGTGTAGTGTAGTGGTGCTTGGTGCTACTTTACTGAGCTACCTGTGTCCTCTGGTGGTCGATCCAAACAAAGGGGACCACCAGAGGACCGGGTAGCAGGTATATTAGACGCTGTTATCAAAACAGCGTCTAATATACCTGTTAGGGGTTAAAAAAAACACATCTCCAGCCTGCCAGCGAACGATCGCCGCTGGCAGGCTGGAGATCAACTCTCTTACCTTCCGTTCCTGTGAGCGCGCGCGCCTATGTGCGCGCGTTCACAGGAAATCTCGCGTCTCGCGAGATGACGCGTATATGCGTCCACTCGGAATGAATCAACCACCTCCAGGACGCGTCTGTGCGTACAGCGGTCCGGAGGTGGTTAAAGATGTTTGGGGACGTTTTGGTCATGGGAAAAGGGCTTTTTCATGCATTAGTAAATCAGGCAAATCCATGTCCAGAATAGACCTTGCCCTGATGAATAAAAAATATGTGAGACTTGTAAAACGAATTCTCGGACCATTTACTCCTTGAACTTTGTCTGACCCATGAGAAATACATAGAGAGACCCCCATTCAGATTAAACCCTTATTGGTTATCAGTAATAAAGAGACATTAAATAATACAAAATGAAATTAACCGATTTTGGGACACTAATTATGGCTCAGCAAAAATCCAGGTGGTATGGGACACTTTTAAGGCCTATATGAGGGGAATAATGGTCAGTAATATTGCGAACCTGTGAAAGGAGTATGGGAAAAAACAGAAAAACTTAGAAGAACTAGTGTCCTCAGCTACAGAATCCTGTTATATAAATAACACGGAGGAGAACAGGGAAAATATGCAGAAGACTACACAAGCATACTCTAACTTTTTGTTGGACAAGGCCCAACAAAGTTAATTTTTTAAGGGGCAAAAACATTTTACAGAGTCAGGGCGACCTGGGAAACTTATATCTAGTGTGATCTCGAGTCAAGAATCCAAAAAATATATAGATAATGTCCGACTGGCCAATGGTAGGATGGTTAGTGGACAAAGTTCTGTAGAGAAAGCTTTTTTGGATTATTTTTCAGATCTTTATAAAGCTGAATCTAAGATTATAGATGAAATGATGGATTCTTATCTCGATGGTATTGTTTTTCCAACTATTACTGTGGCCCAAAAGAAAGCACTTGAGGTAGATTTCTCGATTCAGGAACTTGAGGGGGCAATTCAATTATGTTCGGGTAATTCCACCCCCGGTTCAGATGGACTCCCATATGAATTTTATAGCAAATACAAGGAGTTTATTCTCCCTAGATTGTTGGTGGTCTTTGCCGAATCGGTGGAGGATGGGAAACTGCCAGATTCAATGATGGAAGCCGTAATAACATTAATTCCAAAAAAAGGCAAGGACCCCTCAGATCTGGGATCGTATAGACCGATTTCACTGCTTAATGCAGATGTAAAGCTCCTTGCAAGGATTATGTGCCACAAGGCTCTCTAGGGTTATTTCCTCCATTGTCCATCCGGACCAGTATGGCTTTATTCAAAACAAGGGCACGCATCACAATCTCCATCGGCTCTTTGCCAATATACAGGCTCCTGGGGGGACCGCTCGCTCCATCCTGTCATTGGATGCCTCTAAGGCCTTTGACAGGGTGGAGTGGCGTTTCCTCTGGAGGGTTCTGACAAGGATGGTTTTTGGGGAAAGATTTATAAATATCCTTAAATTACTGTATAGATCCCCTATGGCGAAACTGAGTCTTAATGGGATCCTGACTACTAGTTTTGATCTAGATAGAGGTACTCGTCAGGGTTGCCCACTATCTCCATTGTTATTTGATATTTACATCGAGCCCCTAGCTCTGGCCATTAGGCAGGATGATCAAGTTAAAGGATTTGGAACATTAGGAGTGGAAGATCGTATCTCCTTATATGCGGATGATGTTCTTTTTTTTATAGCCCACACGGAAATAACCCTCCCAAGAATCATCCGAATGGTTAAACTATTTGGTGAGGTATCTGTTTTTCATATAAATTGGTCTAAGACCAGTCTGATGCCAATAGACCTGTTACCCCAGAAGGAGGTTCTTATAACTCAGTTGGATGTTGTTGATACTTTTCAATACTTGGGCTTGATGATATCGCCCACGGTTGAAAACTTTGTCCAACTAAATTTGATCCCATTAATAATGAAAACCAGAGCAAAAATAGGGATTTGGTTGAAACTCTCTCTATCTAGAGCTGATCGAGTTTCACTGGTCAAAATGGTGATCCTACCACAATTTCTGTATGTGCTCAGGAATACACCTACCTGGATAGAAGAGAAATATTTTAAACTTATGGAAAGAATAATTAATGATTTAGTGTGGGGAAGAAATCGAGTCAGGTTAAAATTGGAACATCTATACAAACCATTAAAATATGGGGGTTTAAACCTCCCCTATTTCAAAGGTTATTTTATTGCTGTCCAGTTATTGATGTGTTACGAATGGAAAAATAGTGCACTTTTAAGGAGCCTAGTAGGGAGTTATTCATATAATAACATATTTACTCTTTTGGAATCTGGACTATTGATTAGCCAAGAGCAGGGTTATAAAGAGATTATAAAATTACTTTCTAAAATGTGGGCTACTACTAGAATATGGTTGAGGGTAAAGGGTTCACTTACATTCACGCCTCTTTGGCATAACGTTTATCTACAGATGTTAGATGGTATTGCAGCGGATAAATTTTGGCAAAAGAATAGGATTTTTTACATTTCACAAGTAGTTAAGGATAGAGAGATTAAGTCGTTCACGGAGTTATCACATAATGTAGAAAACCTCTCTTGGTTTAGGTATTTTCAGTTGCGGTCAGCATTATTTAGTCTGGATGATAAATTAATGTTGGATATAGATAGTTCATGCTTTTTAAATGATTGGACAGGGACGACACTCCTAAGAATTAAGATTTCAAATATATATAAACTATTACTTAAGGCACGGTTTTGTGATACACAGTTACCAGGACAAAGAGCCTGGGAGTTGGATTGTCCAAATATACAATTAGAAGGGTGGGGGAATATCTTTGCTAATTTAGGTTCACTATCCCATAATTTCAACCATGTTCTAGTACAGTTTAGTATTTGTCATAGTCATAGACTTTATATTACCCCTATATGGCTAAACAAATGTGGGCTAAGAGATACATCCAAGTGCCCTAGATGTGATACCTTAGGTGCGGATTACCTCCATATGATCTGGACCTGTTCAGAACTTAGAAAATACTGGAATAGCATCAATAACTTTCTTATTTACAAACTTAAAATACGAATCCCCTTTGAGCCACAAGTGTTCTTGCTGAATGATTTCTCCATAATAAGTAGTCATAAATATCAAAAGATTCTTCTAGGTAGGATATTGCTGTTAGCTAGAATTTTTGTCAGCCGGACCTGGTTTGCTCGGCATACCCCAGAATTAAACACCTGGATAAACTTAGTTAACAAGGTAAAAAATTATGAACAGATTCTGTATAGGCAGAGAGATGTAGATGAGAAGTGGATTAAGATATAGGATGGCTGGAAGATCTGATTTATTGTAATATTTTATAAAAAAAAAAATTTCTCCCCCTGTCTCCTGCCCCTTTCTTTTTCTTGAAGGGGGGTCAGGGGGGGAGGTGAGGGTGGATGCATCCCAGGGACGGGGTGGGGGGGAGAGGGGTTGGGGGAAGAGGGAGAAGGAAAAAAGGTAATAGCTATGCTGAGCGTTTACTCAAAATTCTCTCTTTGTGTAATTATTTTATATATTAATAAAGATATTGAAAAAAATAAATAAATAAAAAGACCTCTTGGGGAACATACAGTGCTGCAAAAATATATTTCAAGATTTTTTTTAAATACATAAAAGAAAAAAACGCCCACACCAACCAAAACCATTACAATTATCACACCATTCATGTGAAACTATACATATTGTAGAAATAAAACGATATAACACATATAGGGAACTAATTATAATAATTTGCATATTTAAATAATGAGCTATAATTTGAATAAAAATGAAAAAAAAAACTCTACAGTTTCCCCCTATAAAAAAAAAAAAAAAAAAAATATATATATATATATATATATATATATATATATATAAAAAAACAGTGTTATGTAATAAAAAGCTGCAAAAGTTATTTTGGTAGTCCAAAAAATAAAAAAGTTACAAGTGTTTGAACCACATGTGCTAAATCACAAAAAAGTGACTGGTCATTAAGGCCTTTTCAGGCCTGGTCATTAAAGGGTTAACCAATAAGTGCTTTCCCGGCTAGTAAGGCCTCATACACACGACCATACCTTTTCTTTTGGTCCGCAGGACACCAGCCATGTGTGTTCTGCATTTTGCAGAATGGAGTAACGGATGCGGACAGCACACAGAGTGCTGTCCGCATCTTTTGCGGCCCCGTTGAAGTGAATGGGTCCGCATCCAAGGCACATAAAAAAAATGCAGCTCAGATGCGGACTAAAACAATGGCAGTGTGTGTGAGCCTTCAGGGAAAATGCTTAATGGTTATTGCAGGGCACCTACAGTATATCTGGGGGTTCCAGAAGGTGGTAACCAGTGAGTGCCGTCCTCTGCAGTGAAGTAAAGCACGCATTTGTGAATAGGAGGCAGGAAGGAAATGTCGCCACTTAAAGGAGTTTCCTAGTTAAAATGATTTTTAACCAGTTCCTGCAGCATTTTCCTTGAAACAGAAGATTCCTACTTTCCTGCTCCATGCTGCTCTCGCTGTCTCCATCTTCCGTTCCCGGAGCAACTCTCCAGCAAATGACTGGCTTCAGCAGTGACACGCTGCTTGTGGCCACATCACCACTGAAGCCAGTCATTGGCTGGAGAGGTACAAGTGACTATGCCCATATCCAACCGGATGTAAACAGCGCGGGAACCAGAAGATGGAGACAGCGGGAGCGGCAGGGAGCAGGAAAGTATGAATCTTTTGTTTCAGGCCCATGCTGCAGAAACGTGTTAAAAAAAATTTTGGACCAGGAAATCTGTAAGCCCCTGTTACACGGCACAATATTCGGGACAGTTACTGGGAACAAGTGTTTGTAGGAGCGCTCATTCCTGCTATCTGGCCGGTATAATCGTGCCGCTGATCAGCCGATAAACAAGGAATCACTCGTTTGTTGGCTGATTTGCATATTTTATCAGGATGAAAAATGTACAATTATCGTCAGCCCATCTCACCGTGTAATCAGGAATGTGCTACCGATAATTGATAGAAGTGAATGAGGGAGGAATGACTGTGGTAGTGATCATTCCTCACCAGTCACTTTGCATTATCCTGTGTAATAAGCAGATGTAAACAAGCGCTGAATAACTTTTTTTTGCGGCCCCTTGAAAAGTGCGATGTGACAATGTGGCCACCAGACCAAAAAAGGTTGCGCACCCCTGGAGTAGACTACTCGAGGCTGTAGTTTCTCTAAATAGTTCAGAAATGATCGTATTATTTGGTCCTCTTTGAATCATTAAATCAAGAAATGACAATCGGTGTACCTCACACGTTGAGGTAAAATGAAGTCCGAGGTCGTTCTTGTTGATGACCCCTAAAAAATTGGTGCCTTTCCAGAGAACAAAAATCTATGAATCTCAGCCATAGGCAGATGTTGTCATGCCAGTGGCTGAGAACCTCTGCCCAGATGACATTGGCCTCCCACCAGCCCAGGAGCAAATTAGCATAAGACGGCTCACAGGGACTGCCCATCTCCCCTGAGCTGGGAGTAATAGCGGCCATTGAATATAAAAAGTTTCTGGTCAGGTTAAACTCAAGGAGTTCTTGAACAAACCTATTGTGTGCCGATAGGGCAACATCTCTAGTGGCCAAGGAGCATTCAACAGCTTTAAGACCCAGACTATGATGAATGGAACTGTATAATGCTTCTACATCAATCGACGCAAGATGAATACCGTCCTCCAGTGAGATGCCCTCTAAGCGTAAAAGGAGATCTGATGTATCACTGCCCACTTCAGAAACAATCGGATGTCCCTTAAGGGGTAAAAGCCCCTTGTGGATTTTGGGCAGTGAATAGAAAGTGGCCGTAAGTGGGCAATCTGGTATTATAAAATATGCCTCCTGTTGACTAATGAGTCTATGTCTGAGACCCCTATCTATCAACTCCCTTAGTTCAATTAGGAAAATAGGGCCTGGATTTTTATCTAGTTTGTGATAAAATTCCGTATCATTAAGTATGGACAGGCACATCTTTTTGTACATGGGACTATCGAGGATTACCACATTGCCCCCCCTTGACAACCAGGTCTTTATTCTGTTCTAGTTTCTTCAGGGAGAGATGTTCCTCCCTGTTAAGGTTGTCAAAGCCTCCGACAGTGGGTTCAATAGCCTCAAGTTCGCTTATAACCAATTTTTGAAAAATAGAGATATGTGACTCTGCCAGTTGATCAAGGTGGATATTTAAAATGAAAAGTGTCATCCCCAGTGGTCTTAACGAGGTTCTCTCATATAAGCCCTTTTTATGATCGGAGGGAGACATTTGACTTCAAATGAGCGACTACTGTTTCTCTATTAGCCCCTTGTAAATATCTTGAGGCACTGAGCTGCCTGTCTTGTGAGTCTGATCTAATAAAATATTGTCCCATTTTTCTATACAAGCTCCTGCTGTATTTGATTCGGGCATTTATACTTTTAGCCCCATGGATCCTAAAGAGAAATGTGTATAACTATCATGATGACAGATTACCCAATTGTTTATCCCTTTTGCTAAGCCATGCCTCTCCCGAGTTGTGGTGTGGACGAACCTGCAGGGGAAGCGTATTCTGATCCCCATGGTTACTCGTGACGCCTTGGCCGCATCAGAGCGGGTGGAGAGAGAGGCTGACCTGGCTGGTCTCCTCCCTCCACCTGCCATTGGTTGATTGTGTCGACAAGCCCCTTTTATGGGCGGAGTTAGGTTTGCAAAAGGAAGTGGCAGGCAGTGTTCATTTGCCACTGCCGCTCAATAATGCACTGACCCACAACGCTGCTTCCTGATGGGCCAGATAACCGGCGAAACGCGTTGGAGCCATTAGGGGTTAGTCTATGTTAGGGTGGATTACATAGGTCTGAGGTTCCAGAAGCTGGGGGTCGCTCTTTTCAGGGCAGGTGCTCCGATTGCAGCCATTTAGGTATTTCCCATGAACAGACTAGGGTCTATGAGGGATAGTGTAGCTAGGCACTTTGCTATATTGCTGCATTGTGTAGTTCACACCACCACTGAGACTTGTGAGCTTCATTTGACCCCTTTAGCCTCACCAAATGGTACCTGATCTGACCCTCCATTATATATTATACTTCTTTGAGCACCTTTTTCATCTTATTTTATCTGTATAACGAAGTAAAAGCTAAGTTTTATATTTCCTAAAAGAGTTCCCAGCTCACCAGTATTAGTTTGAATCTTACTCTTTGGGCAGACCTGACACAGAGACTGGGTGTCAGAATACATATACAAGTTGCAAAATGGTTTTCAAGTTCAAAAATCAAATCCCGAAGTTATTCACTGAAGTCCCGCAAAACTTTGGTGATAACTCATTTGCCTCGCCGGAGTGCATATATTTTAATGCCATAAGGAGATGAATCTCCGTACAGCAATAAAACGAAGTTTGGAGCGAAGCAAAAATCCCTCTAATGTACCAACACCATATAGACAGAAAGAGACAGCCATAGATAGATAGATGGATCAGATAGACGGATGGATAGATAGATAGATAGATAGATAGATAGATAAAAAGTGTGTAATTATATGATGTAAATAGTTTTCTGTTTCTTGATTCTTTGTATTTTTTTTATCAATAATCTATGACAGGACAGTAATAATATAATTGGCTGCAAACTTACTTATGTAACATTTCATAACTCGGGCTAATAATGAAATGAATTATTTTCTCAACTTTAGTTGTGTTATGTCTTTTAAATGCATTTTTACTTTACCCAAAATAAAAAAGTTAATGTAGCTCTTCCTGGAAGTATTTGTGGTCACTCACAGCTTTGCTGAGAAGTATAGGGCTGTTTCACACCCCTCAAAAGAAGCTCTTCGGTGGGTCGACCTTAGCCTATGAGGTAGAACTGGGTTAAGATAAAACTCTTTCGTTTTCGGAGATACTTTACAGAATAGCTGAGTCATCTTATTCCTATAAAAGTGGGTAAAAAACTATTTTTTTACGATTTTATCACGGCTGCATTTCTACTGAACGCTAATGTTCACTTTATACAAATAGAAACCATGCATACACAATCCAGATAATGTGACACGTTGCCCAGATGATATCATATAATACACAGATACATAGTACATACAGGGCATGGATAGTGCCAAATGCTGCCCAAATGAATAGTACATAATGGGGCATATTTTTTAAATTAGTTGTCTGATATAATTCAAAAACTCATACAAGCCCTCCACTAGCCTAAAAAATCCTGTTATACTCACCCCTTTCATTCTCTGTCTGGTCTGATCCTCCTGCTGCTTGTTTGCAGACTACAGTGGTTACATGTCAGTTTACGGCAAGTGACCACTATGGCCCGCTGAGGACAGTGATTGGTTGCAGCAGTCACATGCCGTTCACCTGCATGTCACTGTGCAAGTCACCGACAGTCTGATGTGTACAGCGACGTGCAAGTGTACTGCACATGAACACTACAGCCAATCACTGTTCTTAGTGTTAGACAGTTGAGGAGAGTGGTTGGCTGCAGTGGTCATGTGCAGGTTGTAAACAGCAGCATTGGGGACCAGACCAGCACCAAAGAGAATGGCACTAGAGGAACTTTTGAGTGTAACATGATTTTTTATTTTAGGCAATGGGGGGCAATAGTTTTAATTATCTCGAACAATGCCTTTAACTTTATAAATTACATGAAATAATTATTTTTAAAAGTATATAGTTTTTATGTTCTGATTTTGCGAGGGTACAGTGCATCTAGGGGTCCTACAGGGAAATGTCCCAGTGGGCTGATGCCCAGGGGCCCCCCGAGCCCTCCTCACATCTGCAGGCTAATAATCTGATGCTCTCAGCATTAAAGAGGACCTTTCACCTGTATAAACTATGTTAACTGAGTATGCTGCCATATAGAGCAGCGCCCGGGGATCTCACTGCACTTACTATTATCCCCGGGCGCCGCTCCGTTCTCCCGTTATAGGCTCTGGTACCTTTGCTTTTTAAGTTATAGTAGGCGGGTCTTCCCTTGTCCTGTGGGCGTCTCCTTCTCCTAGGCTGCAGCGCTGGCCAATCGCAGCGCACAGCTCACAACCTGGGAGTTTTTTTTCTCCCAGGCTGTGAGCTGTGCGCTGCGATTGGCCAGCGCTGCAGCCTAGGAGAAGGAGACGCCCACAGGACAAGGGAAGACCCGCCTACTATAACTTACAGAGCAAAGGTACCGGAGGGCATAACGGGAGAACGGTGCGGCGCCCGGGGATAATAGTAAGTGCAGTGAGATCCCCGGGCGCCGCTCTATATGGCAGCATACTCAGTTAACATAGTTTATACAGGTGAAAGGTCCTCTTTAATTAATGCTAGGAGTATTACCAATAGGTACTTATGCACCCAATAAATCACTGCAAAGGTGCACTGCAAATATGCAATTAAAAACATAAGGCTAAACCCTCACGCTAGATGTTAAAATTAGATTTTAGCCAATATATTTCGGTCAAGAACATATCGGAGCCTGCGCACCCCGTCAAGGTATCTCAGTTGGCGCGGGACCTAACACTAAACCTACCTCTGGTGTGTGAACACTGTCTGATAGGTGCTAAGGTCCGACTCACAGCCAAGCTACCACAAACCTCCAAGGTAAGATCCCAAATACAAATACTGTAGCTGTCACGCCGGTGACAGGTTTGAGAAGGTCTGAAAGAATATCTGCACATTAGTTATCTGACAGCCTCTTTTGGTTTCACTTTGTCTGTGTGTTGCTGGTATGTCCACACCCCCTGTTCAGGTGTGGATCATGTGACCTTCACCTCCCCCTATTTAGTCTGACTTTACCCATCACTCCTTGCTCTGGATAGCTTCATTCGGTTTTTGGAAGAGCTGGAGTGTGGTTCGTGGTGAAGTCCTGTTCGTCCATCATCCATCAGCCTCAGAAGTTAAGTGTTCCGCTTGTTGTGTTTTGCATTACCCCCCACTTTTGTTGTTTACTAGGCCTCAGCGAGACGCTGGTTCCTTCACCAGGGAAGGAGCGGGTTGCCTCTGCCCTGTCATTACTATTAGGGCATCTGAGGGCCACCAGGGTTTTCTAGGTTCCTGTGTATGGGCATCTCTACCATCGAGAGGTGCCCATACGGATAGGAGTTAGGGCCAGGAGCAGGGTTTTATAGGTGGTGACTCTTTTCCTTCCCTAGCCGTGAGGCCTAGTGTCTTTTCCCTTCCTTCTTGTTGTCTTTTGGTGTTCTCCCCTACAACATCCGTGACATTATCCAGAGCCAATACCACCATTTTTTGTCCTGATCTGTGCAGCTATGGATGCTATCACTGCACTGGTCAAACAGCTGCAAAATTTGACTTTGGAGGTAGCAGACCTCCGTGCGATGGTTTTGCAGATTCAGAGTCCACAGGCTGCTGGTTCCGGTGGTGGGTTACAGGCCTGCCTGAACCAAAGGTAGCTCTCCCGGACAGGTTTTCCAGGGGTAGTGACAATTTCATCCGGTTCAGGGAGTTATGTAAATTATACTTTAGGCTGCGTCCATACTCTTCTGGGGATGAGTGTCAATGTGTGGGTATGATTATTTCATTGCTAAAAGAGGACACCCAATCTTGGGCTTTTTCTCTGCCGACTGGATCACCGTAGATGAATTCTTTAGAGCCTTGGGTCTTATCTATGATGACCCGGATCGGATCTCTCAGGCCGAGACAAAGTTACGGGGTTTGCGGCAGGGAGAACGTTCTGCGGAGACCTATTGCTCAGAATTTAGGAGATGGGCTACGGATACAGAGTGGAACGATTCTGCTCTCCGTAGCCAATTCTGCCAGGGTCTCTCTGAGAGACTGCAGGACGCATTGGCTTTTCATGAAAATCCAGAGTCATTGGAAGCAGCTATGTCTCTTGCTGTACATCTTGATAGACGCCTGAGGGAGAGATCTAGGGGTCCTCACCTTCAGAACGTACTGTCCAATAAGGGTACTGCTTCCTTTGACACTTATGGTGGAGAGACACGGGTGGTTGTGCCTTGTAATGAGCCTATGCAGTTAGGAGGAGCTACTCCTGGAACTATTGGCAAAAGCTTGGGTCATGTGAAAAGAGTCTGCTTTTGTTGTGGCAAGAAGGAACATTTGGTGAATATTTGTCTGTACTTGCAGCATCAAGGTGTAAACAAAAAGAAAAAAACTTTAATCCCCAAATTACTATTGGTAGTATGGGTGGGGAGCAAGAAAACCTACTTTTGTCTTTTACTGGTAGTACCCGTTTTCTCCTGTCTGCCAAGGTTGCGCTAGAGTCCAAAACTGTGAAAATCGAAGCATTTATCGACAGTGGGGCAGGAGTTAACTTGAATGATGGACAGTTTGTACGCATTCACGGGTTGACTACTAATGCATTAGAGAATAGTATTTCTGTCTTTGCAATTGACTCAGCACCTCTCGCCCAAAAATGCCTGTCGCAGGTAGTGAATGACATTCATTTAAGAGTGGGTGATTTGCATCAGGAATCTACCTCCTATTATGTGTTGGAGGGTCTGCCTGCTCCGTTGGTGTTGGGCTTACCATGGTTAAGCAAACATAACCCTAACATCGATTGGCAAGCGAGACAGATTCTCGATTGGAGTGATTTTTACATGGACAACGGTCTTAATGCATCATTCTCTATGGTTACCACTAAAACTGTACCCTCGTTCATTTCAGAATTTTCTGATGTTTTCTCTGAGAGTGGTAATCAGGAGTTGCCTCCACACCGGGAGTATGACTGTCCATCTTATTCCCGGAGCTAAATTGGCCAAATCTCGGTTGTATAATCTCTCGGAACCCGAAAGAAAGGCTATGCGAGAATATATCACCGAGAGTTTGGCAAAGGGACATATTAGACCATCCAAGTCCCCAGTGGCTGCTGGATTTTTCTTTGTAAAGAAAAAGGATGGTACCCTGAGACCATGTCTGGACTTCTGTGAGCTCAATCGTATTACCGTCCGTGATCCTTACCCCCTTCCTTTGATTCCGGATTTGTTTAGTCAGATTGTCGGTGCCAAGGTGTTCTCTAAATTGGATCTGAGGGGGGCATATAATCTGGTAAGGATCAAGGAGGGGGATGAGTGGAAGACTGCATTTAATACCCCTGAGGGTCATTTTGAAAACCTGGTCATGCCCTTTGGGTTAACCAATGCTCCTGCGGTTTTTCAACACTTTGTCAATGACATCTTTCATCATCTGGTGGGGAGGTTTGTCGTTGTATACCTTGATGACATACTTATTTATTCGCCTAATATGGAGACTTATCAGGATCATGTGAAACAGGTGTTACAGATCCTAAGAGAGAATAAGTTGTATGCTAAGATGGAAAAGTGTGTATTTGCTGTACAGGAAGTGCAATTTCTGGGTTACCTGCTCTCATCCTCAGGTTTTCGTATGGATCCCGAGAAGGTCCGTGCCGTGTTGGACTCGGATCGACCCGAAAATCTGAAAGCGCTTATGTGGTTTTTGGGGTTTACCAACTACTACCGTAAATTTATCTTGATCTATTCATCGGTGGTTAAACCTTTAACAGACATGACTAGGAAGGGTGCTGATATTTCTATCTGGTCTGATGCGGCATTACAGGCCTTTTCTGTTGTGAAAGAATGTTTTGCTTCGGCCCCTATTCTGGTGCAACCAGACGTGTCTCAGCCATTTATTGTTGAGGTTGACACGTCTGAAGTTGGGGTAGGAGCAATATTGTCGCAGGGTCCTTCACCCAGTAAATGGCGCCCATGTGCATTTTTTTCTAAAAAACTCTCGACTGCTGAAAGGAATTATGATGTGGGGAATAGGGAATTGCTGGCCCTTAAGTTGGCGTTCGAGGAATGGCGGCCTTTGGTTGGAAGGAGCAATTCATCCTATTACAGTAATTACGGATCACAAGAATCTGGCCTACTTGAACCCAAGGCAGGCCAGATGGTCATTGTTTTTCACCAGATTTAACTTCATCGTCACTTATCGCCCTGGGGTTAAGAACGTCAAGGCGGATGCTTTGTCACGTAGCTTTCCTGCGGGGGTGAGTCTAATGACCCTACTCCCATTTAATCTGAAGGGGTAGTTATATTTGCTATTTATCCTGATCTCGAGGCCAGGGTGTGGGAGGCACAGGAGGATGCTCCCTACTCTTGTCCTCAGAGGAAATTGTTTGTTCCGTCCGAATTACGTCACAAGGTGTTCGAGGAACATCACTGTACGGTGCTTGCTGGGCACCCTGGGAGCAGATCGACTGTCGATCTCATCTCTCGCAGATTCTGGTGGCCGGGGTTGCGTAAGTGTATTGAGGACTACACCCTGTACAGAATTATTAGGCAAATGAGTATTTTGACCACATCATCCTCTTTATGCATGTTGTCTTACTCCAAGCTGTATAGGCTCGAAAGCCTACTACCAATTAAGCATATTAGGTGATGTGCATCTCTGTAATGAGAAGGGGTGTGGTCTAATGACATCAACACCCTATATCAGGTGTGCATAATTATTAGGCAACTTCCTTTCCTTTGGCAAAATGGGTCAAAAGAAGGACTTGACAGGCTCAGAAAAGTCAAAAATAGTGAGATATCTTGCAGAGGGATGCAGCACTCTTAAAATTGCAAAGCTTCTGAAGCGTGATCATCGAACAATCAAGCGTTTCATTCAAAATAGTCAACAGGGTCGCAAGAAGCGTGTGGAAAAACCAAGGCGCAAAATAACTGCCCATGAACTGAGAAAAGTCAAGCGTGCAGCTGCCAAGATGCCACTTGCCACCAGTTTGGCCATATTTCAGAGCTGCAACATCACTGGAGTGCCCAAAAGCACAAGGTGTGCAATACTCAGAGACATGGCCAAGGTAAGAAAGGCTGAAAGACGACCACCACTGAACAAGACACACAAGCTGAAACGTCAAGACTGGGCCAAGAAATATCTCAAGACGAATTTTTCTAAGGTTTTATGGACTGATGAAATGAGAGTGAGTCTTGATGGGCCAGATGGATGGGCCCGTGGCTGGATTGGTAAAGGGCAGAGAGCTCCAGTCCGACTCAGACGCCAGCAAGATGGAGATGGAGTACTGGTTTGGGCTGGTATCATCAAAGATGAGCTTGTGGGGCCTTTTCGGGTTGAGGATGGAGTCAAGCTCAACTCCCAGTCCTACTGCCAGTTTCTGGAAGACACCTTCTTCAAGCAGTGGTACAGGAAGAAGTCTGCATCCTTCAAGAAAAACATGATTTTCATGCAGGACAATGCTCCATCACACGCGTCCAAGTACTCCACAGCGTGGCTGGCAAGAAAGGGTATAAAAGAAGAAAATCTAATGACATGGCCTCCTTGTTCACCTGATCTGAACCCCATTGAGAACCTGTGGTCCATCATCAAATGTGAGATTTACAAGGAGGGAAAACAGTACACCTCTCTGAACAGTGTCTGGGAGGCTGTGGTTGCTGCTGCACGCAATGTTGATGGTGAACAGATCAAAACACTGACAGAATCCATGGATGGCAGGCTTTTGAGTGTCCTTGCAAAGAAAGGTGGCTATATTGGTCACTGTTTGTTTTTGTTTTGTTTTTGAATGTCAGAAATGTATATTTGTGAATGTTGAGATGTTATATTGGTTTCACTGGTAAAAATAAATCATTGAAATGGGTATATATTTGTTTTTTGTTAAGTTGCCTAATAATTATGCACAGTAATAGTCACCTGCACACACAGATATCCCCCTAAAATAGCTAAAACTAAAAACAAACTAAAAACTACTTCCAAAAATATTCAGCTTTGATATTAATGAGTTTTTTGGGTTCATTGAGAACATGGTTGTTGTTCAATAATAAAATTAATCCTCAAAAATACAACTTGCCTAATAATTCTGCACTCCCTGTATGTGTCAGCCTGTGGTACCTGTGCACGTGCTAAGGTGACACATACTCAGCCTTCCGGATCTCTGCTTCCATTGCCCATTCCGTCCAGACCTTGGACCCATTTGTCCATGGATTTTATCACGGATTTACCAAATTCTTCGGGAAAGACCGTGATTCTGGTGGTTGTCGATCGTTTTAGTAAAATAGCACACTTTATTGCATTACCTAGTCTACCCAATGCTAAAACTGTTGCGGAGGTGTTTGTTGACAACATCGTGAAACTACATGGCATTCCCTCTGATGTGGTGTCCGATAGAGGGACTCAGTTTGTTTCGTCTGGGTGTACAATTGTCCTTCTCTTCGGCTTTTCATCCTCAGTCGAATGGACAGACGGAGCACACTAATCAGAATCTGGAGACTTAGGGTCCATTCACACATCCGTGTGTGTTTTGCGGATCCACGGATCCGCAAAACACGGACAGCGGCAATGTGCATTCCGCATTTTGCGGACCACACATTGCCGGCACTAAGAGACTATGCCTATTCTTGTCCGCTATTGCGGACAAGAATAGGACATGTTCTATTTTTTCCAGGTACGGAATTGCGGACAGGAATCCACTGATAAGTCGCCGTTTTTGGGGCATATGGGTTCCATCCACATAGGTAAATGCATTCTAACACCAGGCGCAAGCGCAGAGGACATGAGGAGAAGGTATTTAAAGTCCCGAAGTGCACGAACCTAAACCAATGTCCCCACGCATGCGCACAAGCTTGTAGAGTGAAAACCAGCAAACACCGGACGCAGACGCAGAAGATAGGGGAAACAAGGAAATCCAAGTCCCAGAGCATGCGCACATGAGGTGGAATTTTAGCTGATAATCTGTCTATGTCTTCACGCATGCGCATAACTCACAGCAAGATAGAAAGTTTCAAACATCGGACGCATGCGCAGAATATATTTTGAAAATCAGTCTATGTCGCTACGCACGCACACAAATTCATAGTAGTGGGAGAAGGTTCAAACATCGGACGCATGCGCAGATGATACCCTGGGAAATCAGTAGACATTAGATGCAAGTGCAGAGTCTACTCGGAAGTAATATGTGATTGGCCACAATAGACAACAGTCAACACGAGGTTGCAATCTGATAGGCGACTCTCAAGTGTGACCCACCCCACCGATATAAAGAGGTGGAGTTAGCAAACACTCGTGTTGATAGTAGCTCCATTCCCCTGAAGACGCCGCTGATGCGGTGAAACATGTTGGGGGAGCTGTGTCTCTAATATTTTAATAAATGGAAGGGCTGAGAATGATTAGGGAAAGGCGATCTGCAGACGCCGGATCCCCCTGAGGGCCAGAGCAGGAATATATGTATGACAAGTAGTCTGAAAATAGGCAGTGAGGACATATTATCTAGGTTGAGCCTAAAACGAAACAATCAGCAACAATTGCGGCGTGACGGGTCATAGACCTGGTAATAGGCGACACCTATAGACATTCAAGTGTAATTACACGGGCTAGACATAAGTAGCCTGTGTGTGTGATATACATGTGGGAAAGAGCAAGTCCTCCTGAATAACACAATATTACATTAGTCCTCTTAGAGGATATAGATACTGAGCCCACAGGTCCAAGTCCTCCATATTTTTTAAAAGTGTGTTTTTTCTGTGTGGAATATAGTTTATTAAAAGGTAAATAAAAGTTATATTTTAATAATAGGACCAGAAACGGGAATTATAGTCAGTAGGCTATTGGAACAATTGAATTAACTTCCTGGGTTAGTGGATCATTTGGTAACATACCATCCACAGTTTGGTACATTTTCTGGTGCTCATAATTCCGGCATTCCTGAGGAGGAACGATTTTCCTCTTCTTTGTCTTCTATTTGGCGGAAAATCCAAAATAACCTGGAAAAGATGGGCAACAGGTATAAGCTTGCAGCTGACAGTAGACGTATGAGTGGTCCGGACCTGAGAGTGGGTGATTCTGTGTGGCTGTCTACAAGAAACATTAAACTTAAGGTACCTTCTTGGAAGTTGGGACCAAGATTTATTGGTCCATATAAGATCACTGCCATTGTTAACCCTGTAGCCTTCCGTCTTGAACTTCCTCAGGCATTGAAAATCCATAACGTATTTCATAAATCGTTGTTAAAGAAATGTGTTGAACCTGTTGAACCGTCCTCCTTGCCTCCCGCTCCTGTCATGGTGGACGGCAATTTAGAACTTCAGATAAGCAGGATTGTGGACTCCCGAGTTCTCCGGAGATCCCTCTAGTATCTCATTCATTGGAGAGGGTACGGACCAGAGGAGAGGATGTGGGTTCCAGCGACCGATGTTAATGCTAGCCGTCTGGTGAGAGCATTCCACAGAGCTCATCCTGATAAGGTCGGTCCTGGGTGCCCGGAGGTCACCCATAGAAGGGGGGGTACTGTCACGCCGGTGACAGGTTTGAGAAGGTCTGAAAGAATTTCTGCACATCAGTTATCTGACAGCCTCTTTTGGTTTCACTTTGTCTGTGTGTTGCTGGTTTGTCCACATCCCCTGTTCAGGTGTGGATCATGTGACCTTCACCTCCCCCTATTTAGTCTGACTTTACCCATCACTCCTTGCTCTGGATAGCTTCATTCGGTTTTTGGAAGAGCTGGAGTGTGGTTCGTGGTGAAGTCCTGTTCGTCCATCATCCATCAGCCTCAGAAGTTAAGTGTTCCGCTTGTTGTGTTTTGTATTCCCCCCCACCTTTGTTGTTTACTAGGCCTCAGCGAGACGCTGGTTCCTTCACCAGGGAAGGAGCGGGTTGTCTCTGCCCTGTCATTACTATTAGGGCATCTGAGGGCCACCAGGGTTTTCTAGGTTCCTGTGTATGGGCATCTATACCATCGAGAGGTGCCCATACGGATAGGAGTTAGGGCCAGGAGCAGGGTTTTATAGGTAGTGACCCTTTTCCTTCCCTATCCGTAAGGCCTAGTGTCTTTTCCCTTCCTTCTTGTTGTCTTTTGGTGTTCTCTCCCTACAACATTCATGACAGTAGCGTATTTATACTGTGTAATGAAGTCAGGTGGCACAGCGTACTGGTTGAGGGGTGCTCGGTTTTGTGTGGAGGTAATCCCAAAATCAGAAGAATGAAAGAAAACCGGCACTCCCAAAAATCTTTGCTGGTGATAGATTTATTGGTCACTCATATGACGCGCGGCGTTTCGGCACTCACAGGTGCCTTTTTCAAACAAGAAGGTGAGCAGCAGTATGAGTGGAAGAACAGTACAAACAAAACAGGTTTAAATAACCCGCCCCTGGTCATGTGATGATGACATCACGTTGCCGGGGAGACACATAAACAACAATGTGAGTGAACGCCTCCTGTTGAGTCTTCACAGAGGTCACACCCTGGAAAGTAAATTTCAGTTGCACTGTGAAGAGAAACATTGTTGCAAGTAAGTGACACAAATTGTGCATATGAACATATCCTAATAGCAACATTCATTAATTTGCTATATATTGCAACAGTGTGCAACCAACAGAGAGAGAGAGGCAAAAAAGAGGACTAAGCGGTCTTATAAAAGATCTTATAAGAAGCTGTTAATTGCATAGTCCCGGTTTAACCCTTTAGGAGCCAGTGTCCTGTAGCCGATGGATCCAAAAAGCCTTGCGTCTGAGTAACATTTCTATACGGTTCCCACCCCGTCTAGGTAAAGTGACTTCTTCAATGATCTGAAACCGGAGTTGTGAGGCATTGTGTCGCTGCTGGTGAAAGTGTTGAGGAATGGGGAGTAATAAATTCTCATTACGTATGGTCGATTTGTGTTTACCAAAGCGTTCCTTCATGCGCATGCTGGTCTCACCCAGATAACACAGACCGCAGGGGCACTTCAGCAGGTAGACAACAAAGGAGCTGTCACATTGAAGTGTCCCCTCACTGGGATCTGCTCACCTGTATGGGGATGTGAATACATGCCCCTTTAATGGCACTTGAGCAGTGGACGCAATTGAGACAAGGGAAGGTGCCCTTTCTGACAGTGGCAAGTGTCCTTTGTCTAATGTTTAGTTTATTGCTGCCTATGTCGGCCCTAATCACCATGTCCCTGAAGTTTTTTTGCCCTTTTGTAGCAGATCATGGGAGGGTTCTGGAGTTCTGCAACAGTGGGGTAAGAGGATTTAACTATATTCCAATGTTTATACATGACAGATCTGATGCGATTAATCCACGGATGATATTTGACCACAAATGGAATTCTTTTGGGGTTGGATTTTTTTGGTGTTGCATCAGTACTGTTGATTTTGGCCCTTTGTTGTAAAAAAACTAAACTGGGATATCCTCTTTGTTTGAATTTGTCAGTCATCTCACTCAATCGTGTGTCACGAGTTGTGGGATCACTGACAATTCTGTGGACTCTTTTGTACTGGGAGTAGGGTAAAGATTTTTTTACTGCAGGGGGATGGTTACTATCATAATTGAGTAAACTATTACGGTCAGTCTCTTTGGTGTAGAGGTCTGTTATACACTTGCCGGCAGTCCCCTTTATAACCCAAGTGTCCAAGAAGGATATTCTGTGAGGATCCCAGTGGAGTGTGAATTTTAGTTCAGGCCAAATATTATTGATGTAGTCAGTGAATTCCTGTAAGGTTTCTACCCCGCCCCGCCATATGCAAAATATGTCATCTATAAATCTTTTCCAAAATTTGCATTTTGATGAAAAATGGATTTTGGATATATATAATCATTCTCCAACTGTGACAAATACGTATTTGCATACGGCGGTGCGGCGTTAGATCCCATCGCGGTCCCGCAGCACTGTTGGTAGTATGTGTCCTGAAATAAGAAGTAGTTTTTTTTCTAGTACAATGGTAAGCAATGAGGTGAAGAAATTTTTCTGGTCGGTATTATAATGACTGTTGTCTAGTAGTGATTTAACTGCCGCTATCCCCTTTGCATGGGTTATAGATTGTGGTATAAACTGGATACATCATATGTGACCAGTAGGCATTCTTCACCTACATGTACCTGGCTAAGCTCTTCTAGGAAATGCTGTGTGTCCTTAAGGTACGAGGGGGTTCTTTGTGTAAGAGGGGTCAATACCTTGTCTAGTAACATGGCTGGGGGAGAGAGTATGAATCTGATGCTGCCACTATAGGTCTACCTGGGGGACGTCCATCGATTGTGCACTTTAGGCAAGGTATAAAACACTGGTGTAATGGGATGCTGTTTTATTAGAAATTCTGCCATTTTCTGGTCTATAATTTTTTGTTCTAAACTGTTCTGTATCAGAATTTGCAGTTCTCTTTTGATGTCATATACTGATCGCGTGGTAAGATCGCGTATGTTTTAGTGTCCGACAATTGTTGCAAAATTTCATGTGTGTAATACTCCTTGTCTAGTACTACAAGAGCGCCCCCTTTGTCCTCGGGTTTGAAAATGAGTGATCTGTCATCAAGTAGGTGATTGATAGTCTGTCTCTCTAAGCTGTAGAGATTTTGATGTAAATAGTATTGTCCTCCCTTAAACTGTGTAAAGCAAGGTACTAATGCTTTCTGGACTACTCAATGTACGTTTCTATAGGGTGTGCAGTTTTAGGTGGCATATACTGACTTTTTACCCGAAGCCATATTTTAGTGTTAAAATGTCCTCAAATCCACCAGGGGGATCCGGATCATATGATACGGTATCTCCTTGTGTGGAGAAGTGAGCCTTCAATCGCAAAGACGAAAGAAGCGTGCAGGTCCATGTCCAAGCCGAAAGTGCCAAGGTTGCAGTGGGGCCTGAAGGACAGTCCCTTCTGCAACACTTGCATCTGTAGAGGATTTAAGTTCTTAGAAGATAAATTTGAGAACTAAAGTGTCTGTGTGCTAGCCGTACCTGGGACCGGGTCAGTCGTGGTGGCATCTGCTCCCCCTATGATGGCGTCGGCCTGCTCTCCTGGTGTTGGCTTTTTTGGGCGTCGTCGTCTTCCTAAAAAAGGTATCTGTTGGCCAGTAGTGGAGTCGCTGCCAGAGCCAGAGGATGTATGGCCTGCCCGGCGACCAGGACGGCGGATGGCCTGTGTAGCTGTACCGGATTTGTCCTGCCATCTGTAGACACGATTAGATAAGTAGTCCTCAGAATCCCGGATGTATTTGGTCCTCTTTAACCAGGTCCTCTTTAACCAGGGAGCACAACTTATGCACCCAACCAGTGGCCGCAGGTGTCATCCAGTACTGTAGCGGTGGTGGCAGTTGTTCACCTGCCCTGTGGTATTTGGTTCTACTGGGGCAGTATTTTGTACTGCATTGTGCACTTGGTTCTGCTGGGGCAGAATTTTGTATTGCATTCTGGCACTTGGTTCTGCTGGGGCAATATTTTGTGCTGCACTGTGGCATTTGGGTCTACTGGGGCAGTATTTTGTGCTGCACTGTGGTATTTGGTTCTGCTGGCGCAGTATTTTGTGCTGCACTGTGGTATTTTGTTCTGCTGGGGCAGTATTTTATGCTGCATTGTGGTATTTGGCTCTGCTGGAGCAGTATTTTTATGCTGCATTGTGGTATTTGGGCTCTGCTGGAGCAGTATTTTATGCTGCATTGTGGTATTTGGTTCTGCTGGAGCAATATTTTGTGCTGCATTGTGGTATTTGGTTCTGCTGGAGCAATATTTTGTGCTACACTAAGGTATTACTGGCCCTGACTACTTGTGTTGTGCCCAGGTTTTTTTTAAAGGGAATCTGTCACCAGATTTATGCTGCTAGGTTCTAACAGCTCCAGTGCATGCCAATGAGTCCTGAAAGTCATGAGCTTCTGGTTTTCTCCACCAACTGCCACTGAATGACAGTTTTCTCCTACTGAATTATCAGCAGGGGGAGGAGAAAGTCAGGATGAATATTCAGGACTCATCCGCATCTGCTGGAGCAGTTCAATAAAGATTTTAGCAAAAACGGCTGGGTCAGTAAAAGAAAGTGATCCATTATTTTCCTAGGACACCATAATACTGGTGACAGATTCCCTTTAAGTTAATTCTGCCCCTGAGTGCATCCCTCTACCAACAGAAGTGATCTCTGTCCATAATGTAAGTGAAAGTCCAACACTTCCAATATAAAATCTAGAACTTTATTGTACATCTTCTGAAAGCATGCTGCTGGGAATAAAACAGGTTTGTATGAACGCTTTTGGATACTTACAACGTTTCAAACTTGACAAGTTCTTCTTCAAAGCCTAGCTACAGATTAAGAGTTGCAGAAAATTAAACACAATCCAATATCAGTGAAATACACATCTACAAGGCGGTGCAGTTACCAGGTAAGACACACCTATTAGATAGCTAACATGAAGACTGTAGGAGCATTATCTGACATGACATCCATAATGCAAAATGAGTGTGTTCATAATCTCAATTTGCATTAATACTTACAAATTCAGTAGTTTAGGGGAAGTACTGGCTCTTCTTAAGGAGACCAACTGTGTATGGAGACTTAGTAGAAATGCTCCAAGGGAAAGTAATATGCAAAGAGGTATCTCCCAGAGAAAGAGAACCCTGTATAAACCTAAAAAAAGATTTTCTGAACTCCACCTTTTACACAGATATCTATTCCATTGGTGACCATTCACACAACCATATCTGTTTTGCACACAGCAAAATGTAGTTCTAACAAAATACGAATGCTATACGTGTGCTGTCCGCATCTATATGTCCGTTCGGCAAAGGATAGAACATGTCAATGGGTCCAAATCAAAATGTGGATGCCAAATAGACTGCAAAATACATAGGGTTGTATAATTGCACCCTTATCTCAGAATACTTACAATATTTTCCGGTGATTTTCAGATATAAAGCAAGTGCCATTTTTCATCCAGAACCAACAGTAGAGCTCATATTTTCCAACTTTCAACAAACTTTGATAACTTTTCAAACTTCAAAACAGTAAAACGATCGCCAACCTGTAACCTAAATGAGATATATTAGGTTCTTTTCTCAGTTTTGGTATTTTCTGTTCCCATGTTATACGTACGGCTGCTTTAATACCCTATAATCAAAAACATTAATATTAACAGGTATTATTGCCATCCTATTCTTTTATGATGTAACACTGATAAATTTGTGAATACCGTATTTATCGCGTATAACACGCACTTTTTTCCCCCTGAAAATAGGGGGCAAATCATGTATGCGTGTTATACGCCGATTTTCATTGCGCTGTATAGCCGGGAGAGAGGAGGGGCTGGAGTCCGTAACTAGGGGGCGGGGCCCGGTGCAGGCACTGTACTCTTACACCGGGCCCCGCCGCTCACCAAAGTATTTATAAACGTGAATCCTTATCCTGTTATTAAGCTGCCCTCTCCCATGTTCCCATGTCCCCCCTGTATCCCCATAGCACTTACTTAAGCTTCAATAGCAGGCAGAGCGGACGGCAGCAGTAACGTCACTCACTGACGTTGAGCGTCTGCTCCGCCCCCTTTATGAATGAAGCAGGCGGAGCAGACGCGCGACGTCAGTGAGTGACGTTACTGCTGCCGTCCGCTCTGCCTGCTATGGAAGCGTGTGAATCGTAAGTGCTGTGGGGATACAGGGGGGACATGGGAACATGGGAGAGGGCAGCTTAATAACAGGATAAGGATTCACGTTTATAAATACTTCGGTGAGCGGCGGGGCCCGGTGTATTGGGGGACACTGTTATGAGGGGGATCTGTGGATGACATATAGCAGTGTCATCCACAGATCCCCCCCATAACAGTTCCATCCACAGATCCCCCCACCCCATAGCAGTACAATTTGAAATGGACACTGTTATGAGGGGGATCTGTGGATGACATATAGCAGTGTCATCCACAGATCCCCCCCATAACAGTTCCATCCACAGATCCCCCCACCCCATAGCAGTACAATTTGAAATTTAATTTTTTTTCCTGAAATTTCCCTTAAAATGAAGGGTGCGTGTTATACGCCAGTGCGTGTTATACGCCGATAAATACGGTACATTTCAGTCTGGCCTGAAAACCGAGAACTCATTTTTAATTAACAGGCCTGGCATTTTTTTTTGTAATATACCAATCTAATAATAAATTTCAATCAATGCAATTAGTGGTATCTACAGAATCATAAATTTAAGAGCTATATTTATGTGAATTACTTTATTTTCCATTGTTACTTCGCATGCTACAAGCAAGGGCCCCTTGCTTGTAGCATGCGAAATAACAATGGAAAATAAAGTAATTCACATAAATATAGCTCTTAAATTTATGAAGGGCCTATAGTTTAATGAAATACAGCAGCTGTAATACATATCTTGAAAAATATAATGTTTAAGGGCTGCAAGGAGCAGAACAACAAAAATAATGGAAATGCTGGATAGGGCACATAACTGACCCAAACAAAGCTGAACAGATTCCATTGAACTATCGTTTCCATTCAGTGTTATCAGTTTTTTACAGGAGAAAAAAGTCCTGCATGCAGATTTTTCTTTCCGCTTTTTTTAACATACTATGTGTCTGTCCGGAAGACCACAAATGAAGCCTCCAACGCAGACGTAAACAAGCCCTAAGTAATATGAAAAAGAACAAGTTCATGCAAACATCACACAACTGATAAACTAATAAACTTTCATAAACAGAAATGGGTGAATTAATGAAAACAGTTAACATTTACAGGTAATCTGGGTTGCTATGCATCTTAAATAATGAAAATACAAAATTTGTAATGAATAAGATAATAGAACCATTCTGCCAGGTTTGATATATGACTAAAAACCATTAAAATCCTGGCATATACTGTAGTAGAATCAATTAGTCACCCATTTCTGTAAGAAAAAACTTTTCCAACCTTCATACTCACATGTACATAGAATTTCAGAACGTTGTCTACGTGCTGTGCTTTCTGCAAAAGTGTTGATTATATGGTCTATGTCTAGCTGTTTGGCCCTGGCATTTTTCGATGCTTAGGATAGCAAGGCCAGAAAGTCTTGCTGCAGACATTGTACTTCTCAATTTTTTTTTAATCAACTTGAGTTATGAAAAGGACCTTTCAGCAGAAGCCACAGTAACTGGTAGAGTTAGGAACAACAGAAAAGCTATGCACACATCTGGCAGATGGGATGATAGCACATTGTTCTCTACGTAAAAGCAAATCTGCAAGGTCTTTCACAGAAGATGACTTTTCAATTTCAGGTTTAAGTGCAGACCTAAAGCTAAGGAGCTGCCCTGGAAATTCTGGTGACAGATCTTTTCATAGTTTTCTGCAGATTTGACGCAGCTTCAAACAAAGTGTCATCTGATATCGACAGCCAAAGCTGCTGGCTGAATGATATTAAAGCGCTCCACAACCTGATTCATTCCTTTAAATCTGTTAGTTAGTTGATTTGTGATGATGTCTAAGCAGTAGTAAAAAACTGTGACTTTGAACCTCTGTTCTGGATTTTGCAATCTGTGATCAACACAAATCTCATCAAAATGAGTTTTCAACCTTGGGAGTTCGTTGTTGTCAAAATGTGGAGAAATGTTCTAAGTGCTTGCTAGTGCGACAGCACTTTCTTTGGCCATTTCAAAATTGTTTCTGTAGCTTGAAAGTTCATCAGCTACATTCTTTATCAAATTTGTTTGCTTTTGATAAATCCATGCTTTTAGCCTGAGCATGATAGACAGAGCATTAACACTCTGAAATACTTTTGTCTGAAGGACAATCCAGGAAAACAAAGTTAAATTGACTCCATTTTCTTTTGAAAGTCTCATTGCCTCATCTCTTTCACTTTTATTGGAGAAGTTAGAATAAGTTTTGACAATGATTTCAAAACATCTGGAAAGCGAAAACGAAGGGCAAGTAATGCTTCGTAGCGAGATGACCATCGTGTTGGGCACAATTTCTTTAAAGTTACAGAAGACTGGCTTTTGAAATGAGAAAGAATTTTCCAACGCCTTATACTTTCCCCAAAAAATTTGCACAATGCTTGTACCATATCATTAAAGCTGGACGTTTCTGTGATTTCAGAAATGGCATCCTGCAGCACTAAATTCTAATTATGGGCTGTACAATGAACATAGAGAGCATTTTCTTCTCTTTGTAAAATGCGAGTCTGCACACCAGAGTAGACCCCATTTATTGTGGCAGCTCCATCATAACCCTGACCATGACACTTATCTAAAGAAAGACCATGCCTATCAATACATTCCAAGATTTATTTTTCTATACCAGGAGCACTCTGGTCATGCACTGCCTGAAAGCCAAGAAAACTCTCGTGAATACAAACTTTTGTGGCTCTCATGTTTTTATCTCTCTCTATAGATACATATCTCACCACCTGACTTATCTGGTCTATCTTTGCTATGTCTTGAGTAGTGTCAATAATCAGGGAATAAAAATGAGATTGCTTTACATCCGATAAAATCTGATGTTGAACCGTTTTCGACAAAATATCTATTAATTCATTTTGAATTCGGGGGCTTATGTATTTTGCTGTGTGCTCTGGTAATTGTAGCAATTGTTTAAGAAGAGGCTCATACTCTGCTAGCAACTCTGTGATTGCAAGGAAATTACCACTGTTGCTTTTTCCAACTTTTTCTCTGTGACCACGAAACGCCATATTTGCCATTGCCATTGTTAAGGTGACATTAACTATTCTTTTTAAAACTTGCCTCCAGAAGTTTTTTTCTTTTATAATTTGCCCTTCATTTTCCTGGTCAATTGTTCCCTCCCTTCGCCACTGATCATAAACAACACAAGCGTCAATATGAGTCGGTGAACTTTCATGAAGCTGTATTTTGGTGGATAAGCCTTTCGAATTTTGTATGCCTTTGGCCCAAGCTGGGTTTAACCCCAATTTTTTGACAATCACCAAACAGCCAACATGGCTCACAGTAGGCGGAGTTTAATTTGGGAGAGTAACAAAGCCAAGTAATTGGAAATTTGTGGCCAGTCTTGGTTACTCTTTCATAGTAGGTCTCAGAAAAGCACCTTTTTTGCTCATCTTTATCTTTTGGGAAAGGTCCTGGAGGTCTACAAGGGCCATTGGCAATAACAAATCTCTTCATACTGGCATCTGTAATAGTTACTGGGAAGTTTGCGCTGTCCGTCACATATTTTTCAGAAGCCTAATCTATATTCATACCAGTGGCCTCAGCACCAGTGGCTAAATCACTGCTAGATAATTTTTTTGCGCTTCTGAGCGCCACTGAGATGTTGGTAACTTGACATCAGGACACTCTGTAGAAACAGTATAAATAACCTTTAATGGTTACTAACTATTTAATAACTTTTGGTAATGTGATAGAACAGGCAAATATAAGACACTTTGTAATATATACGCTGTATAATCAGGAGAAAATGCCCCTATCTCCATTTATCAGCTCCTTTCTTCCATCCCTCACCTCCTTATTTGGTTTTCATTCTGCAAAGGTAGCTGGGGGTAATACTGAGTTGTCAGATTACAGGTAACATCGAGGTCTATGGAGAGGTGAGGGGGCATGAATGAACTAGAAGAGAGTGAACAGTAATAGGCAGAGAGAGACACATACACGCTACAGCAAGAAATAGTTTTATATCTTACTGCCAAGTTGTTTTAATTAAAATTGTTCAACTTCCTTATAACCTACTGGTGCAGCAAATTTTAACTTGACGATAAACGAATCCAGCTGCTACCTGGCAAATATGGTAGGATTTTTGAGAACAAATAATGCTACTTGCAACGGTTTTTGACTGGCCGATTCCCGGCATTATCTGCCAGGACAGCCGGCAGGAGAGCTGTGACTCACATATGAAGGTAGCCTTAGGAAGTCTATTTCTCCTACTTTCTGTGTGTGTAGTTTATGTATACAGCAGATCAGGCACACCGTATAATCTGACAAAGAGACTGCCGAAGGGATGATAAATAAATGCCATATACAAGACATATAATGTCCGGAAACAGAATCATTACTAGGCTTCTCTGAAAAGTAATTTTTAAGGTGTTGTCTCACTTTAGCAAATGGCATTTATCATTTAAAGTTAATATAAGCCACTTACTAATGCATTGTGATTGTTCATATTGCTTCCTTTTCTGGCTGGACTTTGCTTCCATGGTTATGACCACCCTGCATTCCAGCAACGGTGATCAAGCCTGCACAATATAGGAAAAAGCACCAGCTTCCCAGGTGGCCAGGACTGAGGGAGCACACAATGTCCACCATCTTTTTTCTATAGTGTGCAAGCATGTCCACCGCAGCTGTTTTGCAGGGTGGTCATAACCCCTGGATAAGAGCAGTGTATACTGTGATGGGAAAATGAATCCAGCCAGCAAAGGAGGCAGTCAGTCAGTCATCACTCCTAACTTGTCTCGTGTAATTTTAATAAATGTATTTCCCATTAAATAACTCTGGTACTTCTTTTACTCTATGTTGTGCTGTGCCTCTATTATTCCTATTAAAAGTTAGCAAATTTAATACCAACTGGTTGTTATCAGCTAGTGGTGTTTCCCTACACGGGTCGACATTCTCCAATCAGTGCTGCCAGTGGCATACTGTGTAGGGACCCCCCTCCACTCACCCCAAGCAGTAACATCAAGTTGGCATTGAACCGACAACCTTCTAATAGAAATAACAGAGGAACCCCACAAGTCAGTGAATTATGAGAAAAGAGGATCCAGAATGACTTATTGGAGAATGCAATTATTCCCCATTCTGGAAGTCATGGTCTTCCCTCTGCCTCTTATCCAACAAGTTGTTGGAGGACAGATGTGGGCGCCCAGTGCTGAAGTCAGCTGTACTTACGTGGTCAAGATTTTCCTTTTTCTGTCTGTGCTGAGGTCACCACTAGCGTCCTCTTCTCCTCTGCTTGCTTTTCTGAACAACTTCCTCTGTGCTGCACAGCTCAAAGGGGTATATTCAAGATGTAAGTCTAAGGAAGGATCAAAATACACAATCACATCAGTAAAATATTCATTATGTGGCCACATTTCCATTTAACCCTTTTGACGTGTGTGTTCACAGAACAATAGTTTTTACTGACCTTGGGTCAGTCGTCAGTGTAAAAAATCATGGAGACATGCCCTATTTTGGTCTGTAATGTGAATCTAACATGCCCATTATAGTCTATGGGTCCATGAGAAAACACGTACCCAACATGGATAGCATCCACTTTGCATCCGCGTTTGGTCCATTTTTCACTGACCACTAATAGGAGATGCTCTGGAAGTTAAGATGTGTTAGTGGAATACAGGTGACACATGCAACACAGTTTAATGGATTAATCCAAACTTCAGCCCTCCATCTATTGCAACTACAAGGCAGGGCATGCAAGTAAGGCTACTTTCACACTCGCGTTTTGTGCGGATCCGTCTTGTATCTGCACAGACGGATCCGTACCAATAATGCAAACGCTTGTATCTGTTAATAACGGATCCGTTTGCATTATTCATTAAAAAAAAAAGTCTAAGTCAAAGCGGATCCGTCTTGACTTACATTGAAAGTCAATGGGGGATGGATCCGTTTTCAATTGCACCATATTGTGTCAGTGAAAAACGGATCCGTCCCCATTGACTTACATTGTAAGTCTAGACAGATCCGTTTGGCACCGCATCGTCAGACGGACACCAAAATGCTGCAAGCTGCGTTTTAGTGACCGTCTAAAAAATGCAACGGAGACCAAGCGCAGCCAAATTGATGCATTCTGAATGGATCCTTATCCATTCACAATGCATTGGGGCCGAACTGATCAATTTTGGGCTGCTTGTGATCGCCCTGAAACGGATCTCAAAAGCGGATCCAGAAACGCCAGTGTGAAAGTAGCCGATCAAAGGCAAGTGCCACGGGCCCACTACGCCTGCGCCACAGTGTGTGTACTTGTGAATATAAACGAAGGGGCGGGGCCTTTCTGTGCTCTCCGGGGCCCATAGCAAAGGCATGGTCTGCCTATATGGGCCACTGCCTGTTGCTAGTGTTATCTATTTGAAAGAACTCCCTATTAATGTTGGGCGAGCATACTCGGCCAAACACCAGTATTCCTATACAGCAAAAGTCTCATATTTTATTTAATTTTTTTTATAACTGGCCATGCAGCTCTATAGTTTAGTGGTTAACATTCTGGGCTGTAATGTAGAATGTTGTGAGTTCGAATCCCGTCAGAAATAGAGGCTAAATTACATTTATATATTTCATATTTCTTTTTAGTAATTGTAAAAAATGTGTAATTACTTAAATATATATATACATACAGTCAGGTCCATAAATATTGGGACATCAACACAATTCTAAAATTTTGGGCTCTATACACCACCACAATGGATTTTAAATGAAACTAACAAGATGTGCTTTAACTGAAGACTTTCAGCTTTCATTTGAGGGTATTTACATCCAAATCAGGTGAACGGTGTAGGAATTACAACAGTTTACATATGTGCCTCCCACTTTTTAAGGGACCAAAAGTAATGGGACAATTGTCTTCTCAGCTATTTCATGGCCAGGTGTGTGTTATTCCCTCATTATCCCAATTACAATGAGCAGATAAAAGGTCCAGAGTTCATTTCAAGTGTGCTATTTGCATTTGGAATCTGTTGCTGTCAACTCTCAAGATGATATCCAAAGAGCTGTCACTATCAGTGAAGCAAGCCATCATTAGGCTGAATAAACACAACAAACCCATCAGAGAGATAGCAAAAACATTAGGCGTGGCCAAAACAACTGTTTGGAACATTCTTAAAAAGAAGGAATGTACCGGTGAGCTCAGCAACACCAAAAGACCCGGAAGACCACGGAAAACAACTGTGGTGGATGACCAAAGAATTCTTTCCCTGGTGAAGAAAACACCATTCACAACAGTTGGCCAGATCAAGAACACTATCCAGGAGGTAGGTGTATGTGTGTCAAAGTCAACAATCAAGAGAAGACTTCACCAGAGTGAATACAGAGGGTTCACCACAAGATGTAAACCATTGGTGAGCCTCAAAAACAGGAAGGCCAGATTAGAGTTTGCCAAACGACATCATCTAAAAAAGCCTTCACAGTTCTGGAACAACATCCTATGGACAGATGAGACCAAGATCAACTTGTACCAGAGTGATGGGAAGAGAGGAGTATGGAGAAGGAAAGGAACTGCTCATGATCCTAAGCATACCAACCTCATCAGTGAAGCATGGTGGTGGTAGTGTCATGGCGTGGGCATATATGGCTGCAAATGGAACTAGTTCTCTTGTATTTATTGATGATGCGACTGCTGACAAAAGCAGCAGGATGAATTCTGAAGTGTTTCAGGCAATATTATCTGCTCATATTCAGCCAAATGCTTCAGAACTCATTGGACGGCGCTTCACAGTGCAGATGGACAATGACCCAAAGCATACTGCAAAAGCAACCAAAGAGTTTAAGGGAAAGAAGTGGAATGTTATGCAATGGCCAAGTCAATCACCTGACCTGAATCCGATTGAGCATGCATTTCACTTGCTGAAGACAAAACTGAAGGGAAAATGCCCCAAGAGCAGGCAAGAACTGAAGACAGTTGCATTAGAGGCCTGGCAGAGCATCACCAGGTATGAAACCCAGCATCTGGTGATGTATATGGGTTCCAGACTTCAGGCTGTAATTGACTGCAAAGGATTTGCAACCAAGTATTAAAAAGGGAAAGTTATATTTATGATTATTATTCTGTCCCATTACTTTTGGTCCCTTAACAAGTGGGAGGCACATATGCACACTGTTGTAATTCCTACACCGTTCACCTGATTTGGATGTAAATACCCTCAAATTAAAGCTGACAGTCTGCAGTTAAATCACATCTTGTTTGTTTCATTTCAAATCCATGGTGGTGGTGTATAGAGCCAAAAATGTTAGAATTGTGTCGATGTCCTAATATTTATGGACCTAACTGTGTGTGTATGTATATATATATATATATATATATATATATAGATAAAACCATACTTCTGATATATATGAATGCATAATATGTGGGAAACCACTACTGATGTAATGTAGAAGGTTGTGAGTTCGAATTCTGCCAGAAACGTTTCAGAAATAGAGGCTAAATTAGATTTAAATACACTGGGTATCCCCAAGCACTGACTCCATATATGGACATAGCTATATATGGACTCAGAGCCGGGACTCCTAAGCTGAACTAGAGTCCCGACACCCTCCTCTCTTCAGAGCAGGGGGTGCCTGGTTTAATGGTTCTCCCATTGACTTCCATTGTGCTCCAGTGCTCTGTAGAGCACCCGAGCATCGGGAAGTGTTCTACTCGAGCACCAGAGCACACAAGCACTTTGGTGCTCGACCAACACTACTCTCTATGAGTCAGTGTTTGACTTTTTAGCAAGCATTTGAACATGACAATGGAAAATAACCAAGCCATATATCCATCCACAAACAGCTGTTTTGGGGTTCTTGCTCTTCATTAGTGTGGATTTTTGCAGTGTAGCATTTTGCATTATACTGAAGAAAAAGACCTCTGCATTAAGGGAATACCATTGTCATGAAAATAGGTACTTTTACTGCAACATGAATGGTAGGACCCAAGATTTCCCAGTAGAACATTGTCCAGAGCATCACATTGTGTATACCAGTGTCCTGGTGCCATCTCTCACCTGAGTTAGTGACACATGCACATGGTGATCCACATGATGTAAAAGAAAACAGGATTCATCAAACAAGAATATTTCCTTCCATAGCGCCATGTCCAGTTCCAGTGCTCACATAACCACTGCAGTCACTTTCAGTGGTGGACTGTGATGAGCATGAACAACCCAACTGGTTTGCAGCTTATCAGCCCCAAATAATGCAAGCTGTGATACATTGTGTTTTCTGACACCTTTCCATCATAGCCACCATTAACATGCTCCAGTAGCTTATTTGTGGGATTGGAACAGATTTCCCTTGCAAATCAATGAGCCTTTGGGGGGGCCCATGACCCTGTTGCCTGTTCAGCGTTTTACCTTCCTTGGATTACTTTTGGTAGGTACTAGCTACTACCTATTGGGAACACCCCACTAGACCACATGTTTTCCTTGTTAAGATCACCCAAACCCATACACTTGCCCAAACGTTTCCAACCCATCAACTTCAAGAACTGACAATATGCTTGCTTATTAACATATACCAGTGGCCTTTGTGATGATAACTTCACCAGTTAATGTTATAATAATACACACAGGAAAGCTGAGTATCCCTAGCAAAGAGTAGCTTGCTAAGGGCTTTGGTAAGTCCTGTCTTCAGGCCTGGATTGTTTATCATTCCCTTAAAGGGGTTCTCCGGGAATTTAAAAAAATAAATATTACTTTATTATAAATATATTCCCAAATACCTTTCATTAGTTATAATGACTTGTTTTGTCTAGTAAGCAATGATTAGGATAAACAAAATGGCCACTGTCCTATTAGTACACACAAAACCTGTCCTAATCACACAGGAGGACAAGTTACTTCACACTGAGCTAAAGAGCTGCCTCATCCTCCTCTCTGCTCTGCTTCTCGGGAATTATGATCCTGAATACAGTTTAATATGATATTTAGCTGAATCTTTGTGGGAATGGAGTTCATGAGGAGACATGAAGTACAGAAAGGATGGACAGGACAGACTATGGTAATGTGGGGCTGTGGTAATGGAGACTGCATACAAGTGCTGCTGCTCATTAACCACATCTGCTCATGAACTCAATTCGAACAAAGATTCAGCTACAGATTTTATCATCTGTATTCAGTAAGAAACTCGTATAATCAGGGAGACTTAAATGTTGTTAGCGCTCAGCCAAACAGTGGTTGATTTGTGTTTTGGGACCGTATGTAAAGGCTATGCATTTCTTGTTCAACAAAATAAAGAACAGGCAAAGCCCTGTTTAGCTTCGGTGTCACTGTCTCTGGCTGCTTTGATCCCATTTTGCCTGATGTTACACAGCTAATTCCCACTATATATACTGTATATAATTTTTTAGGCCATAATTTTGCTTGTACTATGTTAGTACCCTTTTTCCAAAGCACTCACTCTACTTGTGAATCAGTTAGGAAACACTGTAGGTCTGCATGGGATTTGCATGTCTATTATGCCTGGAATCATTGAATCACCTGCAACATTGAAATATTTTGCTTCGGTTAGTGGAATATACAATATACATTTATTTATGCAGAGATCTAGATCTTACACGTAAGCTCTGAACCTCATGAGTAGGTGGAGGGAATCCTTGAGACTATTCTGAATTGCACTAAAAATACTGTACATATTTTAAACAGATAAAGAGTATAGGAAATACAGTATTCTCAGTGCCTAAAGAATGTAAGGTTTGCTAAAACCAATTCAAAGGGAGTCTGTCATCAGCTAACTTTTTGCATGGACACATATATGTGGTTTACCTGATTAAAGCACTGGTTTTCTTTTGTTTACACAAGGCTCTGTTACCAATTATTCTACTTTTTCCTAATATGCAAATTAGGTGCTTGGTGCAACTTGGATATCACCATTGCTCTTGTACCCAGGATCTGCTCCTTTATGTGGCCAGCTTCTCCATCTCTGCTTTGATTGACAGGGTCAGGCAGTGGCAAAGCTGCAAAGAGGTGCTGGCTACAGAAACACTTGGAGTTTGGGTGCAAGAGCAATGGTGATATCCTAGTTGCACCAAGTGCCTAATTTGCATATTAGGAAAAATATGGAATGGAACCTCAGATCAACAAAAGAAAACCGCTTTAATCAGGAGAACCACAGCTATGTGTCTATACAAACAAATGGATAGGGAGTAGGGATGTGCGAACCCGTGGAAGTTCGGGTTTGCCGGGTATGGACGAACTTCAGTTCATTATTTTTCGTTATAACATGGTTATATCGGAAAATAATAGCATTCTTAAGACAGAATTCTAAATAAAATGGCCATTGAGGGGTTAAAAATATAAAAAATAAACCTCACCTCACCCACTTGATCGCGCAGCCGGTATCCTATTTTTTCTGCAGGTGAGCACGGTGTCGTCATCGCAGGTCCTTTTGCAGGTCCTGCATAAAGAAGAAAGAAGAGGATACCGGCTGCGCAAGCAAGTGGATGAGGTGAGGTTTTTTTAAATTATTTTTAACCCCTCAATGGCCATTTTATTCAGCATTCTGTCTTAGGAATGCAATTATTTTCCATTATAACCATGTTATAATGGAAAATAATAAAATCTCTCAAAGTTCAGTACGAACACAAACTTTGCCGTTCGTGTTCGCTCAACCCTAATAGGGAGGTCACTGGTGACAGATTTCCTTTAGTGAATTTTACAACCTGCAGCTATATGATGACGATTATAGAGTTAAAAAATAAATTGATATTGTAGAGTTGAAATTAGTATTTTTTGTCAGCTCTATTTTTATAGATTTTTTTTTACAGTAGGTAAAGAGGAGGCACATCTTTGTAGACACAAGCAGAAATAATTTGCCACCTGTTATCATCCAAATAAAAACCACAACCTTCTCTGAAAAAGCAGGGGATTGGATCAGAAGGTGAATGACAGGAGAAGGATGGAGGAGCATTAAAAACTGTAACTTGTCCTGACAAAATAAGACCTCATACAAGTACATTGATGAAAAAACAAAAAAGTTATAGCTCTTGGAATGCGATTTAAAAAAAAAGTGCGTGGCCACTAAGGGGTTAAACCTATTAGGGGACAGCTGTCACAAAGCAATCATTTGGGGATAGTCCAAATCATTAGACCTGTGAGGAGGGTAACGTTCAGAGGCGGACATCACAGTTTTCTTTAAGTATAATGTATCTAAGTTGTGATTATGAGATTGTGTGGTTGTGAGAATGGTTTTACCAACCGGTCAGTTCCTCCATGTGGCATATTTGGTTGTTCTTATCAAAACCTTGTGAAGTTGCGGTTAAGTCTTGTTTTAGCCATAACAATGGTATTAAACATTTGGAACCTGTCGCTAGATGAGTAATCAATAATTTTTTGGGATGGTTTTTGGATTCTTTATATCATTGTGATAGAAACCCCCACTTAGAAGTGCTTCCATGGGCTTTCAGGTCCGTGCTTCTGCACTACTAAAGATAGGATATGTTCTATCTTTTGCTGTACTTTGCAGATTGCGGACCCATTCAAGTCAATGTGTCCGCTACGGGATATGGAGTTCACACGGACAGAGCCGTGTTTTGCGGACTGCAATTTGCGGTCCACAACATGGGCACAGCAACCATAAAGTCATGTGAATGGGCCCTAAGGGCTAGTGCACACTAGCAGAATTTAATAAAGCATGCCACAATCCTTTCTGATGGATTTGTATGGAATGTGACAAATGCAGCAAGCCTCTGAGGAGCCAGTGCAGAGGATGGGAGTGGTAGTAGCCCTGATGAGTTGATGTGTCATGTGTACTCCCACAGGCCATTGCTCCCAGGAGATTGGCGCAGTGGAAAGGTGGTATAAGGTATCAGGCCAAGTAAAAGATTAAAAGTCTCTCTTAGTGCAAAGGATGTTGTAGTACAAGTATTAGTTTATACAACGTGCAGTTTCTCTGCCAGATGATGAGGTTTGGTGGCTGGCAAAGTGGCAGGTAATGGCACCTCTTATGTGCTGTCTTGATGTTTCTCTCCTGAACTTCTGGCTAACAGCTGTGTGCTGGCACTTGTGACTGTATGTGTCCACTGTGTAATGAGTTTCTGAGCTGTAGTCCCTCACCTGCAGCAGGGAAAGCCGTGGCTTACTGGTCACACTGCTAACTGTAAACATTGTAACTTTTCAGGTATCTGTGTCTTTGGTATTCTTGCAGTCTTTCTGGAGTAGAGGTCTCACAGGGGAGTTTAATGCTGGCCCCTAAGACCCTTGGAGCCGGAGCAATTGGATGTGCTTCCTCACTCCTGACTAATCTAGTCTAGCATTCCCCCTCCTGACAGGAAGTAGGACTAGCATAGTCCTACCAAGAGGGGAGGAATGGGATGATTCGTCCCATTCCTAATGCCAACGGAACCTTCTCCTCTGTTGTACAGTGTAAATAGGAACATGGTAAAACATAACAAACTAAAACATTGCAGATACCCTGAGTTCTGGGGTACTGCGCAAAGATAACTGTATAGGTAATCAGGGGCATGCAGAGTCGTAATTGACTTTTAATACTTGAAATATATAATTATAGTATATATAGAATTATAGTGCTTAAACATGTACAGTATATTCTCTAAAATAATAAATTGTAACTGCATATAGTATAATGGAATGTAATCTACCACAAGAGTGTTTAACTATTAGGCGTAATAAAAAAAAATGGTTTAATGTGGAGACTTGAGTTTCTGCTTTTTTCCTTTACTGTGGGAGGAAAAAAATTATATTAGCTAAAACATAGGCTGATACTGCTGCCTCCCATGACTCTGACAGGGATGTTCCACACGTGTAGGCGAATGATCACTACGACATGTGCACCAACTCTTCTGTACCTTAACCACTGCTATCACACCCACAGCCGAGAGCTGTTTAGATGCTCCCTGTGTGCGCAGCCTGCTAGAAGACAGTCGTTCACCACAAAACTGACACTGGGAGGCAGCCGAAAAATCGTATCATGATAAAACTTAATGAAACCATAACTATTTTACATTGTATAGTACAACTGAGAAAAACATTGGTAAATATTTCTTCATTTTTTAAATAATACAGTTGCAATAGAAAGTAAGTGAACCCTTCAGAAGTACCTGGATTTCTGCTTTGATTACTAATAAAATATGGTCAGATTGTTATCTAAGTCATGATTATAGACAAAAACAACCACCAAATGTTTCCTGCAGCTGAAAATAACATTTGCACAATGCTGAGGAGAGATCTTGGACCATTCCTCCCTGTAAGGGCTCATGCACACGACCATGTTTTTTGTCCACATCCGATCCACATTTTTTGCCAGTCGGATGTGGACCCGTTCACTTCAATGAGGCATCCGTGTGTCCGTTCCATGGCACCCACAAAAAAATAGAACATGTCCTATTCTTGTCCGTTTTATGGACAAGGATAGGACAGTTCTATAGAGGGCAGGATGTTCCATTCCTCAATATGTCGAATGCACACAACCGGATTCACGATTTGCAGACTGCAAAAACACCAACGGTTGTGTGCATTGAGCCCTGAATGTGTTTCACTTCATCAATATCTCTGGGATGCCACATGTGAAAAAATTAAAATAGGGAGAATAGGGCGCCACATGTGTGGTATCAGTTGTTTAGTATTAGGTTAAAAGGTAAGGATGTGCTTACCAGATGTTGCTGTGAGGAGTCACAACAACTGTAGATCACTTGGCTGGTTATTTCGTATCCTGACCAGCAGGCGGTTGTCCTAGGCTGCAGGCGTGGTCCTCTGCGCTTGCTCAAGGGCAATCAGCAGGCAAAGTAGATAACTTTCAAAAATATATTTCAGGATCTTGGAAGGCGCTGCCTGGACTCAGGTGAATAAAACTTCAGAATCAATGTTTATAATAAATAATGATCTTTATTTGATAATAGTCTACTCGTTTCTGGGGCTGGATTGCCCCCTTCGTCAGGACTATAGGGTATAGATATAGTCCTGACGAAGGGGGCAATCCAGCCTTAGAAACACGTAGACTACTATCAAATAAAGATCATTGTTTATTATAAGCATAGTTTGCTCAGCATGCATGTTGGTATTTGTAGTCCCTGGATTCAATGGAGGCCATCTTGGCACCACAGAGATATAAACCAAAAGGGGCTCAGCATGCATGTGGGACCTACACTTCCTGAATTTCATGGTCGCTGTCATGGCACATAACAGTTGAGTTTAGTGTTAGGACCCGTCTTATAGAGATCGCCTTGGTGTGCGGCAGACGGGCTCAAATAATTTTGTACAAAATGTATTTGCTAAGCATCTCTAATTTATTAGCATAGCATTTGCAATATAATATACCTTTGTACTTTATTTGGTTTGTAGAGTGCTGTTGCTATTATTATAAACATCGATCCTGAAGTTTTATTCACCTGAGTCCAGGCAGCGCGTTCCAAGATCCTGAAATATATATTTGAAAGTTATCTGGGATGCCACAGCATCACAGGGCAGCTCAAGGAAATTGTTAGTGGAGGTGAATTCTCTCTCTCTCTCTCATCATTGTTGTGGTCCACCCACCTATTTTGCCAAAAATCATCCTATATTATCTTCCCTTGGGGCAAACTCTATTTCAGACCGAAAGATAGAAACACCATCACAAATGTTTTGGGACATCAGCCAAAACTTGGCCTATTTTACCTTGATTTATTTTCAGTACCACCAAGGACGAGACTACTGAACAATGCAGGTAGAGGTAGTTTTAACAAAGCTGTATTGACTAAAAAGTTAACAGGGGACTTGCTCTTGGCATGTAATAACATGAGCCCAAAATAGGACAAAATAGAACAAGCCTTTAGTCTCAGCAAAGCAAATGTTACTTTGACATGTATAACCTACTGCACCTAAACATTGCTGCAGGCCAAGTACTCACCTTTATGGCAATGAGATTCTCTAATGACAGTGGCCTCTTTCTTCAGGATATTGTGCCCTGATGCACTGTCAAAATTGTTTAGAAATGTTTTTATGAACACGAGAAAGAGTTTAAGGTGTTGATTTGTTCTTCTAATTCCCCAGAAATCAATATGATTGTTGGATGTGCTGAAAAATAGTCTGAATCATGGGAACCCCCCTTTGAAACCTACAGGATTTAAAGGATCTGCTGCTAATTTCTTAGTGCCAGATACCACAGGACACCTAAAGAGATCTAGTGGAGTCCATGCCTCGAGGGGTCAGAACCATTTCCATCACGGCAAAGGGGGGAGAGATACACAACGTTAGGCAGGTGATGTGGTGAATCATCTGTTTGCTGGTTTGGAGCATTCAGGTTTGTGTACACAGTGCCAAGAAAAACATCAGCAATGATCTTAGAGAAACAATTGTTGCAGCTCCTTTGATGACAGGGCTAGGCAATGGCCAAAGCAAAAAGGAAGGTCTGGCCACATAAAAGAGTGGAGCTTGGGGCAACAAAAGAAAAGTGATGTATTTGCACATTAAGAAAAAGTATCATAACTTGGGAACGGAACCTCAAATCAACCAAAGAAAAACGGTTTTAATCAGGAGAAATACAACTCTTCTCCTAATATACTTTGTAATGCTCTATCCAGTTAGTACCAAGCACTAGTCACTCACATTGTATTAGTTTACCATTCTTTAGCATATATAAAGTACATTTAAATAGATGTACAAGTCCTGCATCCTGTTTCAACCAGCCAGAGCTTCATTCATTGGAGATAATAAATCTTCATTCTCCAGCATTTTATCAAAGAGGACCTCATGAGGACCTGTGAGTCAACTTGGTCATGAATCAGCTTAGATCATCGAGGAGGGGTCAGAGAGGGGTGAAGAATGTGACATCAGACAGCAATTCAGACAGCTTTATCTCAGAATGGCATTCTGCAGCTGCTTGGTAGTGTCAAACAAAGAAGCTGCAGAAGCTAAACAAAAACCTATAAAAATATATATTACTCGAACATGTAAATCAATAATAATAAAAAATTGTTAGAAAGGTGCCCGTAGCTGTTAAAGTCTCCGAAAAATTCTTATATCCCGAATGCCTCAATACAATAAAGTGCAGAACGAAAAGCATGTACATAGACATCACATCATGCCATTACTGTGTTTCAATCAGCAAACTACAGTACTTTGAAGCACATTGATCAAGAATTCTTCACTCAAAGCTGGTAATTCCTTGCTTAGATATTGTGATATTGTGATGTAACTGCATGTAACTCTTCTGGTGTCTGCACTGTAAAGTACCGTATTTTGACAGGATGTAAATGAATGACTTTAATGTGTTACTGAAGAGGCTCGTCTGCGGCTTAACCAGGTCTTGGTAAAATGCAAAGATTTAAAACCATTATTTCCCTCTCAGTTAACAGTTTCTCAAAATTCGAAATGCTGTAATTTCCTAAGTGAATGACTAGATACATTTAGATACATGTATACTACTTAAAGGGGTTGTCCGGGTTCAGAGCTGAACCCGGACATACCTCCATTTTCACCCAGGGCAGCCCCTCTGACTTGAGCATCGGAGCAGTTCATGCTCTGATCTCTCCTCTTTTGCCCTGCGCGATTTAGCGCAGGGCAAAAGAGGAGAGCATCAGAGCATTTTTTAGGAGTTCCGGTGACGAACCGGGCTCTCCATGGGGCTGCCAGGAAGCCTGGTGATGTCACTGGCACTGATGGGTGGGCTTTAGCGCTGCCCTAGCCAGTAAAATGGCTAGGGCAGTGCTAAAGCATGCCCATCAGAGCCAGTGACGTCACCTAAAACACTGCCGGGCAAGGGAGCGCATCAGAGCATGAGATGCTCCGATGCTAGCCTCAGGGGGGCTGCCTGGGTGAAAATATGGGTATGTCAGGGTTCATCTCTGAACCTGGACAACCCCTTTAACCAATGCAGTAGAGGAATTATCTGTCTGGGTAAACGGGTTCTTATGTTGGGTTAAAAAGCATGAGCATGTGAAATGGAAAATGTGTTGGTCCCTGAAGGACCATTCAAGAACACTGGAGAACCGTCTGTGTAAGTGGTTTCAAAGATGAGCCTGCTTACATAGAAGTTGATGTAAGCAGGATAGTTCTTGCACCCACTCAAACCAAAATATGCAGCCACAGCCAGCAGCGACATTTTACATGCTGATACTTCGCTTTGTAACCCAACTCATAAAGAGTGTAACCCCTTTGAATTCTTGCTGCTTTTAGCATTGGTGTTATTACCATAAGTTTAGTAAAAAAACATAAATATTCAGTTCCAAGTTTTTTTTTTTAGTTTTTTTTTATGGAATAGTACCCAATTGTTTACCAGGACATTCTACCCATTTATGACCAGAGGAAATGCAGTTTTTAAGACATTTTTTTCTGTTTCTACTTTCTGGTTTTATTAAGGAAAAAAGTTTAAAGTTCTTGTTACTTTGGGTACTGTTAGGGTGGCGTGACACAGCTTCTTTATAGAAAATGCCATATGTGTTTTTTTTCTCACTTTTGGTGGTTTTTTTGGGTCTATGTCTAGGTATGATGTTACAGGGGCGGCCTTGTTGGTCCTTTGTTCCACCAACCCGTCTCCCGCTCTCCTCTCCTCTTCTTCCCAACTGGCTCAGCCGCCAGGGTAGCTCTCTCCCTCCATGCAGGCTATGACCTGCTTGCAGGCTCCGCCACTCTCACCCTGCCCACACGGCACCTGCACTCTCCCCTAGGCTCTTAGTGAACCCTAATCTTCACCAGCCAATGACTGGCTACCTTGGGGTACTTAAGGCACCTTTCCCTGCCTGAAGGTGCCTGAACAATAGGTTCTAAGTTCTAGTAATCTAATGTCCTGTTTAGGTAGATTGATTTACTTTTGTCTGTCGTGCACTGACTATCTGTTTTCCAGATTTGACCCTTTGCTGTCTCACATGACCTTTGCCTGAACTCTGTACTTATCCTGACCTGTTCGCCTTGAATTTGGATTGTTAATTGGATTGCATGAACTCTGCCTGCCCTGCCCTTAACCTGTTTCTAACAACAGTTTCACCTGCTCACTCGGTGCTCTGCACAGGTGTCTCTTGGCCCCTGTGGGTCAGCTGTCAACCAAACAGAGACTACTCCAGGAAGTAGTAGCCTGGTGGTTCCTCTGCAGCAAAGTCCAGATCCCTTATTCAGAGGTTAAAGGGTGAAAACCAGGGGACTGCCAGTATAGCACCCTTAGGTGTAGCCTCAAGTGAAATATGTTCAGATGACCCAATGGTTGCACACCCACAGCATAACATTCCCATGAACTTCTCTAAAGGAAAAAAAAGGCTGAAAAAAACCCATCAAAATTACGTAATAAGAAAAAAGCCATGAAAAGGTTGAAAGAAATGCATGAATTTCTCATACCGGTACACACTGGTGCAACAAAAAATCATGAAAGTCGTATGTTTCAGTTGTACTGGTATTTTTCTTCTGCTTCTACCTTAGCACTGTTTGCAGTAGTTATTGCTTTGTTTAGTAAACACACACTTTACAAACTGTAAAAAAAAAAAAAAAAGCTGTAAAAAAAATCTCATGAAAATATACACAAAAACTAAAAAGGGCAAAGGTTAAAATGGTGAAATGCTTTGGGTAGAGCCTGCTATTCTGAAAAGCAGTTTGATCATTTTTAGCATGTATCATGACTATAGTGGAGCAGACACCTGGATGTTTGGGTTCGGCAGGTTCGAACGTGAAAAAAAAATTCGGGTTTGGTACCCGAACTTGAACCTGAACCCGAACCCCATTGAAGTCAATGGGGACCCAAACTTTTGAGCACTAAAATGGCTGTAAAAATGTCATGGAAAGAGCTAAGGCAGCAAAATGTGCTTAAGAGCATGGCAAATGCTCTGCAAACAAATGTGAATAGGGAAATGAATTAAAAAAACATAAAAGACCTTAAAAAAAAAAATTAGGAATGATGTAGGAGGAAGAGGTTGAGGAGGCGGTGAATGGGTGGATGTGGCCGTGTAGGCTCACGTGGCGGTCTAGGTGGAAGCGGCGGCGAAGGAGGAATAGGTAGCCAACACAGATGTGTGTTATTTTGCATTTTTACATAGGGGTATCCCCCAAAATGTCATACCTGAGCACGGTGGCTCAGTGGTTAGCACTGTTGCCTTGCAGCACTGGGGTCCTGGGTTCGAATCCAACCAAGGGCAACATCTGCATGGAGTTTGTATGTTCTCCCTGTGTTTGCGTGGGTTTCCTCCCACTCTCCAAAGACATACTTACAGCGCATCGAGGCCCGAATGGTTGAGGCTGTTAGAACTGTCTATTCTGCACAAGGTACAGACAAGCCCTGAGGGATCCAAGCCTGGTTCATTTTAATGAACGCCTCCTGCCATGCTAAATACACGTTCAGAGAGTACACTGGCTGCAGGGCAGGCCAGCACCTCCAAGGCATACAGGGCAAGCTCTGGCCATGTGGACAATTTGGAGACCCAGAAGTTGAATGGGGCAGAACCATCAGTCAGTACGTGTAGGCGTGTGCACAGGTACTGTTCTACCATGTTGTTCAAATGCTGCCGCCTGCTAACACGCTCCATATCAGCAGTTGCGGCGAGGTGACAAAGCTTTTCCACATGTTGGCCATGCTAACCCTGCCTTCTGAGGTGCTGGCACTGACACAGCTGCGTTGGCGACCTCTTCTTCCTCCCCTGCCTTCGCCTTGTGCTTCCACTTGTCCCCCGGCGTCAGTCGGGAATGCTCTCAGAAGCGCGTCTACCAGCGTGCGCCTGTAGTTGCGCATCTTCCGATCACGCTCCAGTGAGGGAATTAAGGACGGCACATTGTCTTTGTAACGGGGATCCAGCAGGGTGGCCACCCAGTAGTCAGCACACGTTAAAATGTTGGCAACTCTGCTGTCGTTGTGCAGGCACTGCAGCATGTGGTCGCTCATGTGTGCCAGGCTGCCCAGAGGTAAGGACAAGCTGTCCTCTGTGGGAGGCGTATCGTCTGCGTCCTCTGTATCCCCCCAGCCACGCACCAGTGATGGGCCCGAGCTGCGTTGGATGCCACCCCGCTGTAAACATGCTTCATCCCCATCCTCCTCCTCCTCATCCTCCTCCTCCTCGTCCTCCAGTAGTGGGCCCTGGCTGGCCAAATTTGTACCTGCTATTGCAAAAATCTTCTTTCTGAGCCACTTCTAAAAGACTGGCCTGAAAGTGTTAGAGATGACCCCTCTTCCTCCTCCTCGTCCTGGGCCACATCCTCTTCCATCATCGCCCTAAGTGTTTTCTCAAGGAGACATAGAAGTGGTATTGTAACGCTGATAACGGCGTCATCGCCACTGGCCATGTTGGTGGAGTACTCGAAACAGCGCAACAGGGCACACAGGTCTTGCATGGAGGCCCAGTCATTGGTGGTGAAGTGGTGCTGTTCCGCAGTGCAAGGTGGAGTTCCACCTGGTGGGCACGTCGCATATGAGGCAGTGAGCGGGAAGGCCGAAGTTACGCTGTAGAGCACACAGACGGCCCGCACTTTACGCATTAGCTCTGACATGTCGGGGTAGTTGTGAATGAATTTCTGCACCACCAAATTCAGCACATGCGCCAGGCAAGGGATGTGCGTCAAACCGGCTAGTCCCAGAGCTGCAACGAGATTTCGCCCATTATCGCACACCACCAGGCCGGGCTTGAGGCTCACTGGCAGCAACCACTTGTTGGTCTGTTGTTCTATACCCCGCCACAACTCCTGCGCGGTGTGGGGCCTGTCCCCCAAACACATCAGTTTCAGAACGGCCTGCTGACGTTTACCCCTGGCTGTGCTGAAGTTGGTGGTGAAGGTCTGTCGCTGACCGGATGAGGAGGTGGTAGAAGAGGGGGAGGAAGCCGAGTAGGAAGAGGAGACAACAGGAGGCAAAGAATGATGCCCTGCGATCCTTGGCGGCGGAAGGACGCGCGCCAAACAGCTCTTCGCCTGGGGCCCAGCCGCCACTACAGGGAGTGCAGAATTATTAGGCAAGTTGTATTTTTGAGGATTAATTTTATTATTGAACAACAACCATGTTCTCAATGAACCCAAAAAACTCATTAATATCAAAGCTGAATATTTTTGGAAGTAGTTTTTAGTTTGTTTTTAGTTTTAGCTATTTTAGGGGGATATCTGTGTGTGCAGGTGACTATTACTGTGCATAATTATTAGGCAACTTAACAAAAAACAAATATATACCCATTTCAATTATTTATTTTTACCAGTGAAACCAATATAACATCTCAACATTCACAAATATACATTTCTGACATTCAAAAACAAAACAAAAACAAATCAGTGACCAATATTGCCACCTTTCTTTGCAAGGACACTCAAAAGCCTGCCATCCATGGATTCTGTCAGTGTTTTGATCTGTTCACCATCAACATTGCGTGCAGCAGCAACCACAGCCTCCCAGACACTGTTCAGAGAGGTGTACTGTTTTCCCTCCTTGTAAATCTCACATTTGATGATGGACCACAGGTTCTCAATGGGGTTCAGATCAGGTGAACAAGGAGGCCATGTCATTAGATTTTCTTCTTTTATACCCTTTCTTGCCAGCCACGCTGTGGAGTACTTGGACGCGTGTGATGGAGCATTGTCCTGCATGAAAATCATGTTTTTCTTGAAGGATGCAGACTTCTTCCTGTACCACTGCTTGAAGAAGGTGTCTTCCAGAAACTGGCAGTAGGACTGGGAGTTGAGCTTGACTCCATCCTCAACCCGAAAAGGCCCCACAAGCTCATCTTTGATGATACCAGCCCAAACCAGTACTCCACCTCCACCTTGCTGGCGTCTGAGTCGGACTGGAGCTCTCTGCCCTTTACCAATCCAGCCACGGGCCCATCCATCTGGCCCATCAAGACTCACTCTCATTTCATCAGTCCATAAAACCTTAGAAAAATCAGTCTTGAGATATTTCTTGGCCCAGTCTTGACGTTTCAGCTTGTGTGTCTTGTTCAGTGGTGGTCGTCTTTCAGCCTTTCTTACCTTGGCCATGTCTCTGAGTATTGCACACCTTGTGCTTTTGGGCACTCCAGTGATGTTGCAGCTCTGAAATATGGCCAAACTGGTGGCAAGTGGCATCTTGGCAGCTTTACGCTTGACTTTTCTCAGTTCATGGGCAGTTATTTTGCGCCTTGGTTTTTCCACACGCTTCTTGCGACCCTGTTGACTATTTTGAATGAAACGCTTGATTGTTCGATGATCACGCTTCAGAAGCTTTGCAATTTTAAGAGTGCTGCATCCCTCTGCAAGATATCTCACTATTTTTGACTTTTCTGAGCCTGTCAAGTCCTTCTTTTGACCCATTTTGCCAAAGGAAATGAAGTTGCCTAATAATTATGCACACCTAATATAGGGTGTTGATGTCATTAGACCACACCCCTTCTCATTACAGAGATGCACATCACCTAATATGCTTAATTGGTAGTAGGCTTTCGAGCCTATACAGCTTGGAGTAAGACAACATGCATAAAGAGGATGATGTGGTCAAAATACTCATTTGCCTAATAATTCTGCACGCAGTGTACATTTACCCAGTGTGCAGTTAGGGAGATATAGTGTCCCTGGCCGTGTTTACTGGTCCACGTATCTGTGGTTAGGTGGACCTTGCCACAGATGGCGTTGCGCAGTGCACACTTGATTTTATCCGATACTTGGTTGTGCAGGGAAGGCACGGCTCTCCTGGAGAAGTAGTGGCGGCTGGGAACGACGTACTGTGGGACAGCAACCAATATGAGCTGTTTGAAGCTGTCCGTCTCCACCAGCCTGAATGACAGCATTTCAAAGGCCTAAATGTGACAGTCACTTATGCATGTCTAATCCCAGATGTGCAGTATATTAGAGGGTTTTTTCACCCCAGTAAGCACAAAGATGTATTTCTGGCCTAAATGTGACACTCACTTATGCATGTCTAATCCCAGATGTGCAGTATATTAGAGGGTTTTTTCACCCCAGTAAGCAAAAAGCCGTATTTCTGGCCTAAATGTGACAGTCACTTATGCACGTCTAATCCCAGATGTGCAGTATATACACTCACCTAAAGAATTATTAGGAACACCTGTTCTATTTCTCATTAATGCAATTATCTAGTCAACCAATCACATGGCAGTTGCTTCAATGCATTTAGGGGTGTGGTCCTGGTCAAGACAATCTCCTGAACTCCAAACTGAATGTCAGAATGGGAAAGAAAGGTGATTTAAGCAATTTTGAGCGTCGCATGGTTGTTGGTGCCAGACGGGCCGGTCTGAGTATTTCACAATCTGCTCAGTTAATGGGATTTTCACGCACAACCATTTCTAGGGTTAACAAAGAATGGTGTGAAAAGGGAAAAACATCCAGTATGCGGCAGTCCTGTGGGCAAAAATGCCTTGTGGGTGCTAGAGGTCAGAGGAGAATGGGCCGACTGATTCAAGCTAGAATAGAAGAGCAACGTTGACTGAAATAACCACTCGTTACAACCGAGGTATGCAGCAAAGCATTTGTGAAGCCACAACACGCACAACCTTGAGGCGGATGGGCTACAACAGCAGAAGACCCCACCGGGTACCACTCATCTCCACTACAAATAGGAAAAAGAGGCTACAATTTGCACGAGCTCACCAAAATTGGACTGTTGAAGACTGGAAAAATGTTGCCTGGTCTGATGAGTCTCGATTTCTGTTGAGACATTCAAATGGTAGAGTCCGAATTTGGCGTAAACAGAATGAGAACATGTATCCATCCTCTGATGGCTACTTCCAGCAGGATAATGCACCATGTCACAAAGCTTGAATCATTTCAAATTGGTTTCTTGAACATGACAATGAGTTCACTGTACTAAAATGGCCCCCACAGTCACCAGATCTCAACCCAATAGAGCATCTTTGGGATGTGGTGGAACGGGAGCTTCGTGCCCTGGATGTGCATCCCTCAAATCTCCATCAACTGCAAGATACTATCCTATCAATATGGGCCAACATTTCTAAAGAATGCTATCAGCACCTTGTTGAATCAATGCCACGTAGAATTAAGGCAGTTCTGAAGGAAAAAGGGGGTCCAACACCGTATTAGTATGGTGTTCCTAATAATTCTTTAGGTGAGTGTATTAGAGGGTTTTTTCACCCCAGTAAGCAAAAAGATGTATTTCTAGACTTGCAGACATGCAGATAGCCTGTGCTGGTGCACTATCGTTGCATAAAATGGCTGCCGATTATGTATTGATATTGACAAACTGAATTAAAAAAAAAGTTCGTTTTCAGCAGTAGTTGGCTCAGGGCAGGCTTAAAAAAAATTGTGCACTGCACCCACAAAACACATTTACTGTAGATCGCTGAGTAAAAAAAGGCAGTTCTTGATAAGATTGCTCCCTGATCTCTCCCTCACAGCAGCTGCAGCCTCTCCCTACACTAATCCGAGCAGAGTGACGGGCGGCGCCACGTGACTCCAGCTTAAATAGAGGCTGGGTCACATGCTGCAGTTGGCCAATCACAGCCATGCCAATAGTAGGCATGGCTGTGATGGCATTTTGGGGCAAGTAGTATGACGCTTGTTGATTGGCTGCTGTGCAGCCTTTCAAAAAGCGCCAAGAAAGCGCCAAACACAGAACCCGAACCCGAACTTCTGCGTAAATGTTCTGATTCAGGTCCGGGTGCCGAAAAACCAAAATTTCGGTACGAATCCGAACTTTGCAGTTCGGGTTCGCTCAACTCTAATCATGACATCTTGTGTTTGTTTATGAATAAACACATTTCCGTTATTTTGCTGTGTAGATGGTTGACAGTTTTAAGAAATTTTTGAAGTTTTTTAGAAGTTGGACAGAAACATCTAACACTAACATTTGAGGGCAACAATCCAACCTAAAAAATTGTGTGTATTATTTGAGTCCTGTATGTGTAATACTCCAGAGTGGAATTACCATTTCTTCACCCTGCTACTGTCTTTGATTACTACCAACAATGTCATCTATGTATTTGTTCCAGGTCCTCCTACATTGTGCATTCCTAATGTTGTTATGAAATTGTTTTGTACATGTAGTGTGCCTGGTTCACCAGCAGTTGGCAGCAGATATAGGGCAGAGAGATCTTTAGCTAGAATGGAATTTACCATTCTATTCTCCCTCTTTTGGGCAGAAGTGGGCTAGTCCCATTTCCTACCAAGGGAGTGGCAGCAGGAGGTGTATAGAAACATAGAAACATAGAATGTGTCGGCAGATAAGAACCATTTGGCCCATCTAGTCTGCCCAATATATCTGAATCCTATTAATAGTCCCTGGCCCTATCTTATATGAAGGATAGCCTTATGCCTATCCCATGCATGCTTAAACCCCTTCACTGTATTTGCAGCTACCACTTCTGCAGGAAGGCTATTCCATGCATCCACTACTCTCTCAGTAAAGTAATACTTCCTTATATTACTTTTAAACCTTTGCCCCTCTAATTTAAAACTGTGTCCTCTTGTGGTAGTATTTCTTCTTTTAAATATGCTCTCCTCCTTTACCGAGTTGATTCCCTTTATGTATTTAAAAGTTTCTATCATATCCCCTCTGTCTCTTCTTTCTTCCAAGCTATACATGTTAAGGTCCTTTAACCTTTCCTGGTAAGTTTTATCCTGCAATCCATGTACTAATTTAGTAGCTCTTCTCTGAACTCTCTCTAGAGTATCTATATCCTTCTGGAGATATGGCCTCCAGTACTGCGCACAATACTCCAAGTGAGGTCTCACCAGTGTTCTGTACAGCGGCATAAGCACTTCACTCTTTCTACTGCTTATACCTCTCCCTATACATCCAAGCATTCTGCTGGCATTTCGTGCTGCTCTATTACATTGTCTTCCCACCTTTAAGTCTTCTGAAATAATTACTCCTAAATCCCTTTCCTCAGATACTGAGGTCAGGACTGTGTCAAATATTCTATATTCTGCCCTTGGGTTTTTACGCCCCAGGTGCATTATCTTGCACTTATCCACATTAAATTTCAGTTGCCAGAGTTCTGACCATTCTTCTAGTTTTCCTAAATCCTTTTCCATTTGGCGTTTCCCTCCAGGAACATCAACCCTGTTACATATCTTTGAGTCATCAGCAAAAAGACAAACCTTACCATCGAGGCCTTTTGCAATATCACTTATGAAGATATTAAACAAAATTGGTCCCAGTACAGATCCCTGTGGAACCTCACTGGTAACATGACCTTGTTTTGAATGTTCTCCATTGACTACAACCCTCTGCTGTCTGTCACTCAGCCACTGCCTAATCCACTCAACAATATGGGAGTCCATGCTCAATGACTGCAGTTTATTGATAAGTCTTCTATGTGAGACAGTGTCAAAAGCCTTACTAAAATCTAGATATGCGATGTCTACTGCACCTCCACCGTCTATTATTTTAGTCACCCAGTCAAAAAAATCTCTAAGATTTGTTTGACATGATCTCCCTGAAGTAAACCCATGTTGTTTTTCATCTTGCAATCCATGGGATTTTAGATGTTCCACAATCCTATCCTTTAAAAGTGTTTCCATTAATTTGCCTACTATTGATGTCAGACTCACTGGTCTATAGTTGCTCGATTCCTCCCTACTACCTTTATTGTGAATGGGCACGACATTTGCCAATTTACAATCTTCCGGGACGACTCCTGTTACTAATGATTGGTTAAATAAATCTGTTAGCGGTTTTGCCAGCTCACCACTAAGCTCTTTTAATAATTTTGGGTGTATCTCATCAGGCCCCTGTGACTTATTTGTCTTCACCTTAGACAGCAAACTTAGAACATCTTCCTCTGTAAAGATACATGCATCAAATGATTTATTAGTCATCCTTTCTAGTGGAGGTCCTTCTCCTTCTTTTTCTTTTGTAAAAACTGAACAGAAGTATTCATTAAGGCAGTCGGCTAGCCCTTTATTCTCTTCTACATACCTTCCGTCCTTTGTTTTTAATTTAGTTATTCCCTGTTTTAATTTCCTTTTTTCATTTATATATCTGAAGAATGTCTTATCCCCTTTTTTCATAGACTGAGCTAGTTTTTCTTCTGCCTGCGCTTTAGAAGTTCTTATAACTTGCTTGGCCTCTCTCTGCCTAATCTTGTAGATTTCCTTATCTTCATTGCTCTGGGTTTTTTTATAATTACAAAATGCTAGCTTTTTATTTTTAATGATTTGGGCCACTTCTGCTGAGTACCACAGTGGTCTCTTCCTTTTTTTGCTTTTACTGACAAGTCTAATGCAATTTTCTGTTGCCTTCAATAATGCACCTTTTAAGTAGTCCCATTTCTCATGGACTCCATGTAATCCGTTCCAGTCTGATAAGGACTCATTTATGACTAATTTCATTTTTGAAAAGTCTGTTTTTCTAAAATCTAAAACTTTTGTTTTTGTGTGGTGGGACTCTTTCACAGTTCTTATATTAAACCACACTGACTGGTGATCACTAGATCCCAAGGTTTCGCCTACAATGACATCATATACCGAATCCCCATTTGTGAATACCAAATCCAAAATGGCCTCCCTCCGGGTTGGCTCCTCAACCACTTGTTGTAGAGATAACCCCAGTAGGGAATTTAGAATATCTGTACTCCTGGTAGAACTTGCTATTTTGGTTTTCCAGTTTATATCTGGAAGATTGAAATCTCCCATAATGATAACTTCTTCTTTCATTGTCATTTTAGCTATTTCTTCAACTAGTAGATCATCTAGTTCTTTAACTTGACCAGGTGGTCTATATATCACACCTACACGAGTTACTGCATGGTTAGCAAACTGCAACGTAACCCAAACTGACTCTATGTTGGCCTCACCAACTTGTATTAGGTTAGATTTAATGCTATCTTTCACATACAGGGCCACTCCTCCTCCTTTCTTGCCTTCTCTGTCTCTTCTGTATAAAGAGTACCCTGGTATGGTTATGTCCCAGTCATTTCTTTCATTAAACCATGTCTCCGTAACAGCCACTAAATCTACATTCTCAGATGCCATTATTGACCCAAGTTCATTGATTTTTTTACCTAAACTGCGAGCATTTGTAGACAGGACTCTGAGCTTATCATTTCTTAACCTCTGTGCTTCTGACCTGTTCTGGCATTGTTTCGGGGGGCAATTGGACTCTTTTATTTTCACTCTTTTGCCCCCCCCTTCCTAGTTTAAATACTCTTTCGCAAATTCTTGGAGTTGTTCACTGAGTACATTTGTTCCTTTGAGAGAAAGATGCAAACCACCTTTTTTGTACAGTTCCTTTCTATTCCAAGTAGAGCTATCATGAGAAACAAAGCCAAATCCTTGCTCTTGACACCATTTACCAAGCCATATGTTGAACTCCTTTATGCGCCTCTGCCTATCATTCTGAACATTATGCACAGGCAGAACTTCAGAAAATGAAATGGTGGATGCAAAATCCTGTACGTCATTACCAAGTGTGATAAAAGATTTTTTCACCTCTGACACTTCATTGCAAGCCAGGTCATTTGTCCCTAGATGGACAAGAACATCCACGTCCCCTTCCTGCTTTGCTTGCTTAACAATATTAATAATACGTCTTCTATCTCTTCTAGCAGTAGCCCCAGGGAGACATCTCACAAAACCATTTTCTTTAAGCTCCACACTTCTTATGATTAAATCACCCAGCAACAGCTGCTTCCTTTGAGACTTCACTTTATCTTTTTTGTTGCATACATTAGACATAGGAGTCGATGGTTTCTCACCCTCTGTGCTTGAGTCCATATCCATGTTGTCCTTACATTCTGAGAGTGCTGCAAATGAATTATGGAGAACCACCGACTGTGGGACATGTCTTCTATCCACCACTCTAAGTCTTCCAGAACCTACATTAACCCATCTGCCATTTCTGGGGGTCCTCTGTGGCAGTGGCATTGCAGCAGTCCTAGCTGGAGTTTGTTTAACAGATAATTTAAATATTTCAGATTTCAAAAATGAAATTTCCTGCTGCAGTAAGGAGAACTGTCTACAGATCTGACAGCATCCGAATCTCCAAAGAGTGGAACATGAAATAAATGCACAACAATTCCTGCACTGAACCAAGTCTGCCATTTTAAAGAGGAAAAAAAAAACAAAACAAAAAAATTTGTAAGTTTAAATCAAACAAATCTTACCTTTTTTCTTTTTTTGTATTGTTTCCACCTTCCAGCCTACCTCCTGACTATCTCCTGCAATATCTCTTTACTGTACTTAATGTAGTACTTGAAGGTAGTACTTGCAGCTAATGAATTAGGCCAGCTAATGAGTCTAAGCCCGGGCTACATCAGATGCGGACATGCCATGATGAAGCAGCTAGGGGAGGCCCCCCTACTGTAGCAGGAGTCTCTCCAGAGGGAAGCAACTCATAGAGCACCCTGATTCCTGATCGATTTACAGACAGATCATTGCGAGGTGGTCAACAGGCAAAGCCTTCCCACTCCAGAGATACGAGAACAGTCCTAAAGTCCAGCTGCCAGAATAGAGCCGAGTTTAGCACAGCAGAGAGATAAAGCAGAATTATCAAGTTTGCCTGTCAGCTTCTGCCAAAGCCTGCTGGAACCAAGGGAAAGCCTGAATATTGTCTGGATGCAGGTTTACTCAAGTAAAACTGTTGAACTTTGTAAAGGTCTGGACTCGATTTATTCTCCACCTCCACCATTACTTAGCCCTTTTATTGCTTCGGAGCCTAACCCTGGGGATCAACGGTATCCAGGTAGGAGCACCGTGACACATACAGAAAACGATTGAGGCTGCACCACGCCAATCGGCATCCTATAAACCTGGGACATGATCAGCCCTGGGGGGGGCGGTACGTTGCATATGATGTCTTTATACAGGATGGCCCATGAAAAAGTAACCCCCCTCCAATATCTCCAAATCAAACTGCCTAATAGTAAATCTGTCTTAGGGCTTGTTCACATCACTGTTATGTATTCCGTTATGGCTTTCCATTATAACATGGTTATAACGGAAAATAACGGAATCCATAAGACGGAAATCAAAACGGAAACCTTTAGAGGCATTCAGTTTTAATCCATCATAATAGAAGTATACGGGCAAGCATAACGGATCCATTTGGTTTCCGTTATGCTGGACGGAAAACAAAGTTCTGTCGACAGGACAGAACTTTGTTTTTCATCCAACATAACGGAAACCAGATGGATCCGTTATGCTTGCCAATATAATTCTATTTTGACGGATCAAAACAGAATGCCTCTAAAGGTTTCCGCTTTCATTCCGTCTTATGGATTCCATTATTTTCTGTTATAACCATGTTTTAACGTAAAGCCATAACGGAATACATAACGGTGATGTGAACAAGCCCTTAGTTGTCTATAGAAACCAATCAGAGCTCAGCTTTCATTTTTTCCAAGCCCTGTAGGAACTGAAAGCTGAGCTCTGATTGGTTGCTATGGGCAACTGAGACTGATTTATTATTCAGTTTGATAAAAGTGGCCTATTGTGTCAGGAAGATGGAAGAGCGAATAATGATTGTGGAAGGCGATGTGCGAAGCAGATCGATTAAGGAAACGCAAGAGACCTTTGCCGACAAGTACCCAGGAACAGAACCACCAGCTAAGTGTTGTTCTCAGAGTCTGGTTCAGAAATGGCATCAAACTGGCTCTGTTGCAAACATGAAGAAATCAAGGCCTCCATCGATTAGGACGGCTGAAGTTGTGCATGAAATTTAGCAGCGGATTGCAAGTAGCCCCCAAAAAATCAACTCAAAGACTGTCTCAGCAAGTTGGTGTATCACGAACCACGTGTCAGCGAATTCAGAAATCTCTAAACCTGAAACTGTACTGAATGACGTGCGTGCAGGAACTGAAAGAGTCTAACAAAGCTAAACGTGTAAATTCCTGGACATGGTTGCTGACTATGATTGCTTACAGGGATGAGCGAAGCAACTTCGGATGAAACATTTGAAATCGATTTGCATAAAACCTCATTTGAGCGATTGCTCCGTACAGTATTAGAATGTATTGGTTCGGATGAGCCGAAGTTATTACTTTGCAAAGTCTCACGAGACTTCGGGTAATAACTTCAAAAATTAATTTCCACGTTTAAAAACCTTTTCCTGACCTCGGGTTGAGTTCCAAGGTAAATGGAAGATTATTTAAGAAACTACCAAGTTTATTGACATGATCAGGCGGCTGAGATGACTTCTAGGCACAGCCAGAATCCTCTTTTCCCAGGGACCCACCTTCTCAAAGTCGCTCCAGGGACCTCCATAATGAATCATCTTGCTGCTAAGTGAATACTGAATCTAAATAGTGTTACAGAATGTAACAAAATAGTGTTGACTCATAGACAGCAACATTGTATCATCCTCAATACACACCCAAGACATCCAGCCAACTCCTAGTCCCTGATCTCATCTGCGTCTGTATCATTAGTGAACTCATCTAGTACGTATTTGTGAATAATAGTCAGCTGATAGTTTTAGAATTTTTCTTTTCCCAAAAATGGTTCAACTATGTGTTATTCATCTTTGAAATAAAAGCTAAGTTTTAATTTAAAGGGCTTCTGTCAGCCCACTAAACCGTTTTTTTTATTTTTGTTTAATAATACACTACATATACAATGCATACATAAGTAAAATAATAATTTTCGTTCAGTAGAATTTGATAAAAGGCTATTTTTATAATATGTAAATTACCTTGCTACCAGCAAGTAGGGCGGCTACTTGCTGGTAGCAGCCGCATCCTCCGATCCTAATGATGCCCCCTCCGCATTGTGATTGACCGGGCCAGGGAACGGAATCGTTCTTTGCTGGCCCTGCCTGTTTTCATTCAATATCTGGCACCTGCGCTGCGGCCGCACCTATCTTCAATCTGCGCAGGCGCACTGAGAGGCGGCCACTCACTTGGCGCCTGCGCCGGGTGTAGATGTGACGTCATCGGCGCAGGCGCATTGAGGATGGAGCGGCCGAGTGAGTGGCCGCCTCTCAGTGCGCCTGCGCAGATTGAAGATAGGTGCGGCCGCAGCGCAGGTGCCAGATATTGAATGAAAACAGGCAGGGCCAGCAAAGAACGATTCCGTTCCCTGGCCCTGTCAATCACAATGCGGAGGGGGCGTCATTAGGATCGGAGGATGCGGCTGCTACCAGCAAGTAGCCGCCCTACTTGCTGGTAGCAAGGTAATTTACATATTATAAAAATAGCGTTTTATCAAATTCTACTGAACGAAAATTATTATTTTACTTATGTATGCAGAGATCGTTCGCTGGCAGGCTGGAGATGTGTTTTTTTTAACCCCTAACAGGTATATTAGACGCTGTTTTGATAACAGCGTCTAATATACCTGCTACCTGGTCCTCTGGTGGTCCCCTTTGTTTGGATCGACCACCAGAGGACACAGGTAGCTCAGTAAAGTAGCACCAAGCACCACTACACTACACTACACCCCCCCCCCGTCACTTATTAACCCCTTATTAGCCCCTGATCACCCCATATAGACTCCCTGATCACCCCATATAGACTCCCTGATCACCCCCCTGTCATTGATCACCCCCCTGTAAAGCTCCATTCAGATGTCCGCATGATTTTTACGGATCCACTGATAGATGGATCGGATCCGCAAAACGCATCCGGACGTCTGAATGAAGCCTTACAGGGGCATGATCAATGACTGTGGTTATCACCCCATATAGACTCCCTGATCACCCCCCTGTCATTGATTACCCCCCTGTAAAGCTCCATTCAGATGTCCGCATGATTTTTACGGATGCACTGATAGATGGATCGGATCCGCAAAACGCATCCGGACGTCTGAATGAAGCCTTACAGGGGCATGATCAATGACTGTGGTTATCACCCCATATAGACTCCCTGATCACCCCCCTGTCATTGATTACACCCCTGTCATTGATCACACCCCTGTAAAGCTCCATTCAGATGTCCGCATGAATTTTACGGATGCACTGATAGATGGATCGGATCCGCAAAACGCATCCGGACGTCTGAATGAAGCCTTACAGGGGCATGATCAATGACTGTGGTGATCACCCCATATAGACTCCCTGATCACCCCCCTGTAAAGCTCCATTCAGATGTCCGCATGATTTTTACGGATGCACTGATAGATGGATCGGATCCGCAAAACGCATCCGGACGTCTGAATGAAGCCTTACAGGGGCGTGATCAATGACTGTGGTGATCACCCCATATAGACTCCCTGATCACCCCCCTGTCATTGATTACACCCCTGTCATTGATCACCCCCCTGTAAAGCTCCATTCAGACGTCCGCATGATTTTTACGGATGCACTGATAGATGGATCGGATCCGCAAAACGCATCCGGACGTCTGAATGAAGCCTTACAGGGGCATGATCAATGACTGTGGTGATCACCCCATATAGACTCCCTGATCATTCCCCTGTCATTGATTACCCCCCTGTCATTGATTACCCCCCTGTAAAGCTCCATTCAGACGTCCGCATGATTTTTACGGATCCACTGATAGATGGATCGGATCCGCAAAACGCATCCGGGCGTCTGAATGAAGCCTTACAGGGGCATGATCAATGACTGTGGTTATCACCCCATATAGACTCCCTGATCACCCCCCTGTCATTGATTACCCCCCTGTAAAGCTCCATTCAGATGTCCGCATGATTTTTACGGATGCACTGATAGATGGATCGGATCCGCAAAACGCACACGGACATCTGAATGAAGCCTTACACGGGCGTGATCAATGACTGTGGTTATCACCCCATATAGACTCCCTGATCACCCCCCTGTCATTGATCAACCCCCTGTCATTGATCACCCCCCCTGTCATTGATCACCACCCCTGTCATTGATCACCCCCCCTGTCATTGATCACCCTCTGTAAGGCTCCATTCAGACATTTTTTTGGCCCAAGTTAGCGGAATTTTTATTTATTTTTCTTACAAAGTCTCATATTCCACTAACTTGTGTCAAAAAATAAAATCTCACATGAACTCACCATACCCCTCACGGAATCCAAATGCGTAAAATTTTTTAGACATTTATATTCCAGACTTCTTCTCACGCTTTAGGGCCCCTAGAATGCCAGGGCAGTATAAATACCCCACATGTGACCCCATTTCGGAAAGAAGACACCCCCAGGTATTCCGTGAGGGGCATATTGAGTCCATGAAAGATTGAAATTTTTGTCCCAAGTTAGCGGAACGGGAGACTTTGTGAGAAAAAAATAAAAAATATCAATTTCCGCTAACTTGTGCCAAAAAAAAAAAATTTCTATGAACTCGCCATGCCCCTCATTGAATACCTTGGGGTGTCTTCTTTCCAAAATGGGGTCACATGTGGGGTATTTATACTGCCCTGGCATTCTAGGGGCCCCAAAGCGTGAGAAGAAGTCTGGTATCCAAATGTCTAAAAATGCCCTCCTAAAAGGAATTTGGGCACCTTTGCGCATCTAGGCTGCAAAAAAGTGTCACACATCTGGTATCGCCGTACTCAGGAGAAGTTGGGGAATGTGTTTTGGGGTGTCATTTTACATATACCCATGCTGGGTGAGAGAAATATCTTGGTCAAGTGCCAACTTTGTATAAAAAAATGGGAAAAGTTGTCTTTTGCCAAGATATTTCTCTCACCCAGCATGGGTATATGTAAAATGACACCCCAAAACACATTCCCCAACTTCTCCTGAATACGGCGATACCACATGTGTGACACTTTTTTGCAGCCTAGGTGGGCAAAGGGGCCCATATTCCAAAGAGCACCTTTAGGATTTCACAGGTCATTTACCTACTTAACACACATTAGGGCCCCTGGAAAATGCCAGGGCAGTATAACTACCCCACAAGTGACCCCATTTTGGAAAGAAGACACCCCAAGGTATTCCGTGAGGGGCATGGCGAGTTCCTAGAATTTTTTATTTTTTGTCACAAGTTAGTGGAAAATGCTGATTTTTTTATTTTTTTTATTTTTTTATACAAAGTCTCATATTCCACTAACTTGTGACAAAAAATAAAAACTTCCATGAACTCACTATGCCCATCAGCGAATACCTTGGGGTCTCTTCTTTCCAAAATGGGGTCACTTGTGGGGTAGTTATACTGCCCTGGCATTCTAGGGGCCCAAATGTGTGGTAAGGAGTTTGAAATCAAATTCTGTAAAAAATGACCTGTGAAATCCGAAAGGTGCTCTTTGGAATATGGGCCCCTTTGCCCACCTAGGCTGCAAAAAAGTGTCACACATCTGGTATTGCCGTACTCAGGAGAAGGTGGGGAATGTGTTTTGGGGTGTCATTTTACATTTACCCATGCTGGGTGAGAGAAATATCTTGGCAAACGACAACTTTTCCCATTTTTTTATACAAAGTTGGCATTTGACCAAGATATTTATCTCACCCAGCATGGGTATATGTAAAAAGACACCCCAAAACACATTCCTCAACTTCTCCTGAATACAGAGATACCAGATGTGTGACACTTTTTTGCAGCCTAGGTGGGCAAAGGGGCCCATATTCCAAAGAGCACCTTTCGGATTTCACAGGTCATTTTTCACAGAATTTGATTTCAAACTCCTTACCACACATTTGGGCCCCTAGAATGCCAGGGCAGTATAACTACCCCACAAGTGACCCCATTTTGGAAAGAAGAGACCCCAAGGTATTTCGTGATGGGCATAGTGAGTTCATAGAAGTTTTTATTTTTTGTCACAAGTTAGTGGAATATGAGACTTTGTAAGAAAAAAAAAAAAAAAAATCATCATTTTCCGCTAACTTGTGACAAAAAATAAAAAGTTCTATGAACTCACTATGCCCATCAGCGAATACCTTAGGGTGTGTACTTTCCGAAATGGGGTCATTTGTGGGGTGTTTGTACTGTCTGGGCATTGTAGAACCTCAGGAAACATGACAGGTGCTCAGAAAGTCAGAGCTGCTTCAAAAAGCGGAAATTCACATTTTTGTACCATAGTTTGTAAACGCTATAACTTTTACCCAAACCATTTTTTTTTTACCCAAACATTTTTTTTTTATCAAAGACATGTAGAACAATAAATTTAGAGCAAAATTTCTATATGGATCTCATTTTTTTTGCAAAATTTTACAACTGAAAGTGAAAAATGTCATTTTTTTGAAAAAAATCGTTAAATTTCGATTAATAACAAAAAAAGTAAAAATGTCAGCAGCAATGAAATACCACCAAATGAAAGCTCTATTAGTGAGAAGAAAAGGAGGTAAAATTCATTTGGGTGGTAAGTTGCATGACCGAGCAATAAACGGTGAAAGTAGTGTAGGTCAGAAGTGTAAAAAGTGGCCTGGTCTTTCAGGGTGTTTAAGCACTGGGGGCTGAGGTGGTTAATAAGGGAGGATCCCTAGTGGGATTTTTGTGATCAATTTGCTCACTAAGTTTGTTATTAGGCCGAATGCACTCGACCGTGGAACATGGCCGTGAGCGGTCCGTGGTATCCCGGCCTGGCATCCTGCTGAGAGCAGGAGCGCACGGCGTCATTGGTTGCTATGACGGCGTGCGCTTCGTGCCGCCGCTGCAATACAGTAATACACTCGTATAGATCATACGAGTGTATTACTGTAGTGCAGCGGCGGCAGGAAGCGCACGGCGTCATAGCAACCAATGACGCCGTGCGCTCCTGCTCTCAGCAGGATGCCAGGCCGGGATACCACGGACCGCTCACGGCCATGTGCATTCGGCCTAAGGGTGAAGAACTTACAGGAATCAGATGGTCCTCTCCTCTGCTAGGCAAGATACAGATACCTACAAGAATATGTTAAATATCTATTTCACCTGGCACTATAGTTCTTTATCTTACATGCTGAAACCATGAACACATGAAAGGGAATGTCACCGAAAAATCTTTCTGCCAATAAAAACCAGATAGCAACACGTATTCTTTTTTTTTTTTTTGCTATTTTCTGATGGTAGATTTTGTTAATTCTATTTGCTGAAGATGATTATGGGGGCTCACATTTAGAGAGCATTTAGAGAATTGCTTTATAGCAGCCACATGGGCCACATATACAATGGGCAGGAGGTGACCTCATTGACTTCTATGGGAGATTTTTCTAGGCATGCTCTGTGCCCTGTGAAGAGATCAGGAGGGAGCATATAAGCAGTGAATTTGAATGGTGGATTGAATCAGGCACGGACTGGCTCACAGGGGTACAGGTGAATCCTCCGGTGGGCCCCTGAGGAAGGTGGGCCCCTAGTCTCCCATCTCCTGCACAAGTGGCACATAAGGCTACTTTCCAGGGGCGTAACTAGAGGTGACTGGGCCCCACAGCAAATTTTTGTATAGGCCCCCCCTTCCTGTGTAAACCCCGCTCCTTTGGCACGATCTAGACCAGACCAGGCTGCCACGCCATACTTTTCCTATTATATATATTATATACATACACACACACTCTGTCATCTAGTGTCATTCTATCATACTGTTGTGAGGGCCGTGTCAAAGTCTTAGGCCCCTTTGACACGGGCGACTTTTCCGCACGGGTGCAATGCGTGATGTGAAAGCATTGCACCCGCACTGAATCCGGACACATTCACTTCAATGGGGCTGTGTACATGATCAGTGATTTTCACGCATCAGTTGTGCGTTGCGTAAAAATCGCAGCATGCTCTATATTCTGCGTTTTTCACATAGCGCAGGCCCCACAGAAGTGAATGGGGCTGCTTGAAAATCGCATTGCATCCGCAAGCATTGCAGATGCAATGCGATTTTCACGGATGGTTGCTAGGAGATGATAGGGACCCGAACTTTATTATTTTCCCTTATAACATGGTTATAAGGGAAAATAACAGCATTCTTAATACAGAATGCTAAGTAACATGTGGCTTGAGGGGTTAAAAAATAATAAAATATTTAATTATTCACCTCATCCACTTGATCGCGCAGCCCGGCTCGTCTTCTTTCAGGACCTGGCAGGAAAAGTACCTTTGGTGACGTCACCGCGCTCACAACGTGGTGAGCGTGGTGACGTCGGAGCAGGTCCTGCTGAATGAAGATAGAAATCTTCTATCTTCATTCAGCAGGACCTGCGCCGACGTCACCACGCTCACCATCAGGTTGCTAGGAGATATTGTTTGTAAACTTTTAGTTTTTTATCACGTGCATGAAAAACGCATCAAAACGCATTGCACCTGCGCAGCAAAAACTGAACGCAATCGTAGACAAAACTGACTAAACTTGCTTGAAAAAAGGTGCGAGTTTCACTGAATGCACCCTGAACGCATCTAGAGCCAACCCGTATCGTTCGTGTGAAAGGGGCCAGCCATTCCCGTATTGCGGACTGCATATGCGGATCAGCAATTAATGGGCACCCTTCTGTGTGCATTCCGCATCAAGGATGTGGACCCATTCACTTCAATGAGTCCGCAAATCCGGAGATGCGGAAGGGTGCGAAATGGAATCACGGAACGGAACACTACATAAGCACTACGCAGTGCTTCCGTGGGGTTCCATTCCGCACTTCCGTTCCACCAAAAGATAGAACATGTCCTTTTTGCTGAATTGTGCTCTCCTGGGTAATATACCAGGAGAGGTGAACATGACATCACCCTACACTGTATGTACAGCACAGTATGACCCCGGCTGTAGGATAGGCGCCCATTCTATGTATTGCTGCAGGGCTGACACTGACTGTAGTCTGTCCCCATGGTCTGAGCCCCTGGTAACCAGTGGAGTAGCTAGAAATGACTGGGCCCTACAGCAAATTTTTAGACGGGCAGGCAGGCGTCATACAGTGGCATTTGATTCTTTAACATACATGTGTTTTTACTGGACTATGACGTACACGATACAAAAATGCAGTACTCCACGTTCTTGTATCCTGCACAATCCGGTAAAAAAAATGGATACTTTTTTTTTTGCAATGAAACTCTATGGTGAACGGATGTCACTGTCATGGCATCAGTATGAGGCATCCGAATACGTTTTTTTGTATATATTAAACAGATGGGAAAAACGTGATGTGAACCCAGCCTTAAATGTGGGACAAAAATGTGATGTGAACTAGCGGTGCATTGTACAGTTGTTGAAAAAACCATACTCGCCTGCTCCCGCCGCTCCGTGATCTTCCAGTCCCCATTCTGGCCTCATAGTGGTGTCCCCAAGCTGCACATGGGCGCCCAGAGTAGTGTGGCATCAGATGGCTAGGGGGCCTAGAGGGCAGGGCATCAGATAAGTAGGGGGCCCAGGACTGGGGGGGAGCTTCTGAAAGGACAGCAGATAAATGCAGCTGGGGGGGGGGGGCAAAGGACAGCAGATGAATGCAGCTGGGGGGGCAAAGGACAGCAGATAAATGCAGCTGGGGGGGGGGGGGCAAAGGACAGCAGATGAATGCAGCTGGGGGGGCAAAGGACAGCAGATGAATGCAGCTGGGGGGGGCAAAGGACAGCAGATGAATGCAGCTGGGGGGGGCAAAGGACAGCAGATGAATGCAGCTGGGGGGGGGGGGGGCTACATGAGATGCTGCAGGACAGCTAGGGTTGGCAGGGATGAGCCTGGATTGTAAGGGCTCCTGACAGTGACAGGCACAGCATCTTCTTTCTGCAGCACTTCCTGTCTCCCCTCTCCCTCCTGTTACTGCCGACTACAGAGCAGTCTCTGTAGCAGAAGCTGGGCTGTACTAATAGTTAGGAGAGGGAGGGGAGACAGGATCTCCCTGTAGCACACTGTACTGAGCCCTGGCTGCACTATTAAGCAGCCAGGCTCCTCTATTAATGGTCCGTGCTGATGGGGGCGGGGCTTAGCTCCCTGCTCTGCTCCGAGGACATTCCAAAGCAGCAGTGAAGTGAGTGTAGAGGGGGTGTGGCCAGTCTGACTGTTTACTACTGCTTCGGGCCCCTTGTCAGCCCGGGCCCCGAAGCAGCTGCTTCCCCTGCTTCCCTGGTAGTTACGCCACTGCTACTTTCACACCAGTGTTTTTGCTTTATCTGTCATGGTTTAGCAAAAATGCTCCCGTCGTAATAATACAACTGTCTGCATCTGTTATGAATGGATCTGGTTGTATTATCTATAAAATAGCCATCACAGATCCATCATGAACACCATTAAAAGTCAAAGGGGGATGGATCAGTTTTCCATAGTGTCCGAGAAAACGGATTCTTCCCCATTGACTTACATTGTGAGTCATGACGGATCCGTCTTCCTCCGCATCCCAGGACACACTAAAAAACGCTACTTGCTGAGCTTTTGTGTGCGTCATGGGAACGCAACCAAACAGAAAGGATTGCATTTTGGTGCATTCCGTTTCGTTCGGTTCAGCTTTGTCCCCATTGACGAAGAAGTTTTCCTCCGCTCTCTATAGTGAAAATGTCAAACTCTAGTGTGAAAGTAGCCAAACATAGTAGACTTACTGCACTACGTATAAATAGGCAGCATAGAGCACCTGAACCAGACTGTGTTCATAAAAAAAAAAAGATTATTTAACACTTCTACCCCGGACCAGTTTTAACCTTCCTGCCCAGGCGATTTTTTTGCAAATCTGACATGTGTCACTTTATGTGGTAATAACTTTTGAATGCTTTTTTTTATCCAAGCCATTCTGAGATTGTTTTCTCGTGACACATTGTACGTTATACATTTGAGTCAATATAGTTCACCTTTATTTATGAAAAAATCCCAAATTTTCCAAAAGTTTTAAAAAATTTCTCAATTTTCTAAATTTACATTTCTCTGCTTTTAAAACAGAAAGTGATACCGCATAAAATATTTATTGCTTAACATTTCCCATATGTCTACTTTATGTTTGCATCTTTTTGTAAATGTCATTTTATTTTTGGGGACGTTAGAAGGCTTAGGCTGCGTTCACACGGGTGAGATTTCCGCGCGGGTGCAATGCGGTAGGTGAACGCATTGCACCCGCACTGAATCCGGACCCATTCATTTCAATGGGGCTGTTCACATGAGCGGTGGTTTTCACGCATCACTTGTGCGTTGCGTGAAAATCGCAGCATGCTCTATATTCTGCGTTTTTCACGCAACGCAGGCCCCATAGAAGTGAATGGGGTTGCGTGAAAATCGCAAGCATCCGCAAGCAAGTGCGGATGCGGTGCGATTTTCACGCATGGTTGCTAGGTGACAGTCTATTCACTGTATTATTTTCCCTTATAACATGGTTATAAGAGAAAGTAATAGCTTTCTGAAAACAGAATGCTTAGTAAAATAGCGCTGGAGGGGTTAAAAAATAAATAAACAAATTAACTCACCTTCTCCTCTTGTTGGCGTAGTTCCCAGTCTCTTCTGATGAGCTGTCGGCTAAAGGACCTTTGGTGACGTCAGATCACATGCTCCAATCACATGGTCCATCACCGTGGTGATGGACCATGTGATTGGAGCATGTGATCTGACGTCACCACAGGTCCTAGCCTGTAGTTCATCATTAAAGAAGTAAAGAAGAGACCGGGAACTACGCGGAGGAGGTGAGTTAATTTTTATTTATTTTTTTAACCCTCAATTGATCACCTACTATGCATTCTGTATTCAGAATGCTATTATTTTCCCTTATAACCATGTTATAAGGGAAAATAATACAATCTACACTACAACTAACCCAAACCTGAACTTCTGTGAAGAAGTTCGGGTCTGGTACCACAGTCGGTTTTTTATCACGCGCGTGCAAAAAACATTGCACCCGCGCAATAAAAACTGAACATCGGAACGCAATCGCAGTCAAAACTGACTGCAATTGCATTCCTACTCGTGCGGGTTTTCCGCAATACACCGGGACGCATCCGGACCTAATCCGGACATGCCCGTGTGAACCCAGCCTTAGGCTTCTTTCACACGGGCATCCCGGATTTTCTCCGGATGTGTCGCATGTGCATTGCGGGGAAACCCGTGCGAGTGCACACACAATTTCAGTAAGTTTTGACTGTGATTGCGTTGCGTTGTTCAGTTTTTATCGCGCGGGTGCAATGCGTTTTGCACATGCGTGATAAAAAACTGAATGTGGTACCTAGACCCGAACCCGGACTTCTTCACTGAAGTTTTGGTTTGGGTTAGATGTTCTGTAGATTTTATTATTTTCTCTTATAACATGGTTATAAGAGAAAATAATACCATTCTTAATACAGAATGCTTACTAAAATGTCGATTGAGGGGTTAAAAAAAAAAAAAATTACTCACCTTATCCACTTGATCGTGCAGCTGGCATCTTTTTTCAGGACCTGCAAAAGGACCTTTGATGACGTAATCAGGCTCACCACATGGTGAGCACAATTACGTCATCAAAGGTCCTTTTAACAGCCAAACAAAACTCAACATTTATTACCCTGATTCTGAGGTTTACAGAAACACCCCACATGTGATCGTAAACTGATGTAAGGGCGCAGAAGGAAAGGACTGCCGCTTGGTTTTTGGAAGGCAGATTTTGCTGGACTGGTTTTTAGACACCATGTCCCATTTGAAGCCCACCTGATGCACCCCTATAGTAGAAACACCAAAAATTGAACCCATTTTGGAAACTAGGGGATAAGGTGACAGTTTTATTGGTACTATTTTGGGGTAAATATGATTTTAATCGCTCTATTATGATTTTTGTGAGGCATGGTAACAAAAAAAATGGCTGTTTTATTTTTTACAACGCTCATCTGACAGGTTAGATCATGTGCTATTTTTATAGAGCAGGTTGTTTACGGATGCGGTGATATCAAATATGTCTACTTTCTTTGTTCGTTTGTTTCAGTTTTACATAATAAAGCATTTTAAAAAAAAATGTTTTTGTGTCTCCATTTTCTGAATGCCATATGTTTTTAGTTTTTCGCCAATCATCTTGTGCAGGCGCAAATTTTTTGCAGGAAGAGTTGACATTTAAATTGGTACCATTTTTGGGTACATCTAATTTTTTGATCATTCATTATTACACTTTATGAGGCAAGGTGAGCAAAAAAATGGTTGTTTTGGCACAGTTTTTATTTATTTATTTTTACAGCGTTTACCTGAGAGGTTAGGTCACGTGATATATAGAGCAGGTCGTTACGGACGTGGAAATGCCTAATATGTATACTTTTTTCCTATTTATTTAAGTACTACACAATAATAGCATTTTTGAAACCAAAAAAATTATATTTTAGTGTCTCCATAGTCTGAGAGCCATGTGTAGTGTACGGGGACTGTAATACCCGTCACTACCAAAGGTCACTTGGTGTGCTGTCGTCCCTCCTTAATTATGGGGAAGTTGGTATATGTCATCTTTATAAAATGTCATGTAATGTAATGCTACGTATTTCCCTGTTACTGTGAAACTTGCATGTACAGGCCTGCTAGGGGTGTCATTCCAGCTCTTAGTCACTAGAGGGAGCTAGGGAGCCCTAGTTTATATAAGGCCCAGTCAGGGAAGGGAAAGTCAGTCTAGCCCAGAGTCTAATCTAGAGTTCAGTGCAGAAGCTTCTAGAACCTGAGGAAGCTGAGAGAGAGACAGAGGCAAAGCGCAGAAAAGCAAGAGGTACTCAAGATAACAGAGGAGGTACTTTATAAAGAGAAAACCAAGGATATACGCCAGAGTTAAGGTATTGGGCCTTGGAGAAGATTTTCTACGTCCCAGGATCAGTCAGAAATAGAGTGCAAGCTCCTGTACTGCAAGTCCTGTGTTTCACACTCTGAATTCACCTTGCTTAATCTGTATTGCCTGCATCGACCGTATTGCAAAATCAACTGTATGCAAAGGAACTGTGCTTCCGTAAATGTCTCTATATGAAAACTACTAAAGTTGGAGTTCTGTTTTAACAACACGTGGTTCCTCATTTATTCCTGCTATCAGCAAACGGCGTGCCACCGTTTAATTGGCACTGGCGTCACGAACTTTCTATCATCACCTGCCCTTGCAGAGAGTCAGCCGTACCAGGTTAGTGTCTATTGCACTACATCACCCAGAAACACTTTTAAACACAACTTGAGTACGCTGCACCGCTCTCTTTTGGCGTCACGAACAGGATACGCACGCTTTCTAGTGCAAGAAGCGTGAACTTTGTGCCTTATACAGTTGCCCTGTGACCAAAGTGACAATTTGCCTGTTTATTTAAAGTGGACTTTGTGGACTGAAAATCATACCCAAAGTGTACCAAAAACCCCTAAAAAGCGCTGTGCAGTGTTGCGCTACCCAGAGGAAGAAAATCGCCACGTTGGAGTGTGGTTTTATGGACTTTTTATCATCCTGCTTGCTGTCAGTGAATAGACAGCGTTTCTACTCAAAGATGGCCGCTGAGGCTGCTGAAATAGCTGCTGCGTCATCTTCATCCCGAAAAGGCGGGAAAAATTGGCGCCTTTCTGAGGAAATAGCGGGAAGAAGTTCAAGGTCAGGCGCCACTGCTTATCTGGACATTTGCATGTCTGCCAGCCTGGACACCGCCTTCCATATACTGGAATACCTGGGGGGCGGCCTCCCAGTGCAATGGGAGGAGCTGGCTGATGTAATGGACGTGACCCTATCGCTCTCCTCAGAAGGATCGAGCATGTTGGAGAGTGAACAGAGTGTTGCTGCAGCGTCCGCGCCTGACATACCAGAGATGACTGATATTGGTGTAGAGCCAGAGGAGGCTCCACCGGCCTACTCTCCGGGACCGGAGAAACCCACCTGCCGCCCATGGGAGAAAGAACCAGAGCCCTGCTATGGCTCTTGGAGAGACTTCTTTCAGCCCTCTTTCAAATGGTCCTCACTAATGGCGGAGATCCGGGAGGCCGCTATAAAGCGGAACACAAAGACCAAGATCTACTATGAAGAGTTGACCAAGACAATCCATGAACGACATACCAACACCCAACCCCGCCTGGAAAGGAGAAAGGGAGTGGTGGTGTCCTTTGACAAAACCCGTGGCTACGGGTTCATCCAAGATTATGTGACTGGCAGAGACCTGTATGTTAATAGAAGGTCTGTCAAGAGAGACTACCTCCCTTCCTATCAACACAGCCTCCGCGAGGGAGAGGAAGTGGAGTTCACCCCTGCTGAGAGCCTGAGAGGCCCTTATGCAACTGCCGTGACCCGTCCCAAGCGAGCACCTGAGGGCTGGGAGGCAGAAGAAGAAGACTACTCTGGCTGCGAGCGGGAACCGGAACGCTCTCCAGAACCGGCCCATCACGCCTTCCAGGAGCGGAGCTCCTTCATTGGGCCTAACATCTTCTGGCAGCCAACCGTGTTGGAAAAATGGGTGAGCCCCTACCCTTCCCCCGAGCTGCCTTGTCGGGAGAAGACCATACAAGAGATGGAAAGTTTAAAAGGACTTCGAAATACCTTTGAGAACATCCGGAGAGGTCGGAGACCCGACGCTTCGCCAGAACCTGCAGAGGCCGAGTCCGCGCCATCGGTGACTGTACCTGCGCCGGCGGCGCCAGCAGATGACAGCGACTCTGACACAGAGAGCATCGGTGAGCAAATTGTCCGGCTGGAGGAGAAGTTGCGGGAGCTGCGCAAGATCGCGACCGCCAGGATCCAGACGCCGCCAAAGAAGGACGAGGTAAGGGTGCCTGTCACCACCCGTAGACCACCTTCTGCTACCACCGCTCCGTCTGTGCCCCAAAGAAGACCCCCTGTTGCTGGGAGTTGCTGCCCAGAACCCACCGTGCCGCTTGCGGCGGCGGTATCAACTCCACTTCATCCCACAATTATCATGCCGGGACCGGTACGGTCCACCCAAGGGTTTACCCCTCGGCCCATGGGGCCAATACCTATTAGGGGCCCCTTTACTCTGCAACTGCCCCCTAACACAGTGATGTGGGCACATCCTCCTGTAGAGGACTACTACAGGCCATATTTGCCAGCAGAGCCGGGTAATTATGACATGCCACTGTGAATCAGCCTGCTAGGCCTTTTGATTTATTTCATCAGAGAATGATGTTATTAACCCTTCCAGGACAGGAGTCCTATGTTTCCTGGTCGTTTGTTGCGGCTGCCAGTTCATCCACGGCTCAGTGGTAGGTGTTGACCACTGAAGTAATAAAGTCAACAAAGCCAAGTTTGTTTCCAGGACCTCCTGCCTGCTTTTGCTACCCCACGCCAAGTTGTGCCTGTTCCTGAGTTGCACCTTTTACCCTTCACCCCCTTTTCAGGTTGATCAGGGGTATTACAGCACTTGTCTTGCTGTCATTTTATTGTGCAACTTGATACTAAGGAACCGTGCCCGGAGACAGACTCAAAAGAACCTGAGCCTCTGAGATTTTTGCTCTTTTAAAAGGAAATGTGCCCAGAGATGGACTCCACCGTATGAGAGCCTCTGTGATTTAATAAGAAAAGTAACCTGGGTACGGACTCATGTTTGTTCTTTGAGCCTCCAAGAACTTTTGTGCTGTTTTATCTATTTTACTGTTCTATTATGGACTTTTTCATTGTCATGGACTATCCTGGTTATAATGTTACGCTGTGCCAGGCCAGCGCCCCAGTTCCATTCATTATCCTGAGAAGAAGAGAACGACGCCCCTTGTCACTACCCTGCACCTTTATCAATTGGACCTGATCTGAATGTAAATGCAGATGAATTACATATATGTATGCCTGCATGTGTCTTTTTCTGTTTCAGGTAGAGATTCCAGTTGGGCGACCCATGATGGAGTACGAGGTCGTACTCAGCTTAAAGCGGTGGGGTATGTAGTGTACGGGGACTGTAATACCCGTCACTACCAAAGGTCACTTGGTGTGCTGTCGTCCCTCCTTAATTATGGGGAAGTTGGTATATGTCATCTTTATAAAATGTCATGTAATGTAATGCTACGTATTTCCCTGTTACTGTGAAACTTGCATGTACAGGCCTGCTAGGGGTGTCATTCCAGCTCTTAGTCACTAGAGGGAGCTAGGGAGCCCTAGTTTATATAAGGCCCAGTCAGGGAAGGGAAAGTCAGTCTAGCCCAGAGTCTAATCTAGAGTTCAGTGCAGAAGCTTCTAGAACCTGAGGAAGCTGAGAGAGAGGCAGAGGCAAAGCGCAGAAAAGCAAGAGGTACTCAAGATAACAGAGGAGGTACTTTATAAAGAGAAAACCAAGGATATACGCCAGAGTTAAGGTATTGGGCCTTGGAGAAGATTTTCTACGTCCCAGGATCAGTCAGAAATAGAGTGCAAGCTCCTGTACTGCAAGTCCTGTGTTTCACACTCTGAATTCACCTTGCTTAATCTGTATTGCCTGCATCGACCGTATTGCAAAATCAACTGTATGCAAAGGAACTGTGCTTCCGTAAATGTCTCTATATGAAAACTACTAAAGTTGGAGTTCTGTTTTAACAACATGTGGTTCCTCATTTATTCCTGCTATCAGCAAACGGCGTGCCACCGTTTAATTGGCACTGGCGTCACGAACTTTCTATCATCACCTGCCCTTGCAGAGAGTCAGCCGTACCAGGTTAGTGTCTATTGCACTACATCACCCAGAAACACTTTTAAACACAACTTGAGTACGCTGCACATGCCTTTTTAATTTTTTGACTGATTGTCTTAGGTAGGGGCTCATTTTTTGTGGGATGAGATGACGGTTTGAATGGTTCTTTTTTATGGGGCATACGCCTTTTTGATCGCTTGGTGTTGCACTTTAAATGATGTTAGGTTTTTTGGCACTATTATTATTATTTTTTTACTGTGTTCACCTGAGGGGTTAAGTCACGTGATATTTTTATAGAGCTAGTTGTTACGGACATGGCGATACATAATATGTATACTTTAAAAAAAAAAAATTCACTTTAACACAATAATTGCATTTTTGAAACCAAAAAAATTATGTTTTTGTGTCTCCATGTTCTGAGAGCTATACCGTATTTTTCGCCCTATAAGACGCACTTCCCCATAGCAGTCCGTCTTATGGGGCGAATGCTGCATTTTGCCGAACTGTCAATGATACGCCGCCGCGAGGGTATATCAGCTAAGAGGGAGGAGGGGCTGGGGGCCGGCATCTGGTTTTATAATGACAGCGGGGCCCGTGCAGTGACTGTATTCTACTACACGGGCCCCGCTCACTGTATATACCGTAATCTTATCTATAATTGTAGGCATTGTTAATATATACAAATTCAGGGTAATCAGCGCCTGTATTACTTACAACAAGCGCTCGGTAGCAGAGAGGAGGGAGGAGGCAGGCCGGGAGGATGGGCGCTGGCAGCGTGAGTCACTACGTCACGCGCCTGCGCCGCCCACTTTATGAACTAAATCAGACAAAGTACAACAATGCTTACAAATATTATGGTGCTAATACTACGCTTATTTATAAAAGCGAGATGTTTGGACAATGAATTTTGTACAAAACCATCTAAGCCCGTCTGCCGAACATCAAGGCGATCTCTGTTAGACAGGTCCTAACACTAAATACTACCTGTTATGTGCCATAATAGTGTCATCCACAGACCACCATTAGTTCAAAACCCACCAAAAGCACACTTTTTTGTTTAAAATTTTTATTTAATTTTTTTCCTCCTCAAAAACCTAATTTTTGGGCGATTGTCTTATGTAAGGGCTCTTTTTTTTTGCGGGATGAGGTGTCGGTTTTATTGGTACCATTTTGGGGGGCATACGCCTTTTTGATCGCTTGGTGTAGCACTTTTTGTGATGTAAGGTGACAAAAATGGCTTTTTTTAAAACAGTTTTTATTTTTTTATTTTTACTGTGTTTATCGGATGAGGTGGCTCATGTGATATATTTATAGAGCCGGTCGTTACGGACGCGGAGATACCTAATATGTGCATGTTTTCTTTTTTTTAATATAAAATCAGGGGAAAGGGGCGTTTATTTCTTTTTTTACTTGAAACTTTCTTTTTTTAATTAAAAACTTTATTTCTGTCCCACTCTGGGACTTTACTTTTGGGGATCTGATCCCCTCTGCAGTGCATTACAATACATCTGTATTGTAATGCATTGCCTGTTAGTGTATTACACTGTGTAATACACGAACAGGTTGCATAGGAGACCCAGCCTGAGGCTGGATCTTCTCAGCCCCCGTAAAAGGCAGGTCCCGATGCCATGCAAGGCATTGGGCAGCCTCTGCATGGCATTGGGCTGCCTTCTCACCCATCGTGTCCCCGCCACAGCAGCGCGGGGACCGGATGGGCTCTGTCACCCACCGCAAATCCCTTCTATACCGCGTTCAATTGGCTTGTACAGCGATGCAGGCAGATACAGCAGGGGCCCGGCTATCAGGGACACACCATGACGTAATAGTACGTCAAAATGCGGGAACGCACCTGCCGCCATGATGTACTATTACGTCATATGTCGGGAAGGGGTTGAGAAACTACCAAGTTTATTGACGTGATCAGGCGTCTGACATGACTTCTAGGCACAGAGGCCGCCAGCCAGAATCCTCTTTTCCCAGGGACCTACCTTGTCAAAGTCGCTCCAGGGACCTCCATAATCAATCATCTTGCTGCTGTATGCTGCTGGGTGAACATTAAATCTAAATAATGTTACAGAATGTAATAAACTAGTGTTGACTCATAGACAGCAACATTGTATCATCCTCAATACACACCCGAGACAACCAGCCAACTCCTAGTCCCTGATCTCATCTGCGTCTGTATCATTAGTGGCCTCATCTAGTATTTAGTATGAATAATAGTCAGCTGATAGTTTTAGGGTACTTTCCCATTAGCGGCAGGGCACTCCAGCAGGCTGTTCTTACGGGTGAACAGCCTGTCGGATCCTTCCTGCCGCTAGTTCATGTGTAACCCTGGACTGCCGCTCCGTCCCCATTGACTATAATGGAGGCAGGGGTGGAGTTCCGGCAGCAGCACAACAGCGCACGCCGAGAGGCAGCCGGACTAAAAGTACTGCATGCTTGCTGCAGGAAAAGCTAGATCCCGATCCTCAACCCCACCCCCCCGCCCACAAGAAAGATGGCGGCGACGGCCGGCGCATGCGCACACTGTAAACTGGCCGTCCCCGCCCCTGCATCAGAGTAATAACGATGCCCGATCGGGTCCAGCAGCACCCCAATCGGGGCAATATAGTCCCAAATACGTTTAAATAAAGGGCAGGAGCCCCCCCCAGTGTAAAAAAATAAATAAAAAACACAAAATAGAGCAGACATTCGCACTGGTTACTGTGCTGAAAATCTGCCTTCAGCACAGTAATCATCAGGGACCAATAATAATTGTCCCTGATCATGTAGTCTCCATGATCAACCTATCATGGAGATCACATCCATTATATTTACTAACACAGCCAGGACATGGGCTGTGCTTCTCTCTCCCCTCAGTGCAGTTGATCTGTGAGGAGGGGGAGAGATCAGGCTTCTGTTCTGGCTGTGCGATTTACTGTTAAAAAAAGAAAAATCAATTTATAAACTGTCCGTCCGTAACTGGCGGTCAGTGGGTGTCCGTAATTAGGCGTCCGTCATAAGGCGTCCGTCATTAGACGTCTATTAGTCAATTATTTTCATTAGGAACCCTGTGTCCGTCTGTTATTGGAGGTCAGTGGGTGTCCGTCAGTGGGTGTACGTAATTAGGTGTCCTTCATTAGGAAACCGTCATTAGACGTCTATTAGTGACGGTCAATTATTTTCATTAGGAACCCTGTGTCCATCTGTTACTGGCGGTCAGTGGGTGTCCTTCAGTAGGTGTCCGTCACTAGTCTATTAGGGACATCAGTTATTTTTATTTCTTTCTGAGCTTTTTATAGAAAAAAAAATGGCTCAGAGATTATTCAGTGCAGAGCTGGCATATGAATTTCTCTGCTCTGACCACTCTGAATCTGACACCGCTTCAGAGGCAGAAATATCTTCAGATAGCGGGGACTCTAGTTCCGCTTCCATCCCCAGACCCCATAGCCCCATGGTGGTAGAAGTCGCAACCTCATCTCATTCTCAACCCAGCGGTCCCGTCGCTTCTACTACGTGGGTTCCTGCCACTTCATTTTCCCCCCAAGTACCCCAATTTTTATTCACTCCCCAAATTAATGCGGACATCACCAATTTTACCCCTTATGATTTTTTTCATTTATTTCTGGACGATAAAGTCCTTGCGTTAACTGTGCAGCAAACTAATCTGTGCGCCACACAGTTTGCTGTACAAAAGCCCACGTCTATCTATACAAGACGGTGGACCCCCACAAGTGGCCCTGAAAAAATAAAAAATTTGGGGCTTACCCTGGACATGGGCATTGTGAAAAAAAAACTGTCCGATCCTATTGGGCTGCGAGTACTGTCCACTCCTGTGTTTGCAGCAGTTATGTCCCGAAACTGCTATGAAGTCCTAATGTGGTTTATGCATTTTTCGGACAATTCCCAAGTCCCCCCCAGAACTGAGTCAGCCTACGACTGCCTAAATATATTGAGACCCCTTATTTCCCTTCTTACAGATTTATTCTTAAAATGATATACCCCTGAACAAAATCTATCTGTCGATGAATCCCTTTTTAGTTTTAAAGGCCGCCTTTCCTTCCGTCAGTTTATTCCCTCCAAGCGTGCCAGATATGGGGTAAAATTATATAAGGTGTGCGAGACCTGGGGTCTATCTGTATATGAGGGCAGAGACTCCCAACTTAAACCCCCAGGCGGCTCCAAAAATATTGGGACATCGGGAAAAATTGTGTGGGATCTATTAGTGCCATTCCTACACAAAGGGTACCATGTGTACACAGATAATTTTTATAGCAGCATACCCCTTTTTAAATCCCTCCATGCTGCAAGCACAGGGGCTTGTAGGACAGTCCGTAAAAACAGAGTGGGATACCCACAACCGCTGGTGTCCAAGCGTTTGGAGAAAGGAGCATCATTCGCTCTTGCAAGCGACCAGCTGCTTGCAGTGAAGTGGAAGGATAGGAAGGATGTCTACATGCTGACCATCGTGCATGCAGACAACACAGTAGCAGTTAGGGAGAGGGGGGCTACTGCTGACAAACACAAACCGGTCTGTGTGACAGACTACAATAGATTTATGGGAGGTGTAGACCTCTCGGACCAGGCGCTTCAACCCTACCTGGTGAAGCGAAAAAAACAGGGCCTGGTATAAAAAGATAGCAATCTACCTCATTCAGATTGCTACCTATAATAGTTTTCTTTTATTTAAAAAGTCCCAAGGAACCCTCAACTTCCTAGAGTTCCAGGAGTAGGTGGTTGAGAGTCTCGTGTTTCAGTCCCCCGCACCTGGGCAAGCCTTTGAATCTGAGGATGTTTGAAGGCTTTCAGAACGCCACTTCCCTCACCCCGTCCCTGCCCCTACCAGCAAGACATATCCTCAGAAACGATGCCGAGTGTATAGGAGGAGGGACACCCGAATTTACTGCCCCAGTTGCCCAATCAGGCCTCTGTAATTACCCCTGTTTTGAGACATACCATACGGTTGCTAATTATTAATTTTATTTAATACCAAAAAGGGTGGGTTGAACTTGGGGGGCTTTTCAGAAGTCAATTTATTCTCTTTTTCTGTTTAGTTTGTGGGCTTTCCAGGGAAGGAGGGATCCCTTTGGGATGGGTTGTGGAGAAAAAATTTATTTTACATTTTCTGATTTGTTTTCTTACTTTTCCTGATTTCATTTTTTATGACTATGTCCTGCCACACAAGGCTGTTAATTCCATTCACATTACTTGATCATGATATTGGCATGATATTTTTTTATTTGGAGGATCTCTAATGATTGAGTTGTTCCTCAGCAGTACACAAAGGTCTTTATTAAGAATTTACTTTTTGTGGACACCCCACAACACATCTAGATATATTGCCATCATTTTGTGAATTAGTGATCCATTACTGTTCCTACAGACGGTTCTGGACACTGTCCTTATATATATTTTGTAGGTGACTGGTTGATTGTGTGCATAGCAGTTTCTACCTTGCCGGGCAGGGGCCTGTTATGGTGCACCGCGTCACTTAGCACGTTCGTCCTTGAATGCCAGCTTGTCATTACAGCCCTATCGGTGTTATTGTATCTTGTAAACAAACTGGAATTTCCAACATAGTTCCAACATATAATAATTTTGCACTCTGCATGCTTACATGTGTGCATTGGGACCTGAACCATTTTCAGTTTATTATCTGAAAGGCCCCAGGTGCTCCTTTATGTTTGGGACCTGCCGTGTGTCAAGACATAAGATTAGGGCCACAAAGTGATATTTCTGAAGACAGGAGAAATGTGGTAATACATTTTGGGGTGTACTTCTTCATTTTCATGTGCTCTGTAGAAAAAAATCTGTCTTTAAATAAACACTTTTGTGTTTTTTTGCCTGCTTAGCATTAATTTCTGCTAAAAACTAGGGGTCTAAAAGCTCAGTAAACCCCTAGATGAATACCTTAGGGGGTCTAGTTTTCAAAATGGGGTCATTTATGGGGGTTTCTATAATTTTGGCAGCTCAACGCCATTACAAGTGTGCAATGGGGACTGAACCATTTTCAATTTATTATCTGAAAGCCACTGGGTGCTCCTTCATGTTTGTGCTCTGCCGTGTGTCAAGACATAAGATTATGGTCACAAAGGGGGTATTTATGAAGACAGGAGAAATGGGGTGATACATTTTGGGGTGTACTTCTTCATTTTCATCAGCTTTGTAGAAAAAGAAAACTGTCTTTAAATTGACACTTTTGTGTAAAAAATTAAAAGTGTATTTTTTTTTCACCTGCTTAGCATTAATTTCTTTAAAAGACTAGGTGTCAAAAAACTCATTACACCCAGAAATGAATACGTTAAGGGGTCTAGTTTTCGAAATGGGGTCACTTTTGGGGGGGTTCTATTATTCTGACACTTATAAGCCTCTGTAAACTTGGCTTGTTGCAGGAAAAAATCTGTACGTTCAAATGATAAGTCTCCTAAATTAAAATAAAAATGTTTTAATTTTTTTGTAAGTGCAGCCAAAATAAAGTAAAGATGTGGAAATATATTTCTGATAAAAATATTGAAATTTTCATAGGTTTTTAAGCTTTTCAATAAAGATACCCATATTTTATCGGTAAAATTTTACCACCTAAGTAAAGTACAATGTGTAATGAGAAAACAATGTCAGAATTACTTTGATGTGCAAAACCTTTACGAAGTTATTCTCTGCTAAAGTGACACATGTCAGATTTCCAAAATCTGGCTTGGTCATTAAAGGGGTTCTCCGGGCTTAAAGGGTTTCTGTCACCCCACAAAACTCATTTTATTTTTTTGGGATAGTTATATTCCTTATAGCGCGATATAGGAGAATATAATGGTCTTACTTACTTTCATGCGGCCGATTCTTTAGAAAACTAAGTTTTATAATATGTAAATCAGGGCTCTATCAGCAAGTAGGGCGTCTACTTGCTGGTAGCCGCAGCAGAAAACCGCGGGATCTCCTCCTCCGGCCGGCCCTGTCAGTATTTCAAAAATCGCGCGCCTCTGTTCAATCGGCGCAGGCGCTCTGAGATGAGGAGGCTCGTCTCCTCAGCACTCCCTCAGTGCGCCTGCGCCGATGACGTCTTCTCTTTCGGTGATGTCATCGGCGCAGGCGCACTGAGGGAGTGCTGAGGAGACGAGCCTCCTCATCTCAGAGCGCCTGCGCCGAATGACCAGAGGCGCGCGATTTTTGAAATACTGACAGGGCCGGCCGGAGGAGGAGATCACGGCTGGCCCTGTCAATCAACACGGCGAGGGGGCGGTTTTCTGCTGCGGCTACCAGCAAGTAGACGCCCTACTTGCTGGTAGAGCCCTGATTTACATATTATAAAACTTCGTTTTCTAAAGAATCGGCCGCATGAAAGTAAGTAACAGCATTATATTCTCCTATATCGCGCTATAAGGAATATAACTATCGAAAAAAAAAAAATGAGTTTTGTGGGGTGACAGAAACCCTTTAACCTTTTTTTTCTGGATTAAAAGCTAACCTAAAAGCTAACCTGTGGAGGAAAGAATATTGAGCACACACTTACCTTCCACAGCGCAGCCGGTTCCGAGATCCACGTGACTGCTCCTGTCGGGCTTTCTTGTCTTGTACATCCGTATGTCAGTTCCAGTAAAGACAGAACATGTCCTATTCTGGTCTTCAAAATGAGGACCTCAAATCCATAGAACTCAATGGGACTGCAAAAAATGTGCATCCCAAAAGGGATACGGTTGTGTGCATAAGGGTTTAGATACACAGCTCAGTAGGTTTTATGATACAAAATGGAATTAGTTACACAGCTCAGCAGGCTGTATCATAGAAGATGGGATTGGATACACACTTCAGCAGGCAGTATCGTACAGAACAGGCTCTGTATCAGGCACGCATAAATGTTAGGATTAGATACAGATGTGTTTGGACGTGCTTGCCGATTCCAGCTGTTTATCACTCTCTGGAGATAGTGAGGGAAGAGCCTGTGGACGGTCAGTGATGAGTTTAGATACACAGCTCAGCAGGCTGTATCACACAGGATAGGATTAGATACACATGTGAGGGAAGAGCCTGTGGACAGTCAGTGATGGGATTTAGACACTGAGTGAGAAGTAGATTCATGTCTGGGTGTAGAAAGATAGACACAGGAGTTATAGACAGGGCCGCTGATAGAAATCATGGGGCCCCGTACAGCATACATGACGGGGCCCCCTTCAGCTCCACCCCCTGATCCCTCCTTCAGCCACACCCCTGGCCCCGCCCTTGGCCCCTCCCCAGACGCCGCCTTGAAACAACATGCAGATTTGTCTACAAGTGATATTTATGGCGCTGGGGGGTCGTCTGTGAATGGCGCTGTTATGGAGGGGATCTGTGAATGGCACTGTTATGGAGGGGATCTGTGAATGGCACTTTTATGGAGGGGATCTGTGGATGGCACTGTTATGGAGGGGATCTGTGGATGGCACTGTTATGGAGGGGATCTGTGGATGGCACTGTTATGGAGGGGATCTGTGGATGGCACTGTTATGGAGGGGATCTGTGGATGGCACTGTTATGGAGGGGATCTGTGGATGGCACTGTTATGGAGGGGATCTGTGGATGGCACTGTTATGGAGGGGATCTGTGGATGGCACTGTTATGGAGAGGATCTGTGGATGGCACTGTTATGGAGGGGATCTGTGGATGGCACTGTTATGGGGGGATCTGTGGATGGCACTGTTATAGAGGGGGATCTGTGGATGACACATACCGTATATAGCATCTTATGCTATGTGTCATCCACAGATACCCCTCCATAACAGTGCCATTCACAGTCAGATACCCTCCATAACAGTGCCATCCACAGATCCCCCCCATAACAGTCATCCACAGATCCCCCCCATAACAGTGTCATCCACAGATCCCCCCATAACAGTGTCATCCACAGATCCCCCCCATAACAGTGTCATCCACAGATCCCCCTCCATAATGGTGCCATCCACAGATCCCCCCCATAAGTGTCATCCACAGACCCCCCGGCCCCCCCCATAAGTGTCATCCACATGACAGACCCCCCCCCCATAACAGTGCCATCCACGGATCCCCCGCCCTCCCTATAACAATGACGTCATCCATATAGATCCCCCCCCGCCACTCACAGTAGTATACATTAATAAATCGGTGCAGCCGTGCAGGCTGCAGACAGTAACTTTAATTTTAGCACAGGCACAGCGCTCATCTCTTTACTAAAATACTACCTTACATTCAGCTCCTGCCTCCTCCCTCCAACCTCCAGCCTCCAGTAACAAGTGCGGGCGGCAGCGCTCACTCACTGACGTCACGCGCCTGCGCCGCCTAGTGGGAGGAGCAGGCGTGTGACGTCAGTGAGTGAGCGCCGCCCCCACACTGCCTGCTGTTACTGGAGCCAGCCCACTGACAGCAAAAAAATTAAAATGGCTCGGGAGTCGGCAAAGGCGTCTCTAGCTTTCAAATTTTGGGGGGGGCACACTGGGGGCCAAGACAAAAGTAGGGGGGGCAGCTATAACAACGATACATTTACACAAGTACGCTTAGAAATGCTGCAATACTTTACCCAATACCTAAAACCGCAACAGGGAAGAAAAGTCCAGCTGTCTGTGGATGACACTTTTATAGAGAGGGGGATCTGTGGATGACACTGCTATGGAGGGGATCTGTGGATGCCACATACCGTATATAGCATCTTATGCTATATGTGTCATCCCCAGATCCACCCCATGACAGTGTCATCCCCATTTCCCCCTCCCTATAACAGTGTCAACCACAGATCTCCCTCCCTATAACAGTGTCATCCACAGATCTCCCTCCCTATAACAGTGTCATCCACAGATCTCCCTCCCCGCCTCTCACAGGAGTGTACATATATAAAATAAACATATTTCACATGAACACTTACAATTACTTGGCTTGGCCCTTGGGGATCTCGGACGCCCCTTCAACACTTTGGCCGGGGGCTCGGCGGAGCTGAAGTTGTGTTTTATCCTAATGAGAAAGATTTCATAATAAGGATTTGGAGAAGGGGCAGAGGGATAGCAGAGCAGGGAGAGGCCGGTGCTGCTACTAGGGGGTCATACCATGGGGGAGTAATAAAACCCACCATAATGCCCCCCAGTAGAAATAATTCTCCTTATAATGTGCAAAACATACCCCCTTATGCCCCCAGTTGAGCTAATGTCCCCCATAATGTGGCAGTATAAAATACCCCTATATAGTGCACCAGTAAATGCCTCCATAGTGCTCCTCTCCCCCCTTCCTGCTAGTGCCCCCCATAATGTACCAGTATAAAATGTCCCATATATCGTGCCCCGGTAGATGCCCTCAGTGTCCCCCATAATTTGCAAGTATAAAATACCCCTTCTTAGTGCCCCCCGTAGATGAGCCCATAGTACTCCTCTCTCCCCTTCTCCATAGTACCCACCATAATGTGTCCCAGTATAAAATGCTACTGTACAGAGCCCCCCATATAAAACACCCCTTCTTTGTGGCCTCAGTAGATGCCCCTATAGTGCCCACCAATAATGTGCCGGTAATAAGTGCCCTCAATAACGTGCCAGTAACAAGAGCCCCCCAATGTGCCAGTAATAAGCCCCCATCACGTGCCAGTAACAAGAGCCCCCATCACGTGCCAGTAATAAGCCCCCCATCACGTGCCAGTAATAAGCCCCCCATCACGTGCCAGTAATAAGCCCCCATCATGTTCCAGTATTAAGTCCCCCCATCATCATGTGCCAGTATTAAGTCCCCCCATCATCATGTGCCAGTATTAAGTCCCCCATCATCATGTGCCAGTATTAAGTCCCCCCCCATCATCATGTGCCAGTATGAAGTCCCCCCCCATCATCATGTGCCAGTATTGTAATAAGCCCCCCCAATGTGCCAGTAACACTATTGTAAAAAAAAACAACAAAAAAACACTTATACTTACCTACAGTAAGTGTCAGCGATGCGATGCAGCCTCTTCCTGTGTCCCACGCTGTAATGTAAGGCTCAGGCGGAATGATGACATCATTGCGCCGGCCTCTGATAGGCTGCCGGCCTAGTGCCTGCAGCCAGGGGCGTACATAAAAATCACTGGGCCCCATAGCAGGAATCTAAATTGGGCCCCCATTCCCCTTTTATAGCCCCTCCCTTTGTTCCATGAACTATTCTTGCTGCTGCGTTTTATAATTTATGCCATCAGGGCCGGATTGGGATTACAAAACAGCCCTGGCACACAAAAGAGGTATAATAGATGCAGTGTGTACAGATGTATATTATATACAGCAGTGTACTGATATGTGAGGTACGCGGTATAATATATGCAGTGTGTACAGGTATATAGTATATTCCCTAGTGTTCTGATATGTGAGGTACAGGGTATAATAGACGCAGTGTGTACAGGTATATAGTATATACAGCAGTGTACTGATATGTGAGGTACGGGGTATAATAGATGCAGTGTGTACAGGTATATAGTATATACAGCAGTATACTGATATGTGAGGTACAGGGTATAATATATGCAGTGTATACAGGTATACAGTATATACAGTAGTGTAATATGTGAGGTATGAGGTATAATAGATGCAGTGTGTACAGGTATATAGTAAATACAGCAGTGTATTGACACCTCGTACCTCAGATATCAGTACACCGCTGTATATACTATATATCTGTACACACTGCATCTATTATACCTCGTACCTCACATATATAGTATATACAGAAGTGTACTGATATCTGTACACACAGCATCTATTATACCTTGTACCTCACATATCAGTGCACTGCTGTATATATTATATATCTGTACACACTGCATCTATTATACCTCATACCTCACATATCAGTACACTGCTGTATATATTATATATCTGTACATATTGCATGTATAATACTGTGTAATATATGCAGTGTGTGTGCATGTATGTGTGTGTATCTATATATATATATTACACACAGAGCAGTGTATTGATGTGACACATACAAGGTATAATACTGAGATGCAGTGTTTATAGAAATATGTGGTCAGTTAGGCTACTTTCACACTAGCGTTCGGAGCGGATCCGTCTGATGTTTCATCAGACGGATCCGCTCCGATAATGCAGACGTTCGCATCCGTTCAGAACGGATCCGTCTGCATTAAAACTTAGAAAATTTTCTAAGTATGAAAGTAGCCTGAGCGGATCCGTTCAGACTTTACATTGTAAGTCAATGGGGAACGGATCCGCTTGAAGATTGAGCCATATAGTGTCATCTTCATGCGGATCTGCCCCCATTGACTTACATTGTAAGTCCGGACGGATCCGCTCGCCTCCGCGCGGCCAGGCGGACACCCGAACGCTGCAAGCAGCGTTCAGGTGTCCGCTCACTGAGCGGAGCGGAGGCTGAACGCTGGCAGGCGGATGCATTCTCAGTGGATCCACCTCCACTGAGAATGCATTGGGGCCAGACGGATGCGTTCGGGGCCGCTCGTGAGCCCCTTAAAACGGAGCGCACGAGCGGACACCCGAACGCTAGTGTGAAAGTAGCCTTATACATTATGGTCACTGTGTGTGTGAGGTACATGAGGTAGTGGTAACTGTCTGAAGTATTATACATGAGTGAGCAATGAGTGAAAACAGGGCATGGAGGGGGGGGGGGGGTAAATGATGAAAAGTGGAGGACCTCCTTTTACCTCTCCATTCCAGTCTGTATGGATCAATGCAGAGCTGCTGGTGAACTTCTAATACTTGCTGTTAGGGGTTGAAGGACCTGTGATGATGTCATCACAGGTCCTGGCAGATATACCTTTGAAACCTAGGAACTACACCATTTTTGGTGCAGTTCCTTTGCTAGATTCTGCAGGACCTGTGATGTTGAAGATGATGTCATCACAGGTCCTGGCAGATGCACTGTTCTAACCTGGGAACTACACTTTACACTGTGCAGTTCCCTTACAGGACCTGTGATGACATCATCAAAGGTCCTTTAGCTTTAGAAAGATTAACAAGAGCAATTAGGGGGCGGGGCCTCCTCTCCACTTCGGGGCCTGCCTGCAGCCTATCAGAGGAAGGGGAAGGGACACGCCTCTCCCTCCCCTGCACCTCCGCTGGCACAGGCAGGCAGTTTACAATGGAGATGAGCGCAATGGAAGCGCTCATCTCCCTGTGCCCGGCGGCGGCGGCGGCGGCGGCTCACTTGGGGGGGGGTCATATTAGTTGGGGGGGCACAGCATGATGTAGGGGGGGCCGTGGCCCCCTCTGGCCCCCCCCTGGCGACGCCACTGGGAGTCGGCAGCCCGGGCCCCCCTGCCAGCCGGGCCCGGTACAACTGGGCCAGCTGTACTGGCCTATCAGCGGCCCTGGTTATAGATGGAGTAGCCGCTGCAGGCAGAACAGAGTAGGGGGCGTGGTCAGCCTGTGACTCATCTCTGTGCAGTGCAGCCAGGCTTGTGTATCAATAAAGTTATGTATTCAACAAAACAAGAAGGGGAGAAAGTAAACAGATCTGCCAGGATAATGTGATGTCTTCCAGGGGGGAAGGAAAGCTCGGACATGAAAAACAGGTACCGTATTGGGGGCATATGTATGCATGGTGAAGGGTGTTAGGAGCACATAAAAAGAATTTAGATTTTGGGAACTGACCACCTCTTTAAGGCCCAAACAGGCTTGGTCACTAAGGGGTTAATTAAACTGCCACTATTAAGGCATTTAGGACCACAGGAATCTTTTTTATTTTTGTTTTGTCACATTCTGAGAACCATAATATTCTTAGCTTTCTGTCGATGTGGCTATACAAGGGCTTGTTTTTTGCAGGATGAGCTGTCATTTGTAATGCTACCATTTGGGGTAAATGTGACTTATTTGCTCTGTTTATTTTGCATATTAGTAGGAGTCACTTTTGTTATACTGGACACATTTTTCAGTAACATTTCTTTTAGAATTTTTCAGGTTCTGATGTGGTTGGAAAATCTTTAAGACATTTGGGGACTAGTGTTGACCGAGCACCCAGGCACAATGGAAGCCAATGGGAGAACCCCAGGCACCCCCTGCTCGGAAGAGAAGAGGGTGTCTGGTTCATAAAAGAAGGTTAGAAATTAATGGAAACTCCATCAAAATGGTTTGGAAACAGCATTAAGAGGATAGCTGGATGCGTCTTAGACTCCTATTATGTATGACATACAATAGACAACCACACAAAGGCTATATGCCAAAAGCCAGGTATGTGGAAGCCAAAAATCTATCCATGAGATATATAACAGCCAGCATACCTTACAATGGCAGCCTTGTGCACTATGAGACATTCCAAACCAGCTCTCATCTGACTGAGAGCCAGTAAGCATCAAAGTTGCTTCACATCTGTTGGATGGCTTGGGTGGACCTGCGCACCTAGATCAATATCATTAGGGTGACAAAAAGTTTTCTGATTGTCCTAACATAATATTCAATAACCTTCCTATACAGTTTTGTCATGTAAAAACTCATTTGCATAGACATGGGTATATGGGAAAGACATGCAAATGAGCAGAATCTGCCTTGTTTTTCAGCTGTCATAAGACTATGAAAACCCATAGATGGAGCTATTGAGTTATGAACAGCGCCATCTATTGGTTTCACAGTCTTATGACAACAGACTAATAGTTTTGTCAGAAGACTATGAAACCAATAGATGGCGCTGTTCATAACTCAATAGCACCATATATTGGTTTCATAGTCTTCTGACAAGAATATTAGACTATGAGTCTTATGACAAGCTTATTAGTGTAGCCTTTTGCATGGAAAATTCGCAATAAAAATTTGCGATTAGAATATTCGCGATCTACACTGAGTTATTACACAACTTTCCCAGTGTCAGATTTTATCACTGAGTTATTACTCAGCTTTCCCATTGTCAGATTTTATCACTGAGTTATTACCCAGCTTTCCCAGTGTCAGATTTTATCACTGAGTTATTACCCAGGTTTCCCAGTGTCAGATATCATCCTAGTGTAGATCGCGAATATTCTAATCGCAAATTTTTATTGCGAATTTTCCATGAAAAAGACTACACTGTCATAAGACTCAGTCTAATATTCTTGTCAGAAGACTATGAAACCAATAGATGGCGCTATTGAGTTATGAACAGCGGCATCTGTTGGTTTCATAGTATTCAATATGTGAGAGAGAATCTAAATCGAACATCCTCATTACTATGCTTTTGATATAAGAACTGCTTTAAATTTCAGCATGATAAAAAATGGCTATACAGCACTATTATCAATCTATTGCTATGCACTATTAAGAGGCATTAGTATACAGTTTGATCAAAGAGCATAGGCCCACTTACCACGACAAGGTTGCCTCTTCAAGTGGGGACCTACTCTAACTTTGGTGCGGCACTGTGCGGTGACTATCGTGCCCCCACACCGCTCTAGCAGGCAATGGGACCCAGCAGCCACACAGCGCCCTCACTGTGCGGCAAAGCCACCTAGGCCCCATCACTCCACCAGCACAGCACAAAAGCAGCGACGGCCACCGTCCAGCACCGCATAATGTGAACAGGTGCAAAGAGCTCACCTGTTCACAGCCTCTCAGGAACACCAACTGAGAGGTGGTAGGAATTTGCCTGCTGGAGCAGTGTTGGGGCACGATAGTCACCGCACAGTGCAGCGCCAAAGTTAGAGTAGGTCCCCACTTGAAGATAGGGTTGTTGCGGGTATCGAAATTTCGATACCCAATCGATACTTTTGTCCCGGTATCGATACGATACCGGGATTTCCGTTTTTTCGATACTGGGCTGCGCTTCTGCGCAGTCTAGTATCTCTGAACATGAGCGCGCTGCTCTCAGCGCGCTCATGTTCTCTCTCAGCAGCACGGGGAGAAGGAAGCTGTCCTCCCTCCCCCTGTGCTGCTGCCGCTGCCACCAATGAGAAGAGAGGGGCGGAGGAGGGGCGGCAATGAGAAGAGAGGGGCGGAGGAGGGGCGGCAATGAGAAGAGAGGGGGTGGAGGAGGGGCGGCAATGAGAAGAGAGGGGCGGAGGAGGGGCGGGCGCACTGCGCCACCAATGATAGGATTACTATCGGAGCGATGGGAGGAGACATCAGCTTCACTAGTGGGCGTTCCTTTTCCCTGCGCTGCGATTGGACAGCGCTACAGCCAGGGAGAAGGAACGCCCACTAGTGAAGCTGATGTCTCCTCCCATCGCTCCGATAGTAATCAGCAGCATGTGGAGCAGGAGAGGAGACAGTAATGGGGCACTGCGGGCGAACGGAGCGGCGCCCAGGACTAAATGGTGAGTGCTGAGACATCGCTGGGCGCCGCTCTGTGTGGCCTAATAGTGAAAGTCTGGACTCATATACAGTAGTCAGTCTTTAACACATACAGGAGGCGGGTGCCGGCAGCAGAATCGCATTGCCGGCACCCTGCCCCTGACAGGGAGCTGCGATCAGCGGCAGTTAACTGCCGCTGATCTGCTAGTACCCGCCTCCTGTATAAAGGGGTAAAATCATTGGTGGTGCAGTGTGCCCCCCCCCCTCAATCCCCCCATCCCATTAAAATCATTGGTGGCACAGTGCGCCGGCCCCTCTCAACCCTCCAGTATTAAAATCATTGGTGGCAGTGGCCACAGGGACCTCTCCACTCCCCCTCATTGGTGGTGCAGTGGCAGCTTCTGATCGGAGCCCCAGCTGTGTAAGCCTGGGGCTCCGATCGGTTACCATGGCAGCCAGGACGCTACAGAAGCCCTGGTTGCCATGGTAACATCCCTGATGCTGTGTGCACAAAGCACAGAGCAGCAGGGACAGTGTGGAGTCCTATTCACCCTGATAGAGATCTATCAGGGTGAATAGGAAAAGGGATGAAAGATCCCAGGTTCTAGCCCCTAAGGGGGGAAATAGTTATTAAATAAAAAGTGAAAAAAAAAAACCCACTAAAATATGAAGTATAAATCACCCCCCTTTTCCCAATTTCACATATAAAATATATAAATAAACATATTACATCGCCACGTCAGAAAAGTCCAAACTATTAAAATATAAAAAAAAAAATCTAGGTGGTGAATGCCGGAACAGAAAAAATAAAATAAAAACTGCGCGATTCGCCATTTTTAAAAATGAGGAATGCACGTGGCTTTTTTTGTTTATTTTTTTCGCGTGGTATCGAATGGTATCGAGTATCGCAATACTTTTTCATGGTATCGAAACCGAATCAAAAATTTGGTATCGCAACAACTCTACTTGAAGAGGCAACCTTGTCGTGGTAAGTGGGCCTATGCTTTGTGATCCAACTGTATACTAATGCCTCCTAATAGTGCATAGCAATAGATTGATAATAGTGCTGTTTAGCCATGTTTTATCATGCTGAAATTTAAAACAGTTGTTATATCAAAAGCATAGTAATGAGGATGTGCGATTCAGATTTTCTCTCACATATTGAATATATTTGCATAGACTTTCCTTTTCCCCCCTCTGGATCAGCACTCTTCCCTATTCGGCTTAGGTGCTTTTAATTAGCAGAAGTCTGCAAAGGGTTTATAAATTCCTACCACCTCTCAGTTGGTGTTCCTGAGAGGCTGTGAACAGGTGAGCTCTTTGCACCTGTTCACATTATGCGGTGCAGGACGGTGGCCGTCGCTGCTTTTGTGCTGTGCTGGTGGAGTGATGGGGCCCAGGGCCTAGGTGGCTCTGCTGCACAGTGAAGGCGCTGTGTGGCTGCTGGGTCCCATTGCCTGCTGGAGCCGTGTGGGGGCACGATAGTCGCTGCACAGTGCCGCGCCAAAGTTAGAGTAGGTCACCACTTGAAGAGGCAACCTTGTCGTGGTAAGTGGGCCTATGCTCTTTGATCAAACTGTATACTAATGCCTCCTAATAGTGCATAGCAATAGATTGATAATAGTGCTGTATAGCCATTTTTTATCATGCTGAAATTTAAAACAGTTGTTATATCAAAAGCATAGTAATGAGGATGTGCGATTTAGATTCTCTCTCACATATTGAATATATTGGTTTCATAGTCTTCTGACAAAACTATTAGTCTGTTGTTATAAGACTGTGAAACCAATAGATGGAGCTGTTTATAACTCAATAGCACCTTCTATGGGTTTTCATAGTCTTATGACAGCTGAAAAACAAGGCAGATTCTGCTCATTTGCATGTCTTTCCCATATGCCCATGTCTATGCAAATGAGTTTTTACATGACAAAACTATATAGAAAGGTTATTGAATATTATGTTAGGACAATCAGAAAACTTTTTGTCACCCTAATGATATTGATCTAGGTGCGCAGGTCCACCCAAGCCATCCAACAGATGTGAAGCAACTTTGATGCTTATTGGCTCTCAGTCATATGAGAGCTGGTTTGGAATGTCTCATAGTGCACAAGGCTGCCATTGTAAGGTATACTGACTGTTATCTGTCTCATGGATAGATTGTTGGCTTCCTCATACCTGGCTTTTGGCATATAGCATTTGTGTGGTTGTCTATTGTATGTCATAGATAATAGAAGTTCAAGACGCATCCAGCCATCCTCTTAATGCTGTTTCCAAACCATTTTGATGGGGTTTCCATCAATTTCTAACCTTTTTTTGTGAACCAGACACCCTCTCTTCTTCAGAGCAAGGGGTGCCTGGTTTGATGCTCGGGTCTCCCATTGACTTTCATTGTATTAAATTGTACTCGAGCACCCGAAGAATTCGGCCAAGCACTCGGATCTGCCGAGCATAGTGATGCTTGAGCCGAACAGCACTTCGGCCGAGCATGCTCGCTCAACACTATTGGGAACACATTTATTAAGACTGTGTCTGGTAAATGGAAGAGTGCAAAATGAAAGACTCATGTCTCATCAGAGAGTCGCACGTGGGTAGTGGTGTAAAAGCATCATCATTTGGGCTGCAATTAGTAGGATATTCAGGTGGAGGCAAAAACCTCATGCATAGCTGTGTAGGTGGTGGTAGTAGTAGTACTTGTTGTTCTGTCCTCAGCTGTGAATCTAGTTATTTGTGTGTATATACCAGTTGAGACATTACAATTGCCTGCGTTTGCTTGCATTATTACAGCATGTTACTGTATGTATGCACTGTACAGTTGATATATATTCTGAAATACTACTGTTATTTTCTCCTGTAGTTTTACCTTTCCTTTCACAATCTACTAGCAATAAAAAAGAAGGTTACAGCTTCACAGCCTTTTTCTTATGTAGAGAGGGGGTTTAGCTACATGTCCGATTACACACTGTGCTAACGTGTATGAAGACAGTATACTTGTAGTCATGGTTGTGGTGGTAGAGGCAGTGTATGATGGTTTTTTTCCCACTAGGCTGGCACACAAAACCACAACCATGTGCAAGATCTGTGGGAATAAAATAAGCCATAGGAGTTGAAACACAAACACAGGTATCAGGGATCTATTGCAGCAAGTGTGGCGGCATCACCAGATCCTTTGGGAAAATCAAACTGACCAGCATTCTAAATTGTATCAAGTCTGTCCTCTTTCTCCCAGTCTTCTTTGTAGGGCCAGGCCACATTCCCAAGCAATACAAAGTCCTTGTCATGATCAGCTACTTCCTTTCCTGCTCAGACTCCTCCTCTCCGCTCCATTATGACAGATCCATCTTGACCGGCATTATTGTGGGCACACTGAACCCTCACCTGGCCAAGTTGCTAGCAGTGTATTTGCTGCTATACCACTAAGTTAGTCGCCCAAATTTAATCCTACTCTATGGTATTAGTACTTCTGGACACGTGTCCGTAAAAATGATCTAATTTTTAAAATGTCGTGCAGTTTCACGCACAGTCTCATGGAGTTCCGAGCACAGTGTCATCTCAGAGAGGGTATTTGGTGAAGCATGGCACTGGTATTTCTGGCCAGCCGTCTGTGAAAATTGTTTCCTTTTAGAAGTGTTGCGCAGTTCTGCGGCTTCATCCAAATTTTATTCTTCTCTATGGCAGTAGTACTTCTGGCCAACTGTCTGTAAAAATTGTCTCATTTTTGAAATGTTGTGCAGTTTGGTGCCTTAACCAAAATTGCTGTATGATATTCGTACTTATACACAGCTGTCCATTTAAATAAAAATGACTGTGACCTTTCCCCAGCACATACTGGGGGACATTTATCAATGCTTTTATGCCACAATTGTGGTTTAAAAAAGCCACACATTATGGCGCACGACATCTGTGCACCATAATTTGCAACTTTTTGAGCTTCTCAACACTTTTTTATGATGTGCCTCTTAACAAATCAGGCGCATCTCAAGCCAACGCAGGGAGATCAAGACTGGTGGAGGGATTCGCCAGTCTTGATATATCTTCCCCACTGTGTTCCCTGACCCCATGGACTTCTGGGCACACAGATTGGAAACAGTGACTGGCCCAGTATGCTCTTGCTGTACTGTCTTGTCCAGCTTCTAGTGTCTTCTCGGACAGTTTTCAGCACAGCAGGTGGTGTCTTCACACCCAAATGGACCAAGCTGTTTTGTCAAAATGAATGAGGTATGGATCTGTGAGGATTTTCACACACCTCTGGCTGAGGCCAATGAATAAATCTTTTATTGATTGCCAGCGCTATCACTCTACAGCCGCTGTCTGCCTGCCTACTATCATGTCACTACAGTATGCCTCCTGCTGCTGCATCCACCACGGCAACTGCTACTCTCTGTTGCTAAGTCCCCTACTGCCACTTCAATTACCCCTACTGCCACTTCAATTACCCCTACTGCCACTTCAATTACCCCTACTGCCACTTCCATTACCCCTACTGCCACTTCCATTATCCCTACTGCCACTTCCATTATCCCTACTGCCACTTCCATTATCCCTACTGCCACTACCATTATCCCTACTGCCACTACCATTACCCCTACACAGCTGCAACTACTATGACTACCACCCTAACATAGCTGCACACACATCTAATTACTGCCTTAACTCTTCCATGCTGTGCTGTCATTGCTGCCACTATTACCCCTGTACAGCTTACCTTTTTCACTATTACCCATACACACCTTACCCTTTCCACATCCACACTGTACAGCTTCTGCTCCCAAATAAAAGGAGGATTATTTCAGGCTTGTTCAAATTCAGAACAAGTCACTGTTTCTTCTGACACAGGAGACACACTCCCGACCGCTCGCTGTTTTAGTAGCTCCCATTGTGGTGCATGAGAGCTACTGAACCAGCATAGCACAGGAAGCTATGCTGTTGCTTAGTTAGGAAAACATCATAGCTTGCTATGCTATGCATAGCTCTCATGCACTACAATGGGAGCTACTGAAATAGCAAGCCCAGAGCACTCTGCTTTTTTTTCTGGCTGGCTGTTGATCAGGACTGTGTCTCATCTCACTTTAGTAATGGCTAGATGAGACAAACCCTTTAACTTGTGTGTGTATAAACAGGGGCAGGTATATGTCCCCATTTTTTTGGGATGTTATATAACACCCCAGAGTGGTGTTACCACTTCTGCACCTTGCTACTATCTTTTATGGTCTAACCTGTATGTCATCTATTTATTTCCAGGTCCCTCAACACTGTGCATTTATATTAATGTTATGTAACTGTGTAATGTGCCTGGTTCACCAGAAGGTGGCAGCAAACACGGCAGAGCTGTACTTAGGTAGAATGGAACTCTCCATTCCATTCTAACCCCCCTCTGGAGAGAAGTGGGCTAGTCCTACTTCCTGCAGGAAGGGTGGGGACCAGTTCCAGTTAGTTCTAGTTTACCCCCAGCAAGGGCAAGGGTGTGCAGGGGCACGTCTCTGCTGGACGTGCCCACGCCAGCAAGAGCAAAAGCTTAAAGCCTCAAGAGCCAGGAGATTAGTTCCTCGGCTGAAGATAAGTCAAACTAAAGAGTGGAGTGCAGCATCAAGAAGAAGCTTATTTATCCAGTTAGAAAACGGGAGAAAGGAAGCTCAGAGTACCAATAATAGTAATAGCAAAATTAATATTTTATTGAATCAAGAACATAATAAAAAGACACATATACAGTAGATGCCAAAGACAGGGAAGGGGGAGCAGGGAAGGAGAGAACAAGCGCCACCCTGGATGGCCACACAGGTCACAAAATACATAAATATATAAATAATAATAATAATAATATCATCATGAAAGTGCATAAGGTACAGTGACCAGCTCATGAGCCGTATACAGAAAATATATGAATGATGATATGAGGTAAGGTAGGGATCAATGAGAAAGCCAACCACGGCAATGGTGCATAATATGCTGACCAGAGTAAAATATGAGAATGGTATAAAGCCAGCAAGATAATAATAGCGCCAAGTGAGGGGTCTCAGCATCGGCAGCACATGAGCCGTGGGAGGGAAACAATGATCAGACACTTACCTCAAAGTGGACCTAGTGTGGACACAGAGAACCAGGATGGCGCTACCCCAACGCGCGTTTCGGCGTGCCTTCGTCAGGGGGTAACGCCATCACTGTGAACCAGATATTTACAGTCTCCTTAAACCAATGAGAGAACAGCACTTACTCGTCCCCAGGTGTGTATGCTGGCTGGCACGCGTAAATCAAACACTAACACATCCGGCAGTCCCACAGCCGGCGTCCCGTCGACACGCCCACATCACGTGACAAGTCACCTGATCGGGCGGCATGACGTAAGGACGCTCGGGCGTGAGGCGCCGGAGGCGGTGCCGGATGACGCGCGCACGCATCACAGAAGGGGAGGAGGAGCAGGACGGTAATGTAGCAGAATCTGATTCCCGACAATGAGGTGCATACTCTCCATAGAAAACAAGATAATACAACAGCACCTCAACAAATATCAATATTATAGATGCCAACCTTCCACTGATCATATAATAGAAGCTCTTTATGATGGCTCAACATATAAATACAAACTTTAGCAAGTGTGCAAATAAGCAGTAAATCTATACTGGTAGACATAATAGAAATGAGAAACAAGTCATGATTGAAACAGAGAATAACAATAGAATCCCAAGTGTGGTAGAGGTCCATGATTATAATAGAAGAATATAATTAATATAGACATAAAAACGCATCATAATAAAAAGTAGATTAGTGATGGTTCCATATAGTCACAGACCACATAATATACACATTGTGACACAATATGCCCCAAATATAGTACAATCATACATGAAAAGTGCAAATGTGCGCATATATTCATTGCCCAAATTGTAAGAGGGCTTCAAGTCCATAAATACAATAATAAATAAGTACAAAGATAATCAAGCTTCCCCTAAACATACATAGTGACCAATATATCAATACGTCCATGATTATCATAAAACAAAAAGACATGTAGAAATAGTGAAACAAAAAAGGTTTGTGTGTAATAAGAACGACACTGAACAGAAGTCAGTGATTTATAATTAACGTGGCCAATAATAGTGAACAATATTACATTGCACAGAGTGCAAATAGTGATAAAAATCACATGACATAAATAACATGATACCAGATGCAAATGTGCACAATTAATACACACGAGTGTGAATTAGTGTTCCTAGTGAAAGTGAACACAGTATGGTATACAATGTAGTGAGGAATGTGATGGAGAATAATACATAAAAAATTCATGGAAAATATGATGAAAAAAATGAAAAAAATATAAAAAATGAATGAAGGAATAAACAATAAAAAATAAAAAATAATACAGTACTGATAATAGTGAAAGGAGAATAGTGAAAGTTGGTAATATGTCAGGCACATTATAACAATATGTCACCAAAAAAGATAATATAATATCACAAGAATCTGTTAATACATTTGATGGCAACATAACAGGGCCTTTAGTGATAAAAAACAGCCGGAAAAAGAAGATCCAGTATCATCACAGATGAGGAAAGGAGAATGATGTCCTGCAAAAGGATCATAAAGTGCTGAAAAAGGGGGAGACAAAATTACAAAAAGTTAATAAAAATTGTAAAGTAATAACACACATGCTGTTAAGAAAAATGATGGGATCCACAGTTGTGGTCCCAGCGGTTACAAAAAAGCAGAGAAACCCAGACTGTCATTAAGGCCCCCGGGACGTAATGTCCCCAGGGTCCAGATCCAGCGGCTCTCACATTGAGCCAGCCTCTTGGACACATTTCCCGCACGTAGGTCAACCTGGATACAATCAATCCCCTTCACCCTAAGGAGCTTTGGATTGCATGAATGGAACTCCTTAAAGTGCCTCGCAATAGGTTTAAAAACCTCAGTTTCCTTCAGTTCCTGTGCATTAAAGATATCCCTCACGTGCTCCCTCACACTGACCCTTAGCTCTCGTGTTGTAAGACCAACATAGATCTTAGGGCAAGGGCACAGGGCATAATATACCACTCGTGTGCTAGAGCACGTGAGGGATTGTTTAATCTTAAATGTTCTGGTACCCGTAGAATCCATGAAATCAAAAGCACGTTCCATATTGGGACATGCAGCACATCTGCCGCATGGTCTGAAGCCAGTCTTGGGACCACCTTGTCCCGGAAACAATGGAAAAGAAGCCGGTTGAAGGTAGCCTCTGACCAAATTATCCCGCAGGGTATTAGCCCTGCGCGCTGTAACCAAGGGTCGTGGTGGTAGAAGTTTTCGCAAGACTGGGTCAGTCAATAGAATGGACCAGTGTGAGGCCAAGCAATTCCTCATCTCATCCCAATAGGAGTGGTACTTGCTAATGAATCTGATCTTATTATCGGGTACCCTATCTCCCTTGATCTGTAAGAGCTGAGTCTGTCCCTGGGTCTTGGCCTGCCAGTAGGCCTTTTTGATGGAGCGGTGACTGTAGCCTCGCCTGAGGAAACGGTCCCTCAGGTCACTGGCTTGTTTTTCAAAAGTCGCATCGTCAGGACATATCCGACGGATGCGTAGAAATTGGCCGATGGGAATTGCAGAGATGGTATTCTTAGGGTGTAAAGAGGTTGCATGCAAGTAGGCATTGACGGCTGTCTCCTTACGGAAAACATCAGTGCTGAGATGTCCACCACTATCCCTGAATATAGACACATCCAGAAAATCCACCCTATATCGGTGATGTGTATAGGTTAGTTTTATGTTTCTGGAATTGGTGTTAAGTAGTTTGAAAAAATCATGAAGTTGTTCCTCCGTTCCCTGCCAGATCATGAAGACGTCGTCTATGTACCGCGCCCATGACTACGTCCCGGGGGCCTTAATGACAGTCTGGGTTTCTCTGCTTTTTTGTAACCGCTGGGACCACAACTGTGGATCCCATCATTTTTCTTAACAGCATGTGTGTTATTACTTTACAATTTTTATTAACTTTTTGTAATTTTGTCTCCCCCTTTTTCAGCACTTTATGATCCTTTTGCAGGACATCATTCTCCTTTCCTCATCTGTGATGATACTGGATCTTCTTTTTCCGGCTGTTTTTTATCACTAAAGGCCCTGTTATGTTGCCATCAAATGTATTAACAGATTCTTGTGATATTATATTATCTTTTTTGGTGACATATTGTTATAATGTGCCTGACATATTACCAACTTTCACTATTCTCCTTTCACTATTATCAGTACTGTATTATTTTTTATTTTTTATTGTTTATTCCTTCATTCATTTATTTTTTATATTTTTTTCATTTTTTTCATCATATTTTCCATGAATTTTTTATGTATTATTCTCCATCACATTCCTCACTACATTGTATACCATACTGTGTTCACTTTCACTAGGAACACTAATTCACACTCGTGTGTATTAATTGTGCACATTTGCATCTGGTATCATGTTATTTATGTCATGTGATTTTTATCACTATTTGCACTCTGTGCAATGTAATATTGTTCACTATTATTGGCCACGTTAATTATAAATCACTGACTTCTGTTCAGTGTCGTTCTTATTACACACAAACCTTTTTTGTTTCACTATTTCTACATGTCTTTTTGTTTTATGATAATCATGGACGTATTGATATATTGGTCAATATGTATGTTTAGGGGAAGCTTGATTATCTTTGTACTTATTTATTATTGTATTTATGGACTTGAAGCCATCTTACAATTTGGGCAATGAATATATGCGCACATTTGCACTTTTCATGTATGATTGTACTATATTTGGGGCATATTGTGTCACAATGTGTATATTATGTGGTCTGTGACTATATGGAACCATCACTAATCTACTTTTTATTATGATGCGTTTTTATGTCTATATTAATTATATTCTTCTATTATAATCATGGACCTCTACCACACTTGGGATTCTATTGTTATTCTCTGTTTCAATCATGACTTGTTTCTCATTTCTATTATGTCTACCAGTATAGATTTACTGCTTATTTGCACACTTGCTAAAGTTTGTATTTATATGTTGAGCCATCATAAAGAGCTTCTATTATATGATCAGTGGAAGGTTGGCATCTATAATATTGATATTTGTTGAGGTGCTGTTGTATTATCTTGTTTTCTATGGAGAGTATGCACCTCATTGTCGGGAATCAGATTCTGCTACATTACCGTCCTGCTCCTCCTCCCCTTCTGTGATGCGTGCGCGCGTCATCCGGCACCGCCTCCGGCGCCTCACGCCCGAGCGTCCTTACGTCATGCCGCCCGATCAGGTGACTTGTCACGTGATGTGGGCGTGTCGACGGGACGACGGCTGTGGGACTGCCGGATGTGTTAGTGTTTGATTTACGCGTGCCAGCCAGCATACACACCTGGGGACGAGTAAGTGCTGTTCTCTCATTGGTTTAAGGAGACTGTAAATATCTGGTTCACAGTGATGGCGTTACCCCCTGACGAAGGCACGCCGAAACGCGCATTGGGGTAGCGCCATCCTGGTTCTCTGTGTCCACACTAGGTCCACTTTGAGGTAAGTGTCTGATCATTGTTTCCCTCCCACGGCTCATGTGCCGCCGATGCTGAGACCCCTCACTTGGCGCTATTATTATCTTGCTGGCTTTATACCATTCTTATATTTTACTCTGGTCAGCATATTATGCACCATTGCCGTGGTTGGCTTTCTCATTGATCCCTACCTTACCTCATATCATCATTCATATATTTTCTGTATACGGCTCATGAGCTGGTCACTGTACCTTATGCACTTTCATGATGATATTATTATTATTATTATTTATATATTTATGTATTTTGTGACCTGTGTGGCCATCCAGGGTGGCGCTTGTTCTCTCCTTCCCTGCTCCCCCTTCCCTGTCTTTGGCATCTACTGTATATGTGTCTTTTTATTATGTTCTTGATTCAATAAAATATTAATTTTGCTATTACTATTATTGGTACTCTGAGCTTCCTTTCTCCCGTTTTCTACCATTGCACTCGGAGCTTGTACCGAGTTATTTCATTTTCGGATGTCCCAGTCCCATTTACACTGAGTAGGCACTGCCCCTCATTTGTGTCTGGTACATCCGGGGTCTTTTTCTTTTTTCTTTTCTGACTTATTTATCCAGTTAGCCTGTCAGTACAGCAGTGAGAGAAACAGATATAGCAAAGTTGAGTTTGCCTTCCTGTTTCCTGCTAAAGCCAGCTGGAACCAAGAAAAAGCCTATAAACCGTTCGAAGAAACATTTATTGAAGTAAAGCTACCATTTAACTTCATCACAAGGTCTGGACTCAAGTTATTCCTCAATCCCTCAATTATTCTCTCTATTTATTGCTTTGGAGCCAAAGCCAGGGGTCCAGCCATATCCAGGTAGGAGCACCTTGACACATAGAGAGACAGATAGGCCACACTACACCTCTCGGCATTCCTACACCTGGGACTCGATATAGAGAGGGCCCTGGGGGGAGGCATCACTTTGCACTTAGTCCCAACAAGTCACAGTTTTTTCTAATAACATCGCTATTTGCCCCCAATAAGGGACAGTTTTTGGAAGATCTCTACTGTAGTATGAAAAAGCATAACAAATGCGATGGCGCAGTGTGTTTTTAAACAAGCTGTTTGTGAAGGAATTCCGTGTCCGGAATATCTTTGGGATTTAGTATTGGAGTAATTTGTGACAGTTTATAGCTATCCTTCCCCTTAGTATTTGGCATAATTATACTGAGGCATGATATGAATGGTGTCATTTCTGTTCTGCTAGGAATAACAATGTTTTTTCTGAGGGTTCAGAGGTTATTTTGGTCTTTTTGCAGGTGTTTCCTTCTTTAGAAAATTGATTAGAGCTATGCCTTTAGCTACACCTGTGTCCTCCTCCTCCTGGCGGGCATGGCCACTTGGTCGCTCACCCTGAGGTTACTCATGTCAATGCCTGTCAACAATCTGTAGCATTCTCAAGCTCCTGTAAAGACTTCCGGTCTATTGTCTTTTCTGCACAGCCAGTGTACACATCCATTTGCTCCAGCCTATGGCAGCCTTTCCTAGGGAATTTAAGGCACTTTCCCCAAGTATATACAGCCAGGTCCATAAATATTGGGACATGGACACAATTCTAACATTTTTGGCTCTATACACCACCACAATGGATTTGAAATAAAACGAACAAGATGTGCTTTACCTGCAGACTGTCAGCATTAATTTGAGGGTATTTACATCCAAATCAGGTGAACGGTGCAGGAATTACAACAGTTTGCATATGTGCCTCCCACTTGTTACGGGACCAAGCGTAATGAAACAGAATAATAATCATAAATCAAACTTTCACTTTTTAATACTTGGTTGCAATTCCTTTGCAGTCAATTACAGCCTGAACTCTGGAACCCATAGACATCACCAGATCCTGGGTTTCATCCCTGGTGATGCTCTGCCAGGCCTCTACTGCAACTGTCTTCAGTTCCTGCTTGTTCTTGGGGCATTTTCCCTTCAGTTTTGTCTTCAGCAAGTGAAATGCATGCTCAATCGGATTCAGGTCCGGTGATTGACTTGGCCAGTGCATAACATTCCACTTCTTTCCCCTAAAAAACTCTTTGGTTGCTTTTGCAGTATGCTTTGGGTCATTGTCCATCTGCACTGTGAAGCGCCGTCCAATGAGTTCTGAAGCATTTGGCTGAATATGAGCAGATAATATTGCCCGAAACACTTCAGAATTCATCCTGCTGCTTTTGTCAGCAGTCACATCATCAATAAATACAAGAGAACCAGTTCCTTTGGCAGCCATACATGCCCACGCCATGACACTACCACCACCATGCTTCACTGATGAGGTGGTATGCTTAGGATCATGAGCAGTTCCTTCCTTCTCCGTACTCTTCTCTTCCCATCACTCTGGTACAAGTTGATCTTGGTCTCATCTGTCCATAGGATGTTGTTCCAGAACTGTGAAGTCTTTTTTAGATGTCGTTTGGCAAACTCTAATCTGGCCTTCCTGTTTTTGAGGCTCACGTGTTGGTTTACATCTTGTGGTGAACCCTCTGGTGAAGTCTTCTCTTGATTGTTGACTTTGACACACATAACGTGTAGAAAAATGGAGGCTCCAGCACTCATGGTAAAGTTTTGTCAATCCCGGTCTTTACAGGGAGTGCAGAGTTATTAGGCAAGTTGTATTTTTGAGGATTAATTTTATTATTGAACAACAACCATGTTCTCAATGAACCCAAAAAACTCATTAATATCAAAGCTGAATATTTTTGGAAGTAGTTTTTAGTTTGTTTTTAGTTTTAGCTATTTTAGGGGGATATCTGTGTGTGCAGGTGACTATTACTGTGCATAATTATTAGGCAACTTAACAAAAAACAAATATATACCCATTTCAATTATTTATTTTTACCAGTGAAACCAATATAACATCTCAACATTCACAAATATACATTTCTGACATTCAAAAACAAAACAAAAACAAATCAGTGACCAATATAGCCACCTTTCTTTGCAAGGACACTCAAAAGCCTGCCATCCATGGATTCTGTCAGTGTTTTGATCTGTTCCCCATCAACATTGCGTGCAGCAGCAACCACAGCCTCCCAGACACTGTTCAGAGAGGTGTACTGTTTTCCCTCCTTGTAAATCTCACATTTGATGATGGACCACAAGTTCTCAATGGGGTTCAGATCAGGTGAACAAGGAGGCCATGTCATTAGATTTTCTTCTTTTATACCCTTTCTTGCCAGCCACGCTGTGGAGTACTTGGACGCGTGTGATGGAGCATTGTCCTGCATGAAAATCATGTTTTTCTTGAAGGATGCAGACTTCTTCCTGTACCACTGCTTGAAGAAGGTGTCTTCCAGAAACTGGCAGTAGGACTGGGAGTTGAGCTTGACTCCATCCTCAACCCAAAAAGCCCCCACAAGCTCATCTTTGATGATACCAGCCCAAACCAGTACTCCACCTCCACCTTGCTGGCGTCTGAGTCGGACTGGAGCTCTCTGCCCTTTACCAATCCAGCCACGGGCCCATCCATCTGGCCCATCAAGACTCACTCTCATTTCATCAGTCCATAAAACCTTAGAAAAATCAGTCTTGAGATATTTCTTGGCCCAGTCTTGACGTTTCAGCTTGTGTGTCTTGTTCAGTGGTGGTCGTCTTTCAGCCTTTCTTACCTTGGCCATGTCTCTGAGTATTGCACACCTTGTGCTTTTGGGCACTCCAGTGATGTTGCAGCTCTGAAATATGGCCAAACTGGTGGCAAGTGGCATCTTGGCAGCTGCACGCTTGACTTTTCTCAGTTCATGGGCAGTTATTTTGCGCCTTGGTTTTTCCACACGCTTCTTGCGACCCTGTTGACTATTTTGAATGAAATGCTTGATTGTTCGATGATCACGCTTCAGAAGCTTTGCAATTTTAAGAGTGCTGCATCCCTCTGCAAGATATCTCACTATTTTTGACTTTTCTGAGCCTGTCAAGTCCTTCTTTTGACCCATTTTGCCAAAGGAAAGGAAGTTGCCTAATAATTATGCACACCTAATATAGGGTGTTGATGTCATTAGACCACACCCCTTCTCATTACAGAGATGCACATCACCTAATATGCTTAATTGGTAGTAGGCTTTCGAGCCTATACAGCTTGGAGTAAGACAACATGCATAAAGAGGATGATGTGGTCAAAATACTCATTTGCCTAATAATTCTGCACTCCCTGTATTACACCAAATTTGTATATACAAGTACAGTGGCACCCCTGTACCCCTGTCACTAGGGTTATTATACTGTGGGGGGGGGCACTATACTTTCTGGGGGGCACTGGATGTCATTATACTGTGTGGGAGCCAAAGGGGGACATATCACTGTAAAAAAATGCCACAATGGGGCCCATTGAGATTTATCGCCCAAGGGCCCACATGAACCTGGAGCTGGCCTTGTGTGGTAAGGTTTTCTTGCCACTCCTTAAGAAAAAGGAAGGAGCCCTACTAGGAAGGGGCAGCGAAGACTGAGAGGACTCCATGGAGGAGGAGTACAAGGAATGCTGTGATCCCTGGCTACACGGCACAATGTCAGACTCCGAAGTGACCTCCATGTCATCCTGCTGCGACTGGGAGGAGGAGTGAGCCATCCAATCCACAATCTTATCCTGTTTCTCCTCAATGATCAAGTTGCGCCTTTCCGAAGCCAGGGACAACTGCTGCTTACTACTACTACTTCTGGCCGGATATCTGGTGATGCTGCTACCCACATTCTGGGTCTGGTTCTTTCATTTGGAACCCTTCAGTAGTCCTGTTGAGGGGTCAATATGTCATTAGTTTGTCTGTGTGTGTATCCAGGGCCAGGGCAAAGTATTTTGGTGCCCTAGGCAAAACAGGCAAATTGCACACTGACACTACTTTCTAATAAAGAGATTTAAACACATTTTTATAAGAAGTAGTCATGGGTATAGCCAATGTAAATTCAATGTGACATATTTATTAAGCTCTCCTTCTTTTGGGGAGTAAAAAAAAACAAAAACAGGTGTATTGGCAAAGTCGGTCTTCAATTTTCCCCTCATTTATTATCCTTTCAAAAATCTGGTTTGTCTTTTTTTGGTTTAAGTCTGACATCTTGTGGTCATTTTCTTGTAAGGCAGATTCAAATTCACTAAACTGATCTAAATAGTATGCACATGAAATTGTGTTGAATTTTGGCACACATCTCCATGAAAGTAGGCAAATCTCAACACTCAAAACAGAGACAGAAAAGTATACCAGCCATGGGGTGGCGTAGAAATGACTGTTTTTACAACAAAATCTAGCGCAAAATTAGGTGCACCTAGATAAATAGAATGGAAATTAGGAGCAAAAGTTAGAAAACTTCTGAATTTGTCTTAAAACTCAACATAAGCGCAACAGACACAAATTCCTCCAAAACAGGCTCAAAAACAGTTGGTAAACGAGACTTAAAAAATAGGACAGCCGTAAACAGGCTTTTTAGTAATGAAAATAGCTGTCAACACTTTAGTAAATGTGCCCCAGTGAATTGCAGGAGACATCTCCATGGATTTGGGTTGTTCACTTTCCTTTTCTTCTCCATTTGGTCCAGACCATCATGTGCAGATGTCTTTGGCAAGCGGTGTACCACCCCCTCTGCTATATAAGAAGATACCAGTGTTAATAAATGGCCCACTGTAGATGGGACTGTTACAGATTTTACTTTTGCTCAAAATAAATATACACCCACATTTCAACAACCCCTGACATTTTTGGGCCTCACAGATAATATTGTGCACTATCCTGTGTATTGGTGTAGTAATCACGTATATGCTGGTTTTATTAAATTGAACAACAACCCACCCAAAAAGTTGGCAGCACGTGGAGACAGAAATAAAGGGAAATGGATTTAGGCCTAAATTCATTATCACTCACAGATAATGTTGTGCACCACCCTATGTATTGGTGTAGTAATCACGTATATGCTGGTTTTAATAAATTGAACCCCCCAAAAAATGTAAATTTTGGAGAAAGAAAAAAATGGAAACGGCTGATTGAGACCTGATGCTTAATATCACGTTATCACTCTCAGATAATGTGGTGCACTACTCTGTGTATTGGTGTACTGATCACCTATATGCTGGTTTCATTAAATTGAACAACCAGCCCCCACCCCTCCAAAAAAATTAAAAAATAAAATTGGAACCGCGTGGAGATAGGTATAAACGGATTTAGCCGTAATATAACATTATCAATCACAGATGTTTTTGTCCGCTACTCTGCATATTTTATGTTGAAACATTTTATTTAATGCTCATGCATGCAACATATGTACATAGCATTTGTTCATACATGTGAATTGTATATATAACAATAACAATAAAATAAGTATTCAATAACGGTACAGCCATATTCAATAAATTCTGTTTGGCGCGGGGTAAATCCCCGATTTCTGTCTTCATAAGGCAGTGACTGTGTCATAGATGAACATGAACTTATAAGTTGTCAAGATAAAGGTGAGTATATATAAGCAGTTGAGCAGAAGAGAAAGGAGAGAATGAAGAGAAGATAGAGCAAGCAATAAAGGAAAGGAGGGTAAGGAAAGAGGAATGGGCAAGAGGGGAGGGAGAGAAGGACAAGGGGGGTAAATGTCAGTGAGATCAACCCTTCAAGCTGCGAGCACAGATAAGAGATTTGGGGATTCTTGAAAGTCAATCCAATGTGACCATACCTTGTGATATTTGATCGATTGGTTAGAAACCTCTGCTAAGATCTCCTCCATTCTAGCGATATGCAACATTTCCTGATACCATTCTTTGATATTAGGCACATGTGTGGTGCGCCAATGCCTGGGTATCACGGATCTAGCTGCAGAAATACAGAATCTTACAATGCTTGTTTTCTGAGATACAATGGAGCCTGGCAGGATGGAGAGGAGCGCTATCTGAGGGGTGTTTTCAACTGATTTCTTTGTTATCTTTTTGTATATTTTGAAGACATTATCCCAAAATGGTGGGACCATGCTACATTTCCTCGAGACATGAAGCATAGTTCCCTTTTCTATTCCGCACAAGATTCTGGAACAGAGGGGAAAATCCTGTGGAGTCTAGCTGGGTACCTGTAACATCATTTAAAGCCTACAATAACCCAAAAACAGTACCTCACTCCCCAACCTACTGCAACTTGTACAAAAAAAAGAGCAAGGATTTTTACAAGGTAAAAAATCTCATTTTATTCAATATAAATCACATGATCATTACAGGTAATGCTCAAAAGGGACAGGACATGGAGACTGAGCCACAAAGGGCTATACAATGTGGAGATTCACAATGGGGGATAATGTGACCATAAACAGCAGGGAACAACAATTTACCAGAGGCCGTGAACAAAGGTGTAGTTGCGGGTGCACATACTACATGTACCATCATGCCATAATCTTATAGTTCTTCTCCTGAGCTGAGCAGGCCATTGACAATTTGTGAGAATATAAACGCTTTTTGTTGGTCCTCTTTTGGTATAGAGGTTCCTAGTTCCTGTTCCCAGCCCAGGATAAAACTCGGTGTGCCCTTATAAGAGTCCTCTAATAAATTCTGATATAGAGAGGAGATCAGGTGAGTCGGCGGAGATGACAGTGAAAATAGTTTTTTTGTTTCGGATAAGGCTGTCCCGAAAGAACAACTCTCTCCTTTTGAGGAAATGTATGATTTCATTTTTTCGTATTGCAACAAGGATAAACGGGTGTTTGGATGTTTAGTGGACAGGTCAGAATAGGACGGTAACGGAGCCCCAGATAACAGGTGATAAAAACGTGGATCTGCTGAAGCCTGTAAACCCAGAAAAGAGTCTATGTTAATGCCAGCTTGAAATACAGGGTTATGGAGAATTGGTGTAAGGGGACTTTGTTTCCTAGAGCATATATCTTTCCGTATGTACGAATCCCATAATTTTAGGGTCTGTTGTGTCATTTTATTATGTGTTTTGAATAGAGGGCGAGCATCTGCATCAATCCATGAAGCATGTTTGAGGAGAAAAGAGTAAAGGGACTGTTCTATTTGCACCCAATGCTTTCAATCGCCATGATAATGCCAGTCTAGGAGCCTGAGAAATGAGGAAGCTGTGTGATATAACTTAAAATCTGGTAGACCTGCCCCCCCAGCGAGTTTTGGTCTGTTTAATGTGGTGAGACCTATTCAGGGGTTTGTGGGGCCCCAAACAAATTTAGTAATGGAGGTCTTCAATGTGCGAAAAAATGAAGAAGGAGGTGTTAGGGGGACTGTTTGGAAAATATAGAGAAATTTTGGCAGAGTGTCCATTTTTAGGACATTTATTCGTCCGAACTAGGATAGTCCCTTTTTGTTGAAACTGGATAAGTCTTTCAGTGTTCGTTCTAATAGCGGGAGGTAGTTTAATTTAAATAAGAGATCAGGGTCCACTGGAATTTGTACCCCTAGGTATTTTATTGATAAAGGCTGGTGCTTAAAAGGGAACGAGGTGAGTAAGTTGGTAAATTCCTGTTGAGGAATGGATACATTCAGGAGCTCAGATTTCGTATAATTGACCTTGAAGTTGCTTAAATATCCAAAACGTTCAAATTCCTTCAAAATGGAAGAGGTTGTGTGACATAAAGCATTAGGTCTTCAGCATATAATGCTGTCTTGTACTGTGATCCATTCACCATGGTCCCGTGTATTGAGGGATTTGTGCGTATAGCAATAGCCAGGTGTTCCATCACTATAACGTATAGTAGCGGGGACAGTGGGCATCCCTGTCTAGTGCCATTGTGTATTTTTATTGAAGGTGATAATAGACTGTTGACTCGTACTTTAGCTGTAGGAGTAGAATACAACGCGCGTATTCTGTTCATAAATTTAGGACCTAGTCCTATTTGTCTCAGTGAAGCGCCTTTTCGGCATCTCGCCGTGTTAGGTAGGAGTATGGTTTTGATTGTGTTATCTCGTGCCTCTCTGCCCCTTACAAAGCCCACTTGATCTGAGTGTATTATTGTTGGGAGTAAGGGGGATAATCTGTCTGCCAATATTTTGGAATATATTTTAATATCTATATTAATTAAAGAGATAGGCCTGTAGTTTGAGGGGGTGGAGTGGTCTTTGCCAGGTTTAAGTAGGACGCTAATATGGGCCTCTAGAGATTGAGTAACTAATGTGGAGTGTGTGTCTATGCTGTTGAAGACTAGAGTTGAGCGGACACCTGGATGTTCGGGTTCGACGGGTTCGGCCGAACTTCACAAAAAAGTTGGAGTTTGGAACCCAAACTTGACCCGAACTTGACCCCGAACACGAACCTAATTGAAATCAATGGGGACCCGAACTTTTGAGCATTAAAATGGCTGTAAAAATGTCATGGAAAGGTGTCACAGTCGTTACCTCTGGCTGTGACCTTCCGTCCTTGCTCGTTCGGCGCTACTCGCTGAAGTTCCGTTCCGGTGTGTCATTTGTGGTTCTTTATGGGTTAACTCCCCTGTGTGCCTATTAGGAGTTAATCCTCTGTCTGCTCCATGGGTGTGGTCTCTCTGCTGCACCCATGGAACCGGTATATAAGGCTGAGGTTTCCTCAGTTCTGTGTCATCTCTCCTGGTGTGTGTTGTCTTGTCCTGTCCTGCTCCTGGTTTGTACTCTCTCTCCCATGCTGCTGACCCATGGGATCCGTGTCTGTCTGTCTGTGCTCTGTGGGTTTCCCTACTTTGTTCATTGACGTCTTCTTTCCTGTCTTTCTGTTGTCTGTTCTGCCAGTTATGTTTTAGTTACTTTGTGTGTATTCATATGTCTGTGTTCAGCAAGCCTTAGCTGCAGAGTGGCATGCGCAAGGCCACGCAGTATACCACTGGTGGAGCAAGTCCTTCTCTGCTCATTGCCACTCCTGCTCCCTTGCGTGAACTCCTGCTTGTGTTATTAGTTGCCCTGTTTTGTATTTGCCTGTCTGTTATGTTTGCCTATGTGCCGTCGGTACCTTCTGGTACCTGTTGTCCATTCGTTCCTGCTGTCACTGTCTAGTTCACGCTCCAGAGTGGACCCTGGCAACTTCCTGCGGCAAAGTCTAACCCTACCTTCTGGGGCCCTAGTGAATACCAGGAGTTGCTTAGTCACGCCCCTCTGGAGTATTACTAGACAGTGGCGCAGTGGGGGTTTTCTCCCACTGTGCTGACGGTACATAGAGCTCATGTTTGTCTGTGCTGCCTTCCCTGGTTTTGGTTTGTGCAATAAACTTTTGTGTGTCTGTACCTGATTTCTGTTTGTTCATTGCTTGATGACGCGGTGGTCTCTCCTGGGACCTCCAACTCGTGACAAAAGGGCTAGAGAGCTGCAAATGGCATCAAAATGTGGTTAAGAGCATGGCAAGTGCTCTGCAAACAAATGTGGATAGGGAAATGACTTTAAATAACATAAACTAAGTAAAAATAAAAAATAATAATCTTGATCTAGGAGGACGAGGTCCATATGGAGTAGAAGGTTGAGGAGGCGGTGGATGTGGCGGTGTAGGTTAAAGGGCGGTGGAGGAGAAGGAGGTAGCCTACACTGCTTTTTGGTTTTAAATTTATTTTTATTTTTTTAAATTAGGGTACACCCCAAAACATTGGGAAATATAACCTGTGATAACCCCCTCCAGTAGTGCTAAACATACGTTTAGACAATACACTGGCTGCAGGGCAGGCCAGCACCTCCAACGTGTAAAGGGCAAGCTCAGGCCATGTGCCCAATTTGAAGGGTGCAGACCCATCATTCAGTACATGTAGGCGTGTGCACACATACTGCTCCACCATGTCGCACGTCCCCGTGATGTCCACGAACCAATTGGATATCTTCTCTATCAACTTTCGATGTTCTATTATGTGCCTACCATGGTGATCACGGGTGGCGGGGAATCAGGGTTCTAGGCCGGAGCGGGAGCCTGAGAAAGGGATACCACATCCAAGGGAGGTCAATGGATGAAATTAAATGTAATTTTATTAATGGAATGATTAATAAAAAATTATAGGGAATGTCACTGGGGTATTTTGGATTTGGAAACGTTAGCCAGGAGAGGCCTTGCTGCCGCTTTGTTGACTCTAGATAACTTCTGCCTGATTGCACGTCCCTGTGACGTCCACCATCCATTTGGATATCTTCTCTATCAACTTTCGCTGTTCTTTTCTGAGCCTACCATGTTAATCACGGTTATCGGTGAATCAGGGTTCCATGCCAGAGAGGGAGCGTGAGAAAGAGAGACCTCATCCAAGGGAGGTCAATGGCCGCAATGAGATGAAGCGGAAATGTGGGACAAATTATTAAAGCAGAAGGATCGAATGAAAGGGCCAATTAAAGATGAATTTTAGACATTTAAGTCCCTATCACCTATGCAGAGCAGGGGTTTTTCAGCTCCAGAAATGGGTTAATATCACCCACCAATGGAACAGATTATTTTCGGTCCCTGTCACCTATGCAGAGCAGGGGTTTATTCGCAGCAATAAATGTAAAATGTCAACCCAAGAATTTAACAGAAAAATTAGTGAACTTTATTAACCTGTCTACTAGGTAGAGCAGGGGTCTATCACAGCCAAAAATTGTTGAATGTCACCCGAAAATGTAAAAGAAAAATTAGTAAAATGTATTAAGCTGTCAACTAGGTAGAGCAGGGGTATATCACAGCCAAAAATTGGTTAATTTCACCCGAAAATGTAAAAGATAAATTAGTGTTTTTTTTTTACCTGTCTACTAGGTATAGCAGTGGTAAATTTCACCCAAAAATGTAACAGACAAATTTGTGAATTTTTTTACCTATGTTCTAGGTATAGCAGTGGTATATCACACCTAAAAATTGGTGAATTTCACCCGAAAATGTAACAGACAAATTAGTGATTTTTTTACCTGTCTACCAGGTATAGCAGTGGTATATCACACCCAAAAATTGGTGAATTGCACCCAAAAATGTAACAGACAAATTAGTGAATTTTTGTTTACCTGTCTACTAGGTATAGTAGTGGTATATCACACCCAAAAATTGCTGAATTTCACCCTAAAATGTAAGAAAAATTTGTGAATTTTTTTTACCTGTCTACTAGGTATAGCAGTGGTATATCACACCCAAAAATTGCTGAATTTCACCAGAATATGTAACAGACAAATTAGTGATTTTGTTTACCTGTCTACTAGGTATAGGAGTGGTATATCACACATAAAAATTGGTGAATTTCACCCAAGAATGTACCAGACAAATTAGTGAATTTTTTCTACCTGTCAACTAGGTATAGCAGTGGTATATCACACCCAAAAATGGGTGAATTTCACCCAAAAATGTAACAGACAAATTAATGAATTTTTTTAACCTGTCTACTAGGCAGAGCAGTGGTATATCACACTCAAAATTGGTGAATGTCATCTGAAAATGTAACAGACAAATTAGTGAATTTTTTTAACCTGTCTACTAGGTATAGCAGTGGTATATCACAGCCAAAAATTGGTGAATTTCACTCGAAAATGTAACAGAAAAATTTGTGAAATAACATAAAATAAAATACGTACAAATAAAAAAATAAAAACTTGATTTATGAGGTGGAGGTCCATATGGAGTAGGAGATTGAGGAGGTGGTGGATGTAGCGTTGTAGGTGGAAGCAGCGGTGGAGGACGAGGTAGCCAACACTGTTTTTTGGTTTAAATGTAATTTTTTTTATTAGGGTACACTACAAAAGAGTGTGAAATATCCAAAATACAAGAATGAGCAATTGCGCTGTAGCATAACAATGGCTGGTATACATGTCTATTCTGCACAAGGTACGGACAAGTCCTGAGGGATCCATGCCTGGTTTATTTTAATGAACGTGAGCTTGTCCCATTGGCTGTGGACAGGCGGCTGCGCTTGTCAGTGATAACGCCCCCTGCCGTGCTAAACACACGTTCAGATAATACACTGGCTGCAGGGCAGGCCAGCACCTCCAAGGCATACAGGGCAAGCTCAGGCCATGTGCCCAATTTGGAGATCCAGAAGTTGAAGGGGGCAGACCCGTCATTCAGTATGTGTAGTCATGTGCACACATACGGCTCCACCATGTTGCTGAAATGCTGCCTCCTGCTAAGACGTTCCATATCAGCTGGTGGTGCTGGTTGTTGTGGCGTGCTGACAAAGCTTTTCCACATTTCGGCTATGCTAACCCTGCCTTCTGAGGTGCTGGTGGTGCCCCAGCTGCGTTAGCGACCTCTTCCTCCTCCTCAGCCTTCGCCTTGTACTTCCACTGTGCCCCCGTTGTCAGGTGGGAATGCCACCAGCAGCGCGTCTACCAGCGTGTGCTTGTACTCGCGCATCTTACGATCGCGCTCCAGTGACGGAATTATGGACGGTACGTTGTCCTTGTAATGGGGATCCAGCAGCGTGGCCACCCAGTAATGAGCACAAGTTAGAATGTGGGCAACTCAGCGGTCGTTGCGGAGACACTGCGGCATGTAATCGCTCATGTGTGCCAGGCTGCCCAGAGACAACGAAAAGCTGTCCTCTGTGGGAGGTGTATCATCTGTGTCCTCTGTATCCCCCCAGCCACGCACCAGTGATGGCCATGAGCTGGACTGGGTGCCACCCTGCTGTGAAAAAGGTTCCTCCTCCTCCTCAACCTCCACCTCATCATCCTCCAGAACTGTGCCCTAGCTGGACAATTGTGTACCTGGCGTTTGTGGGTGCAGGAACCCACCCTTGGAGCCACTTGTGAATGACTGGCCATAAACCCTACGAAATGATCCCTCTTCCTCCTCCTCCTCCTGTGCCAAATGCTCTTCCATCATCGCCAACAGTGTTTTTTCAAGGAGGCATAGAAGTTTGATAGTAACGCTGAGAACAGCGTTATCGGCACTGGCCATGTTGGTGGAGTACTCGAAACAGCACAACAAGGAACACAGGTCTCGCATGGAGGCCCAGTCATTGGTGGTGAAGTGGTGTTTTTCTGCAGAGCGACTCACCCGTGCGTGCTGCAGCTGAAACTCAACTATCGCTGGTCTGGCCAGCATGTGCAAGGTGGAGTTCCACCTTGTGGGCACGTCGCATATGAGGCGGTGAGTGGGAAGGCCGAAGTTACGCTGCAGCGCTGACAGGCGAGAAGCAGCAGGGTGAGACATATCGGGGTAATTTTTAAGGAATCTCTGCACCACCAAATTCAGCACATGTGCCAGGCAAGGGATGTGCGTCAAACCGGCTAGTCCCAGAGCTGCTACGAGATTTCGTCCATTATCGCACACCACCAGGCCGGGCTTGAGGCTCACTGGCACCAACCACTCATCGGTCTGTTGTTCAAGGCCCGTCCACAGCTCCTGCGCGGTGTGGGGTTTGTCCCCCAACGGTTTTAAAACTGCCTGCTGTCGTTTACCCCTGGCTGTGCTTAAGTTGGTGGTGAAGGTGTTATGCTGACTGGATGAGGAGGCAGTAGAGGATGAGGAAGCGGAGTAGGAGGAGGAAGCAACAGGAGTGTCGGGGGATAATAATTCAATAAAGAATTATTAATTATGGTCATAAAAATAATTAACCATAAAAAAATAAAATTTATAAAATTTGTCATAAATTCTTAAAATCATGACCTGGTGAATTGTAGACAACCTAATTGATACAATTCACATCTGAGTCCGACTATTTCATCAGATAAATAAGTTTTTTTTGATGTGAGATGACGTTAATGATAAAATGTAGTTCTGCATTATACAATAATACACAGGTATTATAAAATATGCAGATTTATTGATTACAAGGTTATATACATATATAAGTAAACAAACACAATGATACATGCAAATGATTATATATAGCGTTAATATAAAGCATTACAAGATTAACAATACATGTGAGTGGAAATAACTTGTCACATTATAACCAAGCTATTATTAGGTTAGGAGGATATGAACATAAGTTATATGCATCACTTCTGTTCAGAGAAAACCTCATGATATCAAGATGGGCATGTCTAATCCTAGACATCATTATAGAATGCTAAATACATTCTGCTCCCCCTAACCAACTACACATCACATGACTTCAAGATGGGCAAATCCATCCAAGGATATAACTTAGAAGAGATAACTGTATCCTTCCACCCCATCCTGGACTATTTTCACATATATGACTTTGGTAAGACTATTAAGACAAATAACAGGGACCTAGGATCTTTGCTAGACCATATCTTAAATGGGAAGGACTTGAAACAAGTCTTTCCTGTGGGAATTCATCACTTAGCTTGGCGAAGAATGTTCTATCAATATATATACAGTATATCTAAGCAATTATTTAATGCTTTGCTAGATTATGAGTCTAGATTCTTCTGCAGGTAGAATGAAGCCTCACAATATCCTAAGACTACATTTCAATATGGAGATGATCAATTAATTAATGTATTTATTTATTTGCCAATCTAGATGGTATAATTTCACCCACACTATCAAATTAGTCTTAATAAAATGAAATATCATTTTCTGTGTCTCTTACCAAGTCCTAGTAGGAATCTCACTTCTGCTCCTAGGAAAGCTGGGTGGTCCATCATAGCATAGAATGTGTCGGCAGATAAGAACCATTTGGCCCATCTAGTCTGCCCAATATACTGAGTACTATGGATAGCCCCTGGCCCTATCTTATATGAAGGATGGCCTTATGCCTATCCCATGCATGCTTAAACTCCTTCACTGTATTTGCAGCTACCACTTCTGCAGGAAGGCTATTCCATGCATCCACTACTCTCTCAGTAAAGTAATACTTCCTGATATTACTTTTAAACCTTTGCCCCTCTAATTTAAAACTATGTCCTCTTGTAGCAGTTTTTCTTCTTTTATAATATTCTCTCCTCTTTTACCTTGTTGATTCCCTTTATGTATTTAAAAGTTTCTATCATATCCCCTCTGTCTCGTCTTTCTTCCAAGCTATACATGTTAAGGTCCTTTAATCTTTCCTGGTAAGTTTTATCCTGCAATCCATGTACCAGTTTAGTAGCTCTTCTCTGAACTCTCTCCAAAGTATCAATATCCTTCTGGAGATATGGTCTCCAGTACTGAGCACAATACTCCAAATGAGGTCTCACTAGTGCTCTGTAGAGCGGCATGAGCACCTCCCTCTTTCTACTGGTAATTCCTCTCCCTATACACCCAAGCATTCTGCTAGCATTTCCTGCTGTTCTATGACATTGTCTGCCTACCTTTAAGTCTTCTGAAATAATGACCCCTAAATCCCTTTCCTCAGATACTGAGGTTAGGACTGTATCACTGATTTTATATTCTGCTCTTGGGTTTTTACGCCCCAGGTGCATTATTTTGCACTTATCCACATTAAATTTTAGTTGCCAGATTTTTGACCATTCCTCTAGTTTTCCTAAATCCTTTTCCATTTGGTGTATCCCTCCAGGAACATCAACCCTGTTACAAATCTTTGTGTCATCAGCAAAAAGACACACCTTACCATCGAGGCCTTCTGCAATTTCGCTGATAAAGATATTAAACAATATGGGTCCCAGAACAGATCCCTGAGGTACCCCACTGGTAACAAGACCTTGGTCTGAATATACTTCATTGACTACAACCCTCTGTTGCCTGTCCCTCAGCCACTGTCTAATCCATTCAACAATATGGGATTCCAAGCCCAAAGACTGCAATTTATTGATAAGCCTTCTGTGTGGGACAGTATTGAAAGCCTTACTGAAGTCTAGATAAGCGATGTCTACTGCACCTCCGCCATCTATTGTTTTAGTCACCCAATCAAAAAAATCAATAAGATTAGTTTGACATGATCTCCCTGAAGTAAACCCATGCTGTTTTTCATCTTTCAATCCATGGGATTTTAGATGTTCCACAATCCTCTCCTTAAGTATGGTTTCCATTAATTTCCCCACTATTGATGTCAGGCTTACTGGCCTATAGTTGCCCGATTCCTCCCTAGTACCTTTCTTGTGAATCGGCACAACATTTGCTAATTTCCAATCTTCTGGGACGACTCCTGTTGCCAGTGATTTGTTAAATAAATCTGTTAATGGTTTTGCTAGTTCACCGCTGAGCACTTTTAATAGCTTTGGGTGTATCCCATCAGACCCCTGTGACTTATTTGTATTGATTTTAGACAGCTGACTTAGGACCTCTTCCTCTGTAAAGACACAGGCATCAAAAGATTAATTAGTCTTCTTTCCTAACTGAGGTCCATTTCCTTCATTTTCCTTCGTAAAGACTGAACAGAAGTATTCATTGAGGCAGTCAGCTAGTTCTTTATCTTCTTCCATATACCTTCCTTCTTTTGTTTTTAATTTTGTAATTCCTTGTTTTAGTTTCCTTTTTTCATTTATGCATCTGAAGAATGCCTTATCGCCTTTTTCCCTGACTGAGCTAATTTCTCTTCTGCCTGTGCTTTAGATGCTCTTACCGTATAACTTGTTTGGCCTCTCTCTGCCTAATCTTGTAAATTAGCCTGTCATCCTCTTTTTTTTTTTTTTATAATTCCTAAATTCTATCTTTTTGTTTTTAATGATTTTGGCCACTTCTGCTGAGTACCACAGTGTTCTTTTCCTTTTTTTGCTTTTACTGACAAGCCTAATGCAATTTTCTGTTGCCTTCAATAGTGCCTCTTTTAAGTAGTCCCATTTCTCCTGGACTCCAATGAAACTGTTCCAATCTGATAGGGACTCGTATACCACTAATCTAATTTTAGAAAAGTCTGTTTTTCTAAAATCTAAAACTTTTGTTTTTGTGTGGTGTGACTCAGTCACTGTGCTTATAGTAAACCACACTGACTGGTGATCACTAGATCCCAAGCTTTCCCCTACAGTATTATCATATACCAAATTCCCATTTGTGAATACTAAATCTAAAATGGCCTCCTTCCGGGTTGGCTCCTCAACTACTTGCTGTAGAGATAATCCCAGTAGGGAATTTAGAATATCTGTACTCCTGGCAGAATTAGCTATTTTGGTTTTCCAGTTTACATCAGGAAGATTGAAGTCTCCCATAATGATAACTTCCCCCTTCAATGTCATTTTAGCTATTTCCTCAACTAGTAAATCATCTAATTCTTTGACTTGGCTAGGTGGTCTATATATCACACCTACACGAGTTACCTTATGATTATCAAGCTGCAAGGTAACCCAAACTGACTCTAAATTGTTCTCGCTAACTTGTATCAAATTAGATTTTATGGTGTCTTTCACATACAGGGCCACCCCTCCCCCTTCTTGCCTTCCCTGTCTTTCCTGTATAGAGAGAACCCTGGTATTGATATATCCCAGTCATTACTCCCCTTGAACCACGTCTCAGTAACAGCCACTACATCTATATTCTCAGATGCCATTATAGCCTCAAGTTCATTGATCTTATTCCCTAAACTGCGAGCATTTGTAGATAAGAATCTGAGCTTGTCATTTCTTAACCTTTGTGCTACTGGCGTCTTCTGGCGTTGTTCCGGGGGGCAGTCGGACTGCTGGATTATCACTCTTTTGCCCCCCTTTCCTAGTTTAAATGCTCCTTAGCAAATACTTGGAACTGTTCACCGAGGACATTCGTTCCTTTGAGAGAAAGATGCAAACCATCTTTCTTGTACAGTTCTTTTCCATTCCAACAAGAGCTAACATGTTGTATAACCTATAAGGTGATAAAGGCACCAGTCTTCATGGGGTCTTATCTTATCCTAAGCCACTTATTATAAAGGGACAGTAAATATTGCCCATGTAACCCCTCACACCGTGATCGCTCAAGGCCATCATCCAGGTTCTTCCCTGAACTCATGAGGAAATCCTCGTTGCTGAAAGATGGGCTCGTGCAAAGTTTCAAACTATCTATATATATATAACTAAGGACGGACATCCATCTGAAGCTTTTGTTATCTAATGCAGATATTGCAAACCGTGGAGGTTACTATGGCATGTGAAGTATGTACCAGTTTCCTCAAAAGCCGAGACTAAATAGAGTGTTATTCAGACTGCTGACTTCAGAACGGACTATGTAAGCCCAATAAAGTTTGGTTAGTATGGTGACATGTGGTCAAAAAGGACTCATTCGGTGAGTTAGGTGCCAGTCCCTTCTGAGCTTCTGCTCATGCGGCGACTTTTTTGGCGAGTAGGTTTAGCTGCCCTCTGGGGGAGTGGCACTGTTTCTATGAAGGGGCCCACTGGCAAAGATGGCCACTCTAGTATCTTCACTGGGCTGAGAATGATGGTATGTCTCTGGGGTGACGCAGTGTCACAACTTGGCCCTTCGACCGAACTTGTAAACGAAAAGGGAATCCCCATGTATACGCAATCTTGCGCTGCTGCAGAAGCGCCAGTAGAGGGCGCAAAGCCTTCCTCTTTAGCAATGTAAGTCTGGACAGGTCGGCTAAAATTTGTATTTGTGTGTCATTATAAAGCACTTGACCCGCGTCTCTGGCTTTTTGCATAATAGCCGCTTTCAGTTGGTAAAGGTGGACGCGACATATTACGTCTCTAGCCCTGTCCGGACTATCTGGTTTTGGTCCCAAAGCTCTGTCGGCCCTATCCAATTCCAGTGGATGGTCTTGGGGAGCTTGTAGAATGTCATTAAAGATGAGGCATAGGGTGGAATCTAAATCTTTAGGGGCCACTGACTCTGGTAGTCCCTTACCCTTATATTATTACGCCGTCCTCTGTTTTTGGCATCATCTAACATATCTGCCAGGTGTTGCAGCTGGTAAGTATGGGACTCCATCTTAGAATCTTGCTGATCTTGTCTAACAGTCACTGCTATCAAATCTTGTTCCACACAAGTTACTCTTTCCCCTAGGGAGAGTATTTCAGTTTTAATATTATTACCTCATTTTTGTACCCTGCTTCCAGTCTGGAAACATAATTCTCCATATCGTCCTTTGTAGGAATGGAGGAAATCTTTGTGAGGAGATCCCTTAGTACAGTGAGATTGGGTGCTTCCTGATTATGCTGTGAAGCTCCGTTGGACATGACTGAGTGCAGAGGTACTGGAGATGCTGTGAGCGCTTTAGGGCAGCGGGCCCTGGAAGATATTTTGCCGGGCCGCAGAGGAAGAGAGAAGCGCTGACGCCAGGCGCAAGCGCGCCCGACGCGTACATGTTTTTTCAAGTCAGTGGAGAAGGAGGGAGGGACGGAGGCTTGGTAATCCCTCCCTCCCATGACGCGTCCGCCGCAGAGCCCATTACAATGAGCTGGCTCTGAGGCGCCGCACCACTGCCACCAATGAATATGTCTAATATTAAAGTAGGGGGAGTGCTTTCCGCTGCGTACTGCTTGTGCTCGCTAAACGGCAGCCTCCTCCTCCTGACGTTGCTCTGTCTGCCCTAACGCTGCCCGCGCCCTTCTCCCGCCCGTTTATTGTACATAGGAGGTGGCGGAGCTGGAGCGGAGGCAGAGACATGAGCCAGGACAGGAGAGGGAGTAGTCCCGTCTGGGGAGGCAGAGGAAGCAAGAAGAGCCTGCCTGAAGATACTGCATCACTGCGTGCCTGCTAAGATAGGTGAGGGTGGTGGTGTCATCATGGCCAACTGCTGCTCCCTATTGTAAAGTAAAAAAAACTGTCTGTGCCCTGAGTGAGACGTTCAGGGAATAAAATCCATTTGCAAACCTACAAAAACAAATTTCATGCTGTAATATTGCGCTGCAGGTATATTAGGGAAGGACAAAATAACCTTCCACAAATGAGACCTTCAGAGCAGACATTGTGAAAGATGATACTGAGGTTGTCTGATTGCCAGCAGTTTTCCCTAAGACTACTTTAACACTAGCGGCACGGACCTCCGGCAGGCTGTTCCGGCCGGTGAACAGCCTGCCGGATCCGTCCTGCCGCTAATGACCGCGTGCCCCCGGACTGCTACTCTGTCCCCATTGACTATAATGGGGGCGGAGTTCCCGCGAGGCACGGCAAAAGGCTGTCGGAATAAAACTAGAACATGTCCCGTTTACTATACATAGGGTGGCGGAGCTGAAACGGAGGCATAGCCGTGCGACGTGAGCCAGGACAGGAGAGGGAGTAGTCCCGTCTGGGAGGCAGAGGAAGGAAGAAGAGCCTGCCTGAAGATACTGAGTGCTCCCTATTGTAAAGTACAAAAAACTGTCTGTGCCCTGAGTGAGACGTTCAGGGAATAAAATCCATGTGCAAATGAGACCTTCAGAGCAGACATTGTGACAAGATGATACTGAGGTTGTCTGATTGGCAGCAGTATTCCCTAAGGCTACTTTCACACTAGCGGCACGGACCTCCGGCAGGCTGTTAGGACAGACATGCCGTAGTTTTATTCCAGCAGCCTTGTGCCGTGCGCCGCCATGCCTCGCGGGAACTCCGCCCCCATTATAGTCAAAGGGGACGGAGCAGCAGTCCAGAGGCACGCGGTCACTAGCGGCAGGACGGATCCGGCAGGCTGTTCACCTGCCGAAGGTCCGTGCCGCTAGTGTGAAAGTAGCCCCTAAGGCAGCCTTTGTAGCCAGCGAACCGAGCAGTTAGGGACCTTAGAAATTAGATAATAATATATGGTGCTCCAATAATAAGCTCTAAGTAGCCAGATACAAAGGGCCACAGAACATCCAGCATCCAGGCAAACTGCATTAAACAGCATGCAAGTGAAGCTTATTGTCTGCATCCCTGGTGGAGTAAGGCAGTCACAGGGTTAATATATATACAGTCAGGTCCATTAATATTGGGTCATCAAAACAATTCTAACATTTTTGGCTCTATACACCACCACAATGGATTTGAAATTAAACAATGAAGATGTGCTTTAACTGCAGACTGTCAGCTTTAATTTGAGGGTATTTACATCCAAATCAGGTGAACAGTGTAGGAATTACAACAGTTTGCATATGTGCCTCCCACTTGTTAAGGGACCAAAAGTAATAGGACAATTGGCTTCTCAGCTGTTCCATGGCGGGGTGTGTGTTATTCCCTCATTATCCCAATTACAATGAGCAGATAAAAGGTCCAGAGTTCTTTTCAAGTGTGCTTTTTGCATTTGGAATCTGTTGCTGTGAACTCTCAAGATGAGATCCAGAGAGCTGTCACTATCAGTGAAGCAAGCCATTATTAGGCTGAAAAAACAAAACAAACCCATCAGAGAGATAGCAAAAACGTTAGGCGTGGCCAAAACAATTGTTTGGAACATTTTAAAAAAGAAGGAATGCACCGGTGAGCTCAGCAACACCAAAAGACCCGAAAGACCACGGAAAACAACTGTGGTGAATAACCAAAAAATTCTTTCCCTGGTGAAGAAAACACCCTTTACAACAGTTGGTCAGATCAAGAACACTCTCCAGGAGGTAGGTGTATGTGTGTCAAAGTCAACAATCAAAAGAAGACTTCACCAGAGTGAATACAGAGGGTTCACCACAAGATGTAAACCATTGGTGAGTCTCAAAAACAGGAAGGCCAGATTAGAGTTTGCCAAACAACATCTAAAAAAGCCTTCACAGTTCTGAAACAACATCCTATGGACAGATGAGACCAAGATCAACTTGTACCAGAGTAATGAGAAGAGAAGAGTATGGAGAAGGAAAGGAACTGCTCATGATCCTAAGCATACCACCTCATCAGTGAAGCATGGTGGTGGTAGTGTCATGGCGTGGGCATGTATGGCTGCCAATGGAACTGGTTCTCTTGTATTTATTGATGATGTGACTGCTGAAAAAATCAGCAGGATTAATTCTGAAGTGTTTCAGGCAATATTATATGCTCATATTCAGCCAAATGCTTCAGAACTCATTGGATGGCGCTTCACAGTGCAGATGGACAATGACCCAAAGCATACTGCAAAAGCAACCAAAGAGTTTTTTAAGGGAAAGAAGTGGAATGTTATGCAATGGCCAAGTCAATCACCTGAGCTGAATCCGATTGAGCATGCATTTCACTTGCTGAAGACAAAACTGAAGGGAAAATGCCCCAAGAACAAGCAGGAACTGAAGACAGTTGCAGTAGAGGCCTGGCAGAGCATCACCAGGGATGAAACCCAGTGTCGGGTGATGTCTATGCGTTCCAGACTTCAGGCTGTAATTGACTGCAAAGGATTTGCAACCAAGTATTAAAAAGTTAAAGTTTGCTTTATGATTATTATTCTGTCCCATTACTTTTGGTCCCTTAAGAAGTGGGAGGCACATATGCAAACTGTTGTAATTCCTACACCGTTCACCTGATTTGGATGTAAATACCCTTAATTAAAGCTGACAGTCTGCAGTTAAAGCACATCTTGTTGGTTTAATTTCAAATCCATTGTGGTGGTGTATAGAGCCAAAAATGTTAGAATTGTGTCGATGTCCCAATATTTATGGACCTGGCTGTATATATATATATATATATATATATATATATAAAATCCAAATAAATGTAACGCAGCACTCCTTAGATAAAAAGTGAAAAAATAAAAAATGTATTCAACACATGTTGATACAGGCAACGTTTCAGCTCTCTCACAGAGCCATTATCAAGCCAAGTGATAATGGATTGATAATGGCTCTGTGAGAGAGCTGAAACGTTGCCTGTATCAACATGTGTTGAATAAATTTTGTATTTTTTCACTTTTTATCTAAGGAGTGCTGCGTTACATTTATTTGGATTGTGTTTGGACCCCAGGACCCAGGGGAAAACGCTGGCACCTTAATCATTTGCATCACTTGAAGTGAGGAGTGCTGCCCTGCCATCTTTTATATATATAGTATATATATATAATACAGTACGCACTACGCATATAAAGTTTCTGCACCCCTCCTCAGCTCAGTTATATTACCCCACTGTATAATGTACCCTATACTCCTCAGTTATATAACTGAGGGGTATCAGGGTACATTATACAGTGGTAATATAACTGAGGGATATCAGGGGACATTATACAGGGGTTAATATAACTGAGGGGTATCAGGGTACATTATACAGGGGGTAATATAACTGAGTGCTAGCAGGGGACATTTTACAGGGGGTAATATAACTGAGGGGTATCAGGGTACATTATACAGTGGTAATATAACTGAGGGATATCAGGGGACATTATACAGGGGTTAATATAACTGAGGGATATTATTGGACATTATACAGGGGTAATATAACTGAGGGGTATCAGGGTACATTATACAGTGGTAATATAACTGAGGGGTATCAGGGTACATTATACAGTGGTAATATAACTGAGGGGTATCAGGGTACATTATACAGTGGTAATATAACTGAGGGGTATCAGGGTACATTATACAGGGGGTAATATAACTGAGGGGGAGCATGGCATATTATACAGTGGTAATATAACTGAGGGCTAGCAAGGGACATTTTGCAGTCGTAATATAACTTATATATTACCCCTGTATAATGTCCCTGATAGCCCTCAGTTATATTACCACTGTATAATATGCCATGCTCCCCCTCAGTTATATTAGCCCTGTAAAATGTCCCCTGATAGCCCTTCTCAGTTATATTACCCCTTGTATAATTTACCCTGATACCCCTCAGTTATTTTACCACTGTATAATGTCCCCTGCTACCCCTCAGTTATATTACCCCCTGTATAATGTCCCCTGATACCCCTCCAGAGCATTTCTTCTGCTCACACAGGTTAAATAAAATAGTCTGTTCTATAAGCACCATATTATTTTCTGTCCGCTGCCACAAAACAATATGGAAGTGCCCCTCCCGAGTCCCGAGACCAGGCTCTGGATCCGTCACTGTCCAGTCCCCAGCCATTAGTGATCTGAAAAGCGCAGGTACCCACACACTGTCCCACAGATGGGGTCACCTATTATTAATCTGAGGTACATGGTGTTATTACATTAGTACCCCCATGTACCTCAGATTAAAAGTATGTGGCCCCCAAGCACCTCATCAAATAATGGGCAACATTGGGTTAACCATTAATGTGAGGTACACATAATGAGGTTACTTACTGTTAATGTGAGGCACATGCAGGTCCAACTTGATAAAGCAATGTGCGTCATATTAACAGCAAGTTACTCCAGCATGTACCTGATGCCATTAACCCCATGTTGTCCATTATGTTAAGCGGGGTACTTGACGAGGTTGCTATTAATATGTGGCACATGGTTTCATCAATTTAGACCCCATGTGCCTCACATTAATAGCCAGTAACCTTATCATACTGTAGTACCCAACACCAACCCACACATTAACCCCATGCTGCTCAATGTCCATTATGTCAGGAAGTACTTGCTGGTGTTACTATTAATATGAGGCACAAGGCTTTATCCATTTAGACCTGTATTTGCTTCACATTAATAGTAAGTGATCCCATCAAGTACCTCCTCACATAATGGGCAATTGATACTTTGCAAAAAGTAAAAATAAAAAAAATACTCACACGTTTATCCCATGGAACATGTGGTTAACTTGTGAGTATTTTTTATTTTTTTTGCATGTTATCGAATTGGTGTTGCAATACTTTTTTGGTATCAAACTCAAAATTCTGGTATTAGAGAAGACTTCATCCCTGTTCAGTGGACATTGTATTCGCTCTAGCTGAGACACCGTACAATTGCTGCGGACCTCTTCACAGCCAGGGAGAAGATGAGCTGTTCTTGCAAGAATGACCTAGTCTCGCAAGAACAGCTCATCTTCTCCCTGGCTGTGAAGAGGTCCGCAGCAATTGTATGGTGTCTCAGCTAGAGCGAATACAACGTCCACTGAAAAGGGATGAAGTATCTTCCTCCCTGAACCTAGAATTACAGATTTTTCAATATACGGCGCTGCCTATACCTATACTATGCTACACTACATGCCAATCACAGCTTGACAAAGGGCGTATTCACTGTTGCCCAAAACGTTACAGCAGTATGTGAATATCTATATGTGCAGGATTTATTAGGGCTATGCGCCAAATAGGAGAACAAGAATAGGGCCGTTGAACTTGTGTATAAGTCAAGTGAATACATACTAGGCGCGAAAAAGAAACAGAGCTATATTCAGGGGAGGAACCGTAACAAGTGAACAGAATAGATTTAATTTCTCACTTGTGCACTCCACGCACAGGTTAGTAAGGCTGATTAGTCAGCCTGCATTTGTGGCAGGGGCGGAGGCCCTTCATATACGAGCCACAGCCTCACTCACAGGCGTGTGTTTTCAGGTGCACAGCTGCTGCTGGGTGTCATTAGCAAACTAGCTTCTCTGGTGGTAGGAGTCTTTCTTTGCAGCATGGAGCCAGAATAGAGCTTGTTATTTTGCTCTCTGCTACCGTAGCATGCACGCGCCATACTACGTAAGTAGGTTGGGCCGGGGCCGTCTCTCCTGGCTGGTTGGATCCAACTTTGCTAGCAAACGGGAGGCTTCGCCTCAGAATCTGCTACCTCAGGTTTGCTCGTTGGGGCTAAATACTTCTATTTCTTTTCAACTTTGTTTGTTGGTAATAGGAGTTAGTTCCTATAAATCTTACAAGTTTTACTTTGCTTTGTTTGTCTCGTATGAAAGTTACTTCAGCCGGTTTGCTGTAAAGGAAGAGTTACCCGGGCTGCACGTGACGTCATGTTTGGAGATCGGACGCAGCGTTTATTGTTTAGGCCTCTTGCTGTAGCTGTTCCTTGCCATGTGTCTCCCCCCTCCCCCCCACTACCACCATCCTTAGACTTCACATATTTCACTGCTCCATGTACTTAAAAACCCTCCGCACTTTTATGCTCTGCTGTTATCCTGAGCGGCATTTACACTTTCGGCTTTTATTTCATGTCTTAAGATGCATCTGCATGTCTTTACTGTCCAGCACTTTCCTACTCTTGGTTCGTATTCACTCAGATTGGTCTCACATTCAAGCTGCGGTCACCTGTTGGCTGTTACATCTCATTCCGTACCCAGCCGACAGCCGGATCCATATTACATGTTGTGTACTCGGCTTACAGCTGCTACTGTTACTCCATTTTTATTCTCGGGACGCACCACCCTGGTGTTCACACCTTGCTCCACTCACAACCAGAGCTGCGTTCATGCGTCGACTGATATACCATGTTTGCTCTGCTCACTGTGAGAGCTGTGTTTACACGTCCGCTGTCACAACATGTTCATACTAGGCTTTTTTCAGAGCTCCATTCACTTTCACTGTTACAGCATGTTTATGCTCCACTCACATTTAGAGCTTCTGTTCTACCAATTTCATTCTCGGCCACACCCAGAGGTGCATTCACACTACGCTGTCAAATCATTTTTTGCACTCCACCCTCGACCAGAGTTGCATTCATCCGTCTATCGATATATCAGGTTTACTCTACTCTCACCCAGAGCTGCGTTCACACGTCCTATGCTACTACAGGTTCTTTCCATGTCTGCTGTCACATCAAGTTAATATTCCGTTCACATCCAAAGCTGCGTCCGCATGTCTGCTTTTACATCTTGTCCTATACTCCATTCCCATACTCAGAGCTGCGCCCATACCATGTTTTTTAGGTACCACTCACATCCAAAGCCCCATTTGTTGTTACATCATGTGTTGTACTCTGCTTCCACTCAAAGCTGCATTCTCCTGTTCATTGCTACATCATGGTTTTACTCAATAATCTCACCGGGGCAGTCTGCACCCACCGCTCTGGTACCTCTCCCCCGACAAACATAACTGCGTTCTTTTCAGGCTTACGTTCCTTTCCTCGGCAGTCTGTTACATTCCATATGCCTACTTTTCTGTTCACCTCAGGGAGAATTTTTTATTTTTTTTTGGTCTTCTTTAATCCTGGTTCATATTCACTCAGACTGGTCTCCATCCCCCTCCACAGGGCTCCTCCGATCAGCGCTCATGTGTTTCCCTGCTTTCGGTCACGGGGTCGGCTTGTGTTCCAGCGTGGAACTCATGTTGAGAACCACTGCCGGACTTGTGTGTTTTGGATTACAGGTGGTGTCCTGGTTAGTACTGTGTCATTGCTGCCCAAACTTACCGGTTCTCGCTCCTCCCGATTCCTCTATGCTTCCTACAGCGGCATTTTGCAGATCAGGTTCACACACACTGACATCGCTCTTGATAGTGGCTTGCATCTAAACCAGCTCCTCTATTCCTTGTTGTGGTTGCTAGGAGCTGGTCATACAGTGCAAAATCCTCATGTTGGAGCGCATGTTGGGCTGTGTTTTACATGAATACGACTCACCTGGGTTGGAAATACACAGCTTCAGCCTAGACACTATGCACAGTCACTGCACGCTGACCATTTACCTGCCGTCATCTGTACTGATATGTAGTGGTAGCAGGGCCGTTCTGTATGTGTATGTTCATTTATTCATATGCTATGTTTTTTCCTGTTTCCCACTGGATCACCCAGGCTCGTACCTACCTCTGTCTCCTGGATCGCCCAGGCTCATACCTACCTCTGTCTCCTGGATCGCCCAGGCTCATACCTACCTCTGTCTCCTGGATCGCCCAGGCTCATACCTACCTCTGTCTCCTGGATCGCCCAGGCTCATACCTACCTCTGTCTCCTGGATCGCCCAGGCTCATACCTACCTCTGTCTCCTGGATCGCCCAGGCTCATACCTACCTCTGTCTCCTGGATCGCCCAGGCTCATACCTACCTCTGTCTCCTGGATCGCCCAGGCTCATACCTACCTCTGTCTCCTGGATCGCCCAGGCTCATACCTACCTCTGTCTCCTGGATCGCCCAGGCTCATACCTACCTCTGTCTCCTGGATCGCCCAGGCTCATACCTACCTCTGTCTCCTGGATCGCCCAGGCTCATACCTACCTCTGTCTCCTGGATCGCCCAGGCTCATACCTACCTCTGTCTCCTGGATCGCCCAGGCTCATACCTACCTCTGTCTCCTGGATCGCCCAGGCTCATACCTACCTCTGTCTCCTGGATCGCCCAGGCTGTCATCTCCTCAGTTATTCCTCCTTCTGACTCTACTAGATTTTGTTCTCCTGGGAACGGGTACGTTCGGTTTATTTTTTATGTATCATTACCCCGGGTCCGTCCAGGCCCTGTTCTTCCTTCTTTGCCTGGTACGTTCAGGTCTGGTCTCCCTGCATGTCTACTATTCCGGGTTTTTCCAGGGTCTCCTGCTGTCAGCGGATCCGTCCAGGCTTAGCCTCCTATCCATTACGATACTTCCCCATGATCCGCACAGGCCCAACTACTTACACTCGTCTCACCCATGCCTGTCCCTTCCTGGTTTACTTTTTCCTGGCACTGCCAGGGCGGTCCTTCACCGGGCTACGTGGTGCGGTATTTCTGAGTCACCCCCTTTTTTTCCAGGTGATGCCAGAAGCAGAAAGCAGATCCCGCGGGGTCCCCTCTCCCAGCCTTCAATTCCTGGGTGATGGATTAGAGTCCCTCCTTTCTCACGCCAGGAACCTGGTACAACATTCCCTCTCCTCCAACACGGCCAGGAATTATCAAGCCGGCTATAAAATATATGAAGAATTCTCAGCCCCATGGCTTTGGGGGCCAGATGACGGCTTCGGCCCCATGGCTTTGGGGGCCCAATGACGGCTTTGGGGGCCCGATGACAGTTTTCAGTCCTGCTGGGCTGATTGCCTGGTTGGTTGTCCATCTGTGCATCTGGGCTGATTTGGCCTGTATGTATCACATACATACCTGCTTCCCTAATTTCCTAATAATCCATGTTGATCGCTCACTTTATATTTTGACCGTTTGTCCGGTTCGCCCTACAGCATCATTGTCATGTCTTACGCAGATATTTCGTCTTGGTTTAATTGTTCATGCTTTCGTTCAGGTCCTGCCAGAGGAGGAACAAGTAGGGTAATTCCCTCTAGCATTTCAGTCTCCGATCGTAGTCGACCATATCTTGCCAACCAGGTCCCCGCGCAAAGTCTTTGCCTTTTTAACACGACCAGGAATTCATTTTCGCTGGTAGCTTCATTGCAATTGCATTCCCTCACTCGTGGGAGGGCATAGACAGAATCTTGTATATTATGGCTTCGTAGCTTCTTACCGCACTAACCTCAGACTCCCTACAACCACGTTGAATCGGATTTTGGACAAAGTTCAGCATTTCCTCATGGTAGAAGATTCAGATAGTAGGTCGGTCTTCTCGTCTCAAGCGTTAAAACAATTCTCAGGGGCACACACTAGAACAACGCGCGGACCACGGCTAGCAGATAGCTGTTGTCTGGGGAACTATTCAAGGATTATCTTCCTATCTACATAGTTCTTTTTGGCCCTCATTCCTGCATAGTCTAGGCAGTTAGGTTTCGGTCCCATGATCTCCTGAGGCTAGGGCATTGCCAGTACTCCGTAGAACCAAAACTTTACAAGGTTCATTTGGTTTTCATGATCCATTTCACAACGTATTCCCGGTCCTCCATTCCGCTTTGGGGCAGTATCTGCAATATTGAGCATCATGTCTCTGGCCTTGTCATCCACAAGATGGGTTGTAGGTCTCCTTCTGGCCTTGCCTCATACACCCCAAATTTTTTGCTCTAGATCCCTGACGCCTTGCAGTTGGCTTGGGGATTAGTTTGCACATGCCATTCGAGTTCCTTTTCTACCCTACTTGGCTTGGTTTTTGCCCACTTATAGGCCTACCCACAATCATGGCTTAGGGCACACAACAAGCCATTTAGTCAGGTTAGCTAGGACACGCCTAGCTGGGTTAGGTTTTTCCCGTTGTTTCTCTCCCCAGGGTTCTTCGGATATCTCTTGGCCGTAGCCAGGACCACAAGTTAGTAAAGCTGATTAGTCAGCCTGCATTTGTGGGAGGGGCAGAGGCTCTTCATATATGAGCCACAGCCTCACTCACAGGCGTGGGTTCTCAGGTGCCCCACCCTCCCTCCCTTATCTTCTCATTTCCACAGGGTATGCCCACTTATAGGCCTACCCACGATCATGGCTTAGGGCACACAACAAGCCATTTAGTCAGGTTAGCTAGGACACGCCTAGCTGGGTTAGGTTGTTCCCGTTGTTTCTCTCCCCAGGATTCTTCGGATATCTCTTGGCCGTAGCCATGACCACAAATAAAATAAAGCCACAAGCTATTAACCCTTGTAAAATGAGTAAAAAGCAAACATTGCTGCAGAGTTTCTTTAAAAAGTGAGAAAGATCCAATGATGAGACAGCAGATGAGACAGCAGCAAAAAAAAAGAAATAAAGCTGCAATTAAAAGAAAATACCAAGAGTCCTACTTAAATTACGGGTTCATCGCAACAGGTGATTCACATGCCCCAAACCCGCTGTGTGTAATATGTGGCGAACGACTATCCAACGAGGCCATGAAGCCTTCAAAACTGCTTTGCCACTTAGAAACCAAGCACCCTGCATCAAAAGACAAGCCTTTGGAGTTTTTTAAAAGAAAAAATCATGAATATGAAGGACAGAAGCAGGGGCGTACATGCAGGGGTCGCAGCTGCGACCGGGCCCGGCACTCCAGGGGGCCCGGCCGCCTGTGGACCCCTGGCCCCACCCTGCAGTAGTACTGTGTGTGCTGCGCCTGCCTGTATAATAACCCGGGCGGCCGGCCCGGGGCCCACCGCCCAGTGTTTCGTTTCTGCGCTGCAGTGCCAGGCCTACCCTCCCTTGAGTCTCCTCCCCCCGTCAGTCTCCTCCCCGTGCGGGTGCGGCGGTGCGGCGTGCCTCGTCATTTCCTGTTAGGCACCGGACATGACGTTTCCCTAGGCTGCGCAGGCGCACAACAACGCCAAGACGCAGCAGGGAGAAGGGAGCGCGCAAAGAAGCCGGTGCCGACCGTCCGGATTGGAACTAGATAAGATTTGTAAAAAAGAAAAAAAATTGGTCACTGAGTTCAGACTCAGAGTGGGGGCTGACTGGGCAATGTTACTGTCTGTATTGCCTTCATATGGCATGGTAAAATACTTCATTGGCCTATCAATGGCTTTTAACTCTGCTATATTTCTTATTAGGCAAGGCAGAATTATTAGGCAAGTTGTATTTTTGAGGATTAATTTTATTATTGAACAACAACCATGTTCTCAATGAACCCAAAAAACTCATTAATATCAAAGCTGAATATTTTTGGAAGTAGTTTTTAGTTTGTTTTTAGTTTTAGCTATTTTAGGGGGATATCTGTGTGTGCAGGTGACTATTACTGTGCATAATTATTAGGCAACTTAACAAAAAACAAATATATACCCATTTCAATTATTTATTTTTACCAGTGAAACCAATATAACATCTCAACATTCACAAATATACATTTCTGACATTCAAAAACAAAACAAAAACAAATCAGTGACCAATATAGCCACCTTTCTTTGCAAGGACACTCAAAAGCCTGCCATCCATGGATTCTGTCAGTGTTTTGATCTGTTCACCATCAACATTGCGTGCAGCAGCAACCACAGCCTCCCAGACACTGTTCAGAGAGGTGTACTGTTTTCCTTCCTTGTAAATCTCACATTTGATGATGGACCACAGGTTCTCAATGGGGTTCAGATCAGGTGAACAAGGAGGCCATGTCATTAGATTTTCTTCTTTTATACCCTTTCTTGCCAGCCACGCTGTGGAGTACTTGGACGCGTGTGATGGAGCATTGTCCTGCATGAAAATCATGTTTTTCTTGAAGGATGCAGACTTCTTCCTGTACCACTGCTTGAAGAAGGTGTCTTCCAGAAACTGGCAGTAGGACTGGGAGTTGAGCTTGACTCCATCCTCAACCCAAAAAGCCCCCACAAGCTCATCTTTGATGATACCAGCCCAAACCAGTACTCCACCTCCACCTTGCTGGCGTCTGAGTCGGACTGGAGCTCTCTGCCCTTTACCAATCCAGCCACGGGCCCATCCATCTGGCCCATCAAGACTCACTCTCATTTCATCAGTCTATAAAACCTTAGAAAAATCAGTCTTGAGATATTTCTTGGCCCAGTCTTGACGTTTAAGCTTGTGTGTCTTGTTCAGTGGTGGTCGTCTTTCAGCCTTTCTTACCTTGGCCATGTCTCTGAGTATTGCACACCTTGTGCTTTTGGGCACTCCAGTGATGTTGCAGCTCTGAAATATGGCCAAACTGGTGGCAAGTGGCATCTTGGCAGCTGCACGCTTGACTTTTCTCAGTTCATGGGCAGTTATTTTGCGCCTTGGTTTTTCCACACGCTTCTTGCGACCCTGTTGACTATTTTGAATGAAATGCTTGATTGTTCGATGATCACGCTTCAGAAGCTTTGCAATTTTAAGAGTGCTGCATCCCTCTGCAAGATATCTCACTATTTTTGACTTTTCTGAGCCTGTCAAGTCCTTCTTTTGACCCATTTTGCCAAAGGAAAGGAAGTTGCCTAATAATTATGCACACCTAATATAGGGTGTTGATGTCATTAGACCACACCCCTTCTCATTACAGAGATGCACATCACCTAATATGCTTAATTGGTAGTAGGCTTTCGAGCCTATACAGCTTGGAGTAAGACAACATGCATAAAGAGGATGATGTGGTCAAAATACTCATTTGCCTAATAATTCTGCACGCAGTGTATAATGCAAACGCTTGTATCCGTTCAGAACGGATCAGTTTGCATTATTCTTTTTTAAAAAAAAGTCTAAGTCAAAACGGATCGGTCCTGACTTACATTGAAAGTCAATAGGGGACGGATCCGTTTTCAATTGCACCATATTGTGTCAGTTAAAACGGATCCGTCCCCATTGACTTACATTGTAAGTCAGGACGGATCCGTTTGGCTAAGCATCACCAGGCGGACACTAAAACGCTGCAAGCAGCGTTTTGGTGTCCGCCTCTAGAGCGGAATGGAGGCGGAACGGAGCCAAACTGATGCATTCTGAACAGATCCTTATCCATTCAGAATGCATTGGGGCTAAACTGAACCGTTTTGAACCGTTTGTGATATCCCTGAAACGGATCTCACAAGCGGACCCAGAAACGCCAGTGTGAAAATAGCCTAAGGCTACTTTCACACTGGCGTTTTGAATTCCATTTGTGAGATCCGTTTCAGGGATCTCACAAACAGTTCAAAATGGATCAGTTCAGCCGCAATGCATTCTGAATGGATAAGGATCCGTTCAGAATGCATCAGTTTGGCCCTGCCGTTACTTTCAATGTAAGTCAGGACGGATCCGTTTTGATTTAGACTTTTTTTTAAAAGAATAATGCAAACGGATCCGTTCTGAACGGATACAATCATTTGCATTATAGGTGCAGATCCGTCTGTGCAGATTCCAGACGGATCCGCACCTAACGTAGGTGTGAAAGTAGCCTTAGATATAAAGCCATTGATAGGCCAATAAAGTATTTTACCATATGAAGGCAAAAGAAATGCATGACAAAACCAGCTCTGCTACATAATGTAGCTGGTTTTTTACGTGGGAAATGCATTGCTGGTACCTGATGCTGACACCTGCAGTTCTGGGTAAAAGTACATAGTTATGGTTGAGGCCATTTGTTAACTCTGCTCTACTACATCTGCTTATAAAGGGATTAACAGACTGCGCACATTGGGGTATACCTTCTTGTTCTTGCATTAGTCTTCAGCCTGTGGCTCTCTAGACCTGATGGAAGTACAAATTTAGGCGGTTTGGGGGTGGAGGGAGGTTGGGGGGGGGCGGCGACGGGGACGGGGAGGGGGCCGCATGGATCAGTTTTGCACCGGGGCCCCATTGATTGTGTGTACGCCACTGGACAGAAGCAATTACTGAAGACCACCTCATCATCAAATGTGTCTGCACTGAAAGCATCATTCTTAGGCCTCATGCACACGACCGTTGTGTGCATCCGTGGCCGTTCCGTTTTCCGTGATTTTCTGCGGACCCATTGACTTTCAATGGGTCCATTGAAAACTCTGAAAATGCACCGTTGTTCATCCGCGGCCGTGATCCGTGTTTCCTGTCCGTCAAAAAAATATGACCTGTCCTATTTTTTTGACGGACAATGGTTCACGGACCCATTTCAAGTCAATGGGTCCGTGAAAAAACACGGATGCACACAAGATTGGCATCCGCGTCTGTGATCCGTGGCCGTAGGCTACTTTCACACAGAAGGATCCGCAGATCCGTCTGCATAAAAGCTTTTTCAGAGCTGAGTTTTCACTTCGTGAAAACTCAGATCCGACAGTATATTCTAACACAGAGGCGTTCCCATAGTGATGGGGACGCTTCAAGTTAGAATATACTACGAACTGTGTACATGACTGCCCCCTGCTGCCTGGCAGCACCCGATCTCTTACAGGGGGCTGTGATCCGCACAATTAACCCCTCAGGTGCCGGACCTGAGGGGTTAATTGTGCATATCATAGCCCCCTGTAAGAGATCAGGTGCTGCCAGGCAGGAGGGGGTACACCCCCCTCCCTCCCCAGTTTTAAATTCATTGGTGGCCAGTGTGCCCCCCTCCCTCCCCTGTATTTAACTTATTGGTGGCCAGTGCGGCCCCCCTCCCTCCCCTGTATTACTGTACATTCATTGGTGACCGGTGTGCCCCCCTCCCTCCCTCCCCTGTATTTAACTCATTGGTGGCCAGTGCGGCCCCCCCTCCCTCCCCTGTATTACTGTACATTCATTGGTGGCCAGTGGGCCCCCCTCCCTCCCCTGTATTACTGTACATTCATTGGTGGCCAGTGGGCCCCCCCTCCCTCCCCCTCCTAATTAAAATCCCCCCCCCCTATCATTGGTGGCAGCGGAGAGTTCCGATCGGAGTCCCAGTTTAATCGCTGGGGCTCCGATCGGTAACCATGGCAACCAGGACGCTACTGCAGTCCTGGTTGCCATGGTTACTTAGCAATTTTTAGAAGCATTATACTTCCCTGCGATGTCCGTGCGCTCCTCCTACTGGTAAGTGAAAGGTCTGTGCGGCGCATTGCTCATAGCACAGACCTGTCACTTACCAGTAGGAGGAGCGCCCAGCCGGTCACAGACAGCGAAGGTAAGTATAATGCTTCTAAAATTGCTAACTAACCATGGCAACCAGGACTGCAGTAGCGTCCTGGTTGCCATGGTTACCGATCGGAGTCCCAGCGATTAAACTGGGACTCCGATCGGAACTCTCCGCTGCCACCAATAATGGGGGGGGATTTTAATTAGGAGGGGGAGGGAGGGGGGCCCACTGGCCACCAATGAATGTACAGTAATACAGGGGAGGGAGGGGGGACCCACTGGCCACCAATGAATGTACAATAATACAGGTGAGGGAGGGGGTGCTGCACTGGCCACCAATGAGTTAAATACAGGGGAGGGAGGGGGGGTACACTGGCCACCAATGAATGTACAGTAATACAGGGGAGGGAGGGGGGGGCCGCACTGGCCACCAATGAATTTAAAACTGGGGAGGGAGGGGGGTGTGCCCCCTCCTGCCTGGCAGCACCTGATCTCTTACAGGGGGCTAAGATGCGCACAATTAACCCCTCAGGTCCGGCACCTGAGGGGTTAATTGTGCGGATCACAGCCCCCTGTAAGAGATCGGGTGCTGCCAGGCAGCAGGGGGCAGTCATGTACACAGTTCGTAGTATATTCTAACTTGAAGCGTCCCCATCACTATGGGAATGCCTCTGTGTTAGAATATACTGTCGGATATGAGTTTTTACGATCTAACTCAAATCCGATGGTATATCCTAACATAGAGGCGTTCCCATGGTGATGGGGATGATTCAAGTTAAAATATACCATCGGATTGGAGAAAACTCAGATCCGATGGTATAATAGGGACTCCTGACTTTACATTGAAAGTCAATGGGGACGGATCCGTTTGCAATTGCACCATATTGTGTCAACGTCAAACGGATCCGTCCCCATTGACTTGCATTGTAAGTCAGGACGGATCCGTTTGGCTCTGCACGGTCACGGATCACGGAAATCCGTTTTGCGGACCGCAAAAAAAACCGTCCGTGTGCATGAGGCCTTAGTGGCTAACCGCATTGCCAAGGCTAAGAAGCTCTTTACTATTGGTGAAGAGTTGATCCTGCCTGCCGCTAAGGACATCTGCCGTGAGCTTTTAGGAGAGGCTGCAGTTAAAAAGATAGCACAGGTTCCTCTTTCGGCTAGCACCATAACTAGACGAATTGATGAAATAGCAGAGGACATTGAGGTACAATTGTTAGAGAGGATTAATGAGTCACCGTGGTACGCAATCCAAGTTGATGAGTCTACTGACGTTGAGAACAAGGCAATAATGCTTGTCTTTGTGCGATATATATTTCAGGAGGATGTGCATGAGGATATGTTATGTGCATTATTGTTGACAACCAACACCACAGCTGCAGAGCTATTCAAGTCTTTGGATGATTACATAACAGGAAAACTAAACTGGTCATTTTGTGTCGGTGTATGCACAGACGGAGCCGCTGCCATGACTGGACAGCTTTCTGGTTTAACTACTCGGGTCAAGGAGGTTGCGCCTGAATGTGAGTCTACGCACTGTGTCATCCATAGAGAAATGCTGGCTAGCCGAAAAATGTCACCCGAACTTGACAGCGTTTTGAAAGATGTGATTAAAGTAATAAATTACATCGCAGTACATGCCCTTTACTCTCGTCTGTTCGAGCAGCTCTGTGAGGAGATGGACACGGAGCCCAAATGTCTTTTGAGTTACGAGAGCCGCTTCATAGATTTCTTTTAGAAAAAGAATCACCACTTGCTGCACATTTCAGTAGTAAAGAATGGGTTTTAAAACTTGCTTACTTGTGTGACATATTCAACTTGCTCAATGACCTCAATCTGTCACTTCAGGGGAGAATGACAACTGTCTTCAAGTTGGCAGATAAAGTGGCTGCATTCAAAGCGAAACTGGAATTGTGGGGACGGCGAGTCAAAATAGGGATATTTGACATGTTTCAAACATTAGCAGGGATTTTGGAAGAGACCGAGCCTGTACCTTCATTCTCCCAATTGCTGCACGCTCACCTATCTCAGCTTTTAAAAGAGTTTGAGCGTTATTTTCCAATCACACAAGACCCTCGAACCAGGAAGGAATGGATCCGTGACCTATTTGTCAACAAGCCTGGTGAGGCAACCTTGTCCGTGCTAGAAGAAGACCAACTGCTTGAGATTGCAAATGATGGCGGCCTGAAAAGTATGTTTGAGACGTCAAATCTCGCAACGTTCTGGATTAAAGTCAAGGCAGAACATCCTGAGATCTCCACAAAAGCACTGAAGACTCTGCTGCCATTTCCAACATCCTATCTTTGTGAAGCAGGGTTTTCTGCAGTAACAGCAACCAAAATAAGATTACGGAGTAGACTGGACATAAGGAACACACTTCGGGTGTCATTGTCGCTTATCACCCCTAGATGGAACTGTCTCGTTGCACGGAAGCAAGCCCAGTGCTCCCACTGATTCAGCATGGCAATACATGGCATATTATGCCCAACCTGCAAAACAATTAAACATGCATACCATCAAATAACAAAAAATACACTTGACTAGAGAGAGGAGGTAAACGGCCAAGGCCTGATTTATTAAACAAATACCAAATACAACTTAACTTAAACTTTAAAGAGCCTAGTCATAAACTCAGACTCCAATACCATAAATCAGAGTCCATCCCATCACGGGACGACTATCATTACTTCACCCAACATCAGGCCATGGCCCCAACTACTTGCCATACATAAGGGCGGGCGGGAGGGGCACGAAGAATCCGGCTCCACAGGCAGGTTCAGTTCAAAGACAAGCCCAGCCTGCCGGAGCATGGATAATTATAGCCCCCCCAAACATTCCAATAAGCCAATCAGATGTTATCTCCAGGGCTCCGCTAATCTTCCCCGTAACCCTGGGACAACATAGGCTAAAATTCCAGCCAATTGCAGGACACTCACTGGGCAGAAATATTCTTCTGCCCAGTGATCCCACAAGAGCGGGAAACCCTTTTCCCTCCAAAACTGCCTCCCAGAATAATCATCTTGTCACCAGGCAGATAATCCCACAGGGCATACAGCCATCAGGCAAATGCCAGTATGGCCATGTGTCCCTCTCCATAATGTCCGGGGTCCCTTCATGGCAATACATGGCATATTATGCCCAACCTGCAAAACTACTAAACATGCCAAGGCCTGATTTATTAAACAAATACCAAATACAACTTAACTTAAACTTTAAAGAGCAGAGTCATAAACTCAGACTCCAATACCATAAATATATATATATATATATATATATATATATCAGAGTCCATCCCATCACGGGACGACTATCATTACTTCACCCAACCGGCCCAACCCGCCTTAACAAGGCGGCGCGGGCCCCACCCCACCAACCGCTATTTCAATCATAGCCTGAAGGTTGAGGTTGAAGATATCACAACCAATCACCGATAAATGCACACCATCCCGAAAGTAAAGGCCCGCCTCTCCACTCTCTAAATCAACATGTCTGAATGAAAAACCACCCCACATAGGCATAGACTTAAACATCACCCGATTGATCCTCTTCCGCACTTTCTCCTTGAACTTCAATTCCGGGGACATTAACCAACAGCGTCTGCAAAGGATTTCCGAAAAGATCAGGCGAGTGTCCGGAAACAGACGATGTAGATCTGAAAATGTCCTCTTCATCTGAAAAATTAACTCCATAGTGTCCAAACAACCTATATCATTACCTCCTAAGTGAACAATGATAATATTTGGTTTAGGAAAAACATCATGCAAATGTAACACCAAATCAACCAAACCTGACCAACGAAGTCCTCTAACTCTGGCCCAGTATATCCTGACGGCCTCAGCTGAAAATGATAGATTCGATCCGTAGCACCTCTCTGCAGCACTCTTTTCAGCCCAATGGACAAAAGAATGGCCCAGAATCCAGACTGCAGCACCTGTAACTAATAAATCATATGATTAACAAATGAGGTCTTACATACAACCTATACCTGTTAGAAGACCACCTGCCAATCCCTCTTATAACCGACTCATTCAAACCTGCTTGTGCAGCTGCAGTCGCAGCTCCTATACGGAATGAATGAGAAGAAAAAAAAATTGCACTTAGCCCTAATCTACCCAAACATTTAGCTAGCACTGCCCTAAATTGAAACTGTGACAGAGGGGATAAGTCATCATGAACCAGAAAACAATCCAACCTCCCTTCCGGCCGAATCGCCAAATACTGCCCCACTGCCAACACCGGACAAATCCTCTTATCCTCAATCGCCCCCACTCTAATCCAGCACCCCTTACCCGCCTGATCCGTCTTGGACTTCTCAATAAATAAAGATACCCCTGCCTCTTGCACCACCACCTGCCCCCAAAGCCAAACCTCCCTTGGCCCAACGAGAACGAGGTAAAAGCTCCCCAATCTGCAAAGCCCCAAAGAATAAGACAATAAAAGCCGCACAAAATAATGACACCTCAAACTGCGAAAAACAAACCGACCTTGTAACACCACACAACCTTATAAGCAACTCTGGGGAAATGGGACACCGCCCATCAGGCAAATGACCCACCGACTTATAACCCTTCAATAACTGTCTAATCAAGAAATACTCCGCAAATAACCCCGACCCGAACAGTTTAAGAAAAAACGACACCCCTGCTAAAATCCGACAAACCGAGCTATGCGCCAATCTCTCCTCAAACAAAGTGCAAACAAAACGACAATGCCAGAGACTCATTCAAAACCCATGGTGATACCGACAAACCTCCCGTAAACCGTTCCCAACGCAACCAAGCAGACATGTAACCTTGCCATGTTGACCCCGCCACTGACCGCCTCAGCAGGTTCAGAGCTAACTCCAGATCAGCCCCCACAAATGCTCCGGACAAGGAGTCCCGAAAGCGTCAGCCGATGGCACCAAACTGCGAAACCGATCCATCTGCAAACGGGAGAAAGCATCAGCCACATCATTAATAATACCCGGGATATGCACAGCCTTGATCCACACATTCCTCTTCAAGCACAACAAAACCAAATGCCTTAATAATTTAACAACCAATGGACATCTAGAAGATAAACAGTTAACCGCATACATTACTCCCTTGTTATCTGTATGCAAACGAATCCTTCTATTTTGAAAAAACTGACCCCAAAGCACTAAGGCTACCACTACGGGAAAAAGCTCCAGCAAAACTAAATTAGACAACACCGAATTCTCCACCCAAGACTCATGCCACCTTTCAGCACACCACTGACCGTCCCAGAAGGCGCCAAAACCCACACTTCCTGCCGCATCCGTAAATAGATTCAACTGACTTGCGTCCACAAACTCCTCTTGCCACAGCAACCTACCATTAAAATCCCGCAAGAAGCTCAACCAGACCAACAAATCATCCTTCATCCCCCTGTCCAACGATACATGCAAACAAGGATTCCGCAACCCAGCTACCCTCAGAGCCAACTGCCTACAAAAAATCCTACCCATGGGCATAATCCTACAACAAAATGCCAACAAACCTAACAACGACTGAACTTCCTTAACCGTAACACTCTGACGCAACAAAAACCCCTTAATCAATACACACACTTTCAGAACCTTATCTAACGGTAACCTAAACTCCCCCACTTCAGCATCTATAACTATACCCAAAAATTCAATACAACTAGAAGGCAACACAGTCTTCTCCTCAGCCAATGGAACCCCAAAATCCGCACAAACTGCTACAAAAACAGACAGAACCTCCGCACAAACCAAAGAATCAGCCGGACCAACAAATAAGAAATCATCTAAATAATGAACAATCCCACCCTTCACAGCCCGCGCTGCAACCACCCATTCAAGAAAAGTAGAAAAGGCCTCAAAATAAAAACAAGAAATCGAACAGCCCATTGGAAGGCACCTGTCAAAATAAAATAACCCCTGAAAATGAAAACCCAAAGAGTTAAACGCAGCCGGATGAATGGGGAGGAGCCGAAATGCCGATTGCACATCCGCCTTCGCCAATTACGCTCCCCTACCAAACATCCTCACTACTGAAACAGCTGTATCAAACGTAGTATAACAAACCTTGGTTAAAGCCGGATCAATTTCATCATTCAGTGACTGTCCAAAAGGATAGGACAAATGATGAATAATCCTAAACGCACCCGGCTCCTTCTTCGGCACCACCCCCAGAGGAGATAAACGAAAATCCTCAAAAGGTGGCACCGAAAAGGGGCCAGACACCCTTCCAGCAGAAATCTCCTTCTGCAACTTCTCCGCCACCACCCACAGAAATTGCTGAACTGAAGGTAAATTCTTTACCAGCACGCATCCCTTTCCCGAGAAAGGGGGCAAGACAAAACCCTCAGCGAAACCCTTGGCAACCAAATCAGCTATCTGCCGATTTGGAAACTTGTTTAGCCAGGGAAGCATTCTCGCCAGTTTTACCGGCGTCGATGCTTTTAAAAAGAAAGCCACCAAAGCAGGGACATGACGTGATGACGTGAGGACGTCACGCTCCACTCTCCTCCCCACCGCTTGGCTGCCCTACCGAACCGCTGATGCCGGCGTCTCCTGCTGCCGCCTGTGTTAGTGCCTCTCCCGGGTCCGTGTCTGTATGTAGCGACGCCGGCTCGAACAGACTGAGTGGAGGTGGTGATTTTACTTCAGCCTTCCTCCTCTTGCTTCTCCTGGTGAGGCGCCTCACTGCTGCTTGGTACCTCCTGAGCTAGCTCCCGTGGTCAGCGGCGTCTGGAAGAGTTTCCTGTTTCTGCATGCTGCAATCGTGATAGCGGGGGTTTGAGTGGCCCCTCTGACTCTCTGGTCCTCTGACTCTCTCCATTCTGCCTTTTGCCCTCCTGCCTTCACTGCCTTCCTGCCTCCACGCTTGTCTGCAGCTTGCAAACCTCTGAAGAGTATCCCCCTGCCTTTTCCACCTGGGTACTTGGGCACCATCATAGTACCGAAGACTGGTGAGATTGTTCCTTCATCTTCCCCTTCTACTAACATGAACTAACTGAGCAATTCAACTGAGCAACCAGTTAATTTAATTAAGTTCTCATTTACCAGCTAATTCACTAACCATTTGGTAAAAAAGGACTTTAATGTGTTCAAAGTGTTTTTGATCTGATAGTTTATACGGTACACTGCACCTACAGAAAATCATTTGACTTTGCCGGGGGGAGGGGAAAGAAAAAGGAAAAAAAAAAAGGAAAAGAAGAAAGGAAGAAAGAGGGAGGAAAGAAAAAAAAAACAAAAACAAAAAAAAACAAACAAACAAACAAAACCTAACTCTTGTTCGTGGGGGCAGAGAGAGAGGGAGGTGCCCGGTGAGGGGGAAAGAAAGGGGGAAAAAAAACTCCTGAGAAAGAGAGAGAAGGAAGGAAAAGGAGAGTTCAGAAAACGTAATTAAAAAATAAATAAATTAATAAAAACAAAACAAAAAAAAAAAGCAAAGCAAGTAGGCGCTCTGTCGATCTTTCTGGGCAGAAATCGGCCGTTAAATCCTCCGAAGGAGGAAAGATAGATCAATTTTTGAGGTCCCCCAGGGTCAGCACCAGAGGCGGGCAGAAAGATAGCAGTTCTAAAAAGAATGAGAACTCTAAAGTGATGGAATCCGAAGTACAAAAAGATTCCGGGAACCCCCAAGGGGCGGAGGGAATGGACAGAGAAGATGTTATCAACCCCAATCCCTCACCGTTAAAAGAAATCTTACTGGCAGTGAAGCAGAGTGGGGACCTAATACAGGCCATTACAACCCAGCTTGGCGCAATTCAAGTTGATGTGGGACTGATAAGGGACGATCTGTCCAAAATTCGAGATAGGGTTAATAATGTGGAGAGCTCTATGGCTACAATTCAAAATGAATACAAAGAATTAAACACTGAGATGTCCAACTTTAAGACAGACTTTAACCTCCTTAAAAAAAAGGTGGCGGATTTGGAAGATAGATCCTGCAGGTGCAATGTAAGAATCCTGGGGATCCCAGAGGGTGCTGAAGACAGGAACCCCATTTATACAGACGTGTCCAATATGGGGTAGAGAAGGGTGTTTTTTTTTTGTTAGTTTTTTTCCCTTCGTTAACTATTCCTTATAATGTCAATTAGAATTCTCACTTGGAATGTCAGGGGCCTGGGGGATAGGAGAAAGAGACAAGCGGTCTTTGATCTGATGCGTTTACATCTCCCAGCCATTGTTTGATAGAAACACATTTTACTGGGGAGACCTCCAGGGTGGCCACCAGGGGATGGGCTGCGCACACGTACCATTCTATCTTCTCTAGTCATTCTAGAGGAGTGTCTGTTTTTATTCACAGAATGATTGACTTTAAGTGCGAGGCATCCTCTGTTGACCACCAGGAGAGATTTGTCTTCCTATACTGTAAGTTGGCAGGGTAGATGTGTATCTTGGCCTTTGTCTATATCCCACCCCCATTTGCCTTTTCAGTTCTTATTTCTCTGCTAAGATTTTTGGAAAAATGGCCTGAATGTCTCACATTGATTATGGGTGACTTTAATTGTGTTATCAATCCCGTGGTCGATAGGGTCTCTATGGTGGGCAGGGGAGATGCCTCTGTTCAGGGATCCCCCCTGGCACACTTTTGCCTAGAGGCCGAGTTCGAGGATGTTTGGGGAAGTTTGGGACAGGAGAGAAGGGTTTTTTCATGCATCAGTAAATTAGGAAGATCTATGTCCAGAATAGACCATGCTTTGATTAATAAAAAATATGTGCGATATGTTAAACGAATGAAGTATGAGACCAGGTCACTCTCGGATCATCTCCCCCTACTCCTTGAACTCTGCCTGACCTATGATAAACAAATGGGGCGGTCTCCATTTAGACTTAACCCCTACTGGTTATCAGTAATAAAGAATCATGAAATAATACAAAAGGAAATTAACCAATTTTGGGAGGCTAATTATACTTGAGCAAAAATACAAGTAGTATGGGACACCTTCAAGGCTTATATGAGGGGAATAATGGTTAGTAATATCGCCAACCTGAGAAAGGAGTATGGGGAAAAGGAGGAAAATTTAAAAGAACAAGTTTCTTTAGCTACTCAATCTTTCTATATAAATAGGACAGAGGGAAATAGGGAAACTATGGATAAGACCACACAACTATACTCAAATTTTTTATTGGAGAAGGCCCAACAGAGTTTATTTTTTAAGGGTCAAAAATATTTTACAGAATCAGGGCAAACTCTTATCTAGGGTTATCTCGAACCAGGATCCCAAGAAACATATAGATAGTATCCGACTGGCCAATGGGAGGATAGTTACTGGACAAAACCCTATAGAGAAAGCCTTTTTGGACTACTTTTCAGAGCTGTATAGAGGAGATTGTAGGATAACGGATGAAATGATGGATGTTTATCTTGATGGTATTATTTTTCCCACTATTACTTCGGCTCAAAGGAGGGTACTCTACGCTGACCTCTCAATTCAGGAGCTTGCAGGGGCTATTAAACTTTGTTCCGGTAACTCCACCCCCGGGTCAGATGGACTACCATATGAATTCTATATTAAATACAAGGATTTTATTCTTCCAAAATTGCTGGGGGTCTTTGCTGATTCGGCGGTGGAGGGGACCCTAACGGGTTCAATGTCGGAACCCGTGATTATACTAATCCCCAAAAAAGGTAAGGACCCTATAGATTTGGGATCGTATAGACCGATCTCACTGCTGAACGCTGACGTAAAGCTCCTGGCGAGGATTCTGGCTACAAGACTCACAGGGGTTATCTCCTCCATTGTTCAGAACGGTTTTATACCAAAAAAGGGTACTCATCACAATCTTCACCGACTCTATGCCAATATACAGGCACCTGGGGGGTCTGCCCGCTCCATCCTGTCACTGGACGCCTCTAAGGCCTTTGACAGGGTGGAGTGGCGATTCCTCTGAAAGGTTCTGACCAGGATGGGTTTTGGGGAGAGATTTATAAATATGATCAAATTACTGTACATATCCCCTACGGCTAAGCTGAGTCTTAATGGGAGCCTTACTAGTAGTTTTAACCTAAACAGAGGTACTCGCCAGGGCTGTCCATTATCACCACTCCTATTTGACATTTATATTGAGCCTCTGGCTCTGGCTATTAGGCAGGACGCCCAGGTTAGAGGTTTTGGAGTACTGTGTGTGGAGGATCGCATTTCCCTATATGCAGACGATGTTCTCTTTTATATATATAGTACAGAAATAACTCTACCAAGAATTATGGGGATGGTGAAACTATTTGGTGAGGTATCAGGCTTAGACATAAACTGGTCAAAGACAAGTTTGATGCCAATAGACCCTCTTTCCCAGAAGGAGTCCTTGACTACCCAGCTAGATGTCGTTGACACCATTAAATACTTGGGTATGACTATATCTCCCAAGGTTGAAAACTGCTTTCAACTCAATCTGATCCCATTGATAACGAAAATTAGGACAAAAATAGGGGAAGTCTCAGCCAAATCCCTATCTAGGGCGGATCGAGTATCACTGGTCAAAATGGTGATTCTACCTCAAATCCTTTATCTTCTTAGGAATATACCTATCTGGATAGAGGATAAATATTTTAAACTTATGGAAAGAATAATTAACGACCTAGTGTGGGGAAGGAAACGTGTGCGGCTCAAATTGGAATATTTATATAAACCTTTGGAGCAGGGGGGATTAAATCTCCCCTGCTTCAAGGGTTACTTTATTGCCGCTCAGCTATGGACATGCCAGGAATGGCAAAATATTACCTTCCTAAGCAGGTTAGTGAGAAGTTCCCCGTATAATAACATATTTACGCTTCTGGAATCCGGGGTATCGATCAATAGAGATCAGGGCCATAAAGAGACTATAAAATTATTACTCAAAATTTGGGCTACTACTAGAGCATGGTTGGGGGTAAAGGGTTCACTCACATTCACGCCTCTTTGGCATAATATTCACTTACAGTCCTTAGAAGGTATAGCAAGAGATCAATTTTGGCAAAAAAAGGGATCCTTTATATCACACAGGTTGTTGAGAATAGAGAGATTAAGTAATTTGTGGAATTATCACACAATATAGGGAATCTTTCATGGCTTAGGTATTTCCAGCTTCGGTCAGCACTTTTCAGTTTGAACGATAAATCACTATTAGAAATAGATAATGTTTCTTTGTTAAATGGGTGGATAGGGAACGTTTCACAAAGTATGAAGATTTCAAATATATATAAACTATTACTTAAGTCACGCTTTGGAGAGACACAATCGCCGGGACAAAGGGCCTGGGGGATGGACTGTCCAGATATACAATTGGTAGGGTGGGGAAGTATCTTTAGTAATTCCCATTTACTATCCCATAACTTTAATCATGTTTTAAACAGTTCAATATTTACCATAGATTATATGTTACTCCCATCTGGCTAAATAAGTGCGGACTAAGAAATACTTCTAAATGTCCTCGCTGTGATACTCTAGGAGCGGACTACTTACACATGATCTGGGCTTGCCCAGAACTTGGAGCCTATTGGAATGGTATTAATAATGTCCTTCTACAAAAACTGAAAATACGGATTCCTTTTGAGCCCCAATTGTTCTTATTGAATGATCTTTCTTCCCTAGGTAACCATAATTATAAATATAAAAAGATCCTGTTAGGTAGAATATTATTACTGGCTAGGGTCTTGATTAGTCAGAGTTGGTTTGCATATCATACTCCAGAGGTAAATAATTGGATAAATCTGGTTAATAAGGTTAAAAATTATGAACGGATTCTTTATAAGCAGAGAGACTCACTAGAGAAATGGATTAAGATATGGGCTAACTGGAAGTGATGAGTTAATATATATATATATATATATATATATATTTTTCTCCTTCTCTTCTCCCCTTCCTTCTAAGTTGCACAGTAGGGGGGGGGGGGGGGGGGGGGTTGGACACATCACAGCGGGTGGGGAGGGTGGGAAATGGGGGGTTAAGGGTAAAGTGTTAACAAATAATTATATCAAGCTGAAGCTTGTTTCTGTTTTTCCTGTGTAGTGCTTTGGTATATTAATAAAGTTTGTGAAAAAAAGAAACTCTTTTGCCAGCGGCTGTGACGGAAAATTAGCCTTTTTAAAACACTGTGACATTGGATGACTTGCCCCGCAAAACCCACACTCATGCTTATACTTACAGGTGGCAGGCCATTTGCACTGCGACTCATTGTAAGCAAAATATCCACATGTTGAAACAATCCCGAACATCTCTCAGGAAAACGCTCACCCAGCACACCCTCAAAAATACAGATCGCCTGCAACCAGTTATTGAATGAGCGAGGAATCGGACGGCGCCTATCCTCCTCCACTCTCTCCTCCTTGCGCTCCATCTTAGACACAAATTCCTTAGACGCCGGGAGGAGAGATAGAATATCCACATAATCACCACTCCATTTTCTTTAACAGCTGCGGATAAATGAAAACCTAAAGGGGATACTGAACAGGGCAGAACTTCTTTCAAACAATTCTCAGCAACACCTCCCTTCTGTCTAACACAGGTAAACGCTGAACCGACAGCGGCTCAACAATACTGTCAGCCTCTCCCCCCCCAACCCCTCAGCTGTGAGCCAGGCAGAAGCAACATTATGCAGGACTGGCTCAGCATCAGAGATCTGAGGAGGGGGGGAGCAGAGGACCGAGGTAACAAACACTCAAGAGAAGATAGCACTCTAGACAAGGATGACATTACAGGGGCAAGCTGTGCAGCTAACCACTCACCCGACATAGCCGACGATCCAGGTTGAGGAGATGCAGCAGCATTCGCCCATGCAGCTTGCGGTCCCGATGCAGAATTCACCTGCTCCTGGAGAAAGTTGTCCACAATCTCCACCGGTCCCCCCAGACCCTGCGACCCGATACCACAGGTCCGCAGAGAGGGGTGAAGTATGTGCCCTGAGTGTATCTCTCCCTCCTGTTACCTTTGAAGATGCAGCCGCACTGTTCTGTGGCATAAATTTGTCATCTGAGAGGTCAGACTCCCGGGTCACCTCTTCTTCTGCTGAGAACAAGATGCTGACAGGCTCTGCTGTTCCGCTCTGTTGGGGATCCCAAGGAGATGGCGCCGATAGTAAAAGCTGTGAGCCTGAGGTGAGGAACTTCTCAATGCCCTGCGTGGTGGTGTTGTCTGTTTGACTGAGTGTTGTGGGCAAAGTCTTCTTCTTTTTGGGTCTCATTGTGCCGAGGATAGCAATGTTTAAAAATTGATTTAGGTCTCTCCAGTGATCTTAGGGGCAGGAGCTGAGGCAATGTGTCTCTACTCCTCCATAGCCAGGAAAACAAAACAAACAAAAAATAACATTAAATCAAGTATGTGAGATGCCCTGACGTGGAGTTTTCACTAGTATTTCAGGTGTTTTCGCTAGTATTTAAAATGCTCGATTAATGGTAGAACACATGTTGTACAGTTTTTGCTCATTCAACTCCCACCCCCACCCAAACAAAAAGGATTTGTGTTAAAAATTAAAGGTAATTATTCTTGCTGCTTTTGAGGTTTGTAGCTGCTGCAGTTGTGCTAGGAAGCACACCCAGCCTTAGCTCCTCACTTCTCGCTCCCTGGCTGACCCCTTCCCTGCCTCCATATTCTACAAACACAATTCTTCTTTGTAATTTTATCCTTTCTCTTCACTGTCCCTGGCAGTAGAATACAAGCTGATTTCTGACTCTACTTTTTCCACAGCAACAAAGTCTTTCTGCCATAAATGTGCACAATACATGCTGAGTACTAGACCTTCTAAGATGTCTGGTCTCTTTCTTTCAGGGGTACTTTGGTAGTAGATTTGCTATCTTGGCAGCTGTAGTCTCAGAGACAGAGGTTCTCTGAGCTAGGGCCTAGTCCATGCAGGAGTTCTCAGCCGACAATTCTCTCCTGAAGCTTTTGCTCACACTTCAAAAAAGTACTAACCAGGAGGCGGAACCAGCCCATGACCCGGCAACCCAAACACACTCTGCCAATTGTGGTCGGATCGGCTATCAGAAAGGTGAACCTAACCTATCTAACCCCATCTACAACAAGCAGTAGAGTTATGCCATAACTGCTGTGGTAGGGCAGCCTAAAGGGGGCCACCCTAATGTGAAGTGACTGTAAGTTGGTGTGGGTGGGTGGGTAAAATCAGCTGAATCGGCGTCAGCCTGGGCCCACAGATGCCTATAAATAGCCTAGTAATCAGCCAGCCTGGGCCCACAGGTATGTATGAATAGCCTTGTAATCAGCCTCCCCTCCCACAAATGCAGCAATATCTTGCTTATACTTGTGGTCGGATTGGCTATCAGAAAGGTGAACCTAACCTATCTAACCCCATCTACAACAAGCAGTAGAGTTATGCCATAACTGCTGTGGAAGGGCAGCCTAAAGGGGCCAAAGAGAGCAGACCTTAGTTTAGAGTAAATATATACATACCGTTACGACACCCACTTTTGACTTTTCACGATGAAGGTGCGGAATATACCGTATATATCACAGTGACTTCCATCTACCTTACCTCTTTGTCATGTGCACCGGCACATCGTTCTTGGAGGTGGCTAATGCTGATGCGATTGAAAGAGTGGCCGGTAACCAGAAACGATTTACTCCTATGTTGACTAACAACATATGAACATATTACGAGAAGGTCTGAATCCTGAGAGCTGCAGACTGAAACAAACAATGGTGAATCTGTTGGAAGTGCCTAAATGAACTCCAACCATTCGCCAAGGGCCCTGGTCGGACACCAACTGTTCCTGGTGGCAAAATACTTCACCTCTACCCCCAGGCCACACTTTTTATTTTATTTTTATTTTTATATATAAAGGACCCAAAAGTTAGAACATGGCATACGCCGTCTTACTCTAGTAGTAGATAAAGCGAAATGTGTAAACTCACCAGGCCTGGGGAACCATACACAGGAATACATGGCTATTTCGATTAACAAGCTAATGTTGCCTGTAATAAGGACAGAACGTACACATAACACCTGCAGTTGTGACAGGAAATAAGCTTAAGGTCGTGATAAACTATGTATGCAGCGCCTGTAGTCGTGATAGGATTTCTCGTGTCTGTAGACATGACAGACTTCATAAATTGCGCCTTATTACTGTACCTCCTACTGAAAGACGGACCGATACCCAGGACTTAGGCCGGACACCAACACCCTCAGCCCGAGTTTGTAGATGAAGTAAGCATGCCTGGGAGAAGGTGATGTCCGCAAAGGCAGGCTTGGGATGACTGCTTATAAAGAAAAACAATGATTTTTCTTTTAGACCCAACAACCTAGAAAATAAAAGTCAGAGAAAAACAATAATGTGAGTGAGGCTCTAATGGCACAAGCCAAGCGCGCGAGCCACAGATGACCTAGCCATGCGAGCGGGTCTGAAGGCAGAAAAAGACATGGAACCTACTTGTGGTGGGACCACGCAGCCGGCCTTGAATAGCGGAGTTATGTGTGTAAAATTTTAATGGAGAAGCCATGTGCGGGAGACTCATGGCTGAGCCATGCGTGAGGGACTCTAATGGAGGAGTCATATGTGTAAAACTAAAATGGAGAAGCCATGCGTGAGAGACTAATGGCGGAGTCATATGTGTAAAACTAAAACGGAGAAGCCATGCGTGAGAGACTCCAATGGCGGAGTCATATGTGTAAACCTAAAACGGAGAAGCCATGTGTGAGAGACTCTAATGGCGGAGTAATATGTGTAAACCTAAAACGGAGAAGCCATGCGTGAGAGACTAATGGCGGAGTCATATGTGTAAAACTAAAACGGAGAAGCCATGCGTGAGAGACTCTAATGGCGGAGTCATATGTGTAAACCTAAAACGGAGAAGCCATGCGTGAGAGACTCTAATGGCGGAGTCATATGTGTAAACCTAAAACGGAGAAGCCATGCGTGAGAGACTCTAATGGCGGAGTCATATGTGTAAACCTAAAACGGAGAAGCCATGCGTGAGAGACTCTAATGGCGGAGTCATATGTGTAAACCTAAAACGGAGAAGCCATGCGTGAGAGACTCTAATGGCGGAGCCATGCGTGAGAGACTCTAATGGCGGAGTCATATGTGTAAACCTAAAACGGAGAAGCCATGCGTGAGAGACTAATGGCGGAGTCATATGTGTAAACCTAAAACGGAGAAGCCATGCGTGAGAGACTCTAATGGCGGAGTCATATGTGTAACACTAAAACGGAGAAGCCATGCGTGAGAGACTCTAATGGCAGATTATAATTATTTTTAATTATTATTTTTTTAAAAATATAAACCACTTATGCAGCACCAGTTTGACTGGTGGACTCGCATAACCATGACCCTCTCCGACAATAACCTAGGACGCTAACCAGCCTAAAACCATATTGTACACCTAACGAACATGAAGAATGGTCATCAGGCCCCCGAAGCCATGAGGCCCCCCGAAGCCTAGAGACTGAACTGGATGACCTTACAGTGACGATAAGTAATTACAACGTGAGCCAGACCTAAAGGAAAATGCATAGACATTAGTGATCCGAACCACGTGCATAAACAAAACATTAAACCAACCGCGAAATTGAAACAGATGGGAGAAAAACAAGAGCCAGAGGCATTGCAGTTCGCTAAGAGAAGACCCTTGTCGTGACAAACGAATGAACAACTGTGAAAACATAGTAGGAACTTACTCCTATTGGCCCACTGACCACTAGGGAGCTATTTGGTTAACTGGGGCAGGGGACCAATCTGAGTGAATGCGAACCAGAAGTAAAGGAGACCAGTCTAAGTGAATGCATAGCAGGACTAAAGAACACCACCAAATTTTTTTTTTTTTCTTTTTTTTTTTTTTTCTTCTTTTCGAAGTGAACAGAAAAGGTAGACCTATGGAATGTAACAAACCACCGAGGAAAGAAACGTAAGCCTGAAAAGAAAGCAGCTATGTTTATAGGAAGAGCGGTGTGCTGGTTGCCCTAGTAAGTATACTGAGTAACCATAATGTAGCAATAAAAAGAAATGCAGCTTTAAGTGGAAGCGCAGAGTATAACACATAATGTAAGAACAAGTGGGTGAATGCAGCTCTGGATGCGAGTGGTGCCTAAAAACATGGTATGGGCACAGCTCTGATTATGAGCATGAAGAGCATGGTATAAAGCAGAGCACCTGCATGGACTAACTAACACCCTGTGCCTAAATAACCCCCTTGGGAACCTTATGTACGGCCGGCAGAAGGAAGCCAGCCACCGCCTATGATCTGCTCCCCCTGACCGAGCCTAGTACTCCCACCCCTGATCCCTGCCTAACTAACGGCACGGCGGCCCGTGCCAGACTTTATTGAAGATGAAGAGCGGGGACACGGTGTCCCCTGCACCTTTACACATAGCCGCGTGGGGAGCTCACGCTGCTCCCTGGCAGAGTGCACCAGTGCGGGGGAACCCTTCCTTTACCATAGGCCCCGCCCCCCGGCGGTTTGAATCGTGTGCCGCGTGGGGAGCCACACAGCTCCCTGGCAGAGTGCACCAGTGCGGGGGAGCCCCCCTTCAGCCAGGGGCCGACCCACCGCCGGCTGGACACTCGTACCGCGTGGGGAGCAGCGCAGCTCCCTGGTAATGTGCACCGGGGCAGGGGGAGCCCTTCCTTTACCATGGGCCCCGCCCCCCGCCGGTTTGAATCGTGTGCCGCGTGGGGAGCCGCACAGCTCCCTGGCAGAGTGCACCAGTGCGGGGGAGCCCCCCTTCAGCCAGGGGCCGACCCACCGCCGGCTGGACACTCGTACCGCGTGGGGAGCAGCGCAGCTCCCTGGCAATGTGCACCGGGGCAGGGGGAGCCCTTCCTTCACCATGGGCCCCACCCCCCGCCGGTTTGAATCGTGTGCCGCGTGGGGAGCCGCACAGCTCCCTGGCAGAGTGCACCAGTGCGGGGGAGCCCCCCTTCAGCCAGGGGCCGACCCACCGCCGGCTGGACACTTGTACCGTGTGGGGAGCAGCGCAGCTCCCTGGCAATGTGCACCGGGGCAGGGTGAGCCCTTCCTTTACCATTGGCCCCACCCCCCATCGGTTTGAATCGTGTGCCGCGTGGGGATCCGCACAGCTCCCTGGCACAGTGCACCAGTGCGGGGGAGCCCACCTTCAGCCAGGGGCCGACCCACCGCCGGCTGGACAATACTAACAACCATCGTTCGACCATCAGCGCCCAAACTCTGCTTCATCCCAGAGAGCTACATGTCGCTGACCGCAGCGTGGGTCCCGTGCAAACAACTCCGATCCTACCATGAATACCAGCGCCCTCTTGAGACATTCTGCCATCGCCCAGCCGTAAGGAGCCTCCACACCATGCTGCTGTATCCTAGAGCTGACTCAGAGGTAGTGAAATCAGCTGAATCGGCGTCAGCCTGGGCCCACAGATGCCTATAAATAGCCTAGTAATCAGCCAGCCTGGGCCCACAGGTATGTATGAATAGCCTTGTAATCAGCCTCCTCTCCCACAAATGCAGCAATATCTTGCTTATACTTATCAATCTTGAGTTTACCACAACATTGATATTGAGTTTCCATCAAACACAACAAATCACAACATTTAACCTAAGAACATTTCATTATTTCTATTGGTATTAATTAACCCTTTGCAGTAGTCATCTAAGGCCCTGCAGGTTTCACTCTGACAATTTAAAGTGAATGCACTGGATTTTCATGCAGCTGTCACTAGAGGGAGCTCAGTGCAACGAGACTATTACACTAACAGAGTATACATTTCCATGCCCTGAGCTCCCCCTAGTGGGGGCTAAAAGCAGCCAGTTTTATGATATATTATGTGAAGCAAAACAGTGATTTACAGCTGTATAGTGGAGATTTATCAGTGTATTTATGCCAGTTGACATTTACTGTTCAGAATGAGCGCTATATTTTTTGAAACACCTGTTCCACTTTTTCTGACAGTCAGATAAAGTGGGTGAGGCTAATTTTATTTTTTTATATCAATTTCTTCCGTTCAGTAGGAAAAAAAACCCATAACCTTATCAAAAGTCTGGGACATTATGGTTTGCATTCTGTGTTGCCTGGGAATGTTTGACGCAAGCGTACTGGGAAACTGAGTGGTGTAGGGGTGGGGGGTACTAAACTTTGCCAAGGGACTCTATGAGATTTGTGTATGATTAGTGTGTACAGCATATGTGAGGATAGGGGGAGTACATGGTAGCCAAAAAAAGACACACAGATCTGTCCTACTCCCTTATGCCTCATTCACACAGTCAGTGTTTTGGTTAGTGATTTCCATCAGCGATTGTGAGCCAAAACCAGGATTGGACACTCCACAGTCTCCAATCCTGTCTATAAGGGCTTGTTCACAAGACCGTATGGCTTTTTCAGTGTTTTGCGGGCCGTTTTTAACAGATCTTTTTTTGCGTTTTTTGTTTCAGTAGTGTTTCCGATTCTGTTCCGTTTTTACTTTCCGTTTTTCCTTATGGCATATATAATATACAGTGATTGTATAGAAAAATATGGGCTGGGCATAAAATTTTCCATAGATGGTTCCACAAAAATGGAACGGATACGGAAGACATACAGAGTACATTCCGTATGTGTTCCTTTTTTTTGTGCACCCATTGACTTGAATGGAGCCACGGAATGTGATTTGCGGGCAATAATAGGACATGTTCTATCTTTCAACGGAACGGAAAAACTGAAATACGGAAACGAATGCATACGGAGTACATTCTGTTTTTTTTGCGGAACCATTTGCGGAACCATTTAAATTCGTGTGAACGAGCCCTAAGGGAAAGATCTGACCCTGTTCTGTGTTTAGAGCCACACCTGGTTTTGGCTCAAAATAACTGATCAAAACCCTGACGTGTGAATAAGGCATCATACTGTTCCCAGTGTGGAGCCATGTGGGGTTATGCACATAGGTTTTAGTGTCATAAGTTTTGAGTAGAGTTGAGCGAACACCTGGATGTTCGGGTTCGAGAAGTTCGGCCGAACTTCCCGGAAATGTTCGGGTTCGGGATCCGAACCCGACCCGAACTTCGTCCCGAACCCGAACCCCATTGAAGTCAATGGGGACCCGAACTTTTGGGCACTAAAAAGGCTGTAAAACAGCCCAGGAAAGAGCTAGAGGGCTGCAAAAGACAGCAACATGTAGGTAAATCCCCTGCAAACAAATGTGGATAGGGAAATGAATTAAAATAAAAATAAAAAAAATAAAAATGACCCAATATCAATTGGACATAGGTCCCATAGCAGAGAATCTGGCTTCACGTCAGCAGAGAATCAGTCTCTTCATGCCATAGCAAAGAATCTGGCTTCATGTCAGCAGAGAATCAGTCTCTTCATGCCATAGCAGAGAATCTGGCTTCATGTCACCCACCACTGGAAGAGGCCACTGTCACACATTTAGGCCCTGGCACCCAGGCAGAGGAGAGAGGTCCCGTAACAGAGAATCTGGCCTTATGTCAGTGCAGAATCTGTCTTCATGTCATAGCAGAGAATCAGGCTTCACGTCACCCACCACTGGAACAGGCCACTGTCACACATTTAGGCCCAGGCACCCAGGCAGAGGAGAGAGGTCCCGTAACAGAGAATCTGGCCTTATGTCAGCGCAGAATCTGTCTTCATGTCATAGCAGAGAATCAGGCTTCACGTCACCCACCACTGGAACAGGCCACTGTCACACATTTAGGCCCAGGCACCCAGGCAGAGGAGAGAGGTCCCGTAACAAAGAATCTGGCCTTATGTCAGCGCAGAATCTGTCTTCATGTCATAGCAGAGAATCAGGCTTCACGTCACCCACCACTGGAACAGGCCACTGTCACACATTTAGGCCCCGGCACCCAGACAGAGGAGAGGTTCATTCAACTTTGGGTTTCCCCGCAATATAATGGTAAAATGAAATTAAAAATAGTATTGAATGAGGAAGTGCCCTGGAGTAGAATAATATATTGTTAAGGGGAGGTAGTTAATATCTAATCTGCACAAGGGATGGACAGGTCCTGTGGGATCCATGCCTGGTTCATTTTTATGAACGTCAGCTTGTCTACATTGGCTGTAGACAGGCGGCTGCGTTTGTCTGTAATGACGCCCCCTGCCGTGCTGAATACACGTTTAGACAAAACGCTGGCCGCCGGGCAGGCCAGCACCTCCAAGGCATAAAAGGCTAGCTCTGGCCACGTGGACAATTTGGAGACCCAGAAGTTGAATGGGGCCGAACCATCAGTCAGTACGTGGAGGGGTGTGCACAGGTACTGTTCCACCATGTTAGTGAAATGTTGCCTCCTGCTAACACGTTCCGTATCAGGTGGTGGTGCAGTTAGCTGTGGCGTGTTGACAAAACTTTTCCACATCTCTGCCATGCTATCCCTGCCCTCAGAGGAGCTGGCCGTGACACAGCTGCGTTGGCGACCTCTTGCTCCTCCTCTGCCTTCGCCTTGGGCTTCCACTGGTTCCCCTGTGACATTTGGGAATGCTCTCAGTAGCGCGTCTACCAACGTGCGCTTGTACTCGCGCATCTTCCTATCACACTCCAGTGTAGGAAGTAAGGTGGGCACATTGTCTTTGTACCGGGGATCCAGCAGGGTGGCAACCCAGTAGTCCGCACACGTTAAAATGTGGGCAACTCTGCTGTCGTTGCGCAGGCACTGCAGCATGTAGTCGCTCATGTGTGCCAGGCTGCCCAGAGGTAAGGACAAGCTGTCCTCTGTGGGAGGCGTATCGTCATCGTCCTGAGTTTCCCCCCAGCCACGCACCAGTGATGGGCCCAAGCTGCTTTGGGTGCCACCCCGCTGTGAACATGCTTCATCCTCATCCTCCTCCACCTCCTCCTCATCCTCGTCCTCCTCGTCCTCCAGTAGTGGGCCCTGTCTGGCCACATTTGTACCTGGCCTCTGGTGTTGCAAAAAACCTCCCTCTGAGTCACTTCGAAGAGACTGGCCTGAAAGTGCTAAAAATGACCCCTCTTCCTCCTCTTCCTCCTGGGCCACCTCCTCTTCCATCATCGCCCTAAGTGTTTTCTCAAGGAGACATAGAAGTGGTATTGTAACGCTGATAACGGCGTCATCGCCACTGGCCATGTTGGTGGAGTACTCGAAACAACGCAACAGGGCACACAGGTCTCGCATGGAGGCCCAGTCATTGGTGGTGAAGTGTGTCTGATCCGCAGTGCGACTGACCCGTGCGTGCTGCAGCTGAAACTCCACTATGGCCTGCTGCTGCTCGCACAGTCTGTCCAGCATATGCAAGGTGGAGTTCCACCTGGTGGGTACATCGCATATGAGGCGGTGAGCGGGAAGGCCAAAGTTACGCTGTAGCGCAGACAGGCGAGCAGCGGCAGGGTGTGAACGCCGGTAGCGCGAACAGACGGCCCGCACTTTATGCAGCAGCTCTGACATGTCGGGGTAGTTGCGAATGAACTTCTGCACCACCAAATTCAGCACATGCGCCAGGCAAGGGATGTGCGTCAAACTGGCTAGTCCCAGAGCTGCAACGAGATTTCGCCCATTATCGCACACCACCAGGCTGGGCTTGAGGCTCACCGGCAGCAACCACTCGTCGGTCTGTTGTTCTATACCCCGCCACAACTCCTGTGCGGTGTGGGGCCTGTCCCCCAAACATATGAGATTCAGAATGGCCTGCTGACGTTTACCCCGGGCTGTGCTGAAGTTGGTGGTGAAGGTGTGTGGCTGACTGGATGAGCAGGTGGAAGAAGAGGAGGAGGAAGCTGAGTAGGAGGAGGAGGAGACAGGAGGCAAAGAATGTTGCCCTGCGATCCTTGGCGGCGGAAGGACGTGCGCCAAACAGCTCTCCGCCTGGGGCCCAGCCGCCACTACATTTACCCAGTGTGCAGTTAGGGAGATATAGCGTCCCTGGCCGTGCTTACTGGTCCACGTATCTGTGGTTAGGTGGACCTTGCCACAGATGGTGTTGCGCAGTGCACACTTGATTTTATCGGACACTTGTTTGTGCAGGGAAGGCACGGCTCTCTTGGAGAAGTAGTGGCGGCTGGGAACAACATACTGTGGGACAGCAAGTGACATGAGCTGTTTGAAGCTGTGTGTGTCCACCAGCCTAAATGACAGCATTTCATAGGCCAGTAGTTTAGAAATGCTGGCATTCAGGGCCAGGGATCGAGGGTGGCTAGGTGGGAATTTACGCTTTCTCTCAAATGTTTGTGAGATGGAGAGCTGAACGCTGCCGTGTGACATGGTTGAGATGCTTGGTGACGCAGGTGGTGGTGTTGGTGGTACATCCCATGTTTGCTGGGCGGCAGGTGCCAACGTTCCTCCAGAGGCAGAGGAAGAGGCCGAGGCGGCGGCAGCAGCAGCAGAGGAGGCCGAGGCGGCGGCAGCAGCAGAAGAGGCCGAGGCGGCAGCAGCAGAAGAGGTAGCAGGGGGAGCCTGAGTGACTTCCTTGTTTTTAAGGTGTTTACTCCACTGCAGTTCATGCTTTGCATGCAGGTGCTTGGTCATGCAGGTTGTGCTAAGGTTCAGAACGTTAATGCCTCGCTTCAGGCTCTGATGGCACAGCGTGCAAACCACTCGGGTCTTGTCGTCAGCACATTGTTTGAAGAAGTGCCATGCCAGGGAACTCCTTGAAGCTGCCTTTGGGGTGCTCGGTCCCAGATGGCGGCGGTCAGTAGCAGGCGGAGCCTCTTGGCGGCGGGTGTTCTGATTTTGGCCATTGCTCCCTCTTTTGCTACGCTGTTGGCTCGGTCTCACCACTGCCTCTTCCTCCGAACTGTGAAAGTCAGTGGCACGACCTTCATTCCATGTGGGGTCTAGGACCTCATCGTCCCCTGCAGAAAGACGCAGCAGTTGGCACCTGTGTTTCGTCATCATCAGAGACGTGCTGAGGTGGTATTCCCATGTCCTCATCATCAGGAAAAATAAGTGGTGGTGCGTTAGTGCATTCTATCTCTTCCACCCCTGGGGAAGGGCTAGGTGGATGCCCTTGGGAAACCCTGGCAGCAGAGTCTTCAAACAGCATAAGAGACTGCTGCATAACTTGAGGCTCAGACAGTTTACCTGATATGCATGGGGGCGATGTGACAGACCGATGGGCTTGGTTTTCATGCGCCATCTGTGCGCTTTCTGCAGAAGACTGGGTGGGAGATAATGTGAACGTGCTGGATCCACTGTCGGCCACCCAATTGACTAATGCCTGTACCTGCTCAGGCCTTACCATCCTTAGAACGGCATTGGGCCCCACCAAATATCGCTGTAAATTCTGCTGGCTACTGGGACCTGAGGTAGTTGGTTCACTAGGACGTGTGGCTGTGGCAGAACGGCCACGTCCTCTCCCAGCACCAGAGGGTCCACTAACACCACCACGACCATGTCCGCGTCCGCGTCCCTTATTAGATGTTTTCCTCATTGTTCCCGTTCACCACAATTTTGACAATGGCAAATTTGGGAATAGTTTTTCAACCCAGAACAAAAAATGTGCTTTTACGGTCACTACAAATAACTTGACCAGCTAAAACAGTACAGATTTGGTTAAAAAGAAATGTGAGGCCTGTTTTTTTTTTGCGCTGTGTGACAGGTATAGGTTTAATCACAGAATCAGACTTCTATCTGCACGGTAGCGTGTGTCTTAGGTTTTTCTGAATGACACTATCAGCACCTTCAATGTAAGATATCCTTTTTGGGATAGATTTCAAGTAGGCCCCATATACCAGAAACTAGTTATTTTGAAAATGGCAAATTTGGGAATAGTTTTTCAACCCAGAACAAAAAGTCTGCTTTTACGGTCACTACAAATAACTTGACCAGCTAAAACAGTACAGATTTGGTTGAATAGAAATGTCAGGCCTGTTTTTTTTTTGCGCTATGTGACAGGTATAGGTTTAATCACAGAATTAGACTTCTATCTGCACGGTAGCGTGTGTCTTAGGTTTTTCTGAATGACACTATCAGCACCTTCAATGTAAGATATCCTTTTTGGGATAGATTTCAAGTAGGCCTCATATACCAGAAACTAGTTATTTTGAGAATGGCAAATTTGGGAATAGTTTTTCAACCCAGAACAAAAAGTCTGCTTTTACGGTCACTACAAATAACTTGACCAGCTAAAACAGTACAGATTTGGTTGAAAAGAAATGTCAGGCCTGTTTTTTTTTTGCGCTATGTGACAGGTATAGGTTTAATCACAGAATCAGACTTCTATCTGCACGGTAGCGTGTGTCTTAGGTTTTTCTGAATGACACTATCAGCACCTTCAATGTAAGATATCCTTTTTGGGATAGATTTCAAGTAGGCCTCATATACCAGAAACTAGTTATTTTGAGAATGGCAAATTTGGGAATAGTTTTTCAACCCAGAACAAAAAGTCTGCTTTTACAGTCACTACAAATAACTTGACCAGCTAAAACAGTACAGATTTGGTTGAAAAGAAATGTCAGGCCTGTTTTTTTTTTGCGCTATGTGACAGGTATAGGTTTAATCACAGAATCAGACTTCTATCTGCACGGTAGCGTGTGTCTTAGGTTTTTCTGAATGACACTATCAGCACCTTCAATGTAAGATATCCTTTTTGGGATAGATTTCAAGTAGGCCTCAGATACCAGAAACTAGTTATTTTGAGAATGGCAAATTTGGGAATAGTTTTTCAACCCAGAACAAAAAGTCTGCTTTTACGGTCACTACAAATAACTTGACCAGCTAAAACAGTACAGATTTGGTTGAATAGAAATGTCAGGCCTGTTTTTTTTTTGCGCTATGTGACAGGTATAGGTTTAATCACAGAATTAAACTTCTATCTGCACGGTAGCGTGTGTCCTAGGTTTTTCTGAATGACACTATCAGCACCTTCAATGTAAGATATCCTTTTTGGGATAGATTTCAAGTAGGCCTCATATACCAGAAACTAGTTATTTTGAGAAAGGCAAATTTGGGAATAGTTTTTCAACCCAGAACAAAAAGTCTGCTTTTACGGTCACTACAAATAACTTGACCAGCTAAAACAGTACAGATTTGGTTGAAAAGAAATGTCAGGCCTGTTTTTTTTTGCGCTATGTGACAGGTATACGTTTAATCACAGAATCAGACTTCTATCTGCACGGTAGCGTGTGTCTTAGGTTTTTCTGAATGACACTATCAGCACCTTCAATGTAAGATATCCTTTTTGGGATAGATTTCAAGTAGGCCTCAGATACCAGAAACTAGTTATTTTGAGAATGGCAAATTTGGGAATAGTTTTTCAACCCAGAACAAAAAGTCTGCTTTTACGGTCACTACAAATAACTTGACCAGCTAAAACAGTACAGATTTGGTTGAATAGAAATGTCAGGTCTATTTTTTAGGCGCTGGGTGACAGGCTCAACTTGCCCCTGATGTAGTATATGGCCAAAAAATAACCACACTATTGATGGTTAAATGCACTTGGGTGACACAGGCTCAGCCTGCACCAGATGTAGTATATGGCCAAAAAATAACCAGACTGTTGATGGTTAAATGCACTTCGGTGACACAGGCTCAGCCTACAGCTGATGTAGTATATGGCCAAAAAATAACCAGACTGTTGATGGTTAAATGCACTTCGGTGACACAGGCTCAGCCTGCAGCTGATGTAGGATATAGCACAAAATAACCACACTATCGAAAAAAAGTGATCTAAAAACGCTCTGGGCAGCCTCAAAAAAGTGAGCAAGTCGATATTATCACTTCAATGATCCACAGCTGCAGATCGATCACAGAATGAAGTCTTTTGGAGGAGTTAATCTGCCTAATCTCGCCCTAACGTCGCAGCTGCAACCTCTCCCTATGCTTGAATCAGCAGAGTGACGTGCAGCGCAACGTGACCCAAGCCTATATAGAGGCTGGGTCACATGCTGCACTGGCCAATCACAGCCATGCCAATAGTAGGCAAGGCTGTGATGGCCTCTTGGGGCAAGTAGTATGACGCTTGTTGATTGGCTGCTTTGCAGCCTTTCAAAAAGCGCCAAGAAAGCACCGAACACCGAACCCGAACCCGGACTTTTACGAAAATGTTCGGGTTCGGGTCCGTGTCACGGACACCCCAAAATTCGGTACGAACCCGAACTATACAGTTCGGGTTCGCTCATCCCTAGTTTTGAGTACTTTATGGAGGCATTACTAATGATGTGGCTGACACTTTCTGGTAAGTGTATGAATGTTCATGTCTACGTATGACCCTCATCATCAATAAAGTGACCATGTTTATGGGGTCATTTACCTTACTTACTGCAAAAAGGCTTTTCAGCCAGTAAAGGGACCAGATTCTGCAAAGTTCTCTATGCTGTCAGACCTGCTACCAAAAACAATGGTGATCACCCTTCCCGTCACAGATTCTTGATGTCTTACACAGTGTCGACATGTTTTGTGGGATACAGATAAACTCTTAAACACACTCTCTAATTTTCCAGGGAACCTAGTGGGATCGTTCCTGTTGAACTAGCAGACACTTGACGACATCCAAGAATGTGGCCAGATTTCCCATAAGAACATTTTGTACAGTGAATAAATCTGAAAACGTGGCAAATAAAATTCTTTTAACCTTCATGTTACATCCAGACGAGGGTCATAACGCATCCTGTTAAACATGTGGTCTTACATTTGCAAATGGATCTAATTTACCGTCTACAAGGGAAGATTCCAAAAAACAGCCTGAAGGTTTTCTTAATTTCAGAGTGCACAAAAGTTTAAGAAGAGAGGTTTGGCTTGTAACACCAGTTAAAGATATATAGGGTCATTTATTAAGACCAACGTTTTAGAGACGCTGGCCTCTATATAACTTAGGTGCATCCACTGCCGGCATACAACAGCCTTAAATTTATGCCAGAAAGGGAGCGTGGATTTAGATAATTTTCTACACCAAAAACTGACGTAGAAAATGATAAATGATACCAGCCTGTTGGCCCACGCTCTTCCCTGCCCACGCCACATCACCTTTTTTAGAACTAGCATATGTGGCGTTGAAGATCGTCTTTGTGACAAAATCCACGCTAAATACGGTATATGCCAAATGAGGTGTGTATTTGGTCATAAATGACCCCATAATGTATACCCAGATTATGTTTAGTTATGCTTATTAAAGGAGTTATCTCAAGAAGGCAAACCCTGTCCGTGCTTTATATTGACTCCATAGCGGATGGTCCACTGCAAGCGGCTGCCATCTTTGAGCAAGAACAGAGAGCCAATCGGTTAGAGCTGTTCCCGCTTGGCAAACAGGTTCATCCACGCAGCACCTTGACTGCTACATTCTCAATGCAATGGCTGCTGCCAGTAACATGTCACATATTCTCCATCTATTCAGTGGACTGTCACCTCTGCTGACATGTCTGTTTTAGTAGCTACTTAGATTCCACATGTAATAACTTCCGTTATTAGAACTATTCTTAGGCAGTGGCTGAGGGACAGACAACAGAGGGTTATTGTCAATGGAGTATATTCAGACCAAGATCAGTGATACAGTCCTAACCTCAGTATCTGAGGAAAGGGATTTAGGGGTCATTATTTCAGAAGACTTCAAGGTAGGCAGACAATGTCATAGAGCAGCAGGAAATGCTAGCAGAATGCTTGGGTGTATAGGGAGAGGCATTACCAGTAGAAAGAGGGAGGTGCTCATGCCGCTCTACAGAGCACTAGTGAGACCTCATTTGGAGTATTGTGCTCAGTACTGGAGACCATATCTCCAGAAGGATATTGATACTTTGGAGAGAGTTCAGAGAAGAGCTACTAAACTGGTACATGGATTGCAGGATAAAACTTACCAGGAAAGATTAAAGGACCTTAACATGTATAGCTTGGAAGAAAGACGAGACAGAGGGGATATGATAAAAACTTTTAAATACATAAAGGAATCAACAAGGTAAAAGAGGAGAGAATATTTAAAAGAAGAAAAACTGCTACAAGAGGACATAGTTTTAAATTAGAGGGGCAAAGGTTTAAAAGTAATATCAGGAACTATGTTTCTATGTTAACGTTATGTTGTGGAATTTCTCTATTATTCTTACTTGAAGGTTATGAAAGAATTGCTTGCAGTCTTCAATAAAAGTCCATCTGGGTGTTACCAGTTGGGAGTGTGTCCCTGCACAGTGCTGCCAATGTTAGATCGTGCAGGGACACCCCCCAACTTGTAACACTCACATGGACCTTTATTTCAGACTGACAATTTTTTGAAGGAGGAATAGCAGAGAAATGACAGAACACAGTCATGGGAATAGAGGCTCCAGAATTATTACATGAGGAATGCAAGCAGTTACTAAAACAGGCATGTCAGGAGAGGTGATAGGTAAAGGGGAATGTGTCAACCATATTATATCTCAGCCAGTTAAAACCACATAGTGGCACATGTCCTTTCTTTCTAATCTGTTTTTATTTTCTGATACATTTTTTATTCTGTTACATAAACATGATTATGGGGGCATCCATCTTAGGCTACTTTCACACTCGTGTTTTGTGCGGATCCGTCATGGACCCCCTTTTGCCTTCAGAACTGCCTTAATTCTACGTGGGATTGATTCAACAAGGTGCTGATAGCATTCTTTAGAAATGTTGGCCCATATTGATAAGATAGCATCTTGCAGTTGATGGAGATTTGAGGGATGCACATCCAGGGCACGAAGCTCCCGTTCCACCACATCCCAAAGATGCTCTATTGGGTTGAGATCTGGTGACTGTGGGGCCCATTTTAGTACAGTGAACTCATTGTCATGTTCAAGAAACCAATTTGAAATGATTCGAGCTTTGTGACATGGTGCATTATCCTGCTGGAAGTAGCCATCAGAGGATGGAGACATGTTCTCATTCTGTTTACGCCAAATTCGGACTCTACCATTTGAATGTCTCAACAGAAATCGAGACTCATCAGACCAGGCAACATTTTTCCAGTCTTCAAAAGTCCAATTTTGGTGAGCTCGTGCAAATTGTAGCCTCTTTTTCCTATTTGTAGTGGAGATGAGTGGTACCCGGTGGGGTCTTCTGCTGTTGTAGCCCATCCGCCTCAAGGTTGTGCGTGTTGTGGCTTCACAAATGCTTTGCTGCATACCTCGGTTGTAACGAGTGGTTATTTCAGTCAATGTTGCTCTTCTATCAGCTTGAATCAGTCGGCCCATTCTCCTCTGACCTCTAGCATCCACAAGGCATTTTTTCCCACAAGACTGCCGCATACTGGATGTTATTCCCTTTTCACACCATTCTTTGTAAACCCTGGAAATGGTTGTGCGTGAAAATCCCAGTAACTGAGCAGATTGTGAAATACTCAGACCGGCCCGTCTGGCACCAACAACCATGCCACGCTCAAAATTGCTTAAATCACCTTTCTTTCCCATTCTGACATTCAGTTTGGAGTTCAGGAGATTGTCTTGACCAGGACCACCCCCCCTAAATGCATTGAAGCAACTGCCATGTGATTGGTTGACTAGATAATTGCATAAATGAGAAATAGAACAGGTGTTCCTAATAATTCTTTAGGTGAGTGTATATTATCTGTCATTGTAGTCCTGCCTGTCATGATACGGAGATGACTGCTAAAAAGATATGTACAGACGTAGCAGAAGTAGCACCTGTTATTACGCTTGGAGGCCAGTGTGGAAGCAATTGATTTAAACAACAGGTCATGTTCTGATTAGTGCTGGGCGAGCATGCTTGGGCGAACACAAATTTTACTCGAGCAACGCGAAGCTCGGCACATCGAGGTGTTCGGCCGAATACCGCGTGTGCTCGAGCGCAATGCTCAAGTCTCCTCCCCGCACATTTGTTGGCTGCTACGCAGCCAATAAACATGCAGGTGAGTACTTCCATTCACTGTTATACCGTAGCCATGTTGGCTGCTGGCATTACAGTGATTGGCTGGCCGAAACGCGTCATCGGGTGCTATATAGCACCCAATGACACGTGTTCAGCTCAGTCAGTCAGGGAGAGCTGGAGAGCAGAAAGGAGAGATAGTGTAGGGAGTGAAATAGGAATATTTTAGTTTTTATACTTGTTATAGACCCAAAAGTCCTTTATATTGGCAGCAATATATATTTTTGGAGCAAACTGCGCTAAATAGCTTGCAATTTGTTTGGCTGCTGCAGACAGCGACATTATCTGCACTACATCTCCTGTCTAACGTGTGCGCAGCCTAAAAATATCTGTGACATTAACATAGTAACATAGTACATAAGGCCGAAAAAAGACATTTGTCCATCCAGTTCGGCCTGTTATCCTGCAAGTTGATCCAGAGGAAGGCAAAAAAAAAGCCTGCGAGGTAGAAGACAATTTTCCTCACTTTAGGGGAAAGAAATTCCTTCCCGACGCCAATCAGGCAATCAGAATAACTCCCTGGATCAACGACCCCTCTCTAGTAGCTATAGCCTGTAATATTATTACACTCCAGAAATACATCCAGGCCCCTCTTGAATTCCTTTATTGTACTCACCATCACCACCTCCTCAGGCAGAGCGTTCCATAGTCTCACTGCTCTTACCGTAAAGAATCCTCTTCTATGTTTGTGTACAAACCTTTTTTCCTCCAGACGCAGAGGATGTCCCCTCGTCACAGTCACAGTCCTGGGGATAAATAGATGATGGGATAGATCTCTGTACTGACCCCTGATATATTTATTCATAGTAATTAGATCTCCCCTCAGTCGTCTTTTTTCTAAAGTTAATAACTCTAATTTTGATAATCTTTCAGGGTACTGTAGTTGCCCCATTCCAGTTTTTACTTTAGTAGCCCTCCTCTGGACCCTTTTTTTCCGTAGACGGTGTCTGCTGCGGACAGTGACATTACCTGCGCTACATCTCCAGTATAACATTAGCGCATCCGAAATATCAGTGACATTCAGTGTAATTTTGGAAGATTGAGAAGGAGAACGTAGCAGACCGTGTCAGGGTCCTCGATGATCCCTCTGTGCCTTACAACTATTGGGTGTCCAAGCTGGACACGTGGCATTAACTGGCGCTCTACGCCTTGGAGGTGCTGGCTTGCCCCACCACCAGCAATTTGTCAGAGTGTGTATTTAGTGCTGCTGGGGGCATAATAACTGATAAGAGCATCCGCCTGTCAACTGAAAATGCTGACCGGTTGACTCTTATAAAAATGAACAAGGCCTGGATTGCCCCAGACTTCTCTACTCCACCTGAGGAAAGCGGCTGAACATAAAGGCACTTTAAATGTGGCTTTTATGGTGTATTGAATACACTGTATTCCCATGCACCCCTTCCACCACTGAAAAGGGTATATGGTTCAATCTCCCTTTTCTCGTCCTCCTCCTCCATCATATCAACATGCTTTTTAGGCTGCCCTCGCTCCTAATGTTTTAGAGCGTCACCAGCAGGCCCTCGCCCATAATGTTTTTGAGGGTCACCAGCAGGCCCTTAACCATAATGTTTTAGAGGGTCAGCTCAGCAGCAGTCCCTCACCCCTAAATTTTTAGATGGTCAGCTCGGCAGCAGGCCCTTGCCCACAACGTTTTTTAGATGGTCAGCTCGGCAGCAGGCCCTCACCCACAAAATTTTTTAGATAGTCAGTTTGGCAGCAGGCCCTCGCCCATAATGTTTTAGAAGGTCAGCTCAGCAGCAGGCCCTCGCCCACAACATTTTTTAGATGGTCAGCTTGGTAGAGCACCCAAGCATCCCGAGGTGTTCTACTCGAGCACCCGAGCACTTTGGTGCTCGACCAACACTAGTTCTGATGACTAATTCCCTTTATGTCCAGCAATTCAAACCAAACTACATATACAGTTGCAAGAAAAAGTATGTGAACCCTTTGGAATTATATGGATTTCTGCACAAATTGGTCATAAAATGTGATCTGATCTTCATCTAAGTCACAACAATAGACAATCACAGTCTGCTTAAACTAATAACACACAAAGAATTAAATATTTACATGGTCTGTTCAATAAAAACATGGTAACATGTAATTCTTTGTGTGTTATTAGTTTAAGCAGACTGTGATTGTCTATTGTTGTGACTTAGATGAAGATCAGATCACATTTTATGACCAATTTGTGCAGAAATCCAGATCATTCCAAAGGGTTCACATACTTTTACTTGCATACCTGCAACTGTATACAGTATTTACTTGGTCCCTATGCCACAAGAATATTTTGTCCTTGTATTCTTCTTAGGGCTAACTAAGACAAAAGCATCACTCATGCAATGCCGTACAATGCCCAAAAAACTATTACCGTTTTCTTAAATCCATTTTATATGATTTCCTAGTGTTGTTTTGATGCTAATGCACACGGCTATATGTTTGGTCCGCATCCAATCCGCAATTTTTTCAATAGGGCAGCAAAGGCTGTTCGGATAGAACATGTCTTAATCTTGTCCATTTTGCGGACATGGCTAGGACATTTCTAAGAAGTTAAAAAAGAAATGGCATGCACTCAGCTGGGATTCATTTTTTGGACCACATAACACTTATGGCCGTGTGCATGAGCTC